>NC_092743.1:91135143-91760143 GCF_047496795.1 Chiloscyllium punctatum | reverse complement strand
TTTTATTTTTGCTGTAATTGTGCACAGACAACTGAAAATAAAGTTAGGAACTGACTTTTTCTTACAACACATGTTCAAATGAGAGAGAATGAAATGACTTAATGGCTCTTTAACCCCAAAACAGTGTTTGGCAACGCAGTTATTTAAAAAAAAGAAAAAGCTCATGTCATAGATTATAGCATGGATTTAGAAATATGTGAGGAATTTCCAAGATTTGAACATCAAGGTGAAATAGTTTAGAACAAGATTTACCTCAGGGAAACAGAACAGTAGTAATTGTGCTACAACCCATGCACAGCTTTGATGTTCCACCTGTTTAGTTTTGGATTGCCAGCTGCAGGCTAACTTTCACCTGCCTTGGCATTCCTCGAGTATTATTTCACACGGCACAAGAAAAGAATGATCGGTGAAGGTTCAATTGCAGACCTTCTGGGAGAGAGGCCTCCAAGGCTCTGAGGTAGTCAGCAGTGCCTTATAAATCTCACACAGCGGCTTGTCTGATCAGTCAGGGCTTCTACAGAGGAATTCAAAGATTGCCTCAGACAAATTGCAGAGAAATCTGATCTCTGTTTTTTAAGACAGTTGACGACCATTTCGAAGGATTTTAGCACAGGGAGTGAATGACAGACCACAGCTGTTTGGCCAACTTCGGCCTGAGGAAAGTGAGTTTGGTTAAATTGTGGAACATTTGCGGGACAAGGTTATGGGCAGTGCCAGCACATGGGGTCCCTCACAAGCTTTTAGCTCACACAGTTGAGCAGAAGGCCAAGGGAGTCAGGGGACTCCAAGCATCTGAGTATCTAATAAATGCAAAATACTACAAATGCTGGAAACCTGAACTAAAACCAAAAAGAGCTGGAGAAACTCAGCATGGATGACAGCACATGTGGAGAGAAAAGCAGAGCTAATGTTTGAGTCCAAAGATGCTTCCTTGGTATGGATAAGCACCTAGTGTCGTTATTGAATTAACTGGATGAACCTTAGGCTGAACTAACTCTAGTTAAGAATAGGCTAATTATAGTAGAAAATTCTGGGACAGGACCTAACCGTCTCCTGAAAGGGATAAATTTGTTAAATGATTTGAAGAGGATAATACTACTTATAAGGTTTTATTTTCTAATAACCTAACTAACCTTTTAAATTCACTCTGTACTGCTTTAATCTTTTCCCTAAAAGTGTCATTCCTACCAATCCATACAATAATGTCTAGCTTCTCAAACTCACCTTTAACAATATGCTTGAAACTTTTAGGGATGCCCTTAATCCTACCATGAGGAAAGTAACAAACCATTCAAAATTTATGCACAATGCCACAGAATCTCCTGTCGATGCTCCTGACAGGACAGTCCCCTATAACCATAATTCTAATAAAACTTGCCAAACGCTGCTTAACATAAGAGCTATTCCAACTGTCCACTAACTAACTGGCCTTTCCATTTTCCTTGGAGAGGCTAAATGCTTCAACAATCCCAAAAACTCAATATCTATTTGATAGAGGAATAGCAGGGGATGCAGTGGCAACCTTGTGAGCTTGAAAGAAAGCAAAACTAGTGTTCAGATTGCTCTGTAATCAGAACAAGGAGGTTACTGCTGTTAAAATACTCAGGTAGAAACCATTTTTTGCAATAGCAGAAGGCTATTTGGATGACAGTGTGCATTGAAATAGTTCTAATGACCTCAAAAGCTGAGTAAAGCTTTTTGAGTTGCTATTTGAATAACAAGAAAGCTAACTGAGAAACAGAAAGGCAATTTCAATTGCAATGCTGTGCTGTTCAAGAAATGCCTTGTTTGTCATAAGTTTGATGGGCTGAATGACTTCCTTCTGTACAGTATAAACCTTTGATTTGATGATATGACATTTTTACTCAGTTGCTGTGTGACTGTATTACTTATGTCAGTTGTCTTCATTCAACAAAGGATCTCTTCCGTTTGCCCAATATTAATTTATTCCATGTCATGAATCCTGACAGATTGTAATCTCAGGATTCAAAGACTGCTTCAGCAAATTTGTACAATGCATTTCTTCTGCAGGAAAACACAACACATGCCAAGGAATGCCAAACCATTGAGTGAGACAGAACAGATATTTGGACATTAATTCATCTAAAAGAAATTCCCTGTCAGTCAATGAAATCAGCTCTGACCTGGCATTTGGGAATAGACTCATGGAAGTCAATGGTTTTGTAATCATGTGGACCTATTATTATATGTTTCTTTCTATTTTTCAATCTGTCATCTATCAATTTCTACAAAAGAGACCCATAGAGAAGCTATTTAATATAGAGTACTAGCCCTGCAGGCCCACGTTTAATTTCTGTCTTACCCTCCAGAGGTTTGAAACCAGGAAATAGAGGAGAAGGAAAATGATAATCAAGATGTCTAATTTCACTGTAACTCCAACAGCACTGTTGCCAAATCAACCGCCCCATCATTCACCCTTTCCCTTGAACTCTTCAGCTCAGAGACATACACTTATGGGATAAGGGAGGGTTACACATTAGCTCAGATGTAAAATTGACACGTGGCAAGCTATGGAGTACTAGGAAACTAGCCAATACAGATGTGCAATTGAAGCCTGATGTCGCTGAGTGGAGGGTTAAGAAATGTCAGCCATGCCTGTACAGCAACCAGATGATTACTTCAAGGGTCTTACCATTAAAGGAAGGATGCTAACTAAACATCAAACACATATGGAGATTCCACACATCCTCTCCTAAGATGTGTGGCAGATGGATGGGAAAATAGTAGAGCGCATTGCCTTGCAAACATCTGGTAAAATGTCATATTATTGCAGTGCATCTGCAAACCTTTTTCTGCTTTACGAGAGATTCGGACCAGTCTACCAATGTAAAGGCATTGAATGAAGACTGGCAGAACTGGAGAGACATGTTTGGAAGAAATCCATGTCAACAGACTGCAAAGTTTATAGAACTATATGTCAAAGGAAACTCAGTTGACATTCAGGGATTTAAGGATTCTTCTGTTTCTCTGAATTAGGCTCGTTCCCCAGTTACTGGCTGACAATTAAAGTCCTGTTCCCAAAACCAATGCAAGCTAATATGTGGCCTATAACAAAGTCATTTCATCCCAGGATGAAGGGGAGAACCATGATAGGAGGGCCATCTCTACCACAAGAGACTCAGAATGTTTGATCTTTGATCAATAGTTTGATCTTAGATCTTTGATCACCATCAGATGGCATGTTGGATTAAGTAGGCTATATGGTGGTAAATGATCAGCAGGTTGTCAAAGACAGTATGTAAACAGTTGCAGTAAAGATACTGGAGTTATTGATGTAAGACTGCCTAGCATTTGAAGCTAAGTATTGTACTAATGCTGAGACTCAGAACTAGGGAGTAATGGCTGGTTGTCAGGACTAAGGATGTGATTAGGACCATTGAGAGGATAATGAGGACAGATTGCTTCTCAACAGATAGTGCTCCACATGTTGTTATAAATCCACACTTATTATCAAAATGGTGTTTTGCATTTAGTTGGCTGAGAACCACTGGTTAAGTTTTAAAAGATGGATAAATAGAATTTTCAGTAAATTAAAGCAAAGACTACTAATATGATGGAATATTTTATCACACGGGCCAAAGCCACCAAAATGGAATCAGCCTGTTTATAAAACCCCATTAGACATTATCACTGTGTGTGTGTGTGTGCGCGTGTGTGTGTGTGTGTGTTGGGGGGGGGGGGGGGGGGGCAAATCGAACATCTCACCCATGTACAAAACATCTATATACTTGTAGTGAAGCACACACATTACAAATAATCAGTTCAGGAAATGGATTCTGGCTAAGAAAGGAACTTGACAAGCCAAAATCTAAACACGTCTAAACCATGGACTTGGAATTAAAATCCAATGACTATGTTTGGGTGACTGGTCAGCTGGTGAGTGGGGATCATATGATAAGTCAAGTAACCCTCTCTTTTGTGTTTAAGAAACTGCTTTTGCTCAAAGCCACAGAACAAAGAAGGACAGATGCTGAAACAAGACTCCTGAATTTCTTTCTCTCTGAGCATCTTATAGCTCAAGCTTAGCCTATTATTTGTCAATTCATATTTCATAGGCAATGTTTAAAGAATCAATCCAGCAGCTGCTGTCTCCAGAAGAAATTTTAAAAAGTGTCAATATCTTTAAATTGTCTCAACTCCAAATCCAGAGACCAGCAAGCTTAGTCTGAGACCATCCAAGACATCAATCTCCAGTGACTTTTATTAGATGCTAAAACAAATGACTTAACATATCCTGCCACTTTGTAATTTACTCATGTGTCTAACAGAGAATCATTGTGTTTTTTATTATTTTTATTTAGACTTAATATTAACTACAATAAATATTTTTTTTAAAAAAGAACAACTTACAAGGAAATCTGTCTGTGTGAGTATTTTACAATCATGGCATATAAACATTTAAACACTCACTGAATTGGCAAAACAAGTCTTTTAAGAAATAAAGGAACAGGGGTGGGAAAAAGGGCTGTGCGATTCCTCACAAAGTGGTGATAGCATCTATAAAGGTGTTCCAACTGAGTCTATTCTCAGCTATGTAATAGCATTTGATCTATTTCCATTTGTTTAACAGGAGCAGAGTTATTATCAGCATTTCTGACATCTTCTGAGACACTTTGCATTAGCCCTTTCTCCTCATTAGAAGGTTATGATCATGGATTAATACCAGTTCGCACAATGGTACATAATCCACTGGTTGTGATCCCACAGCAGTGCTTTGAAGAGCAAGGTAGTCCTCCCCGGTTTCCATCTAACATCATCAGCAAAGTAGATTTTCTGGTCATTATTGGTGTGTGCTTGCCTCCAACATGGTGTTTTACCTGAAGCAGTGATGTTTATGTTATGTCCTATAAGAAACTGGGCATGTATAACATGGTGTTGAAGATTCCAACAGGCATTTATTTACATCTAACAATTACGTATAATTATGTTTTCTGGTCACAGAGGTGTTTGGGCTAATATTAAGCTTTTAGGTTACAACAGAGAAACATGCTTCCAATAGGATATCATTTTTCAAGTGATCCAAGTTAATATGGCATCTTTATCACCTTAGGTCACATGCTATGATGCAGTGATGATATCATGCACATGCCTCTTAAAGGCACACTGACATGTTGGAGACATAACAGAACAATTATTACATTGTAGTTTGTGGAAATTTGTTGAATAATAACTCTCTGCCAAATCTTTTATAATTTACAGCGACCCAAACTTCAAATGTGCAACATTGGTGATATAGTGCTTTGCGTTGTCCTGAAGTTGTGAAAGGCATTACATCTTTTTGACTTTCCTTATTCCTCCCTTTCTTGCATCCCAAAGTCCTATCAGGAATGGTCACCAGAGTTTCACTCTCACTGATTGTGGATAAAAATATTTTTTGTGGATATGAAAGTGGCTGTACAACTGAGACATTATCTAACTCCGAAAGCAAATTGTTTTGACTGGAGTCACAAACTTCAGTTAACATAATAACCACAGAATCTACTGGAGATAAACAGTGTCCATATCAGCATCTTCATTGATAGTCCTAGCTCTTAATCCTAGCATTTACTGCCCCTTTTTCACGGAACATTTCCAGAATTAGTAAATTTTTTGCTTTAATATATTTGGTTACCTTGAAATCTAAGGTCCAAAATTCAATGTAAATAATGTGTATATACATAGTGGTACTTTTGCATATGGTTCAGTGCTTTCACTCAGAAGGTCAAGCATAAGAACATCATGAAGTACCCAATTCCCAGCTCCCAGCTGTATCATGTTGTTGTGTCTAAATCCCACGCATTTAGCACTTTTCAGACAGCCTGTTGGATATGTTTCTATTTGATGTAATACACAGTAATGACTTATCTGTAATAGGAAACAGGCCAGTGCTTCATTATTCATGATATGGCATTAAAGGGATCTCGTACTTGCTTGAGAGTGTGTAAGGTTGAAGGAAGTGGTTACTTTATTACTATGTTTGAACACAATAGTGAAGATGTTATGGCTCTTCAATGAAATTAACACATGGTCGCATCATTATCAACAAGAAAGTGATCTTAAATCATTGGTGACATTTTCCAGGTGATTTAAACCAGGTTTCGTTAACATTCCAGGGATCTGAGAGGAGCAATGGCAGTAAGGTCTTCACCAGTTAAAGCGCACAATGGGGACATAGTTTCCTGACTAACAGAGGAAGGTGAAAGAATCTCTATTCTCATTGGACAGAGATGTGGGAGATAGAGGAAAAGCACATTCGATCAATTCAGAAACTTGGAGAACATGTTCCCAACACAAATGTGACTGCCATGACCCACTTACACATGCCCAGTTACACCTCTGACATCATAACAGTATAATTTTAAACTTTAGGGCCATATCTATTCACATTATACACTATGCTCTGCTGAAACTAGGGGGAAGTGATGGCCTAGTGGTATTATTGCTGATCTAGTAACCCTGAAATTCTGGTAACCTGGGTTTCATAATCCCACCACAGCTAATGGTGAAATTTGAATACACTATAAATGTGGATTTTAGAATCTAATGATGACTGTCAATCTATTGCTGGTTTTTGGGAAACGAAACCCCATCAGGTTCAGTGATGTCCTTTGGGGAAAGAAACTCATTTTTACCTGTCTGGCCGACATGTGAGTCCTGACCCACAGCAATGTGGTTGACTCTTAATTACCCTCTGGTTATTAGGGATGGGCAATAAATGCTGGGCCTAACCAACAATGATATTGTCAATAAACAAAAATTCACACACTGTATTTACCAGAGCCAGCACATGCTCTTTTAAATGGATGGAGCTTTAAGATTGGTCTATGCTACTGAAACTGTGTTCACTCGGGAGCGGTGGTGGATGAGGACGATGGGAGTGGGCAAGGGGTGGGGGGGTAAGGGAGGGTGTGAATGGAGGAGATGAATGGGGATACAGGTAGGACAGGGAATGGGCATCAGGGAAGTAGGCATAAGTGGTGACAGATGATGTGATGGAAGGACACAAGTAATTAGGATTGATGGAGAGAATGGGGAGAATGGGGGAAGGAGAAGTGAGGATGGAGTGTGGGGATTGCAGAAGCAAGGATGGGGCTAATGGGCAGATTAGGATGGTGTCCCTGCTCCCCCCATCACCCTCTCTACCCTCCTCCATCAGTGCTCTCCTCAAGCCCCCATCCTCAGTTCCTCTTACCCTCCATCGATACTCCCTCCTTTCACAGTGCTTACTCCCTCTATATCTCTGTCCCCATACCCTGGACCCATCCAGACTCTATGGTAGATAGAATCCATGAAGACAGAGTATCATAGATTTGATCAAAGGAAGCAAGTCAAACCGTTTGAAAACCTTTGTTCATTAATACACCCGGATCAGCACCTAACGCCTACACATGGACTGTTCTCTCATGAAATAAGTCAAGATATCCATCGTGCCACAGGCTCATTCCTAAGAGCCACAGAGCATACCTGCTATACCAGATAATTGCTGGTTTTTCAACTACAACAACAACATGCATTTATATAGCATCATTAACATAGTCAAACCTCACAGGATGGCATGATCAAATACAAAATGAACTGAGCTGCATAAAATGATATTAAGACTGGTGATCAGAAGATTTGCCAGAGGTTTTGAAGAGCACCTTAAAGGAGGTGAGAGATATAGATGGGAGGTGGTTTTGAGAGACAATTACAGAATCTATGATTCATGGCAGAGGAAGGGACACCCACCAATGGAAAATTGGGGTTTATAAAAGGCCAGAGTTGGAGATGGACAGCATGAGTTTCTCATAGATTTCTATGATAGGCAGCCTCCTGACACAAGACACCAATGCCTTCCTTGCCAGGGCAATTCAATTTATACTCATCAATGGTGATATCAACCTGCAAAGACCATAACAGTGCCACAGCCAATCCTAAAACCATCTTGGAGGAAGTATTGGTAATTCTGTCTTCTCCAATTGCAGAAAACATCCTTAAAGAGATTCTATTAAAACTATCCTCTAGAAATGATATCTTCCTAGAATTACAATGTGGTTTTAGGGTTGATGTTGGGATAGCCATTATGGTGTTTTCAACAGGACAATTACAAGAAAAGTGCAGAAGACAACATCAGGATCTAAATATGTTGTTCATAGTCCCAGCTAAAGCTTGTAACAGTGTTAGTCAACTTGGTCTATGGCACCTACCCTCCAAATGTCCATGACTTGTGGTAACCAGCAACATAAAGCAAACATGTGTTGTGGCTCCCTGACTCTTCCTTCTCTTCTCTGTTGCAATGTTTAAGGAATTCATCAGAAACATGGTTTTATTTAGCAACATAAAGTTTAAAATTCTTCAGTCTCCCCAAAATGCATCGTCCATCAAAGGCTCAGAGGCAGTTATCAGAGAAGTTGATGGTATCTCAGCTGCCAACAATAAAAAAAAGTCAAATCTTTGGGAAACAAGTTAGGCTTCTAGAGGTTCCATCAATAAAGAAAACTGACCTCTTAAGGTACCAAGACTACAAAGCAACAACTTTGTAACTTAAAGAAAGTCCATCTCTTTAACAGAACTCTTGAAAATGACTTTGGCCTGTCGGTTCAGCTGCTAAATTCAATGAAATTTGGAGTGAAGACATCTTTACTTCAGGTCCACAACATATGTTTCCTGAACTTGTGAAAGTGCACTATTCTCTTTCAACTGTGCTTTCCTTGAGTGTGTCTGTGTATGGGTCATTGCCACAGCTTTAGCATTCTGATCTCCCATTATGACAGAAGATGGAGGCAATAAAAGGGGTGTGGTGGGGATCCACATTTGGTGGGATGCAATTCACATCAATGGGTAACTCTCTCAGGGTGAGTGGTGAGATGACCAGTCAATTAAGACACATAAGGCCCCAATTACTGGCAAACTTAAAGCTTAACTGCCATTTCACTACTGGGAGAATGCCCATATCAGCCAACAGTCTCAATGCAGAGTTTGCCAGCTTTATCGAGATGTCTTCCCTGCAGCAGGCGTGGGGACTATCCGAACCAGAGGCTCTTTTTCTCAATATTAGGCTCATTGGCAAGAAAAGCTGCACCCACTGCTCAAACAATTCCTGGAGAGGGGTGAAAATGACTTCTACCATTTGAATTCTTGAATTTTCCTCATGTCTCCAAATGTGTCACCACATCAAGACTCCCTAGCGATCTTTCCAAGCTCAATAGTACTCACCTCTCCCATGTTATTCTCACTATTCCTTGAATATTTTTCAACTTTGCAGTCTATTGCTCTTAAACCTTTGTAGGTGCATTGGATCACATAGTATAATTTATTCCAGTTCACCACACTGGGAAGACATCAGCAAGCCTCTTCCTTGAAAAAGAAAAATATCCCAAGAGGGATTTTATGCATTTATGATTGAAGATCCAAATCTTCCTATTTGTGGAGAGCAGAAAATAAAATTGCCCATTGATTTCTCCTGGACATTTCCCGCTGGACATCTGATGCAGGATCCAAAATAACAGAAGCAGTCCAGTGGATCATTCTCAAAGCATGCCCCCTATTTACAATGATAGCTGCTGCATTCCAACAAGTAACAAGTTTAAAAGACCCAAAACCACTTTAATAGCGACTAAGGAAAGGTAATTGTGTAATGTAAGTGGGAGAGGGGATAAGGTGACTGGTGAATGAGGCAGTAGAATGCCAGGTGGATGAGGGAGTGCCAGTTGGGTGAGGGAGAAGGTGGGTGAAGGTGAAGGTGCCCTCCTCGAGATCCTAATGCACATCATATGGACATGGGAGGATCTGCACGCATGTGAGGAGATTAGATTAATTAAAATTGAAGCTGAATGAAAATTTCTACATTTTATTGCTCAAAAACCAGTCAAGAAAATCATTTATCAAGTTTCTTAATTAGTCCATAAAATCGTAATACATTCTCATATTTAGTATCTTTTAGTATATTTTAAAATCTGGAACTACATAATTTGCCATTCATTGTCACAATGACACTTTATTCAAGGAATTCAAATCTGGTGTCACAAAGTTTCAAAATATATCTTCAAAACTGAATCTTTTCCCCAAAGGAATATAAAGCACAATTCATGCACAAGAATAAAGGCTTTGCTACCTGTGGCCTTAATGTAAATGCCTAATATTAAATTAGGACAGCGATAAATTTGAGTTACTGACACAGTAGTAAAGAGACAGGTGAACAAAGACATTATAATGATAAATCTTCACTGACATTAATGATGTTGGCACAGATCCAGACCCAATAACTGTAAACATAGAGATGCTCACTATATTGAAGGCTACAATGGCATTGCGATTTCTAAGATCCTACTTACATTAAAATCAGATGTTGCACTGTGCCTAAGTAGGCACTAGGGGAGTCTACACTGATGGTCCCAGTGGGGAATCTTAATCTGATTGTCCTGCACTTACCCCAATACTTGCAATGATTTATTTACAGTTACTCTTATACTTAGACCATTACATTCGAAAAACTGTGAAACCATTCGTGTACCTCCAGCATCCTGGGGTCTACTCCAGCCATCATTAAACAGTAACCACATCCCTCCCACTTCCCCAAGCACCCTTACTGCCTCTTCCACCCCTCCTGTTGAATACTCTTACTTCTTTCCATTTTGCTTCCTCTCCCTCCAGCTCTGGCACCCTCTATTCTTCTCACCTTCATACACCTTCCTCTCTCACATCCCAACAACAATACATAAAGGGATCATCAACTACATAAAGGTTATTTGCTGGATTATCTATTTTTGCTTCATCTGCAATTCTACGCATTTGGGGACTTTTCTGTTTCTGGTAGATGTTTCAATAATCCACAGGGAGTGTTTAGCTAATGCTGAAGTACGTTTTAAATACGTACAAACTTGCACATAATCTCGCTGCCTTGAGTTATGGGTGGCTTAATCAGGCTACCTGAAGACATTGACCATAAATGGATTAAAAGTTAAAGGCTCCACAGAGCAACATAAATTACTGGAAGAGGGAGAAGAGGAGGGGGAGAAGAACTCTCAGCGTGGGACCATTGCTGCAGAGGGTCTTGAAGGACTACATCTACTGATGGACATAGATGTTCTTTATAATGGACAGACTATCAATGGCAGCACTTAGAGGTTAAATGGATACTGTTTGTGTCTCGGCACCAGGTGTGACATCAAGTCCCACATATGCATGATGATGGAGACGGCATAAGCAGCCTAGAACAGGGCAGAAACAGCAAACAAGATTGGTGTGCTGCCTGTCATTTAGTTTCTCTCCATTTATGAGTATAGGATCCTGACTCTGATTGCATTGAGCGAGGTCTGGACTGGTAATGGATGCTGCCTTTGTCTTACTTTGCCAGGAACCTCTGAAGGAAGGCCATCGCCCAATTTAACAGAGGCCTCCCGACAGCTATGACAAGCTTCCTGGCTTATATCTATACTAAACAGAAAAGTAAGACAGCATTGTTGTGAATCTGGTATTTCTGGTTGAGGGAATGAAACACAAAAAGGCAACCTAAAGCCATGCAGGAATGCTGGGAGGATCATTGTAGGCTCAGAATGAGGTGAGCACCATGAGAGTCCAGCGGTGGACTCCACTCATGGACTGGAGCTGGTTGTGTGACCCTCAAAGCAATGTCCTTGCTGCAGCATTATACTGATAGTTACCAGTATGGCCTGTGATTCAGCATTCAAGTAAAAGTACCTTGTCAGTGAATTGGAGATGCACCAGGAAAATTGTTAGAGAATGGCGCATTGGATGCCAAAGTCTATGAATGTGAGGTGTATTTAGCCAATGCCCACAGACTGTACACTGAGATTGCCTGGTTTCCAACATGGAAGCTGGTCAGGGCAGGTATCAAGCTAAATCTGCCAGTTGCTGACTCTGAGATTGTTTAGCAAGTTTGACAAGGTTAGAGGCTGAATATTAATGAGGTGAGATGGGCTGTAAACAAGGTGTTTAACAATTAGTAATGACTGTCAATTGGCAACTCTTCACTGCCAAGTGAGCATTTCGGCACACCGCTTGTGAAAAACATAAAAGATAGAGGGAGATACTCCCCATGTCAAAATAAGCCTTGCTGCACTTCTCATCTGATTCTGCTACATGTCTCTCCATAGCCCAGTCATTCAGATTGATCCTGCCTTTTTTCTGTATCATTCTATCAAAAAATCCATAACTTTTAACAAAAGGAAACATACTGTTTGAAATGTGAAATAAAAACACAAAGTGCTAGAAATTCTCAAGAGGTCTGACAAAATCTGAGGAGAGAGAAACAGAGTTAACATTTCAACTTCAATGCACGGCACGGTGGCACAGTGGTTAGCACTGCTGCCTCACAGCGCCAGAGTCCCGGGTTCAATTCCCGCCTCAGGCGACTGACTGTGTGGAGTTTGCACGTTCTCCCCGTGTCTGCGTGGGTTTCCTCCGGGTGCTCCGGTTTCCTCCCACACTCCAAAGATGTGCAGGTCAGGTGAATTGGCCATGCTAAATTGCCCGTAGTGTTAGGTAAGGGGTAGATGTAGATGTAGATGTAGATGTAGGGGTATGGGTGGGTTACGCTTCGGCGGGGCGGTGTGGACTTGTTGGGCCGAAGGGCCTGTTTCTACACTGTAAGTAATCTAATCTAACCTCTTAAAGTTATGAAGAAATGTTATAATTAATAATGTTAATTCATTATTTTGACACTGTAAAAGTTCACCCCTTAGTTTTCCTTCTTCAAGGGGAACAAAATCCAACCTGTCAATCCTCTCCTGATGTGCATAACCACACATATCATGTCTACCCCCTCTGTGTGCCTCTTTTTCAAATATTCTGTCAACCAGAACTGTATGTTGCATGATCTAATCAAGTTTCCTTGCAGATTTAACATAACCTCCCTTCTCTTCTATTAGTTAGAATGAACAGTGTGGGAAGCATAAGATTCACCTGCAACGGTACTGCTTTATTTCTCATTGTGATCCCGTTTTTCTGGGATTAACAAATTTAATGTGCTCCAATTCTTCCTGAAGTAAGTTCCATGAGCAAACAACCTGTATTCACCCATCTGGCCATTCCTCACCCAAGGCAGGTATGTTTTATGGTGAAATTCACCATTCTAACATCAAAGGAGATAATAGCCCTAACTGATATCGATCTCCCTTATATAAGTACACTGAGGCCAAATATATCAGGTGCTGTCTACATAGAGATCATCTACTGTATGTATGAATACGAGTCCATCTGGTTTGTATAATTTATTACTTTACCCATCAGCTTATTGGCAGGCAGAATACAAAAGTCATTTTATCATCAGACATGTAATCACACATATTGCTTGAGTGTACAGAGACAGTCAGACCCTGATAATACAATTTGCTATTCAGAATGACGTAGTTCAGTCATTCCAATAGGTTTAGCCCAGACTCTGTTATCAACACATAGCAAACACTATGCAGTATTAATATAGAATCATGTTGTCTGTCAATTCCTCCCTTCACCAGATTAGCTTTCTTATTGTTGGTGTCTCCACATCCAGTCATGTTTTAGCAGCTTATATAATGTAATGATGTGGACTCAAGGACAGATATTGTTTAGGCAGCCTAATGTCCAGCTCTTATCCTGTTGGTTCAGTTGTTCAACAGTGAAAACAATCAGAAGCAAGCAGTTCTCTTCATCCTCATTGACTATTCCTACCATCAACAGCACAGTTTTACGTTGCACGCAATTCTACTTTGACTCATGTATCCAAAATTATGAAGAGCAAAGATCTGCACCTAAACGTTTAGTGACCAGGGAAATGAAAATTGGGATTGTTTGCACCTGTTTCATTTGGGAGGTGGAGGCTTGGAGTTATAGAGTCATAGAGATGTTCAGCATGGAAACAGACCCTTCGGTCCAACCTGTCCATGTCGACCAGATATCCCAACCCAATTTAGTCCCACCTGCCAGCACCCAGCCCATATCACTCCAAACCCTTTTTATTCATATACCCATCCAAATGCTCCTTAAATGTTGCAATTGTACCAGCTTCCACCACTTCCTCTGGCAGCTCATTCCATGCACATATCACTCTCTGCGTGAAAATGTTGCCCCTTCGGTCTCTTTTATATCTTTCCCCTCTCACCCTAAACCCATGCCCTCTAGATCTGGACTCCCTGACCCCAGGGAAAAGACTTTGTCTACTTATCCTATCCATGCCCCTCATAATTTTGTAAACCTCTATAAGGTCACCCCTCAGCGTCCAACGCTCCAGGGAAAACAGCCTCTCCCTATAGCTCAACTCCTGCAACCCTGGCAACATCCTTGTAAATTTTTTCTGAACCCTTTCACGTTTTACAACATCTTTCCGATAGGAAGGAGATGAGAATTGTACGCAATATTCCTACAATGGCCTAACCAATGTCCTGTACAGCTGCAACATGACCTCCCAACTCCTGTACTCAATACTCTGACCAATAAAGGAAAGCATACCAAACACCTTCTTCACTATCCTATCTACCTGTAACTCCACTTTCAAGGAGCTATGAACCTGCACTCCAAGGTCTCTTTGTTCAGTAACATTCCCACGACCTTACCATTAAGTGTATAAGTCCTGCTAAGATTTGCTTTCTCAAAATGCAGCACCTCGCATTTATCTGAATTAAACTCCATCTGCCACTTCTCAGCCCATTGGCCCATCTGGTCCAGATCCAGTTGTAATCTGAGGTAACCCTCTTCGCTGTCCACTAATTTTGGTATCATCTGCAAACTTACTAACTATACGTCTTATGCTCACATCCAAATCATTAATGTAAATGAAAAAATGTTGAGGAGCCAGCACCGATCTTTATGGCACTCCACTGGTCGCAGGCCTCTAGTCGGTCAAACTACTCACCACCACCACCCTCTGTCTTCTACCTTTGAGCCAGTTCTGTATCCAAATGGCTAGTTCTCCCAGTAATCCGGGAGATCTGACCTTGCTAATCAATCCCCCATGGGGAACCTTGTCAAACAGCTTACTGAAATCCATATAGATCACATCTACCGCTCTGCCCTCATCAATCATCTTTGTTACTTCTTCAAAAAACTCAATCAAGTTTGTGAGGCATGATTTCCCACGCACAAAGCCATGGTGACTATCCCTAATCAGTCCTTGCCTTTCCAAAACATGTACATCCTGCCCCTCAGGATTCCCTCCAGCAACTTGCCCACCACCGAGGTCAGGCTCACTGGTCTATAGTTCCCCGGCTTGTCCTTGCCACTTTCCTAAACAGTGGCACCATGTTTGCCAACCTCCAATCTTCCGGCACCTCACCTGCAACTATCGATGATACAAATATCTCAGCAAGAGGCCCAGCAATCACTTCTCTAGCTTTCCACAGAGTTCTAGGGTACACCTGATCAGGTAGGAGAAAGTGAGGACTGCAGATGCTGGAGTACCAGAGTTGAAAAATGTCGTGCTGGAAAACACAGCAGGCCAGGCAGCATCCGAAGAACAGGGGAATTGACGTTTCGAGCATAAGCCCTTCTTCAGGAATGAGGCTGGTGTGCAAGGGTAAAGGGTAGGGGGAGGGAATTTGGGGGAGAGGCGCTGGGAATACGATAGGTGGAAGGAGGTGAGGGTGAGGGGGATAGGCCGGAGAGGGGGTGGGGCGGAGAGGTCGGGAAGAGGATTGCAACTCAAGAGGGAGGTGCTGAATCCGGGGGTTGGGACTGAGATAAGGAGGGGGGAGGGGAAATGAGGGAGCTGGAGAAATCTACATTCAATGTAGATTCAATGTAAATTCTTCCCGACCTCTCCGCCGCCACCCCTCTCCGGCCTATCACCCTCAACCTCACCTCCTTCCACCTATCGTATTCCCAGCACCCCTCCCCTAAATTCCCTCCCCCCTACCCTTTATCTCAGCCTGCTTGGCACACCAGCCTCATTCCTGAAGAAGGGCCTCTGCTCAAAACGTCGATTCTCCTGCTCCTCGGATGCTGCCTGACCTGCTGTGTTTCCCAGTACAACATTTTTCTACACCTGATCAGGCCCTAGGGATTTATCAACCTTTATGCATTTCAAGACATCCAGCACTTCCTCCTGTGTATTTTGGACATTTTGCAAGGTGTCACTGTCTACTTACCTACATTCTATATCTTCCATATCCTTTTCCACTGTAAATACTGATGCAAAATACTCGTTTAGTATCTCCCCCATTTTCTGCGGCTCCACACAAAGGCCCCCTTGCTAATCTTTGAGGTGCCCTATTTTCTCCCTAGTTACCCTTTTGTCCTTAATATATTTGTAAAACCCCTTTGGATTCTCCTTAATTCTATTTCCAAAGCTATTTCATGTCCCTTTTTTGCCCTCCTGATTCCTCTCTTAAGTATACTCCTACTGCTTTTATACTCTTCTAAGGATTCACTCGACCTGTCTATACCTTACATATGCTTCCTTCTTTTTCTTAATCAATTCTAATACTTTTTAACCTCACAAATGAGCTATGACCTGGGAGCATTAACACAAATGTCAAATCCTCAATGTTTAGTTGCCCACCGGCCTTCTGATCTCTCCATGCTTTGTTTTTTATGTTTCCATGGGAACAGGGTGCTGAGTTTGATGATCAGCCATGATATGTGTGAAGGGTCAAATGACCTACTGTGACTATTTTTTTTATGTTCTATGATTCTAAAGATGTGCACTCTTTTGGGATGACTCAAGCTTGATGCCATATTGGTAAGGGCATCAGCAAGTGGACAATAAATGGCTACTGCTGTCAATATGGAAAATGGGCAAATGATGTCACAATCAGCATGCAACACTAAATTGGCCTATTGCCAAGTGAGTCTTAAAATTACTAATTTTGTCTGATCTAGTACTTGGGTGGAAGACTGACTGGAAACCAATTGTAGCAGATTTTCAGGGCTCTTGTGTGAGACAGCTGCAGTGTCCTTACCTGTGAGCCAGGAGGTCTGGGTTCAAGTTCTACATATTGCAGAGGTCCATCATAACAGTTGTGAACAGATTGATTAGAAAATATCTACAACGCTGATTTATCACCAGCACAGTCCTTTTAAGCCACAATGGTTTAAGTAACACTTTTGCTTAATCTTGCACAGCTCAGTGTGCACTCACCCATGCCTTATTTTTGTTTTGCTATCCACTATCATGGAATTAGCTTGGCTGCAATGCAAAACATTCTAACTTAAATAATTTCATTATCACTGACATGAGAGGAGAGATAGATTGAAACCCCCAAATCCTATTTTTCTGTGAATGATGAAAGTAGATTGCTTTGAAAGAGGTGATGTGTCTGTTCCCAAATCCTTATTAGAGTGCAGTCAATTGAAAAGTGACAAGATTTGCATGGATTGATACAAGGAGGATTGTTTATTCACACACTCACCCTGGAAATTCTAACACTACTTCAATCACACGTTGCATGCTCAAGAAATATAAAATCAAAGAATTAAATAACAGTTCTACAAGTTTTAAAACCAAACAAAATAATAATTCTCTTTGAGAGTCCTGTGAAGGAGAGAGAGATTTTCCTATTCTGGAATCGTAGATCCAGTACAGTTAAATATTTGAATATCCTTTATTGTTACATGCATTCAATATAAAGTACAGTGAAAAGTGTTTAACGTTGCTAATATATAAGCGCCATTTACATTTAGAGAGTCCAACTTTTCCTTCTCTGCTGCTCCAGGCTTCCAAGCCCACGCCATGCCACAGAGAGTGTCTTTGCAGGTCTGATCTGGATTAACTGCAGAGTTCCTTCAATATGACGATTGTCCAGCAGGTCATGTTGGCAGACAATCATGGCTATTGTAAACTGAAGGTTCAACTTCTTTCCAGAATTTTTTGAAACTCTGAAATGTAGTTTTCTTTAGAAAACAGACTGGAAGAGGCCTTTATAAAAGACTCCTGATTCTCGCATTTCTCTGCAGCTGTAGTATTGCTGAAACTGATCCATGAATTGCCAGATCTCTTCTGAGTTTTGAAATATAAGATTTCAATATTGAAGAACAAATTTAACTATTTTAATAGCCATTGATACACAATAGATGGAAAATGATGGTCTTGCAGTGAGAAAGAATTAGCTTCAGTCACATGGTCCATGCAACTGATATTGAATCGAAGATAAATGGTGGCCTGCTGCACTTCACTGGCAGGTGACTGATATCAAACACTCTTGTTACTTCACATCCTGAAGTCATACAGTCTAGGAGTTTATTGCTCTATGTTTCGATATATCCTTCGGCAATAGTAGGTGTGAAATGCCCATAGGAGAGCTGTTTATGTATGTTCATTCAAGAGGGAGTCCCTCTGCCCATTATAATTCAATTTGGAACTTACTGGATGCTTGATAGTCTGTTTTGAAGACACCCTATCATGATTTAAGACATCTTGTGTCCAAGCTGCAATTCAGGGACTTTCAAGTTCACAATCTGGATGGACTCCAAAGTCTAATACTGCTCAACTGCTTCCCTGTCGGGTGAAGACTCTCTCTTCTCAGAGAGATGTAAACTATCCCATTGTTGATAAGAAGGTTTTCCCACTGTCCTAGCCAGGATGTATCTCCATGAACAGCATTACTAACATGCAGATTATCCAATTATTCATCTCATTGTTGCTTGGGATACCTTGCTATGGACAATTGGCGGCTATGCTTGCCCCATAATTCATTTCCCAAGCACTTCATTGGCTGGATCCCCTTCAGACTTTTTAAACTCTTGAGAGTTCACAGAATAAGCAAAGACACTAACTGATAGATTTTGCAGTGCTCTTCAACTAGACCCAAGTGAGTTAGTAATGAGTACTCTGACAAAGCAGTTATATTTCCTGGAAAAATTCTTTACAGTTTTCCCTTTATGTGGTTAATCCATGGAATATAATCAGTGGAAGAAATCAATGTAATGGGTCAAGCAACTTCTTTTCCTATTCCATGACTTCATAAGTTTCCACTGTTTGATCCATCATATCAGAAATAGTGGCTGGTTTATTTAAAAGATCCTATTAGATCTGAATTTTGAATCATTATGGCTAGGATTATTTATCTTTATAGAGTTAAAAAGAGTACATTAAATACAATATTATCAATTGCTTATGTGGGGACAAACTCCTTCCAGTCTGTTATGGAAAGTTTATTGGGTATAGTCCATTGAGGTCTTTTAAATTTAAATGTAACTATGCCCTCTTGCAAACCTCCTTCTATTAAAGAAAAAAGCTGATGGTTTTCCTGAAAAGTGGAGCAGTTAGTGAGAACAAATATGCTGCTCACAAGGTTTTGGACTAATAATGTTGTATTAATCTGAAAGGGCGAAACAATAAAAGAGAAAAATGTAACTCCAGTCACCAAAACAGGACATACCCTGTTATTAAGGCTGTAAATCTTTGTGTTTCCCAGGAAGAGTTAGAAATGATTAAATCAGCTCTTGGCTGATTAAGAAACTGTAAGTATTGTTACAAGTTGTTAAGTTCCTGCCCTGCACTGCCCTATTCTCCCAGCTGGAAGGGGTTATTTGGAGTTGAGCAGCCTCATGGGAAGTTGAAACTGGGAACAATTGAGTGGGAAATCGAACATTAATAAACTATTGTTGGTATTTAAAGGTTTACAATGTCAAAATTACAGTCTAACTTTATTATGATATGTTCTGCCAATTTCCCATGGCTTCTTTTGAAAAATGATGAAGCAAGACTTCAGTTTCCTGAGTCCTGTTGCTTTATTGGCCAAAGATGCTATTTTCAGTCATTAACAGAGATAATATGAGAATAACCTTAGCTCTCCCACAAAATTCCCACCAGTGTTGATGTGTTCAATGAAACCAAAAAAACGAATAAGTACATTATTGACCAATAGATGCAGATTATCATTCTTCTGTAAAATGAGGTAAGAATACTAGTTTAAATCCTGTTACTGACAAGTAACTTACATTGAAAAATTAAAGCAGCATTGTCATGTGCTAGTGTTAGGGCAATGTTCAGGAGAGAAACCAATCAGGTTCAAATGTGAAACAGACACATGGAGATTGTGGCCAGCTAAAGAAAATCTGATCAAACTATTCCATTGATTTCATAAACTGTGAGCACAAAGATATATTAATCTGAAAGGGTGAAACAATAAAAGAGGGTTACAAGGTAGCCAGAAAGGAACTAAAGAATGGGCTGAGGAGACCTAGAAGGGGGCATCAAAAAGTCTTGGTCATTAGGATTAAGGAAAACCCTAAGGCGTTCTACACTTAGGTGGGGAACAAAAGACTGGCCAGAGTTATGGTAAGGCTAATCAGGGATAGTGGAGAGAACTTGTGCCTGGAGTTGGAGGAGGTAGGGGAGGTCCTTAATAAATACTTTGCTTCAGTATTCACAAGTGAGAGGGACCTTGTCGTTTGTGAGGACAGCATGAAACAAGCTGATATGCTCGAATAGGTTGATGTTAAGAAGGATTATGTGCTGGAAATTTTGAAAAACGTGAGGATAGATAAGTCCCCTAGACCAGATGGGATATGGGGGTCAAAGAGTGTGTTGCTGGAAAAACACAGCAGGTCAGGTATCATCTGAGGAGCAGGAGAATTGACGTTTCAAGCATAAGCACTTGATGAAGGGCTTATGCTCAAAACATTGATTCTCCTGCTCCTTAGATGCTGCCTGACCAGCTGTGCTTTTCCAGCACCACACTCTTCAACTCTGATCTCCAGCATCTGCAGTCCTCACTTTCTCCCAGATGGAATATGCCCAAGGTTACTACGGGAAGTAAGGGAATAGATTGTTGCACCTTTTGGAGTGATCTTTGCATCCTCACTGTCCACTGGAGTAGTACCAGATGATTGGAGGGTGGTAAATGTTATTCCTTTGTTCAAGAAAGGAAATAGGGATAACCCTGGGAATTACGTCAGTAGTGAGCAAATTATTGGAGAGAATTCTGACAGACAGGATTTTTGATTATTTGAAAAAACATAATTTGATTAGAGATAGTTAGCATGGCTCTGTGAGAGGCAGGTCCATGCCTCACAAACCTTCTTGAATTCTTTGAGTATATGACAATACACATTGATAAAGGGAGAGCAGTGGATGTGGTGTACATGGATTTTAGCAAGGTGTTTGCTAAGGATCCCCATAGTAAGCTCATTCAGAAGGTAAGGAAGCATGGGATACAGGGAAATTTGGCTGTCTGGATACAGAATTGGCTGGCCAGTAGAAGGCAGAGGATGGTAGCACATGGAAAGTATTCAGCATGGAGCTCGGTGACCAGTGGTGTTCCACAGGGATCGGTTCTGGGACCTCTGCTTTTTGTAATTTTTATAAGTAACTTGGATGCGGAAGTGGAAGGGAAGGTTGGTACGTTGGCCGATGACACGAAGGTTTGTGGAACTGTAAATAGTGTGGATGGCTGTTGTAGTTTGCAATGAAACATTGACAGGATGCAGAGCTGGACTGAGAAATGGCAGTTGGAATTCAATCTGGAAAAGTGTGATGTGATTCATTTTGGAATGTCAAATGTGAATGCAGATTACAGAGTTAAAGGCAGGATTCTCGGCTGTGTGGAGGAAAAGAGGGATCTTGGGGTCCATTTTCATCAATCCCTCAAAGTTGTCAACCAAGTTGATAGGGTTGTTAAGAAGGTGTATAGTGCGTTGGCTTTCATTACCAGGGGATTAGGTTTCAAGAGTCACAAGGTGAGCTCTATAAAGCCCTGGTTAGATCACACGGAATATTGTGTTCAGTTCTGGTTGCCTCATTATAGGAAGGATATGGAAGCTTTAGACAGGGTGCAGAGGAAATTTACCAGGATTTGCCTGGACTGGAGGGCATGTCTTATGAAGAAATATTGAGCTAGGGCTTTTCTCATTGGATTGAAGAAGGATGAGAAGTGACTTGGTAGAGGTGTACAAGATAATGAGAGGCATGGATAAAGTGGAAAGCCAGAGACTTTTTCCTCGAGCAGAAATGGCTATCACAAGGGGACATAGTTTTAAGGTGATTAGAGGAAGATTTGAGGCAGATGTCAAAGGCAGTTTCTTCACACAGAGTCGTGGGTGTGTGGAGTAGAGTCAGATGCATTAGGGGCATTTAAGCGACTCTTGGATAGGCACATGGATGATAGTAAAATATAGGGAATGTAGGTTAGTTTGATCTTAGGGTAGGATAAAAGGTCGGCACAACATCAAGGGCTGAAAGGCCTGTATGGTCCTATGTTCTCTATGTTCTACGTTTTCCATGACTTCAAGAGGAGAAGAAGTCTTGAAATCATGTCTCTTGTTTTGAATAATCTAGATGATTGTTAAGTCAGTTTTGTGGATGCTAGTCTTTTTTAGGATTTTTACCCCTTAGCTGTTTAGCTGTCAGTGCATCTGTCAGGGGAGAACACAGGGACAGAGTACTGAGTTAGATGGTCAGCCATGACATATTGCCCTGGCCTGCTTCCACACTGTTGGGCTTCTGTGATTTTGTGAGATTGAATGGCAGAACAGATTCAACGTGCTGAATGGCCAACTCCTGATCCTACCTCCTATGTGTCAAGCTGCCCTGGTGGATATGGTCCATGTTGTTCAAAAGCTGACATGAAGGATGTAAGTGTCGGCCTTGATTCCGTGGCAGCTTGCTCACACTTAAGTTGAAAGCTTCATGGGAAAAAGGACCAGTTGAAAGATCCACTGTGAGGCTGATGATTCAGTACTGGCTGAGGGAGGACTGCATTGCCGGTAGTATGAGACATTAAACCAAGGCCCTATTTATTCTCACACAGACTTAAAACATTCTGTTTAAATTTCTGAAGAAGGATAGGTGTCCTGGCCAATATTTATTAACCAGGGCAATATTGCTACGATAGATTATCTGGTTATTTACCTGCTTATGAGACTGTGCACACCAATTCGATTACCAAGAAATAACAAACTTTGCAGAAAATGTCAACCTTGGTGAAGTGGACATACTCTTACCCCTGTACCTGAAGATTATGGGCTCAAGCATTACTGGAGAAATTAATCTGAATTGCTTTTTGTCTCTCATTTGAGATGTTAAACTGAGGTACCATCTACCCTCTTGTGTGACATAAGAGATTCCATGGCACCATTCGATTACCAGATATAAGATGGGAGTTTTCACTGTTCTGATCAATAGTTATCCCTTAATGAATACCTACATTAAATGATCAAGTCATTTATTCATTGCTGGTTGATACATTTTGTATCTTACAACAGTGGCAAATAATTCAAAGCTGCTTCTTTAGTGGAATATGCCTAGGAGTACTCAGAGATCATGAAAGGTACTATAAATACACATGTAATTTGACTTTATGTTAATTATATTAACTGAAGTTTCGTAGGAATTAATATTATAGGAGGATGACTCCATATAATAAAGATTGCTAGCTGCACAAAAGCAAGAGAGCTAACAATGTTACGATCCATGTGATGGAAGATGAAGCATTTTGCGAGATGATGAATTTTGGGAGATCTAATATGCGAGAAAAGTACACAGTAAATGGCAGAAACCTTAATAGTATGAACGTACAGAGGTATCCAGGAGTACATGTCCACAATTCCCCGAAAGTTGCAATGGCACGGTGGCTCAGTGGTTAGCACTGCTGCCTCACAGCACCAGAGTCCTAGGTTTGATTCCAGCTCTGGGTGACTGTGTGCGTGGAGTTTGCCCATTCTCCCAGTGTCTGCGTGGGTTTCCTCCCACAATCCAAAGATGTGCAGGTCAGGTGAATTGGCCACGCTAAATTGCCCATACTGTTAGGTGCATTAGTCAGAGGGAAATGGGTCTGGGTGGGTTACTCTTTGGAGGGTCAGTGTGGACTGGTTGGGCTGAAGGCCCTGTTTACATGCTGTGGGGAGTATATAGATAAGTGGTCAAGAAAATGTATGCATGCTTGTCTTTTAAGGTATGAAAGTCATGTTGCAGCTATATAGAACTTTAATTAGGCCACATCTGGAATATTGTGTAGAGTTCGGTGCATCATAGTACCAGAAGGATCTGGAGGCTTTGGAAAGGGTACAGAAATGGTTTACCAGGATATTGCCTGGTTCAAAGGATATCAGTTATGAGGAGAGGTTGAACAAACTTGGTTTGTTTTCACTTCAACTTTGAAGGATGAAGGGCCACCTCTAGAAGTTTATAAAATTATGAGAGGCATGAATGGAATGGATAGTCAGAGATGCAGGTTTTTTTAAACAGAGGGCAGTAAGTGCCTGGAATAAGCTGCCAGAGGAGATGGTGGAGGCATTGTAGTAGGGTTGTGGAATGCACTGCCTGCAACAGTAGTAGACTCGCCAACTTTAAGGGCATTTAAATGGTCATTGGATAAACATATGGATGAAACTGGAATAGTGCAGGTTAGATGGGCTTCAGATTGGTTACACAGGCCGGTGCAACATCAAGGGCCGAAGGGCCCGTACTGCACCGTAATGTTCAATGTTCTATGTTCTACATACAATAGCAACATTTGGGAGGCATCTTGATAGATATATGAATAGGCAGGCAATAGAGGGATATGGACAGTGTATGGGCAAAAGGCTTTTAATTTAGAAAGGCAGCATGTCTTTAGAAAGGTGCAGTTTTGGTGAGCCGAAGGGCCTGTACCTGTGCTGTACTGCTCTTTGTGCCTTGAAGCTGGAGTAGTACACAATTCATCATAAGCATAACAGCCTGTTGTAAACAGTAACACATTTCAACACTTCTCCTCTTTCTTTAATTTATGCCTGGATTGGCAATTTAATGGTAAAGTTTGAACAATTCGTTATCTTGAGTTTCAGCAATGTAAAGGTTCTCTGAGCTTTCCACAGTTGCTGTTTTCAGTGCTTCCAGTATTTTCTGGATTTGCTTCAAATCTCCACAGATATGTTATAATAGTACATAGTTATAATAATCTTGGGCACCGCTCCTTCTATATTCTTATATTGTTTCACTCATTCATTTGTTAATGTAGCTATAGTAGCAGTTCCAACATTTATTGCCCTCCATTAATTGTCCTCAAGAGTCTGCTGGCGATCTGCCTTTTTGAATTGCTGCAGTCACCAGGATCGCATCCCAATGACAGTATCACAATCTCAGGATGCTATGTGACCTAGAACTGAAGTTGTAATCATGGTCCTTCTGCCATTCCTCTTTTGGATAGTACATAGCACAGGTTTGGGAGATTCTGCCGAAGCAACCTTGATGATTGACTGGACTGCATCTGACCTATACCTTGTAGATGGACAAGCTTTGGGAAGCCAAGTGGTGGGTTACTTGGTACATCTTGGAGCACAATGCTTATATTTGACTCATTCTGGCTAGTAGCAATAATCGGTTGATGATGAGGGATTCAATTCTAATTTCAGACAGCCCTTTGGTAAGGAAATTGCGAGCTTTGGATTTCTGAGCCATTGTCCGGTTTAGGGCTATTTTGTTGCACCAAATGGCCATTTTGAAATTCCATCTCCTTAACTGGGGTCAGAAGATCATGGCCACATTCTGGAATTTCCAATAAGTGATCACTGTTATGGAAAGTGTAGATCATTCACATTCCCACAATCTTAGCCAATAAGAGGGAAGTGAATTCGAGGAACACTGTAACAAACATGGATCCAGACAGCAGTGCTTCCTGAGTGCCAATAGTGGCTTTGCATTATATCACTAGGCTGCGTTACAAAGTAGAGATGTCTTTAGCCCTTGGAAGGGCTACTTGTGTACTGAAACTTTCATCTGTAGATTGTAACTTGAACATTTCACTGCTCTAGTATGGAGATGCATGAGATGCAGTGATGAAACTGCATGTCGTGTTATGGCTTAGCATAGGAAAACAGTAAATGTGGAACATTGGCAGGAAATACTGTCACGTTCATGGTTGGCTATTTAACCAGTATGGAACATTGATGAGCAATTTTTTTTTGCTAGATTCCTCTCAGCCCTCTCCTATATTTGTTTCCAGGTTCTGTTGGTCCTGTAAACAATGTTCAACCTGGTAGTATCTGCAGCCAGCTTGTATTGAGACCTCCAGCACCAAAAAGGGCAAACATACTCACCAACATGCTCACTTCCCCAATTTCCTGATTCTTGAATGGTGTATCTTTTGCTTTTGCTTGCTGTTCTCTCTCCCCCTTTTCAAATGGTTTGAAAAATATCGAGAGTATAAAGAATGATACAGGCAATTTTTGTTTAACTCACGAGTGAATCTTGTTTGACTTACTCATAGTTTGAGGGTTTTTTTAATTGTTGTTGGTATAACCAGCTCAGAGAGGCAGTAGCACCACCTTGGAGTCAGTCAGAATGGGATGCAGCACAGTGGAAGTGTAACAGTGCCACCTATGGGAAAAGTGTGTACTACAGGCATTATTTGTTCCAGTAAATAACATCATTTCGTTTTCATGCAGTGCATTTATGTAATAAAAATATGATCAAACGTTCCAAGTCACTTCACAGAGGTACTATAAAATTTAAAAATGACACCACATCTAAAAAAAAACATAAAGCAGATGAGCATCGGGTTGATCAAAGCAAGAGGTTTGAAGGATTGTCTGAAAGGAGGAAAGCAAGTTGAAGAGATAGAGAATTTAGGGAGGGAATTCCAGAGGTTAGGATCCAGACAGCTGAAGACACAGACAGTAAAATGTGAAGTAACTAATGTTGAGGATGCATAAGAAGTCAGAATTAGAGGAATGCAGAGGAATGAATCTTGGAGGCTGGAGAAGAGGACAGAGATAGGGTGGGGTAAGTTCTGAAGGGATGTGAAAACACAGATGAGAATTTTAAAATCAAGGATATCACTTAATCACTAGCTAATGTACAAAGGGGTGACCAATGAACAGGACTTGGGGCAGTTCAAGACACAGACAGCAGACTTGTGAAGGATCACAATTTTATGGAGGGCTGAATATGGTAAGCCAGCAGGAAGGCATTGGTATAGTCAAGAATGGAGGTGACAAAGGTGTGAATGAGAGTTTCAGTGGCAAGTGAGCTAACCCAGAGTGAAAAACCAGTAAGAAGTAGTACTTGAAAATGAACCTACTGGTCATTCTGGAGTACTGTTCTGAAGCTTTCAGAACAAGTTGTAATTCATAGGTTTTATTGGCTTTCATTCTGGGAAAGTGGGGAGAGTGAATTCAGACCATGCTTTGGAGGTGCAAATAGGCAACTTTCATGATTTTGCTTATTATATGCGGTCAGGCTCGACATTGCAGGGTGAGCTAGGATATCAAGGTTGTGAGCTGTCTGGTTTGGCCTCAAGGCAGTTGTCAGGGAGAGGGATAGAGTCTGTGATAAGGAAACAGAGTTTGTTATGTGGACCAAAGACAATAGGTCCACACTTACTAATGTTTAATTTAAGTAAACTTCAGTCCTTCCAGTCCTGAGTGTCGGACAAGCAGGCTGATATTTTAGCTATAATTGAGGAGTCAAGAAAGTTAGGGTGGGGTACAGATGATGTCATTAACATAATTTGGAGATGCCGGTGTTGGACTGGGGTGTACAAAGTTAAAAATCACACAACACCAGATTATAGTCCAACAGATTTAATTGGAAGTACACTAGCTTTCGGAGCGACGCTCCTGATGAAAGAGCGTTGCTTCGAAAGCTAGTGTGCTTCCAATTAAATCTGTTGGACTATAACCTGGTGTTGTGTGATTTTTAACGTCATTAACATAGATATGAAAATTAATGAGTTTTTGGATGTTGCAATCAAGGGACAACATTCCAGTGAGAAAAAGGAGGGAGCCGAAGAGAGATCCAAGACAGCACTGTGGGAGGCGATTCCTTTGTTACCTTAAAGTCACTATATAAATACAGAGTTAGGTAAGTAAGAATGGAAGCAAATAAGTGTCGTCTTACCTAGCTGGACAACAGTGGAGAGGCATGGGAGGAGCTTGCTTTAGTTAATCACTACAGCAGCTGGTTAGTCAAAAACCTGATGACAATGATTCAAACGTGGAGTACCAGGAAAGAGATTCATTTATTTGGGAGGCAGTAAAATATTTGAGGCCAATGGAGAGGTTGGAGATGGTGTATTCATTTTTAAGGGAAGAGGAGCCAAGGATTGTCAATTTTGAGGAGATAGGTAATGATGGCAGGTTTGACTGAGATAGAAACAGAACCTGAAGTGAAAAAATCATTTACAATACATGAGAACAAGGAAGGGAAATTGGATGATCAACAGTTTAACAGAACTAGGGCCACAAGAGCAGAAAGTTGGACCTTAGGATAGTGTGAGCTCAGGGAGAACATGAAGGCACACAGCAGATGTTCTTTAGGATAATAATTCTGAACGAATTAGTGTTGGATATTGTACTATCTCCACATAGTCTGATAATATCTCTCAGACCTGGGTGGAAAACAGGCAGAATTGTAGGAAGTCCTAATGGAGACAGATGTGTCTTCTCTAGCTTTAGATAGTTTTTGTTATTCTAACTAGTCAATAGAACTTGAACCTGTTGCTATCATGAAATAACCTTCACCTTGTTCAGGCACGTACATTTTCTTTGGTAGCATTCAATACTGGAAGTCAGAGGGTTCTTACCATAGAAAGGAAGATTAATGGCAGCACTCTCCCCCAGTCACAAGACACCAATTTTTGGTCCTGCACTTATGACAGGAGGATGAGTAAGGAATTAAGGTACAGGAAGGCTTAAAGGATTTGGCCTGCTGGACTAGCCAAAAGGAGGGAAGTGGTAGAGGCAGGTGATCAGAATTACAGAGCAGCATATTACTGCCGCTAACCCGGTTATAAGTTAAAAGATTAGTTACATGACACAGAGGTATTATGAAATCACATCAACAGGAAATAAGTATGGCAACCAAAAAATGTATATACTGCCACCTATCTTTAAGTCGCTGTGCTCATATACATTGTCTCAACAGTTCTTCAGACTTGCAGTCTTGAGGCATACTCTGTCCTTTTCTCCAAAGCCTGAGCCTTCATGAACTTGTGATTGCTGATACAACTTGATTAGAAGTACAGATAAACGTTAATAGTAAACTAACCATGGAACAGAATACAAAACTGGACCCTGCTCTATTATGTAAGCATTTAACATGCAGCAGTAATGAAACGTAATGGAAAATCATGACAATTTTATTGTCAAGTTTTCAGTAAAATATATTGATGACATTTCTTTCTGCTGATCAAAAGAGGGATTTCATTTTTGGAAAATTCAATATTACCTTGCAGTTTGCACTCTGGGCTAGTGTTCTCACCTTTTGTGAATCTAAGAATCTGTTTGCAAATTGGGCAGGTTTTCCAAAATGCATTTCTGGTTCAAATTTCTGCTCAAGTCAATAGCATAATCACAAATGGAAAATCTTCCAGGAATCAGGACAGTTGGTCAGTGAAATGTAATTTTTTGCTATGCATTAAAAATATACTTTGATAAATTTCAGAGTGGTAACCTAGGAGAAATTTTATGATAGCAACAGAAAATGGGCTGATCACTAAAGATAAGCAACTTTCATTGGTACCTGGTGCACCATTTTTAATTGAGCTGTTTTAAAATCAATAAAGGAATGTATAAAGCCTATATTGAACCATTTATTAAAGCCATTGGTGTCAGCAGGTTATCTCCAGTGAAGATCAATGAAGAACAGAGGTAACTGACAGAAGAAAATGACAGATGCCATGCTATGAGAGTTAATGAATTTGCAGGAGAGATTTTCCTCAGTCTTTTCCCAATTCATCCTGTGAGTTGAAGAGATCGGAGTGTTAAGGAAGGCATGCGATTTTCCACATTTAAAACCCAGGAAACCAACTTCTCTACCATCACCCATTCCCTACCCTCCCACCACCTCCCCCCACCCCACAACCACCATCACCTCCCCTGCCTCACGCCATTGTATGTTTTGTGTTGTAGACAATTCTCCGAGTGTAATAGTAAAAACATAAATGGAATAATCAATGTAAGTCTTGGTGTGCCTCAGTTCATTTGAGTCTGGGGTTGTTCGGCATGAGCATATTGTTGCACACTACTGGAGCTCATGCTGAAAGACACTAAAATAGTCAGTTACTATTCTGCCATAAATGGAACATTCTTTTTTCCCTAAAAGCAACAAACATATTTGTGGGTGCATTTTTTTCATATAGCCATGGCAAGACTTTTAAAAAGAAAGAATTCCTTCCATACATTCTTCCCTTCAAAGACTGCAGAGAAAGTTTTAATACTGAACTTACTGTGAATTCATCCTTTATAAAACTCGATTAGATTTTCAAAGATGCTTCTGCAAAGTCTGATTATATTGATTACTATAAACTGTAGGATTACAACTTGGATCCAGGATTGGAGAAATTATTACACTGTGGAAGGTGGAGACTTATCATCAAAGGTAATGGTCCTGCATGGAAACAGGTTATTCTAGTGGAATTCTGCCAAATGTCATGTTTATTAATGACAAGGATAAATGTGTCATTTTAAGGATGGCAGACTGTAACTAGTGGAGGGACACAGAGATCAAATCTGGATTCTTAATTATTTAATAAAATCCCTGGATGCAAGGACTGACATTATTGCTGATAGTGACGGAATCTATGATGGGAGAAAAATAAGAGCGTGAGAGAGGAGCCATCTATTATTGGAGGGCGAGGTTGAAGCACAGCTACGGCAAAAGGTCAAACTTAACGGTGTAAGTGTTGAAAGTGAGTGCAGTGAGGTGGCAATGCAATGAAGGGAGAAAAATAAAGAGGGTCAGTTATTTTGGAAGGGGGAAGTGGGTCTGAATTTTGAAGCATCAATCAGATTTAAAATAAGAATTGAAATTGTTGGCTATTCTCCTTAAATGTTGTTGATTGTCTGAATCCAGCTGAATGATAATGTGTCCATTATATATGTTCACAGAGAGATTGGTAGCTTCTTGGATCCATATCCAAATTAAACAATGTTGAGTTTTGATTATCAAAATGTCATATCACAGGGGCATTAAAATTGAAGAGTAAAGGTGGAATTCATCAGGATGAATGAATGAAATACATTTTCATTTAAAGAACAAAAGCTATTGTGAGTGCAATGCCGTCAATAACATTCTATGAACATGGGAGTGAGATGTAAAATGTTTTGAATATGTAGCACACACAATACTTCAATATGTAAATAAAATGTCCCAATTTATGTCTTCACATAACATTCGTTGCTTAGGAACTCAAATGTTACAGATCTGAGCTCAGCATTTTAAGCTTTTAAACAAGGTAATAGTTATTATAAATGGGTGGCAGGACAGATTGAGAGAACAATTAAAAAACATTCAGTATCCTTTACTTTATTAGTAGAGGGGCAAAGAATACAAGACCATAAAGGTGATATTGAACTTATATAAAACAGTTGTTAGACTTCAGCTGGAGTACTATGTACACTTCTGGGCATCACATTATGGGAAAGATTGATTGCAATGGGGAACGTGCATAAGCAATTTATAAGAATGGTAGGGATGAGGAACTTCATTATGAGGGTACATTGGAGAAGTTGGAGTTGTTCTCCTCAGAGAGATGGCTAAGAAGAAATCTGATAGAGGTTTTCAAAATCATGAGCACATTGGATTGAGTGCATAGGGGGATGATGTTCCTGCTCGTAAAAGGAACAAGAACAAGAGGGTACAGACTAAAAGTGATTTGCCAAAGGCATAAATTTGAAGTGAGAAATCATCTTTTCACATAGCCTGGAGTTAAGGTATGGAGTCCACTGCCTGGAAGTGTGGTGGAGGCAGATTCAAGTGAGACATTCAAGGGGACATGGGTTGATTACTTAGGTAGAAATAGCATGAAAGAATATGGGGAAAAAGCAAGACATTGGCAGTAGTAATGATGTTCATTTGAAGAACAGATCCAGATACAATGGGCCAAATGACCTCCTTCTCTACTGTAACACTTCTGTGAACAGCTCATTAGTTTACATTTCTCTCACTTCCTGTACATGACAATCTATAGAATGCTGCATGACATAGTGAAATGAAAATGAAAATTTGACAAAATAAAATATAATGAAAATTTAAATTGACAGTTCTTTATTAAAAATAGATATTTCTATTTTTCCATTGACCAACAAGCAGTAGTTTGGTGCTGTTAGTTTCACACAATTTATGAATAATAATTCTACCAAACAAAATCTTCACTCGTGCACTTCAGTTGCTTTTATACCTATTCTGCAAAGTAAACTGATGACTAATGGTAATTATCTCCTTTATGAAATTAATACCTACCACAGGTTATCTAACAATTAAAGTTGTCTGAAATTTATTACTCAAAGTAGAATAATATATCTGACGTAAACTTTCTTTCCTGTTGAACCTGAAATTGATGCTCTTCACCAGGTGCCATTGTCGCATTACTGCATCACCTAATAAAGGAGTTAGTGAAATGAAATAAATAAATGTGAAATCTAAAAGTATCCCCAAAAATCAAAACATAGCCCTTGACAAAATTTGGTCAAGGAGCTCTTTTTTTCTCAAAATTCTCCAAGAAGAACATTATTTTCGCTTCCAATTTATGAACCCTTGTACATCAGTCACAAAATATCAGCATACAGGTGTTGCACTAAATTGGAATGGATCCTTTATTGTAAGAGCATAAGAACAAAAACAGGCTTGTTGTAACTTTACAGATCCCTTAGAGAGTACTGTGTACAGTTTTGTTTTGCCGATTTGAGGAGAGATATCCATGTGTTAGAAGTAGGCCAGAGAAGGTTCACTATACTGATGCCTGTAATGAGGAATGATTGAATAGGTTGGAGATTTGAGTAGAATGAGACGTGATCCTATTGAAACATATTTGAGGTGCCTTGTCAGGGTAGATGCTTTCTTATGTTTCCTCTTGTGGGAAAATTTAGAATGAAGGGGCAGAGTTTAAAAATAAGGCATTTCACATTTTAGAATGTGATGGGAAATATTTTCTCTTCATAGAATACCTACGTTGTGAAAGTTAGCCATTCAGCTCATACCAACCCTCTGAACTGCTTCCCAGCCAGACCCATCCCATCCCTATAACCCCACATGTCCCAAGGCTAATCCACCAAGCCTGCATATCCCTGGACACTATGGGCAATTTAGCATGGCCAATTTTTCTAACCTGCACATCTTTGGGTTTGAGGAGGAAACCAGAGCACCCAGAGGAAACCCAAGCAGACACAAGGACAATGTCCACACAGACAGTCACCCAAGGGTGGAGTTGAAGCCTGGCACTGTGAGGTAGCAGTAAGGAGCACTGAACCATCATTTTACCGCATTCTTATCTTCAAGTCTTTGGAATTCTCTTGTCCAGAGAACACAAAATCTGTGTCATTGACTATAATACGGAGTTAGACAAAATTTTAGTGTAGAAGGGAATCATGAATAATGTGAGAGCAGACAAAAATGTAGAGCTAAGCTGCAAACATATCAGCTCGTATACTGCACCTGGTTCAAGGTACCAAATGACCTACATTTACTCCTATTTTTTATGTCTTTATATTCTTATTGTTGAAAATATTGAGTACAATGTGTGAGAGTCCATGAATTCAATATATATCTGTACTATGTCAAAGCATTGGATTGGGGATAAAAAATGTAATTGCATTTGGATGGAGAACTAAGCCAAGATCTGATAGAGGATATTATATGTACGTAAATACAATGATACATAGGTCAGTCTAATATGAATTTTGACTGACACTTTAGTGCAGCACTAAGGGACCACTGAAGATTCTAAAATTCAGAATAGATATTAAACTGATGGCATGACTTTAATTTCCCCAACTGACAGAAACTGATTGAGACTGGGAGGTTCTGTCTGACTGTACAGTCAAATATAGAAGTTCCCAAGACTCTGCCAGTGAAGAGCATGGGAATTCTGCTGGTGGCCAGGTCAAAATTTGTCTTTCCAGCAGCTTAACCATGCATTGATTTCAATGCTTTTTGTGAGAGCTTGTTATATGAAAATTGACAGTTATACTGTTTGTATTCCAAAAAAAACCTACTATGGGCTGTTGTCATGACCATGGATCATAACTCCAGACCACCTATGGAACTACCAAAGTTTAATTACAACATTTGTTTTAATCCAAGGACATACAGGTAAAAGTTGACTGCAGCTATCAGTTTAGGGATTGATTGGGATAGTCTCTGGAATGTCAATCTGATGAGGTGTCAACGAAACTTCAAAGGTAGAAAATGCACCGCAAACTGAACATGTTTGAACATCTCAGACTGTGAACATCATGATATTAAAAATAAGAGAACAGTCTAGCAAGAGACATGTTTGTATTTTCTCTTCTTTCAAGAATCCACAGAGAACTAGAGTTAGAAGCTAGCTCCAGCCTTGGTCTGTATATATTAGTGGCCTAATGTCTTAGTATGTGGATTAGTGTGCTCTGAGAACAACCGTTTAAGTACCCCTGCTCTGTAGATAAAAATCAAGGGAAATACATCCTCACAAACTGAGCACTGCCAGTTAGCTACTGCCAAAAGGAATCAGGACTAAAGAATTTCAACCAATCTACAAAGCCCAGAATCTTAAATGAACTGTTCAACTTCACGGTGAATGCTATCAGTAAATCCATTAACAGTGCTCCAACATTCAACTATCCACTCTTCGCGAACAGTTCTGAGACTGATCTGAACATCTTCTTCTTAACTCAGTTCTTATTTATAATGTGTCGAATTAATTTTTTTCTCGCATTTAGTAATTGATAAATCACTAATTTTGTAATTCATGAAGTAGTGCATAAATTGACTCCCTTTAAACATAAGCTCATTTGGTTCTGGGGGAAAAAGCATACATAAGAGAAAGGATACTTTTAAAATTAATATTGCTGTAACCAACCAAGGTGGTGGCTCAGTAACTAAGGGGAGCCAATTCATCCCTCCCCATCCAAGAACTTAATGGTTTGAAGTATCCTGTCTGGAGTTGTAACTAATTGGGAAACCTCACTGGAGAACAGTTCATAACACCACAAGGTTCTATAAATTGTCCTTTGGATATGAATAACATCTTAGAAATACGTGTTCCTTTTCCTCTGCTACCATTTATTTTCATGCTGTTTAAAAATTTATGTTGTCCCTCAATTATATGCCTCCTCTGAATATGAACTAATAAAGAAAAGAGATTTTGTTTATCACTCTGTGCCAATATTTGCTACAGTCAAGCTAAATTACTCAGTATGTTTCAAAGCCTTGATAATTGAACTGAAAATGTACCTGATGTGTTGTTGAGGACTTCCACTGAATTGAAATCCAATGTCTATTGCTTTGAATTGATTTAAAAATCAACTTGGACTGAATCTCGCCCCCACTAGCTTATCCTTATAATTCACTGTGAACTGATCAAAATCATTATCACTTTAAACCTTCCTATTGCAGGACTTTGATAGGGATTTGATCCAAATTAGCAGCCATCTGCAAGTAGGTTTCAATCATTTCTTCATGACAATAATAAATATTATTGAAGATACAGTAACATGAGAAAATGTGATCTGCTATATTAATGTTTCCGGACACCATATTACAATGCAGTGTATGTTTACTGGGGTGGATGATGGATATGGTATAAGCTGGTAACAATGTCAAACGTTAAACAGTTCAATGCTTCCTATTGTCTTAAATGTATCTAAAACTACCCTTAACTACCTAAGGATAATCTGAAGCCTGCATTAGTTCTGCTCATTGACAACTCAACTGAATTCAGTGGAAACAAATGTCCAAGAAGAGCCTTGATGAAGCCTAAGAAGAGTGTTTGGGCCTCAGGGAATTTATTTGTGCTACAAATGAAACAGAACATAGGACAAAAGTCATGTTGATGACACTTAGCGGAAAGGAAGCAAGAAACTGAATTCAGTCAGTACATAGTCTCAAAACAATCAGTGACACTGTTTTTAATACAAAGGATACATTTCAGGATGTGAATTCCATGAACTCACTTTGTTGTAACCTGATAAAAGCAGTTCCTTGTTAATAATTGTTTACCAAGCTGTTTACATGCAGTGTGTTTCATCAGTCACAAGGATAGAAACATTAGCAGAACATAATACAGGAGGCCCATGCCAGATTGTTGGTACAGGCCTTCAGCACCATATAGCACATGGAACCAGTGTCAAGTAGTTACTGGATTCTATACGCAGCAAGTTGAGGTGTCTGTGACATTAAGTAATCGTCCTGACCACATTGGACACTGATGAAAGCCATAAAAATCACAGAATCTTACAGGACAAAGAAGGCCATTTAGCCCATCCTGCATCTACTGACACATCAAAAGAACTCCTCACATTATGTCCACAGCCCAGTATTTCCCCTTAGTCCTACTAATTCATCCCCTTCAGCGACATGTCGAATTGCCTTTTGATAAAGACTCCATGACCCTTCCTGGATCAGTCACCTGAACCAGGTCTTAAGCATTTATGTGAGAAGTATTCTCCAAGATTCGTCTCTTCTTTTGTCAATTATTTTAACTTTATGATGTTTTATTACTTATCCACTCAGTTTACAATATATCTCCAAGGCTATGAACCATCCAGTGAAGTCCCACTGGAAAGTCAACCTTCATTTCAGAATTTGTGAAAAGCACTTTGTGATGTGTAATAACAGTTCCCTCATCTCCTTGCCTTAAATTGGGCCTATCACCCTTTGTCTGAACACTACGAAATGCCTTTACACATTTAGGACTGAACTTTGACTGCTGCTGAGTTTTGTGAAATTTCCCACTATCCTGATTCAGGAAGATGTGCTCCTATTGATCTGCTATGCATGGTGGCTGGTGTTAACTGGAGATAAAAGGCCCACTTTAGTGCTTTGAGAGCTCACCGCAGCTGTAACAAGAGCAGTAGAACAGAAAACAGCTCTCTGTGGACAAACAATTCAGCTTAACTCATCTGAAATACAAGTGGCACTCTATTAGAGCAAATAACTGCACTTACTTTTCCCCACCTGTTTTGGTATCCTTTCATCCATTCTCCACATCCACTGATCCTAGCTAATCTTGAAAATTGACAGAGTTTCTGTCTCAGTCACTAAGCCTGGAAATCAATTCCGCACCATAAGAACTCTTTAAATGAACAAGTTTATCCTGCACTGTGATCTAAATTTCTTGCAGTTAATCTTGTATTGACGACCTATCATTACTGGGCTTCCCAATTACTGGAAACGGTGTTTCATATTTTCATCACGCAAAGCATTTTCAGCAAATTATTCCATAACATGCATTGTTTTAATTAAATAAACTCCCAATTTTCAAATGTTTATTAATGTTTAAATTTTCCACGTCTTTTTGAATCTGCACTGTAAGCTTTCTAAAGACTCTATAATCACATGATAGTGCAGAGCCTAATTCGACAAAGAGCAAACCAAACTGGGCCTATCACCCTTTTTTTGAATATTGGCTGGGAGATGGAGGGGTGAACAGGCACCAGAGAATGCTGAGCATGGTTTGTTACCTTCCTGCTGCCTTGGCCTGTTGGCAATGGAGTCAATGGAAAGGGTGATTCTCCTGTATAGAAACCAATTGTTCTCCTTAAGTGGCTAATTAATGGCTTCTCCCTTCTGCAGCTGGCATTTTACAGCCATGGAATGAGCTTTTGCCATCTGAAGGAATTGTTTGATGACCTCCTGATAGACCCCCTATGCACTGAATTGGGCACTTTATGATCCAAGGTGTGATCTTTAAGACACCATTAGTAACACTACCCTTGACCTCACCCACCAGCTTCCCCCACTTACCCAACTTAACTTGCCGTTACCTGTGACCCTACATCCCACATACTGAATTCTCAATATAACATCCATGATTCCTGATCGTGACCCGGTGCAGTCCCAACAGTAGCCACCATTCTTTGCTGAGCCTAAAAAACTATTGGCCCTCTGATTGGCTGGCAGCTAACGATTGGAATTATGGTCCTAATGTATTGTCTGGGGGTACTTTTAATGGCTGAGGTGGAGCTTACCCCAGCTTTCTGACACCCTGGCAAAATCGAGTTCCAGTTTTTAAGAAGTTGTTAGCTCATCGTTGTCTTTTGGATTTTACATTCTCTGCCTCCTGTTGTAAAATGTAGAATTCTTTCCCTTTGAAGAATGTACCCTGAGGAATTGGTTCTGATATCATTCAAACTCAGGCCTCAAATCTTGTCGCTCACCTCAGCACCAAATCTACTCACATTTTAGAATATAATTAGTGACATTTTGTTTTAATTGACATGAAGCACCCTATACACAGTACTGGAATGAGTAATCCCAGAAGCCAAGCCTGGGAATGAGAATTCAAATCTTATGGCAGTTCACGAAATTGTGTTTGGTTTATTAAATCTTGCAATAAAAATCCATAACACTAAAAGTAAATATTGTTATAAAAATCCAACTGATTTACCAAGACCCTGCAGGAAAGGGAATGAGTACCTTTACAGTACTTGGTCTGGCCAATACATCAATCATATTGCTAACTCAAATGGTCCAGAAAGCCAGGTATTTTGGGTGTATCAGTTGTACGCTATGATTTGATGGCAGAATCTAGAAGAAAGTTCTCTGTCAATATTTCAGGAGGATGGGGAATACAATGTCAGTGATATCTATAATTTATTAGAAAAGTACTGAATTCCATCTTCACATTTCAAGCCCAATAATAATGATTTTAAATATCTTCCTCAGTTTACAATAAGATTAGAGAAATTGTGCCTGGAAATACCATTAACAGCCAAATCAAAGGAGATGTGAGGGGCAACCTTTTTACACAGAGATTGGTAATGTGCTGCCAGGGGTGATGGTGGAGGCAGATATGATAGGGGCACTTAAGGGGCTTTTAGATACGCACATGAATATGTAAGGAATGAAGGGATATGGGCCAATGGCAGGCAGAAGAGATTATTTAATTTAGGCATCATGTTTGACCCATTCCTGCCCTGTTCAATGTTCTATACATAAAAAAGCAGAAACTGTTGCAAATAAGCAAATGAAGAAATTCGTATTTTAAAGTTAAACTATGACCATTCCGTTTCCTGCATTTCTTACTCTTTACCTTCCAGAATCATGATAAGATTCTGCTTATCCACATATTGTAGCCCTTCGGCCTCCATAATTGATCACTCATCTTTGTCAATTCCACCACCTCCAATAGGAAACTGCTATCAAACACATAATCTGTTCCTCTTTAAACACTCCCAAGGGAGTTTTCCTTCTGTAATTCAATGGTCTACCTCTCTATCACCCCAACATCTCCTCCCCTTTTTACATGGATTTTGACACAGGTTTTGTAGTCAGCAACAAAGCAAAACCATTTGTTGTTCATCTTGAAGAAAGCTGCCCACAAATTGTCACGTGTGAACTTACCCATTTCTGTCCACAATTTTAAGTCTGGCTTCAAACCAAGGGAATACCCCAGCATGTGGCTGCAGAGAAGTCAGAAAACAAGTCAAATATCCAATTGCATTAAAGCATTCTCATGGGCAGCAAACCAGTTAGTTAAAAATGCTGGTCATCCTTTCTTAAAACATAAATATTCAAATGAAAAAAAGATCATAAATCAATTAAGTTAGAACCTAAAATAAAGGCAAATATTCCAACTCTTTTTTTAAACAAGCACAGTGATTTTCACCCCTGTGGGAAAATAATTGACATTCTGCAAAATATAAAATTAGCTTTTTGAATCTAACAGTGGCATTTGGAGCAATTATGTTGTTAGTATGCTGTTCAAAGCCCAATTAGACATCACTCAACAAGCTGCAGCTTTTTCTAGCAAGGTTAACAGCAAAACAGTATTGATTCTCTTAAATTCAATAACTTTCCATTGATTACAGTCTACAAGCATCCAGAGCATGCTCTGGAAAAGCATAACATCACTGACAGCAACTTCTGCATCTTTGCATTATTCTGCATAATATTGCCTTCACTCCTGGTTCGATATTCTAATGAGAAACAATGCACTTGGCTGTACCTTACTAGTGGAGTAATTGTGAAAAGCACATAAAGATTGCTCTGCTTATTTCCAATAGTCAGCCATAATACAGGTTGCACTGATATAAAATTGCAGGATAGTTTACAAGAGCAGGCAGCTGTTTGCTTTTAAGCACAAATGTGTTTCCTCAATCAAACTGAATAGATATCAATTTCAAGATGATTGAGAGCAAGACTTGTACACTCAACCTATAAATGAAATGTCATTTTTTCATACCAAGTCATATGGGGCAGGTACACAATACAAACTTCAAAGGGTCAAAGTTTGACTCTTCAGCACAATACTGAAATCTTTAAGAGTCATACATCAACACGCCCTACAAATCAACACTTTAAAATAAAAACAAAAATAACTGCAAATGCTAGGAATCAAAAACAAAACAGAAATTGCTGGAAAAGCTCAGTAGGTCTGGCAGCATCTGTGCAGAGAAGTCAGAGTTAAAATGTTTTGGTCAAGTGACCTTTTCTCAGAATGATGGCAGCTAGGAAAAGGATGGCTTTTATGTAGAAGATAGGGTGTGGTGAAGGGGGTAAAGAGTAAATGATAGGTAGACACAGAGCCAACAGAGAGAAAAGAACAGATGGACAGACCAAGGAGTGGGTAATGATCGGCTTGGGAGGATGAATACTTATTAGTGGACAGTTAGTGGCTAAGGATGGGTGGTGTGCAGTAGCAGACTATGTTATAACAAGGCCTGGTGTGAAGGGATTGGGATAAGCAGATGTGAAGGTTTCTCAAGCCCTAAAATTGTTGAACTCAATATTGATTCCAAAAGGCTGTAAAGTTCCCAAGCGGAAAATAAAGCATTATTCTTCCAGCTTGCCCTGAGCTTCACTAGAGCACTTTAAAAAATTATTGGTAAGCAATCTATTCAGACATGTTATGACATACTCCGAGACAGTTGGCACTTGAACATTGACCTTCTATCCCAGACATAGGTACACCACCACTGCTTCAGAAGACCCTAAACAAACTTCAAGTCCATCAACCTAATCACTTGGTCACAAATACCAACCCTTAGTATATCATCATATTCCCAATAAATGACTCAAGTGCAAATACTTGGAATGATCAGGCTGTGGGATTAACAATTTCTCAGCCTACCCTCTGGACGTTATTGAGTCAGTAAGTCTTGGATGACTGTCATTGGACTCTCAAGAATGCAAATAATTTAACATACCCTGGCACATGAGCTGGTGCTGCTTAACTTCAGCAGATCTTTTGAGGTATATCAGGCAGCTTCAGGCCATGGTGACCCACCTCAACTTCAGAAGCAAGACATTGGGTTGCCCTGAATCAATCTAATGAAGCTGAAAGTAGACATTATGTTTTAATTTACCATATTTACATTTTTATTAAATAGCAAACTTTAGCCAGTGGCAGAGTCAAGCTGAAATACTATCATTTTATTGCATTTTTAATTTTAGTTTGCTTTGGCTTTTTTTTCAAGAAAAAGAAGTGGGTGAAATTAAATCTCCCATGGGAAATATTTCTGAGTTTTAACATTGTAATTGTATCCTTTACTAATAAAATTTAATTTCAACAAAAATGTTGAGAAGAAAAAGAAATTGTATCCAAACAAAATCAAAGGGTTTTTTTTGCCAGGAAAAAAAGAGAGTCATCTTACATTCAGTAGTATCTGACCTAACAGAAGAGTAATGTTTTGTTTCACACAATAACTGCTGTCTTTAAATACATTTTAAAAGTCCTTTGTTTGTTCATTGCCATTGACAATATTTTCCAGAATAAAATACAAAGAAGAGAACAGAAAGGAATGAATCAGATTAGAATCCAAACCAATCCAAGGGGATAGAAATACAATAGAACAGAAGACAATAAGATGGAATGGAAAGGGTGAATGGAATGGAAAAAATGATATTTGAAATTCACAATAATATGTTACAATGAAGCACAAAATACATCTCATTCGACCGGCCTGGAAATGGAATGGTGCCTACCTGTTAGTATTGACCCAAGCATCACAGACAATCTGGACTTGCAGAGTTGCAATTAGGCCGATAAGTTCCACAAGATCCCCGATGAAGGGCTTTCCTACTGTTGAGCACCATTGCTGGGTGTGTTCAGCCAATGGTACAACTCAGAATTGGAAAAGAGTTCTGTACTATCGCATGACACTAATTTATACGTGATATTTGTTATATTAGATACTTTCAATGTGCTCCTGACACCGGTGGGGAAGGCTGAACCAACATATGGTGGGCAATGCACTGCCAGCTGGAATTGTCTGCCAGTCTTCTTGCCAGTCATGTTGCTCATTGAGGAAGTCATTTAATATCTGCATCATGCAGCGTGAGTGGTGGTAAAGGCTTTTTTTTTTACTTTGTGGTACTGATGAAGTACATGTTTTTCAATCATAATGAAATTACTTTCATAACATTATTTCCTTTCTACTGATTCCTGCTGTCCTCTCTATGCAACATTTCATAATTAAGTAGGAAAGTAGGAGCATAGGAACAGGACTAGACCATTTGACCTTTTGACCCTGTTACACCATTCAATGAAATCAAAGCTGATTGGCAATATGATTCTATACACCCATTTTTTGCCATAACACCTTTGGTTAATGAAATCACAGATTTAAAAGTAGTAAGCGATCCAACAAGTGAAATCTTACAGGGGTCTGAGCGACAAGAGCGATGCTAAGATTTGTGGTTGAATCAGTTGAGAAGTTCCCCGAGACCTATCTCACCATTGGGAGCGTCTTTCTGCAACTTTTGTATATTTGCCAAGTGGTGAGTTGAGATTCTCAATGGGTAGTGATAAATTACCAATTAAAGCGGGTTATAGCTTGTTAAATGTCTTATTAACACTGCAACTCACCTCAATAATATTCAGGTATCAGCGAAACAAGGCACACATTGTAGATTCTTAACGCGGTGGTCGAATGGGTACCTGGTGACTTTAACACACCAAAGGCTGCTACTGGCCTCCACCCATTGGATACCAGGCACACTCCATGGGCACCAGCCACATACATCCCACATACACAAATATTGGTATCTGATGTATGCCAGCCTCTAAGAACCCGCATGACATATCTTTAGATTACTCCAGAATGCTTGAGCATTTCAATGTTGAAACTCAGGTGGTACCAGTATCTATGATTGCAATGTTTTAGCAAAGACACTGTACACTGAAGGATACACATCCAGTGCATGGACTGGACCAGTTGGAAGCTCAATGGTCATGCATTCACTCACTCTGAAACTACTTGCTCACAGCATCCCTGATTTGCATTGCCTTAGGTGGCCTTGCCTTTTCATGCTTTGTCCCTCAGCCAGAGATACCAACCTCATAATACTTATGTCTTGCCTTGCTGCTGAGAACGGACACAGAAGGCTTGTCATGATTGGCAGAGAGCCTCAATCAAGTCAACGGAGACTCAAGGGGTCCTAGCACATCAAGCCAAGGGCAGCCTCTGATACCAGGCCAGTGGCTTGGACATGGTCGGTCACTGGCTTGGTGGACAGTGGCTCAGAATGAGTAGGCAACGCAAAGGGCATGAAGAGTTAACGATGTTAGGGGTTAGGGTGGATCACAGAGAGTAAGGGAAACTGTTGCAGATAATACTGAGAGCAATACAGCACAAGCCTTGATGGGATGCGGGTACATTTGTAGAGATGCAGTGAATGGGAAGTATTTGAGAGAAGATAGTGGCACTTATACTGGTGGTGTAGACCTGGTCATTGACTTTGCTGGGCATTCTTCTGACAACTAAGCCTGCACAGACCTATGCAGCAGTTTTGGAATCGATGGGCGCTATTGCTGGTCTTGGGAGAGGAGGTAGTCCCATGCCTGTTCCATGGGCCTCCAGGTCTCCACCCGCATTTGGAGTCACCATTTTTCACCATCTTCCAAGGCTGAGGCAAAGGTTGGAACCAAGGAGGGCAATTCCAGACTGACAGTGTTTTTCACGAACACAAGGAATGCCACTCTTTCAGTGGATATCCACTGAGTGGTCAGTTGTTATGGAAATGGCACACAGTGAAATCAGGACAGACTGAAACGCAACAGCTGTTATGGGGGTTGGTTAGATAGCTAATGACATTAATAAGAGAAACATGGAAAAAATCTGGTTGAACCTCAGAGCAAGAATCCCTCCAAAAAACTCAAGACAACTTGCACATACCCAAAACAAAAGCATAAAATTTAGCCTAACCTCAATAACCATTCGCAAAGGGTTCCTCACATCTTACCGCCACTTTTGTGGACAAGTGTTTCATAAATTTCACCAGATCTGACTCTAAGTTTTATACTCTGCAACCAGTGAAAATATTTTCGAGTCATTTGTGCCCTTTGCTATTCCTGTTGTTTCGCTGGTCTTTTGGAAGTGCCCAGGAGCAGTGTGGGGATAACAAAATCCAGTTCTTCATCTCTCCCTGTAAGAAAACATTTCACTCAACTCACCAATACTGTCAATGTTCCAGCTGGGAATCACATCACTGACAGTTACTTGGCAAACTTCTGTACACCTTAACTTTACATAATCTTGTGACATTCTGCAGAAACAACAGTGATCTAGATATTCTAAATAGAGCAGTTTATTTTGGATACTTAACCAGACATCAATATAGCAATCACTAGTTGTGAGAAATAGACTGTATGGGTGGAATGTTACAGGAGTCTGAGTGACATGGGCTAAAATGAGGTTTATGGCAGAGCCGGACAAGAAATCTGCAGCTGTTGGGAGCATCTCTTTTATGCGTTTGAAAACATTGTGGTGGGTTTGTTACTAGTCAAAGGCAAGTTGCGAGTTAATGAGAACTAGCATTTGTTATGTAAGGTAAGGTTGCCATTGTCCCAGAGGACCACTGGGCTACCCTGTCTTGAGAGAGAAAGATGACTCGTGGTGGTTGAACTCAAGCATCCCCTACCTCAGGGGAAATGAGAAGTTGAAAAGGAAAGACCTTCATGGTAATCTCAGCCAATGCGGGATTTTTAACCCACACTGTTGGAATCACTCTGTCTCACAAACCAGCCATCCAACTAAGTAAGGCAAATGTCTTATTAAAGACCCAATTTGCCTGATTGATAGCCAGTCTCCTAGTTTATTATACACATCTAACAAGCACAAAGTCAAGAAACTTGCCTAGTAAAAAACTTGCCACACTATTGTCAAATGCATAAAGCAGTTGCTCCTGAGGTCTCCAGGCTTCTTGTACAGTTCTGCCATAAACCTCATTAGAACCCATGTCACTCAGACTCCTGTAACATTCCACTAATACAGTCTATTTCTCACAACTGGTGATTGTTATATTGATGTCTGGTTAAGTATCCAAAATAAACTGCTCTATTTAGAATATCTAGATCACTGTTGTTTCTGCAAAATGTTGCAAGATTATTTAAAGTTGAAGTGCATGAAAATCAGTGCAGCTACCTGGCAACTTCAGCTCGCTACTTGCTCTGAATTAGATCCATGTTGCTTAAGAACAAACAGCATCTCATGGCTTGATCCACGGACACCAACCGCACACATCCACGGACATTGGTATCCAACGTTTGCCAGCCCTACTTGAAAGTTATGGTGTCTGCTAGGCCACTCAGGAAGTACATACTTGCACCAGTGACTAGCATTGAAATGCTGCAGTCGGGACATTTTGCATCACAGATACACACTCATAGATTGGACCATACTTACCATTCACTCAGTTAGTGCCTACTGCACCCTTGCAGTATCCCTGACTTGCTGTGCCATGCCAATTAATGCAGTTACAGACCCCCACAACTTGCCTTGCTGGTGAGCAGCCCTCCAACAAGGGGCACACATTTTAATGGATAGCAGTGTGCTATGTCAACCTCACAAATGCCAGCAGCATCCACCTCAAGCACACAGCATACACAGCAAACAAGGAGCCAAATCTCAAAGTCTGAGGAGAGTAGTCCTTTTTGAAGTCAATGGAAACACTCATCAGTCAAGGATTCCTAGCAAAACAAGTCAATGGCAGCCTCCCATTCCAGTCCAGGGGTTTGGGAACAGTTAGGCTTCTGGCTTGAGTTCCTTGATCAAGAAACCTTTAATTGTTTGGACTGAGGAATGGGCCATAGTCACTCCTACGCCTCTGTTGTGGGCAGTCCAGAGAATAAGGTGAATGTGGTTAAGGAGAGGTACAGCCACTGGTCAGGGGGCTGGGCACTTCTCACCAGAGACTGGCATTTTGGGTTCGGTAAGAGGATGTCCTCAATCCATGAGGGCCATCCATACAAAGTGAGGGAATTCGGGGGTTTTGGAGAAAAGATGCAGGAAGGAGACTCTGCAAAATATCCTTCAGGATGTGGGGTGTGCAGGCTGGGGTGGGGGGGTGGTAGGGGGGAGGTGGTGGGGGGTTAGTCAGGGAAATTACACTTGTGAGCAGCATCATCAAATGGGGAGTTATATGGAAAAATGTGAATCTGAAGGGGTGGTCATGCGGGGGTGGGGACCTCATTCATGGGCAGAAACACCCTGGCCTCAATGAGGGTTACTGTACATGGTCACCTCATATACCCACAGCTTGGGATATGTGGGCGGGAGCTGTTGGCTGGGGCCCTGGACAGGTGCGTAGCCTACGGGTTTATGGGATGAGCTGCCAGTAAAGGGGATCCGGGTGTTTGGGTCTGCAATGAGGTATGGGGCTGAGGCTGGAAGGCACTGAGCGAAGAGCACTCACTGTCACCTTCCATTCTGCTGGAAATCAGAAAGTATACAATTGGGAAGAGAATGGTTACAACCACACTCAGAGTGGACTGCCTAATTACTTTATTATTTGGTCATGAGGTGTGGATGTTACTGGCTAGGTTACATTTATTGATTGTCCATACATGGCTGCTAAGCATCACCATATTGTAATAGGCATGGAGTTACATGTAGGCCAGACCAGGTGAGGACAACAGATTTCCTTCCCTGAATGACATTAGTGAACCAAATCATTTTTTTTTCATATAGAAATCACCTGTGGTCATCAGTAGACCAGCTTTTAATTTCAGATTTTTATTGAATTTAAATTTCATTTTCTGCCATGGTGGGATTCAAACGCATGTCCCCAGATATTTAGCTTCGTTTGTCTAGGTTTCCAGACCAGTGACATGACCATGACTCTATCAGCTCTCCCAAGTGTCTCACCTGTAATAAAGGGTCTACAGGATCAGTAATGTGAGGGAATCTAAAGAGAAGCAGCATTTCACACTGAGCCATACATTGTACAGGACAGAGACCTTTGGGCCATCCAAATGCATTGATTCATTGTTTGCTGCTCACCTCCCGGCATCAGACATCGCTGAATAACTCAGTTACCCCATTACCTCAGAGGCCAGAGAAAGAATAAGGATGTCATAGAAGCAGGAGAATGGTGTCAACAGGACAACTTGTTCTGCTGTTTCTACATTCTGCAGCAGACTTTCAAAACAGATATCAGTCCACGGTTCATTTTGTGTGGACATGAAGTTATGCCTCATGTTGGCACAGTTACATTTGGGGTTACATAGAGAAACAAACAGCCATCTATAAGGTCAAAGCAGTGCCAAATCATGTACAATGCATTGTCACCTGCGATAGGGTGTTGTGTGTATGGAATGAGCTGATGAAGTGGTAGATGCAGCTACAGTTCCAGCATTTAAAAGGCATTTGGACGGGGATAAAGGTTTAGAGCGATATGGGCAAACAACAGGCAAGTGTTACTAGTTTACTTTTGGGAATTTGGTCAGCTTGAGTGAGTTGGACAAAATGGTCTATTTCCATGCTGTATGACTGTATAAGGGAGGAACTGAGTGATTGAGATGAAAGTAATTAGTGGTGGTTCATGTCAGGGAAAGGTGATGAGCTGTCTCAAGCAGATGAGTAGGCAGGGCAGAGGGCATGTGTGGTTAGTGAAATGGAAGGTCAGGGAAGGTGAGAGTGAGTGAGGGATGATGTTGCAAGCAATAGTGAGAGCGACAGAACACAAATCTTGGTATGAGGTGGGTGCAGTACAGAGATAGAGTGAGTGTGAAAAAGCAAAAAGAAAGGTGTGGTATTTATCCTGAAGGAGGAGAGAAGTTCAGCACTGCTGGCTGTTCTTCCATACTCTGGAGATGGCACTGAACCAGGTGCCAACCTGAAAACAGGCTGGCACAGGATCTGGTGGCACAGCCCCCTCTGCTGCTCCTCCAGTAAGAGGATTGTGCTTTGTTACAGCACCTTCTTTATTAGGATTTCCCATTCACGAATGATAGTCATATCTTCACCCTTCTCAGATACATTCAGGAAACATCCTTAACTGAACTGGCTAGATTTGGACTGCCGGTGTTTATCCTCATGCACAAATGGCATGGATACTAGGGTTGCCTTTCTTCTAATGCACATCCACCAAGTGGTAAGTTGTTTTAGCAACGGTGCTCTGTGAGATGGGATTGGAATTGGATGAGACAGATGCCATTGGAATGGCACAGGTTGTTAATAAAATGCATTTGGCAAAATAGGGTGAGAAAGTGTGCCCTGGGATTTCCTCCAAAAAAATCCAATACAACTTTCATTTAGTCAAATAAATTGTAAGATTCAGCCCTATATTTCTGGGTGGAAATGCATGCAATAAATTATTATACTTAGAGAAAGAGTAGCAATTAGTTTTCACCTGAAAGTTAATTTGGTCAAAACATCAGTCCTTCGGAATGTGCAGAGAGTGTGCATTATCACATTGAATGTTAATGTATTAGGATAATAATAGCATCAACTTTATTCAGTTCAAGTTAATCTACTTAATAAATGGTCCCCTGTTAAGAGACATATTAGATATTAAACTGCCAAGAACAGAAACTACACTATAGTGTTTTGTGTATTGGAGGCAAATATAATGCACATTTATTAGGATGGGTATTTAAACCTCAATTAATCCTCCCCATCTCCTCTTTATTGGAAAAAATATGAAGAGAAACTGGAAATCTGTCATAAGTATCCAGTCTATACCTATTGCCTAATGTGCTGCCAAGTTGCTGTCAGCTGATATTCGTCATTATTATGTGTGCTTTACCAAAACACAAGCCCTTGGTTCATTGTTGTCTTTTTATGTCTGTCTTTACTGTGCCAGTCTTTTTTTTTGCCAATTACTACCTTCAATTGCCGAATCATCTAACATTGATATTCTTCTTCCTTTTCATTGATTTCCTTTTACTTCCTCCTTTTCCTTGAAATCTTCCCTCCAGAACATCGGTCACATGCCCATTTCCTTCGAAGATGTGCTCTAACCGGTTTCTCTGCTTTTTTCTAATGTTACCACATTAGAAATTAAAACCAATGTTATAGAGCCTGCATGATGGTAACTCACAATAATAACCTCAGCCTGAGGCCAGTTGCTCAGCAAGAGTTGATTAGAATCCCCACTTATCATGCTCACCATATTTCTTGAATCCCAATTTCCCAGTCTCTTGCTGCTTCCTAATAGTGTTGGTGGTGAAATTCTGCTGCATTGCCAATGGGTTGGGGTTGACACAGTACCAATGCTCGCATCATCATTATTATTTATAACATCGGATGCATATTGCCATACCTAGCCTAGAAGTAGTCAAATTGGATAACTTAACTAAACGTAAGAAAATGGAAAGATTACTCCACCAGACAAATGTAGGTTTGTACATTTGTAAGTCACTAACATTCACCAAGGTTTAGTTGATTCCACTCTTGCCTAAGTCAGAAGGTTATGGGTTCATCACCCAAAGACCATAACCTCAGCTGACACTTCAGAGCAGTGGGAGTGCTGCGTCATGTTTTGAATAAGATATTAAAACAGGTTTCTGGCTGCCCTCTCAAGCGGATGGAAAAAAAATCCCATGGTGCTATTTTGAAAGAAAGCAGGGAAATGTTCCCCAGAATTCAATATTTATGTCTCAAACAAAGTCCTTATTGTGTGAATACAGGATGTCGTTTTTTTCCCCTACACTGGAACAAATATTACACATCAAAAGTATTTAATTGGATGCAAAGCTTTAGGGATGTCCTGACTCTGTGTAAGGCCTCATTTAAATACAATCTTTCTTTCACTTCAGACCAATATAAATATATATTAAGACAACAGTTTGAAGCTAATGCAATGTTTTTTCAATGTTCAACTGGGTAAATGCACCATTAAAACTACATGAGAAGATTCCAGGCTTGGAATGTTCGATCAGCGCTGAGCTCATTCCTGTCCCTGTATAGATGACATTTGTGCGACTTTCAAATCGAAGCTCCTAATCTAATCTAGTCATTTTTGTTGTAAGGTCCACATCATGTAGGATAATCCTACCAATGCTATTGGGAAATGGAGATATGCAAGCTGTTCGCAATCTTCTGACCTTTAAAAACCTAAGTAATATATTCCTGGATTGGAATGCTCTGCTACCCCAGAGTGAGACACCTCCTTGACAGCATGAGTGTGTAAGATTAACCAATTAACCCACATCAACGCTCGAGGTTACAATATTCTTTATGGTAAAATAGACTAATGTGACAGGGAGTCACATGGGATTTGGGATTGCCTAGGGACCATATGACAGCAAGCAGAAAGGAGAAACAGCGACAGAAAGGAAAACTGACATAAAAACCACCTGGTATCAGAATGTAACTGCCTGTGCTTCCATATGATCGGGACTTGTTGAAAGGTTTTTGCAACACCAGTTTATCCCTCTGACCGTTGAAGATTTGACAATCGACCACAGGGTCAGGAACAACAAATCTTTCACATCTGCCAGATACCATCACCTAATGAGACTCTTCATCACCTGAAACCTTATCTCCTTTTGACCTTTTTTTCTCTGATTCAAGACATTGTGTCAATTAGCAGTTGGGGCTTTGAACAGGAACTGTGAGCATTGGTGTGCTGCTACAGAACACTGGTCTGTAAAGTCAAGTGGTTTCAATTTATTCCAGATATCCTTCTTTCTCACCATGCAGTAATGTGGAAAGTAAAGAGTTAACCGAGTGTGGAGTGTTAAAATTGTTTCTCTCTCTGTGGATATGATATCTGGGTGAACAGGAGAAATGTGATCATACAAGGGAAACAAACACAAATGTAGGAAAAGACACAAAATGCCATCAAACAGGGGACTCTGCTCCCCTCCCACTCTTTGAAGATTCTGTGAAAATATCCGTTATGACTGTAACATTTCAAAAGACACGTCACTACATCAAAGGTTTGTCCTTGTAGTAAATGCTTGCAATAAAAATTTTCTAACTTCATCTTATTCCTGACTCATGGAGGCCTTTGTCCCATAGTACATACAGACTGTTTGCTGCTCTATCAGCAGGACTGCCACTAATGGAGATGTGCTACCGCATTTCCATGCTCCTGTGCCAGCCACCTATTTCTGGTGATGGCAATAAACATGTACTCAAGGAGACTTTAGAATAGGTAGAAGGCCACAGCAGAACTGTATCTTTTGTGGAGGTCATCATAATCTATACCATTGGTACAGCATTACTAGTGAACATTGTAGTCAGTACAGAGCACAACAGTGAAGTTTTAAACAATGTTTAGCTCCTTCCAGGCTGGTGCTGAGCACTTTCACAACGTCAGCTAGTTTCTGTCCATCTTATTGGAAAATTTCCATGGCTCGAGAACAGCCTGACTGAGACCCCAAGTCTGTACAATGTAAAAGTTGCCATTAGATTTTTAAAAAATATTTGTGTCTGTTACTATCTCAACTAATGACATTACGTGTAACACTGTTGATGCTTCCATGTGCTTTTGAGAGCTTGGTGAGACTAAGCTCATGCCTAGCATTAGTGGACTTCAAAGAAAGGACACAAGTATGTGGCAGTGAACCTACTGGAGCCTGACCCTTCCAAAGTATACACAAAAAGGAGTTTTAGACATGGAACAGAAAGACTGTCGGAAGCTTGTCCTTCACATATTCCCCATCTCAGGAAAGCAATGAGACACATATGCTGGAGTGTTAGAAAGACTATCTTTGCCACCCACTCCTAGACCTTATCTAGCTGAAGCAGTTTGTTGTAATAGTAGATTAGGGGAACAGATTTACAAGTTATCTGACTCAAAGGGAACATATGCTATTAAGGAGTAATTGTACTTTAGAATTCTCCATAACAAACAGGGATTCACGTTAAGCAAACCAAGTCACCAATGTAAAACTGTACTTTGACCAGAACTGAATGCAACCAGTAGTATTAGTCCCAGATTACTTGCAAAATACATAGAAGGTTAATTTGTAGGTAAAATCACACCAACCTGCAGCAACAGTGATAATACAAAGTGATTTCCCCAATATGATATGTCCCTCAGGTTAACGTTACTGCAGCTCCTTTCATCACTTACTTAGTAAATACTAACTTGGAGTCTTGCAGTAAAATTTGGGAGGTATGGGTTGAAGGAGTTAGCCCCATTTCCTTCAACCCCATTTCACTGATATGGATTGGCTCCAATGAGTCCTCCAAAGGAAATGGGAATTATTTTGGCAATTCAGATGTTATTTCTTCAGTGGCGAATTTGACCTACAAGTCTCTGAAAAATCCAAAGTTAATTTAATGATAAAAATGAACTGTACAATTTGGAGGAGAATCCAGAGCTGCAAGTAACCAACAGCACAGGACCAGACAGAGCAATAACAGCTCCAAAGAAGCTGTTACAATTCCTGCTATTTAAAGTATCATTATTGTTCCCATTGTCAAAAGGGGGATTATAAATTAATCAAAGAATCACACTCAGGTGAGTAGGACCACAGTTTGCATTCTTGACCCTGAACAATCATATCAACTAGAGAGAAGCAGTTCCCAGATATAATGAACTTCTGCAAAAATTTAAAGTCAAACCATTGGGATCTTGAAGCTATAATCAACTGCTTTGGATCTTACAAAACAAAGTTCATTCCCACCATCCAAAATATATTGTTTTGTAAGTACAAGACTTCATTTAATCCTCTTTGAAGTCAAACACCACCTCCAGTTCCACTCTGTCAATAATACAACACCAAGTCTATAAGGTAATTTCCTCCACAGCCTCATTCAGCAAGAGGATAGCCGATAGCTTGGAGACCTGCAGCATCTAACTTTGACTGTTGCGCAGGACTTTAGCACCCTAGAGTATCCTTGTGATATCATAACAGAGCTGCTCCTTAAACAGCACAGTGTGGACAGAGTTAAGAAGGAAGAGAAAGACAGACAGAGAGCTGAGCAAAAGCTTGAGATCTAGTCATGTGAATTTTAGAAACACATGCAGAGCAGTATATGGGTAGACCGACTAGCATGATAGACTTCATGGAGCAGTCTTTAAATAATGTAACAATTAGATCAGAGTTTGTAAATCGTGGTCTGGCACGTATTGCAATATTTACTATGAATATGCAATAAACAGTGTACTAATGAAGCCCAAGCCTGAAGACAGATCTTCACCTTGCCATCTCTATGGGTGACACAGTAGCTCAGTGGCTGGCACTGTTGCCTCACAGCACTAGGGACCTGGGTTCAATTCCAGCCTTGGGTGACTGTCTGTGTGGAGTTTGCACGTTCTCCTCATGTCTGCATGGGCTTTCCCTGGGTGTTCCAGTTTTCTCCCACAGTCCAAAACTGTGTAGGTTATGTGGATTGGCCATGGTAAGTTACCCATAGTGTCCAGGGTCCATGGGAAATGCACTTCTGAGGGTCAGTGTGGGCAGATTGGCCTGCTTCCACACTGTAGGGATTCTATGATTCTATACTCTCAACCACTTGAACCCAAACGCCAGGATTTGGGTATAAAACCAAACAACAAGTTGACATATGCTTAGTGTGAACAACTGAAAATCTGGAGTGCCATGAATGGAAAGTATTGACCTCCATACTTTGTTGCTTCCTCAGTCCTTCCTGGACAGAGGCTGCACCTCAGGAGAGCTAACCTCTGTATTTTAATGAGATTTCTCCATTCCAAACTCAAAAGAAGTCTTCATAGGACATACAATAATTATTTTTTTGGATGGTGGGTACAAATTTTATATCGCAAGATCCAAAAGGATGAATTATAGCTTCAAGATCCAAATGGTTTCATTGTTTTTATTTTAGTTTGGCAGGATGGCTCAGTGGTTAGCACTGTTGCCTCATAGTGCCAGGGACTTGGTTCGATTCCACTCTCGGGCGACTATCTGTGTGGAGTTTGCACATTCTCCTCATGTCTGCGTGGGTTTCCTCTGGATGCTCCAGTTTTCAACCAACAATTGAAAGATGTGGAGGTTAGGTAAATTGGCCATGCTAAATTGTGAATAGCGTTCAGGGATGTGTAAATTAGGTGCATTAGTCAGGGGTAAAATGGAGAGTAACACGGTAGGCGAATAGGTCCAGGTGGGTTACTCTTTGGAAACTCAGTGTGGACTTGTTGGGCCTACTGTTTCCACACTGTAGGGATTCTATTCTATACATCTTGGAAGGTATAATTTGAAGACGTAATGAAACTAAAGTAGTACAATTCTACTGTGAGTGAAGAAACAGATGGATCTGGATACACACGAACACAAAATTTCGACGGTGTGGATGAGTAAGTTATTAAGGTAACAAAAATAGGGTATGTGATCCTTCTGTAGGTAAAAGGATGGACAGAATGGAAAACACTATCAGTTATTTTTCTAGAGAGAGAGAGATCAAGTAGAAATGCAGGGAAGCTGAAACTGTTTTCTTCAGAACAGCGATGGTTAGAAAGATATTCTAGGAAAGTGTTCACAATTATAAGAGGTTGCGATTAAGAAATGGATTCCACTGGTAGAGGATTGCTAACCAGATTAAAGACAATTGGAAAAATCCAGGTGGGAAATGAGGAGATTTTTTTTAATCTCGTGAGTTATCATGATCTTGATTGCATTTCAGATTCCATGTTTACTTTGAAAAGGGAACTAGATGGATACTTGAAAAAGCATACAGTTGCAGGATTATGGAGAAAGAACAGGGGATTGAGATGAATTAGATCTGACATAAAAAGGTAGAAACATAGAAAATAGGAGCAGACATAGGCCATTCAGCCCTTGAGACTGCTGTTCAATATGATCATGGCTGATTATCCAATTCATTATCCTGTGAACTATATCTATTTTTTTTTAAACATTCAATGTTCAACCACTTTCCATGACAGAGGATTCCACAGGCTCACCTCTCTCTAGGTGAGCAGGTTTCTCCTCATCTCAGTCCTACATGGTCTCCCTCATATCTGAGACAGTGACCCTTGGTTTTGGACTTCCTGGTTATCTGATGGCACACATTCGATGGACCAAAAGGCTGCCTTGTGAAGGCCAGGGGGACTTTTCAGCATGTGGATTCAAGATAATGAATACCAAGATCGGAACTTGTCCGAATTGGATTCAATCCTGAACTCTAGTTTCATGACACACATGCACAAAGCACTTTCGGCAGAGGGTACATAATAGTAGGAATTCATGCAGCCGACTTTTAGCCTTGAATCAATAACACTAATTGTAGAACTCCAATTCTAAATCAACACAGTGAATGCTACAGAGTATTCAACTGCTAAAGCAACATAATTAGTTCCACCCCGTCCTTGTGTGATACTAACACATGCATCTTTCGGCACAAACTATTGGACAGCAATCAGAAGAGGGCACTTATTGATTGTTTATTACGTTTAGAAAGCACTATTGCCAATTATAGAACTCCTATTGTTCCCCTTGACGGAGATCAGAAAACTTGATTCATAATTAAACCTGAGACTATACTGGTCTATATGATTCAATATCAGACCAGTCAGTTCACTGCTGAAGCATCAAAAAAATTTATATGACCTTTAACAATAATGCTGAATTCACACCGATTTGTTGACTGATAGCTTTAGATGTGTGGATTAAACTCTACTGGAAATCACACTCAGGTTGCTTGTATTCAATTGGCAATGGACTCTTGGTCAATAGGGTAAGTATACCACATTATGGTTGACTTCAGAAGAAAAAGTGCAATCATGTCATACTGCCAATGCTTTTACCTGAGCTTTCCGTGTATTGTTAAAGAAGAGCAGAGTGAAAGGAAGGGAAAATGCCCAAAATTCCAATGCCAGAGAGCAAAAAAGTGCTGGCCACTTTAGGGGTGGCAGTAATATAGTTGGACCATGAAAGACTTAGGGATTAAACAAAATGTTTACACTTGATATCCAAAGAGTTCAAGAACTAATTAAGGTCTTTCAGGACAGGGTGTTGGGGGGGAAGGTGAAAGATTAGTGGAACATAAAAGTGTGGCTAATCCTAATAATGGCAGCCCACAGTGAGACACTCACTTCTGCTTTTCTTCCTCCTGCTTGTATAGTGCCTCATCCTGTTCAACAGCTCCCCTTGTGATAGGCATTAAGGAGGGAAATTTTAACCCCTGAATTAAACCTGGATTGTGATCATATCAGCTCCAGCAAATACCATGGCACAACTCTAAATATCTCTGTATTTACCTCTGTATTTTTCTTCCTTAATTTTCTTTCTTCATTGCCAGTGTCACATCACAAGCTGAGACACTGTATTTGAAGTCAATTTATCTTTAATTTTAATGATGACTAAGAAATGCGTGGCTGCTTCTGACTGCTGTTCCATGTGTTATCTAACCTTCTACAAAGTACTCACTGTACCTTCATGTTCTTATTCAGTTACTATATCATATGCAACTCTCAGGACATCATCCTACCAATAAAGTGGCGTCAATAGACATTCTAATAAGGGTCTTCCCTCAAGTAGGCTGGGCATGCTAACATTTTGGGATCAAGAGATCCAGGGCAGTAATGGCTGCCATACACCTCTGACGAGGTTTCAAGAGTTGGCGTATAACAGGTCTTCACTTTTACAGTTTCACTGAGGAGCTGGAGCAATTTTCAAGCCTCGAAATGGAGTTATGGCGGGAAAATGTTTGGGAAGTATTGATCGAATATGCTAAAGATTGGCGATATAGAGACAGGATGGGTGAATAAAGAGGAGAACGCATATTTTGCTCTTACTACTGGAGTTTGAATTGAACCCAGAAAATGAAGAAAGTATTCACTTAAAGTCCAATTATTAGCAAGGCCATTTTATGGCAACTAAATAGTAATAACTTGGGTTTTGGAAGGATTGCCTATCTTTTGAATTTTGCATCCTCTAGTAATTCTTTCAATGGAAATCACAGACCAGTGACCCTTGTTGCAAAGCATTTAAATATACAAATTTGGAAAGTTTCAAGTTTCTGAGCCTGTATAACCCAGCATCAACTGGCATCAAACCAACAATCTCAGTCAGAGAGATTATAAACTTGTGGGAAACAGAAAAAATAACTAACATAAAGCACAGAGAATATTTTTCTGTGGTTTGGACTAAGGCACACAGTTAGAAGAGGATACTGTGGAATTATTCATCTGGCAGTTTCTTGAATAGTCTGATGCCAACCGTTCGCACTAAAACTTGAAAATGATTCTATTCTCACTTTAAGAACATAAAAAGTTTACCGGTGTAAATATTTCACTTTTTAGGAGAAAATGATAAATCTATGAAGAAGAAACAAATTGGCCCAGAATTATCCCTGTGTTCCACATTTCCCTAAAAATAGCAATTCATCTTCTGGCAGCAGATACTGTTATCTTTGAATTCTTAACAGTTCCCAATGCTTCGTCTGATCCCTATTTACTGTGGTTTGTCCATCTTAACTATTTCCAAGCATAGTCTTCTGGTTCTCAGTGCAGTCTATAACGATCAACACAAGGAAAATCACAAATTAATCTTAACGAAGGATATTGTAATGCATGTATTAAATCCCTTGGATAATTGTTAGTAAAAGCAAAGACATGATTAGACTAGTAAATTAAAAGCAGGAATTTCTCAGTGAATGTTTACCAATACTGTTAGTCTGTCTGCGGTAATGTCAGCTAAGCAGTGTTGCCAAAATCCAACAGCATTGAAGTCCTCTACCTGTGTTGCAACTATCAGGATAGGTCTGCTGTCATGGTGAGTTACACTCATTTGTCTGATTATTAGATCAGGCATGATCTCATTGAATGGGGGAGTAGACTCGATGGGCTGAATAGTCTACTTCTGCATTTATGTCTTATGATCTTATCTTCACACACTCACTGTAGCCCCTCTGTGATCGCTCTCTGACATCTCTGCCAGGCTTGATGCCTCTTTCTGCTGATCTCCATTTTGCCCTCCAGAAGAGACGACTGCAGTTTTTCAGCTCTGGTGAAATGGCTGAAATACTGAATTTTACTTTCCTTATAATTTCAAGCATTGCTCCATTTTTGTCATGGTCCATCTATGGAATGTTTAGCTTATGTCTTAGTGCAACTAGGAGAAAGTGAGGACTGCAGAGGCTGGAGATCAGAGCAGAAAAGTGTGTTGCTGGAAAAGCGCAGCAGATCGGGCAGCATCCAAGGAGCAAGAGAATCGATGTTTCGGGCATAAGCCCTTCTTCAGGAATGAGAAAGGTGTGCCAAGCAGGCTAAGATAAAAGGTAGGGAGGAGGGACTTGGGGAAGGGGCGTTGGGAATGCGATAGGTGGAAGGAGGTTAAGGTGAGGGTGATAGGCCAGAGAGGAGGTGGGGGCGGAGAAGTCGGGAAGAAGATTGCAGGTCAAGAAGGCGGTGCTGAGTCCGAGGGTTGGGACTGAGATAAGGAGGGGGGGGAGGAGAAATGAGGAAGCTGGAGAAATCTGCATTCATCCCTTGTAGTTGGAGGGTTCCTGGGTGGAAGATGAGGTGTTCTTCCTCCAGGCGTCGTGGTTGCCATGGTCTGGCGATGGAGGAGGCCAAGGACCTGCATGTCCTTGGCGGAGTGGGAGAGGGAGTTAAAGTGTTCAGCCACTGGGGGGTTGGGTTGGTTGGTGAGGGTGTCCCAGAGGTGTTCTCTGAAACGTTCCGCAAGTAGGCGGCCTATCTTTCCAATGTAGAGGAGGCCACATCGGGTGCAGCGGATGCAGTAAATGATGTGTGTGGAGGTGCAGGTGAATTTGTGATGGATATGGAAGTATCCCTTGTGGCCTTGGAGGGAAGTGGAGGGATGGGTCTGTGTATATTTCCCTCCCCTCCCCTATCAGCATTCTGGAAAGACCACTCCCTCCGCGACTCCCGCGTCAGGTCCACACCCCCCAACAACCCAACCTCCACTCCCGGACCTTCCCCTGCAACCGCAAGAAATGCAAAACACCCGCACCAACCAACTCAACCGTCCCGTGGCTGAACACTTTAACTCCCCCTCCCACTCCGCCAAGGACATGCAGGTCCTTGGCCTCCTCCATCGCCAGACCAAGGCAACCACGATGCCTGGAGGAAGAGCATCTCATCTTCTGCCTCGAAACCCTCCAACCACAAGGGATGAATGTAGATTTCTCCTCCTTCCTCATTTCCTCTCCCCCCACCTTATCTCAGTCCCCATCCTCGGACTCAGCACCGCCCTCTTGACCTGCAATCTTCTTCCCAACCTTTCCGCCCCCACCCCCTCTCCAGCCTATCACCCTCACCCTAACCTCCTTCCATCTATCGCATTCCCAACGCCCCTCCCCCAAGTCCCTCCTCCCTATCTTTTATCTTAGCCTGCTTGGCACACCTTCCCCATTGTGAAGAAGGGCTTATGCCTGAAACGTCGATTCTCCTGCTCCTTGGATGCTGCCTGACCTGCTGCGCTTTTCCAGCAACACATTTTTCAGCTTATGTCTTAGTGCCCCTATTTCAATCCACTCTATTTTCTTCCACAAATCTTTTATTAATAGTCTAGGTTTTGGATGCAAACAGGAAATTAGAATTAGTATTAGGTTTAATGCCACATATACACACATGAGTGCAGTGAAAAGCTGACAAAGTTGCCACTTATGGTGCCATCTAGGTATAAAGTACCTTCATACAAGAACTTAGAATAAATTAGAAAAAGGTAAAGAAATAAAATATTTGGCATTACAGTCCTTCTGAATGTTTTTGCCTTTTGTGTGCTCATACTCAAACCATATTCAAACTATACTCAGGCCTGCAAATGATTCCAGACCAATAGCAATGTGGTTGACTCTTAACTGACCTCTGGACAATTGGGGATGGGCAATAAATGCTGGCCTAGCCAGCGATACCCTTATCCTGTGAATGGGGTATATTCACTCTCAGTTGTGTACAGAATATGTCAGTTGCGGCATTATCATGACAGGTATCTGAAGTTATTTTGAATCTGTTCTCAGTAATGCCCATTGATCGGTGTGGGAGCCAGTCCTAAAGGTAATACGGATATCTGTGAGGGACTGTATCAAGCTTGTCTCCATGCATTCCCTCGAATATGAAAGTCAAATAAAGCAGAAAGATATGGGCTTGAAACTTTTACAGTAGCTTCCTGAGCATTCATAAGCAATACCCTTGACTTGGCATAGGACTATTGAATTTGCTACACATGTTTCTAGTATTGCCATGCACTCCATGAGAGACTGCAGTAGAAACAACCTTTTTTTTCTGTCAATCTACAATTCAAATTAGTGGACTATTACATAAACCTATTCCTCAAACAATTTTCGATAAGGCACATTTCTTGACCCTTCTCTCCCATTCCCTGGTTCCTGCCTCTTACTGTCTTTTAACTTTCAATCGATCACGTTTTCTTCCTCCGTTACACTTACTTTGCCTTTCAGCCAGATCGCTTCTTCCTTCAGCCTCCACTTTTGTTGTTTTTCTCTTCTCATTCCTGCAATGTTCTTTCTGATTCAAAGGAGTTTGTGCTTCATCATGTGGCATGGTGGCTCAGTGGTTAACACTGTGGCCTAATAGCGCCAGGACCTGGATTTGATTCCAGCCTCAGGCATGGATTTCCTCTGGATGCTCCAGTTGCCTTCCACAATGCAAAGATGTGGAGGTTAGGTGGATTGGCCATGCTAAATTGCCCAGAGTATCCAGGGATATGCAGAACAGGATTAGCCATGGGAAATGCCAGGTGATAGTGTAGAGGGATAGTCTTCAGGTGGTCAGTGTGGACTTGATGGGCTGAATGCCCTGCTTCCACACTGTAGGGATTCTGTGATTATTCCTCCTCCCTTATCCTTTTATCTCTACCTTTCCTCCCTCAGTTCACTTCTGTACCCCAAGCCTGTTTCTTCCCTGGTGAGAATGCAGATCGACTGTGATCTAGCCGATCTCATTGTTGCTGAAGGAGAGCAGCAAGCCCATTGATCAGTTCTCTGTGTGGATGGGAGCATTCACTAAATTAGCATGGAATACATTTTGGATATGAAGAGTTAACCTGCAGGCTTATTGCTCTTGAAAACAACTGATGATCAGCTTTGGTTTCTCGATTACCTTGAGTAGGCAAAACCCCTGTAATGTGAAGTCCTTCTAAATCCTTTCTGTGATCAGCCTTCTCCACTACCAACCTGACTGGATGGTGTAAAACCATATTTTTAACAGGCAATTTGTTTCAGAGCAAAGGCTGCCAGCATGTATTAAATGTAATGTAACAAAATGAATACGTAAGGGATACGGCTGTGTAGGGAGTTAGTGTGTCAAGATTTATTTCCCTCTATGTCTAAATGCCTCGCACGAAACATATGTTTATTACATTCCAAACAGTGAGCTGTTGGAAATTCAAAGCAAGAATTTTAGAAGTGTTCTTTTGGCCGACAGTTGATAATTCACAAACACCTTGCAATCTGCAAAGATTTCTGACTCAACAAATCACATCTGGAATATACGATATCTGGTGGTATTTGGTGAATGTTGCTCTATCTACCTCCCTCTATGCCACCAAAGTCCCCAGTTGACCTACAGCTTTAGAGAACTGGGCTCAATGTAAAGAGATGAACATATTTGACCATACTTTAAAAGGAGTATGGTTCCATTTCTCATCTTAAGCATCCCATTCCCTGTCCATCCTTCCTCATGAAGCTCACTTCATCCAAATTTACAGCCATCCACTTCCAATTTAAATTAATTTCAGATTAGCCCAGGAAACCTGGTGACATCTGGGTCCCTCCCCCAGAAACTTAGCCATTGTCTACCTTATTAAGAGAGCAAGATACGGTTTCACTATTCAAAAGATTGGCCAGATGATGCCAGAAAGAGGAAAGATCCAGATGCTTTCTAATGGATTTTACTGGAATCTTGCCCTCATTGATATCTGGGTCCCATGCCAAACCATGTTCGCCCCATCATAAAGTCAGAAGTGGAGAATGTTTCTCTCTGTTAAGTTCCTCCAGCACTTCTGCTTTTGTGTCAGAAATGGACATCTTTGATGGTCAGAATCAGTCACCTTTGCTCAGAAGCAATCCATGCCCAAAGGCAGTAAGACTTGAACAATATCAAACCTTGGGCTGAAAAGTGGCAAGTAACATTCACAACCTACACAAAAAAGCAAACTACTGTGGATGCTGGAAATCTGAAACAAATGCAGGATTGGAGATACTCAGCAGTTTTGGCAACACTGTAGTGAGTGAAACAGATTTAATGTTTTGAGCCCAATATAACTCTTCAACTCTCCAGCATTTTCTGTGTTTTACATGCCAAATGGCAGGCAACAACCACAAGAGAGAATCTAACCATTGTCCATTGACATTCAATGGTGTTACCATCACTGAATCCTCCATTATCAACATCCACAGGTTACCATTCACCAGAAACTGAACTAGACTAGTCATATAAGTTTGGATGGCTACAAGAAAAAGACAGAAGTTCGGAATCAAGAAGTGACTCTGCAAGGCACAACTGAGGAGTGTGAGGAAAACTCCCCATTTGCCTTGATGTGTGCAGCCCCAAAAACACTCAAGAAGATTGCCACCATCCAGGGCATGGTTGGCACGATGTCCACACAAATCTAATCCCTCCATCACTGACAGTCAGTAGTGTCAGTGAGTACCACCTACAAGATACACTACAGAATTTCAGCAAGATGCCAAAGACGGCACCTTCAAGCCTACAACACTACCACCTAGGATGATCAAGGCAGCAGATACAGGGGAATATCACTACCTACAAGTCCCCTCCAAGCCACTCACCAATCTGATTTGGAAATATGTTCCTTTAGTGTTACTGGGTCAAAATCCTGGAACTTCATCCTTAGTAGCAATACAGATCCACCTACATCAAATAGACTGCAGTAGTTCAAGGAAGCAACTCACCACCACCTTCTCAAAGGCAATTATGGACAGGCAACAAATATTGGCCCAGCCAGCAATGCTCACATCCAATGAAACAATGACAAAAGAAAACAGCAACCCCAAGAATTTTAAGATCTGCAGACTTTAATGAAATATAGTTCCACATTAGCAACAGGATAATATACAATTTGTTCCTTAGTCTAAAGGGACAGTCTTGCGAAAACAATATGAATACAAAGTTACCACAAGAACAGCCGTGTTAAAATATGATTGAATCAAAGGCTAAAATTAGTTTGCAGTTGTAGTCAAAACAAATGAATTGCCAAAACTTTTACTTTAATGGAAAAGATGGTTGCTTGGAATTGAAGTGATCTGCTGACTCACAGGTTTTTGAAGTTCTTATGGTGTAGTGGTAGTGTCTCTGGGCCAGACAGTCCAGGTTCAAGTTTCACCTGTCCAGGAGGTGTGTCATAAAATGTCTGAACAGTTTGAATAAAATTATTGTCAGGTTTTTCGCCACAGCCGCGGACCAGTGTCATTATCAGCCCTTCTCCCCACAACCATCAACCTCCCCACCACCACCAATTATTCTGATTAAGAGCTGAAAAAGTTTGTAATTCACAGAAATTAATTGTTGAGAAGAAATATCAATTTCTGATTCAGTGTCACTCTTCATCAGGATTGTGTAAATGAGCTCTCTCAAAGCTCAAAATTGTTATTTTATAAGCAGCTAAGTAATAAGGACAAAGCAACATGCATAACTTAGAAGTATGGAATTACATAAAAATTCCAGCTCAGAAACAGCCTTTTCAGTTGAACCAGTCTAGAATGTGCTCCATTATCTGCTCCCGTTCCAATTCCCTCATCTTAGCCTTTCCGTTTATCTTTATATCCACATTTTTCTCATGTACTTGTCTAATCTCCATTTCACATCATCATCTAAGACATTTCCCAAGTGTTGGTATTGGTGCTGACGAGTGCTAGGCAGACAATCGACTTATCTTGTCCACCATGAAAGTGAAGATTTGTCCCAAAAGTAAAAACCAAAATCAGAACACTATCAAGAAATTCAACATTGACATCCTCCAAGGCATCAACCATGTATAGAAGTTCCAACAAAACCTTCAAGAACAATTGCCTCAACAAATCCCACCATCCATAGAAGACTATTGGAATCATCACTTCCTGCAAAGAAACAATTGGGTTCAAGACAATAAAACATCAGGATTGGTTCAATGGTAATGACAAATTACTCCAACAACTCATCAATGAAAAGAGAAAAGCTTTCATCACCTTACAAAATGATCAATAATTGACTACCAAAAGAAAACACTTTCGGGAATGCAAGGCTGCAGTCCAGAAGAGCAACCAAAACCTGAAAAACCAATGGGTGGAGGAAAAAATCTTAAGAAATCTGACAACTAGTGGATGCCAATAACACCCGAGGCTTCTCCAATGCAACTAAAACTATTTTTGGATCATCCACTCATGGTCAAGCCCTCTTAAAAGCAAAGATGGTTTAACCATCCTGAAGAGCAATGCTGACATTAATTCTAGATGGAGGGAACACTTTGAAGATCTTCTAAATCAAACCATCCCAGTTGACAGGAATGTGGTTAACACCATTCCAAAACAGCCCATTGATGACTCCCTAAGCAAAATGGCAACATTTGAAGAAGTCAAGGAAGCCATCAAAACCTTGAAAAACAACAGGGCCACTAGACTCGATGGAATACTAGCCGAGGTCTACAAAATTGAAGGTAACCTGCTTCATTATTAACTGCATCAACTTCTCATCAAGATCAGGATAAATGAAGACGTACCAGCAGACTTTACAGACTCAGCAATTGTTACCATTTACAAAAGGAAAGGCAATCGGTCTGAATGTGGAAACTAGCATAGAATTTCCCTGTTAGCAACAGCAAGAAAGATCCTCACCTGCATCATGAACAACTGGTTCAAGCCTTTAGCTGAGAAGTTCCTTCCAGAGACACAAACCGCTTTTAGATCATCACATGGTACAATCAACATGATCTTCACTATATGACAACTATAAGAAAAATGTTGTGAACAATTTCAACCTTCGTAGATGACATTCATCAACCTCACCAAATCCTTTGACTTGGTATCAAGGGAACTCCTATGGGATGTCCTGAAAAATACTTTTAAATCCTGAGACGCCTCAATGATGGCATGTTTGCCACAGTCATGGTCAGTAACAGTAGCTGTGAGCCTTTTCAAGTGAGGTCAGGAATAGAACAGGGATGTGTGATTATCCCAACTTTGTTCACCATCTTTATGGCAACAATCATTCAGTTAGAGTCATAGAGTCATAGATATGTACAGCATGGAAACAGACCCTTCAGTCCAACCCATCCATGCCAACCAGATATCCTAACCCAATCTAGACCCACCTGCCAGCACCCAGCCCATATCCATCCAAATGCCTCTTAAATGTTGCAATTGTACCAGCCTCCACCATTTCCTCTGGCAGCTCATTCCATACATGTAACACCCTCTGTGTGAAAAAGTTTCATCTTAGGTCTCTTCTATATCTTTCCCGTCCCACCCTAAACCTATGCCCTCTAATTCTGGACTCCCCAATCCCAGGGAAAAGACTTTGTCTATTTATCCTATCCATGCCTCTCATCATTTTGTAAACCTCTATAAGGTCACCCCTCAGCATCCAACGCTCCAGGGAAAACAGCTCCAGCCTGTTCAGCCTCTCCCTATAGCTTAAATCCTCCAACCCTGGCAACATCCTTGTAAATCTTTTCTGAACCCTTTCGAGTTTCACAACATCTTTCCGATAGGAAGGAGACTAGAATTGCACGCAATATTCCAACAGTGGCCTAACCAATGTCCTGTACAGCCGCAACATGACCTCCCAACTCCTGTACTCAATCATCAAGGATGACCTACCCTCAGGAATCGAAATTGTCTTCAGAACAGCTGGCAGACTTTTCAATCTTGTCCATCTCAAGTCCAAAGACAAGACATCTACGAGTTCCTTCATTGAGATCCAATACGCAGATGACAACAGTGTTGCAGCTCTCTCAGAAAACCACCTACAACAGATTCTGACTGCTTTCAACCATGCATACTCAAAACTTAGACTTATCATCAATTCCATGAAGACCCAGACTATCTATCAACCACACCAATTGAGACAAATCAGATAGAAGAATCAATTCAACTTGGCAAAACAACCCTGGAAAACATGGACCAGCTTCCATATCTTGAAAGTCACCTCTCCTCCAATGTCGATCATAATGACGAGATCCAAGATTGTCTTAAATGCGCTGGAACTGCTTTTGGATGCCTCGAAACAAGAGTTTCGGTGGGCAGCACAGTGGCACAGTGGTTAGCACTGCTGCCTCACAGTGCCAGAGACCCGGGATCATTTCCCGCCTCAGGCGACTGACTGTGTGGAGTTTGCACATTCTCCCCGTGTCTGTGTGGGTGCTCCGGTTTCCTCCCACAGTCCAAAGATGTGCAGGTCAGGTGAATTGGCCATGCTAAATTGCCCGTAGTGTTAGGTAAGGGGTAAATGAAGGGGTATGGGTGTGTTATGCTTCGGCGGGTCGGTGTGGACTTGTTGGGCCGAAGGGCCTGTTTCCACACTGTAATGTAATCTAAAAAAAGAGTCTTTCATGATCATGACATCTGGACAGACATCAAATTGTATAAAGTGTACAAAGCAGTGGTGATCCCAATGCTCTTGTATGCATCAGAAACTTGGACAACATACCGACAACACCTGAAGGCACTTGAAAAGTTCCATCAGCGATGCCTTCGAAACATCTTGAATATCAGCTGGAAAGATGGATGAATCAACATCATCATGCTGAATGAAGTAAAAGCAAAAAGCATTGAAGCCCATGTCATCAAGATGGAGTGGTCATGTTGTTCAGATGAAAGACGGATGTCTGCTGAAACAAATCTTCTACTCCCAGTTTAAAGAAGGCAAAATGTAAAAGACAACAGAAGAGATTCAAAGATATTTTAAAAGCCAACATGAAGAAATGGAAAATTGACATCAACAATTGGGAAACCAATTCCCAGTACAGGAAACTCTGGCAAACCATCATCCGAGAAGGAACAGCAACTTACGAAGCCAACGGATGTGCAGAACTAGAAGAAAAGAGATGTAAACGGAAAGCGAGGCAGTAACAACCAAAATCCGATCTGCCTTCTGGAACTACTTGTCCTGAATGAGGAAGAACTTTCAAAGCCAAGATTGGACTCATAAGCCACGTGGGAGCCCATAAATCGATCAACGGAATGAAGACCTCAACATCCTTGACCTCAAGGGATAGCTACGTTGGTTCCACTAAAATCAAAGATCCTTTTACTCTTCTACCATCTTCAGTTGCTTGTTTTTGTTTTGTAGGGTGGTGATATGTTACTAATTTTCTTACCAAAGATAATTACTTAACCATGTTCATTCATCTCATTGTTGCCCAGTCTATGAGTTTTTGATAATCTTCTTGTATGATATTACATTCTTCCACAGTGTTCACCACATCCTCCAAGTTAAAGCCACACGAACATAAGAAACAGAAGCAGGAACAGACAATATGACCCTTCAAACATGCTTCACCTTTCAATATGATAACAGTTGATCACTTTTGTATCCTCTCCCCCTACCCTTCATTTCCAAAGAGACAAAAGATCTCTCTGGATTTCCATTTCTTTTCATAAACATCCAACCATCTCTCCTCCATCCCAGTCTCCCACCAGCTCCCCATCCTGCAAATGATCATGATAGCTGCAACTACAGCCAGCCCTAGTGGGAGGTTACTGACAGCTGTGGTGATTTTTAAAGATTTATCAAATTTAAAAGTGTAAAGGGAACATCTCCATTTTGAAGTTCCTTATCCCTTCCTTACCTGCAGCCACACTTGCATGGCTGGAGAATGTCCAGTTGGCCCTTCCATATCAGGACCCAGCCCACTGTCCTGAATTGGATGGTGAGCAGCCTTCTGGCCAATAATTAGCCTATCCTCCAAACATTCTGTATGGGGACAGCTTTCGAGCAGAGGAACACTCACCTCTTGGATCTGGCTCTGACATCAGGGTCCTGGCCCCAAATGGAAAGTATATCAAGAACTGAGAAATAAAAGTCATTTCCATTACTAATATTAAAAATACTTAGGTTCTGGATTGTAGTTGACAACAGCAGCAGACTCTTTTTATGCTTCGGGAAAATGTTTCAAACACCATATTATACATGACCGCCTTTCACTTCTTTTCTTACCATTCCAGTCAAATCTGACAAATCAGATATAATTCTGTTACCCTTGACCAAAATTGCATCACTGGCTATGTTTCATATGCTCCTCAGTCATCAGAGAAAAAGAATTATTCAGATAGGTCTGAGAAGCATACAGGCCAGAAAGAAAAGAAATAGCTGCATTGCTATAGCACTCTACATCACCACCACACATCCGAAAATACCTTGTAGCCAATGAACTACTCCTTTTTGGAGTTTCATCCTTGAGGTGATGTAATGACGCAAAAGATAAGCAAGAAATTAGATTCAATAGAAGAAAGGTTTTAAGAGCCCAAAAGGGTTACAAAAACAATATTAGAAGTATTTGGGAAAAAAAGATATCTGCAGCTCATCTATTCCCATGTTGCTAACTGGGTTTTTATATAATAATCATAGCAAGAAACTACATACTGCCATGATCGCTAACCTGCAGGGATCTTACAGTTAAGGTCACAGTGGAAAGACAAGTTGCTGCTGGCATTTTAGTGTTAGAGGATGCCTTTTAAAGATAAGGCAGGCTATGACTAAAATTATTCTCACCAAAGAAAAAACTGGAGTCCAGAACTTTCTGTTAGAAAATTTATAGAGCATATTTCATCCATTGATTTAATTTGCTTATTTTAAAAACTTCAACACTTCACCTGCAGCAGTGGACAAATAAATACCACATCCAGAGTTATTTGTTTCTCTGCCAAAATTATCCATTGTAATTGTTAGACATGCATGGCCTCTTTAGACTGTGACAACTTTACCAAGGTGACAGTCAATTGGATCTGTCCTACTCTTCACCCTGAAAACTGCACTCTACTATACTTAAACGTACAGAAGAATGCATCACAAAATCTGAATCTTCCTACTATTGAGGAATGTCTCAAGCTGAAAAGAAATGCAGGAATCGAGGGCAGTAAAATATGTAACATTTATTCAATTGCTGAGTTTAAGACGAGTGCAGCACCTTTTAGGAGGTGAAATGAAATCAATATCAATTGAAAGCTGTTTGCAAACATTTCCCTATGATTTGGGAGCTTCACCCAACATGGAGATGTTTGCTTTCTTTAAGGTTAAACTTACTACTAAGTAAATACTTTCCTTTGGGAACATTTCTGTCAGTGGTTAGGTTTCCTTTTGATTTTCATGCTTAGTTCTATCTCTATTTTTCTTGAAGCCGGTAACAAATGCTGGCTCCTTGGATGTTCCAATAACTCAATAAAGCATTCAGTAGAATTCAGTAGAATTTTAACCTCACACTTCTATATCGTTCCTTTCCTGTCCACTATGAAATAGGGGGGGGTTAAGAGTACCAGAGGTCTTCATTGAGGTACCGAAAGTTAAATCAATCCATGTGTGAAATCTGACACCAGCCCAGCGGTAACCTGTGTATTTGAAGTTGTATGTTTTATATAACTCAGAGCAACGGGGAGATGACACTACTTTCTATGTGCATAGGAACATTGCTTTAAAATATCTCTTGTTTGGGCAGCACGGTGGCACAGTGGTTAGCACTGCTGCCTCACAGCGCCAGAGACCTGAGTTCAATTCCCGCCTCAGGTGACTGACTGTGTGGAGTTTGCACGTTCTCCCTGTGTCTGCGTGGGTTTCCTCCGGGTGCTCCGGTTTCCTCCTACAGTCCAAAGATGTGCAGATCAGGTGAATTGGCCATGCTAAATTGCCTGTAGTGTTAGATAAGGGGTAGATGTAGATGTAGATGTAGGGGTATGGGTGGGATGCGCTTCAGCGGGGCGGTGTGGACTTGTTGGGCCGAAGGGCCTATTTCCACACTGTAAGTAATCTAATCTAATCTAATCTCTGTTATCAACAAATATCAAAAGTTGCAGCTCAGACTTCTAGGCCTTTGTATTAGCTTTGTTCATAAAACAAGCACATTCAGAATCGATTGAAAACTGATTCACAGAATCAAATGCAGAACAACTGACCTTCATGAAGGACCCTCTTGTGGTGCAGAGATAAAGCTCCTACCCTTAGGCCAGGGGACCTGGGTTCAAGTCCCACCTGTTCTACAGATTTGTAATAACCAGGGTGATAAGGGAAAATAAATTTCTATACTACCCTTGAGGTACAGTGATTGTGTCTTTGCCTCTGGGCTGGGAGACATAAGTTCAAATACTTTCCTGCTCTAGAAGCATGTAATAACATTTCTGAGCTGGGAGTTTAGAGAATGTCTAGAACAATGCACTTGCAATGTAAATAGGGCTAGCTTGGGAATGTCTGCGTAACCTGCTCTGGAAAGCCATTATAACGTATAAATGAGACTCCATCCTTCAGATTTGATTGCCATTTGAATTGAATGGCTGTAGCTAAGGTTTCCTGAGAATTGAAAGCTTGGCAGGTAAAGGAAGACAGGAGCTGTCAAATCCAGAAGGTAATGTTCAAACTCTCCCCCTTAACAATCCCTCCTTTCCTGATGTCTCAACTCACTGAGGATAGTGTGTTGGACGTCAAATTCCATTATTCCCAGAATCATCACAAATGTGAAAAGAATTAGGCAAAATAAGACTGAGTTTTTTGAAGAAATAACAAAGAAGATTGATGAGGGCACAGCAGTAGATGTGATCTATATTGTGGGCGGCACGGTGGCACAGTGGTTAGCACTGCTGCCTCACAGCGCCAGAGACCCAGGTTCAATTCCCGCCTCAGGCGACTGACTGTGTGGAGTTTGCACATTCTCCCCGTGTCTGCGTGGGTTTCCTCCAGGTACTCCGGTTTCCTCCCACAGTCCAAAGATGTGCAGGTAAGGTGAATTGGCCATGCTAAATTACCAGTAGTGTTAGGTAAGGTGTAGATGTAGATGTAGGGGTATGGGTGGGTTACGCTTCAGCGGGGCGGTGTGGACTTGTTGGGCCGAAGGGCCTGTTTCCACACTGTAAGTAATCTAATCTAATCTAATCTAATCTATATGGACTTCAGTAAGGCGTTCGACAAGGTTCTCCATAGGAGACTGATTAGCAAGGTTAGATCTCATGGAATACAGGGAAAACTAGCCATTTAGATATAAAACTGGCTCAAAGGTAGAAGACAGAGGGTGGTGGTGGAGGGTTGTTTTTCAGACTGGAGGCCTGTGACCACTGGAATGCCACAAGGATCGGTGCTGGGCCCTCTACTTCTTGTTATTTACATAAATGATTTGGATGCGAGCATAAGAGGTACAGTTAGTAAGTTTGCAGATGACACCAAAATTGGAGGTGGACAGCGAAGAGGGTTACCTCAGATTACAACAGGATCTGGACCAGATGGGCCAATGGGCTGAGAAGTGGCAGATGGAGTTTAATTCAGATAAATGCGAGGTGCTGCATTTTGGGAAAGCAAATCTTAGCAGGACTTATACACTTAATGGTAAGGTCGTAGGGAGTGTTGCTGAACAAAGAGACCTTGGAGTGCAGGTTCATAGCTCCTTCAAAGTGGAGTCGCAGGTAGATAGGATAGTGAAGAAGGCGTTTGGTATGCATTCCTTTATTGGTCAGAGTATTGAGTACAGGAGTTGGGAGGTCATATTGCGGCTGTATAGGACATTGGTCAGGACACTGTTGGAATATTGCGTGCAATTCTGGTCTCCTTCCTATCGGAAAGATGTTGTGAAACTTGAAAGGGTTCAGAAAAGATTTACAAGGATGTTGCCAGGGTTGGAGGATCTGAGCGACAAGGAGAGGCTGAACAGGCTGGGGCTGTTTTCCCTGGAGCGTCGGAGGCTGAGGGGTGACCTTATAGAGGTTTACAAAATTATGAGGGGCATGGATAGGATAAATAGACAAAGTCTTTTTCCTGGGGTTGGGGAGTCCAGAACTAGAGGGCGTAGGTTTAGGGTGAGAGGGGAAAGATAGAAAAGAGACCTAAGGAGCAATGTTTTCACACAGAGGGTGTTACGTGTATGGAATGAGCTGCCAGTGGAAGTGGTGGAGGCTGGTACAATTGCAACATTTAAGAGGCATTTGGATGGGTATATGAATAGGAAGAGTTTGGAGGGATATGGGCCAGGTGCTGGCAGGTGGGACTAGATTAGGTTGGGATATCTGGTCGGCATGGACGGGTTGGACCAAAGAGTCTGGTTCCATGCTGTACATCTCTATGACTCTATGACTCTTTGACCCCAACTGATAAACTTCTTCATAGATTCATGCAGTGCAGAAAAGGCCCTTTGGTCCACCAAGTCTGTACCGACATAACTATCAGTAAAAGAGTGCTAATCCCATTATCCTGCACTTGATCTTGAATGTTATGATTTTTGATGTACTCATCCAAATTTGTTTACTATTTTAAGGTTTCTGGCTTCCACTACCTTCCCTGGCAGTGCATACCAGACTCCCACCACCCACCAACTGATTTTTTTTTCACAAATCTCCTCTGAATCATGTTAAGAAAAAAACACACAGGTTTCTGTAATTTACAAGAGAAGAACTGTTTATTATGAACAAATAGTCTTTAACCTACATCTGCTGTTCTAAAGTAAAGCAACAATGTATACAACTCACAGTATGCTCCAATAAACATGATTTTGAAAACTGCAACCATCTTTGTATCCAGTTTCCTTCGTTAAAAACAGTATTTTTTTAACTGAAGGTCCAAAAGTGGCAAATGTAAAAGGTCATTTCTCTGCAATTTTCAGAGTCCATCGCAGTCAGCAACTGGCCTTGAGAACCTCTCCCATACTACTGTCATATTAAGAAATCCCCAACTCCCTCACCAAGCATTAATCTTCACCCAATGTGCCAGGGATTATACTTGATGATCTCTGGGGTTTTTTTTTAACCACTGGCCTCTCCACCTCCAATTTACAATCCTCCCCTATCCAACCCTGGCATCCAGCCAGACTCTTAAAATGGACAACTGTTGAAGAAGCAATGGAGGAAAACCATTCTAAGAGGTTCTGCTGGTAAGTTTAGCAAAATCCCTTTGTAATTCTGAATTTCCTTGTTGAAAATGTGCTTGCGCCCCATCCATGCCTCCCCAAGAGGTAGGGGGTTTTTGTCTCTCAGACTGGACAATGCCAAATGCTAGATATTTGACAGAGACAAAAATTAGAGTCAGGTCATGCAGTCTTCAGGGCATAACCATTGCAGCAAAGAACTTCAGAAAGTTAACAAGAACAGAAACCCTGGTTAATTCTGCCCTCACCCTGATCTATTTCCTATGTTAGTGAATCTGAGACAGTTATAACAGCCTTACTGCCTTCTTGGCTAAGATCAGCCAACTCAAGTCCAAGCATCAAGAATGCTGCTCTATATCAGCTCAGTATCATAACATGTCACACATTGTACTGAGATACATTGAAGTAGTGGAAGAGTAGTCATCATCATCTTAATAATGTGGATCAAAAAACCATTTAATTCTGAGCCAGAGACTGAATTTATCGCATTTCCTGTAGAGTCCAAACAGTCCATGTCTAGCATAATCCCAAACTAAACTAGTCCCACCTGCCTGCTCCTGGCCCTTATCCCTTCAAACCTTTCCTAGTCATGTACTTATCCAAATGTCGTTCAAACATTGGAATTGTACCCGCATCCACAGCTTCCTTAGGAAGTTCATTCCATACACGAACCACCCTCTGTGGAAAAAAATTACCTCTCATGCCTTTGTTTAATCTCTCTCCTCTCACCCTAAAATTCTGCCCCCTTGGCTTGAAATTCCCCATCTCTGGGAAAAGGCAAATGCCATTAGCTCTATCCATACCCCTCGTTAGTTTATAAACTTCTATAAGGTTTCATCTCAACCTCCTATGCTCCAGTGAAAAAGTCCCAGCCTATCCAACCTTCTTTATAACTCAAACTTTCCATACTCAGCAACATAGAGTCACAGAGTCATAGAGTCATATAGAACATAAACTGTCACTTCAGTCTAACCAGCCCAAGCCAAACATAATCCTGATCTAATCTAGTCCCACCTGCCTGCTCCTGGTCCATATCCCTCCAAACCTTTCCTATTCATGTATCTATCCAAATGTCTTTTAAACATTGTCATTGTACCTGCATCCACCACTTTCTCAGGAAGTTTGTATGTGTAAAAAATTTGCCTCTTGTGTCTTTTTTAAATCTTGCTCCTCTCATCTTAAAAAAGTGTCCCCAGTCTTGAAACCCCATCCCAGGAAAAGATACTACCATTATCTCTATCTATACCTTTCGTTATTTTATAAATTTCTATCAGATCGCCTCTCAGCCTCCTATGTTCCAGTGAGAAACGTCCCAGCCTTTCTTTATAACTCAAACTTTCTATATGCAGCAACATCCTTTTAAATTGCTTCTGAACCCTCTCCAGCTTGATAATATCCTTCCTATAGCTGGGCGACCAGAACTGGACACAGTATTCCAGAAGAGGCCTCACCAATGTCCTGTTCAACCTCAACATCGCTCCCAACTCCTATACTCAAAGGATTGAGCAATGAAGGTAAGCATGCCAAATGCCTTTTTAACCAAAGAATTCCAGAAAGTTAACAAGAACCCTAGTTGATTCTGCCCTCACCCTGATCCATTTCCTATATCAGGGATGCAAATTTCAGTCTATATATGACACAAACTTCAAAGAATTATGTATCAGCACCCCTAGGTCTGTCTATTTTACAACACTAGCCAAGGTCCGACCATTAATTGTATAAGCCCGGCCTTGTTTGTTGTACCAAAATGCCATACCTCATACTTATCCAGATTAAACTCCATCTGCCATTTTTCAGCCCATTGACCTGTTTCATCAAGTTCCCTTAGTAATCTTAGAAAACCTTCTTCACTGTCTACAATGCCATCAATTTTGGTGTCTTCCACAAACTTACTAACCATGTCTTTGATAGTCTTATCCAAATCATTTATATGAATGAAAAACCAAAAGAGGACCCAGAACCAATCCCTGTGGAACATTGGTGGTGACAGGCCTCCAGTCCGAAAAGCAACTGTCCACCACCCTACCCTGACCCCACAGCCAGAAACATTTCCCAATCCCCAAGAAATATTGTTTGGCTCTTAAAGGAGCCAGACAGCACACATCAGTAAATTGACAATATGTCCAAAACTTACTTCCCTCTTTTTTCTGTATCACAGTTTTAAAGAAAACTCATTTTACACTTTCTAAAACTTTACTGGCCTTTTTCCTGTTTTCTGTCAGGGCAGTTGTGTGAGTTATCCAGCTGGTTAGATTTGCACAACAGCTCTTTTGCCAAAATGGGCATAGATAGAATCCCTGCAGTGTGAAAACAGGCTGTATGGCCTAACATGTCCACACCGACTCTGAAGAGCATCCCATCCGGATTGACTCCCCCAGCCCCCCAACCCTATCACCCTGCATTTCCCATGGCTAATTCACCTAATTTACACAGCCCTGGACACTATCGCCAATTTAGCATGGTCAGTCCCTCTAACCTGCATATCTTTGGACTGTGGGAGGAAACTGAAGTACCCAGAAGAAACACACACAGACACGGGGAGAATGTGTAAACTTCGCACAGACAGAAGCTTAAATCGAACCCAGGTCCCTGGTACTGTGAGGCAGCAGTGCTAACTACTGAGCCACTGTGCACAGCAAAAATGCACCATTTCAATACCTTGAGAATAACATTGTTTTGGTGCAAATCTAGCACACCATTGATTTTCAGATGAGAAGCATAATATGCTTTCCAATTTGTAAATAACAGCAAACATCGAACAGCACACTATCAGTCACAGATGCCCACTTTATCAGGTAAAGAGTTTAGATTATGGAGAGATCATTGAGACAGTGAGCATCAACAACATTCAGAGATTTTGAAAATCTCTGCACTTCACACACAATTCTGAGTGAATTCATCCTCCATTCTCTGTTGATTTATTGCTTACTCCAGTGTACTGGAGCAGTGATCCTATGAGTTTAGTTGTATGACTGAATGTTCTGTTAGTATGGTGCTGATCAAAGAAGCTGTGGACTATTATCAAGTGAAAGAGTTAGCTCTGTTTTTTCTGTGAAAGCAAACCAAGCAACATTCCATAGCACGGAACTTGATTTAAGGCCCATGGGCAATTGCACGTCTTCTATGAGTGCCTCATTTAGCTGCTGAAGCTCTTTTATGAATATAAGAGAGGTGCTGGCAGCATATTCAGTGTTGGGAGTTTGTTGATTGAAGTCATTCAATGCCCATATAGAATAGTCACAGCTTTAAAGGTATTTCGGGCATAGCAATCTTTAAGGTTTTATTAGCTTTTTAAATTCAGTCTACATTTTTCATGTTACATTCGTGTAGTTTAGCATTGTCCCCATTTGGATTAGAGCCTATATTTTAGGGCAGTGGGTGTGGGACAGAAGTTTTAACCATTTTCCATTTTTTAAGTGTGGCTTTTGTAAAGCTATGATTTAAGCTGCTAAAATCGTAAGATCCATTGGAATTTCCTTGTTTTGGAGGAGGGAGGTAAGGAACTGAAAGATTCTTAACTGCGTTATCTTTAGCGCACGCACCTTGAACAGTTAGATACAAACAAGAGAAGATCTTCATATGCCAGTTACATTTCAATCGGAGTTCCATACTATAATGGTGAGTTTAACCCTTTAATTTCGCTTTAACCAGACGAGACTCGGGTATCTTTGCTTAATGTTTATTCATGCATGCATGAGAGGTGCACACATCAAGAAAATTACAAACAGCTCAAATATTTATTACAAGAATAAAGGTTTTATATGATTTTTGTAGATAACAAATTTACAATTAACTATTCCTACAGACAATAACTTCCAATCAAAAAGCATAACTCTTTCTATAACCAATCATGTTCACACATATCATCAAATCACATTCAAACTAATACTCATAATTAAACTATCCGATTATACTTCTACATGTACATTGCAGTATGTACTTTGTGATTACAAGTAGACCAGCACTATTTCCCTTTCATGAAGAAGAGACAAATTTAACTCAAAATGCTAACTCTGTTTCTCTCTTCATAGATGCTGCCAGACTTGCTGAGTTTCTCCAGCAATTTCTATTTTTGTTTCAGATCTTCAGCATCACAGTTGTTTGTTTTGGTTTAGTAAGTGATTTCCTGTGTTTTCATTTCCTTGATTCAAAAATGTTTGCTGATAGACAAAAATAGAATTTGTTGAAAAGGCTCAGCAGGTCCAGCAGCATCTGTGGAGAGAAAGCAATGCCAGTAAGGGTTGTACTGTCGTAATCTGGTGGACTGACCTCGACATTGGAAAAGGCTGAGCATCGGCTCTCAGAAACATCTTCCTGTTTCTCCCTAGACCTGACCACACCATGGAACATGAGGCCATTGTATCGACTATAGTCACCAACCTCATTTCATCTGATGATTTCCCTTCAACTTCCTCCAAGCTGATAGTCCCTCAGCCTCGCCAGCTCGCTTCCACCTCCTTCCCAAAATTCACAAACAGTACTGCCCAGGCAGACCCAATGTCTCTGCCCACTCCTGCCCCACAGAACTCATTGCTTCCTACCTTGATTCAGTTTCTTCTCCCCTAGGAGAAAGTGAGGACTGCAGATGCTGGAGATCAGAGCTTAAAATTGTGTTGCTGGAAAAGCGCAGCAGGTCAGGCAGCATCCAAGGAGAAGGAGAATCGATGTTTCGGGCATAAGCCCTTCTTCAGGAATGAGGAGGGTGTCGAGGGTGTCGATTCTCCTTCTCCTTGGATGCTGCCTGACCTGCTACACTTTTCCAGCAACACATTGTTTAGCTTCTTCTCCCCTAGTCCAGTCCCTGCCAACTTACATCAATAACGCTTTGGGCCAGTTTCGGAATTTGCAGTTTGCAGGCTCCAGGCACCTCCTCTTTACCATTAATGTGCAACCCCTTTACATGTCCATCTCCCATCAGGATGGTCTCAGGGATCTCCACTTCTTCCTGGAACAAAGGCCTGAACTGTCCCCACCCACCACCACCCTCCTCCGCCTGGCTGAACTCATCCTCAACCTAAACAATTTCTCTTTTAACTCCTCTCATTTTCTTCATGTCAGAGGGGCAGCCATTGGTGCCCCCATGGGCCCCAGTTATGCCTGGTCCTTTTCCAGCCCACACTCACAACTCTTTCTCCCCCTCTCATCCGGAATTGAAAAACTTTATCGATTTCGCTTCCAGTTTCCACTCTGCCCTCACTTTCACCTGGTCCATTTCTGACTCCTCCCTTCCCTACCTCGATATCTCTGTTTCCCTTTCTGGGGATAGACTGGCTACTAATACCCACTAAGAAACAATTAACTCTGACTGTTAGCGTGACTCTCTGTCCTTGTTCCCTGTTTGCAATAATGCCAACATTCCGTTCTCCCAGTTCTTCCATCTCCATCGCAGATGTTCTGATGATGCCAACTTTGACAAAGGAACCTCTGAAAAATGTCCACTTTCTTCCTTAACTAAGGATTCCCTGGCCAACAGGGCCCTCAGCCAGGCCCGACCAATCTCCCGCACTTCAGCTCCTACCCACTCTCTTCCATTCTACCACCATAATATGGTCCCCCTTGTCCCCACCTACCATCCCACCAGCATCCACATCCAAAAGATCATTAGCCACCATTTCTGCAATCTCCAATGTGATGCCACCACAAGGCACATATTCCCCTCCTCTCCCTTGTACGCCTCCCACAGGATTCATTCCCTTCAGGACACCCTGGTCCACTCCTTTTTCACTCCCAATACCTCTTCCCATCCCCACAGCCTCACGCCACCTCTCCCTGAAATCACAGTGGGTGTACTACCTGTCCATTTATCTCCTCCCTCCCCAATATCCAAGGACCAAAACGTACGTTCCGGGTGAAGCAGCACTTCACTTGCACTTCACACAATCTAATCTACTGCACTCACTGTTCACAATGTGATCTCCTCTACACTGGGGAAACAAACAGATTGGGTGACCACTTCGCAGAACATCTGCGTTCTGTTCGCAAAAAAGACCCTGAACTTCCAATTGCCTGCCTCTTCAATGCACCAACTTTTTCCCTGGCCAATATCTCTATCTCAGGCTTGCTGCAGAGCTCCAGCAAAGCTTATTTTTCACTTGTTCACCCTGCAGCCTTCCGAATTCAATATCTAGTTCAATAAAATTTGGGCTTGAACTCTCCAAACTCTTTACCCCAGCCCCCGCAACTCAGGCCTTGTTATCACAAAGTCTGAAATTGCACACTATATATTGTTAGTCATTGACAGTCCCCAATTGACAAGTATTCACCCTTCGAGCCAGGTTGTTACCCATTCCTTTATCTCTCCAATTGTTCTGCTTTCTGTTTGGGCTCTATCCCCACCTATTGTTTACTCTTTACCCCCTCCCCTACCCCATCTTCTGCATATAAACCAACATTTTCCTAGCTATCATCAGTTCTGAGGAAGGGTCTCTGGACCCGAAACATTAACTCTGTTTTCTCTCCACAGATGCTGCCAGGCCTACTCAGCCATTCCATGGATCCTGCCAGACCTGCTGAGCTTTTCCAGCAATTTCTATTTTTGCCTCTGATGTACAGCATCTACATTTCTTTCGGTTTTTATGTTTGCTGATAGACTTTGCTTCATTATACATTTCACAAGGTATGTTGTGGCCTCACGTTCTAGAATAGGAAAGTTACAATCAAGATGTTTCATACCCTTGAACCTTTGCACTAGTGGATGCTTATAAACAACCACTGGAGACATATGCCAAATTTAATAATCTGTAGTACACAGGAATAGATGACGTTTATCATACCTTGCCCCAAAATGCAGTGCATCACTGATGACATTCATGTATCACCAGAACACCTCAGCCTTCCTAAACTGAAATGTATTCTTGTTATAAACTAACAGGCTGTCTTTAGCCATAGTAGTTGTGACTTTATCATCTTGTTGCTAGCAAAAAATTATGTAGATGAATGCTTGGATAAAATGCACAATTAGAAGAGATTCCTACAGGCATCAGTTGCAAATACAGTATCACCCAAAGTTAAAACTACCCCACTGCAATGTTAAAGTAATGATCATTCCAAAAAATCCTAGCCTTCCCTCTCCAAACTACTAATCATTAAGCAAGTTTTGTCTTCAAATGTGTAAAACTCAGCAGGTAGTTACTAGGCTTCAATTTATTAGCCATAGTTTGCCACTTTGGTTATCCAAGTTTATCTCTAGTTCCTTGGCTGCTTTATGAGGCTATGTTATCCTTCCTCCACAGTCACATGTTATAAATTTTTGCAAACGTTTAATCACTAGCAGAGCGGAGATTTCAGGTGAGTCCCAGAGGCATGTCCCAGGTCAAGCTGACAAGAAAGTGGAGAATCTAGGTGGGTCTCCAAGATCTGGTGTCAAGACTAAAAACTGAGGGCATTTTAGAAAAGAAAACTTCTCTATTCTTTGTTCTAATACTGAACTTTATTTACAATTCTCTGTATAAGGCTGTAACAAACACTTAGGAATTCTGTACCTAGGTACGCTGCACCTAAGATGGCACCAAAGCAGTGACATTGCAAACCTTTCACTGCACTCATTCAAGTGCACATGACAGTAACGTCTATTCTGTTCTATTCCATTCTACTCTAATCTATTCTACAGTTGATATTGAGTGCACTTACCTGTATTTAATGGGTTGGGAGAAAGTGAGGACTGCAGATGCTGGAGATCAGAGCTGAAAAATGTGTTGCTGGAAAAGCACAGCAGGTCAGGCAGCATCCAAGGAGCAGGAGAATCGACGTTTCGGGCATAAGCCGTTCTTCAGGAATGGAGTTGGGGGCGGTCTCAGAAGAAAACTAGTAGCCTTACTATCATATTAATTTCAACCATATAGTTGGATCCACTTTCAAAGGGGACCACCACTGCTGGGTGTCCAAAACACAAAACCTATTTTACACAATATGCTTCCTTCACTATGGACACAAGAGCCTTGGATGTAAATGAGACTCCACTTGGCATATTAGATTTGGACCAAACCCTGTGCAGTGCCAACCAATTCAGCAGGTGATAGACCCAAAGGGGCCCACCAAAGTTGTTAAACCATGGCTCACCAGGGCCAGGAATGTTTCTTCAGCAACATAAATAAAAGTCCTGGACAATTAACGTCTGGGATCACACATCTTCCATTCACTGTACTGCTCCTAATTACTGTTTATCAAATAGCAGCATAGAATTTAACATTTAGCTGAACGGGCAAGTATTTTAATGTCTTGGTCACTATTGTATCTTTGAGATTTATAAATAAACATATTATTGCCCCCTCTTTGGTTAATAATTTAGTCTTTCAGTGATGGAGTGAATCAACTGATGTTAACTGGCCACTTGTTGTTGACACTAACTGATTTTCTTTCCCGTTGAGGTCATTGGAGTTTAATACTCCTATTATTAATCCAAGGTCTTGTTAAATATTTCTTATAAATTAAAATAGAAATACTTTAGCTTTATTTATTTATTCTGTGGGACTGGATCACAAGGGAGGCAATAATGTTGTGCTTAAGTCACTGGAGCAGTAATTCTGAACACCATGGTTTGAATCCCACCGTGGCAGATGGGTGAAATTTGAATTCAATATAAATCAGTAATAAATGGTAAACATGAACCCATTGATGATAGTTGTAAAGACCCACCTGTTTCACTAATGCCCTTAAGGACAGGAACATGTGAGTCCAAACCCATAGCAATTTCGTTGACTCTGGGCAATAAACATTACTCCAACCAGCAATGCAACATCCTGAGAATGAGTTAAAAGAAAGCTTCTTAGTTCCCCAGAGAATTTCCACCACCTAGAAGGAGCACAGCAGGTGTTAGAGTGTGTTGGAATACACTGCCAAGATGGCTGCAACAACACTCATGCTGGATTTGGACAAAAGCAATCAGTTTGATCAGCACTCTATTTGTCAGCTTAAATATTCACTCTCTCCACTGCATCTGTAATGTTTGCCATCTGCAGGATTCCCTGCAACAACTCAGCAAGGTTCTTCCAGCAGTATGTCCCTGAAATCTTTACCTCTGACAAGGACAGCCAGTGCATGGGCAAAGCCCCCATGTCACATCATGAGCGTCCTGTAAATGTATGACCAGTGCTTCACTGCTACTGGGCCAAAACCCTGATTAGTCCTTTCTTAGAAGCACCGCAAAGGTGTGAAGGTTTCAAAGATGTTCTTTCAGAAAAGTAGCTAAGAATGGGTAATTTGTGTCCACCTCCTCACTAAACACCACAAGAATGGATATTAAAAATAAAATTGTCACACTGTGTCAAATTATCTTTTAGAAAAAGTCTTCAATAATCTATTAAAAATTTGAGAACATTAATTTTAAATTCTTTACAATATGACCTATAATCAGGGTTGACAGAAGGAAATTAAAGTACAAGGGCACGTATTTATTTCTCCCTAACATATTCTCTGAATAATTTGTGAAGAAATTTCTCATAGAAATTTTTAAAAAAGGTATCTTTCTCCAGAGATAATTTTAAAATTTACATTTTGCAAACCTATTGGGAAATATTTGGTATGAATTCAGCTTAAGTAACAGATAGTAATTTTATTGTTTCTAATAAACAGCAATAAGTAAGAACCACAAAGGAGAGTGTATTAAACTAGAGGGAAAGGTCTGCTGTTTTCAAGACTGGATTTTTTCCATGGTTTAATGTGGAGTTTTCTTTTACTGTCAGTAGTTGAGCTTTCCAACAAACGCTTCCCATATGTGCCATTTCTGCTTCTCCTGACTTGTGCTCCACCTGCTACACTCACTCTATTAATCGTTATCTGATTGGCACAATACATTCAGTGCTGGGTTACAAAGACCAAGTGGTTTGAGAAAGCTCTCAGTTTTCAGCGGCTGCAGTTGGTCCTTTTTGTTAAGCAGCGTGAATTCAGACTGTCACAATTCTCTTATTCACAGGCTTTGAGAAAAGCATATGCAGTGCTCCTCTGGGGATCCTGGGTTTATATCACCGCCGTCTGGGATTTTTCACAGCTACGATTGACATGAAGGCAGCAATAGTGGGTTGTGGAAAAGTTGGATTCAGATACAATTGAAAAGCCCATAGAAAGAAAGCCACATTTCACAGCTGCCTGGAAACCTCACTCATTTTCTTGCTGAAATATTGCTTTCAAAGTGATCTCTGAATTGTTTTAGTTAGCTGTTAATGACTGCTTTCTTGCTTTATGGATTTTCTTCACTTCATGTATAATGGCAGATTCAAGAGCTGATTGTTATTTTATTATAACAGTGCACTGAAAACTTTTTCAAAGCCAATTTTGAACATATAGTAGAATGGGGAAATATATATGTAAATGATCATGATGTGAACCTGGTTAAATTGGCTCCTTTAAAACACAGATTCACTTGATCTAGGAGAAAGAAACACACAAAGACATGGGATCCTTGAGTAAAACACTCTTATCCTTGTTGCAACCAACTGGTGAGTAAAAAAGGAAGGGGAGCCAATTCATCCCTTCTCACCCAGGAGTTTGACAATTTGGGACATCCCATCTATTACCAGAATAATTTTGAGAATCTCATCCAGGGACTGGTCATAATACAACCTATCCTCATAAGACAATCTATTAATTCCAAGTATCTATCAGGTAAACCTCATCTGAGCCAACTCTAATCCAAAGATCAACAAGACTAGCAGAACTCTAACTATCTTCAAGTGATTGTGGACCTAAAATCCCAGTTAGTCAAAGCTACTCAACACAGTCAGACTCTGGAGATTGAGAATGAAATTCTAACAGCAGAGGTCTGAAACTTCCCACACAGAAAGCCACTGTGTCACACAACTGACAAAATAACAGAATCCATTAATGGCAGGGGAAGAAGCCCTCTCACAAAAATGTTGAGACCTCCAGGAGCGATGTGAATTCTTATCTGAGGAAATTGTCCTCTTCCAGGTAAAGAGGAATGACCCAACGTCTCAATTGAAAGAACAGAACAAAACTTCTGTTTTCAGACTCACAAAGGAGAGTCACGCTCTTTCTAGTGATGGAAATCATCAGAAAAAAAGCCTCAGAAAAGCATGAGCCATCCAAAAGGCAGACCAAAGTGCCATGCCTGAATTTATTTTATAAGCTGATCCAGAAGTGTATTCCCTTACAGAAAAAGGTGCGCTTTGACTTTCTGATGGGGCTTCAGAACTGACCTTAGCTACAAAGAAGCAGTTTCAGCATTTTACCCAATTGTTTACCGCCGCCCCCCACCAGACAATAACAAAACATTCCATGCAGCTTGAACATCCTCCAAGACCACTGAGAATGTTGTTCGGCAATTCATGTCCCTTGGTTAAAAAAAGGTTATTTGCGGTGGAAGAAGTGCGGTGAGGGAGAGAGAAAGACTTAAATATCAAAGTTAAACATGACATAATATGTTTAAAGCCTAATAGTTAGGTGAGGTGTGATTAAAACAAAGTTTGGAGGGGATGCAGAGTAAGAGGTAATTGTATTCTTACTCCAAGATTATCTACGGAACATGCGCAAAAAGAACTATGTCATTGTGACATCCGTTTACATGGAACTGGAGGCTGAGTCTACAAGGCTACCAAGCAAGTTCCCTTTGTCTTGACTTGTAACTAGTTATGTTTAAAATATTCAAGATCATACATAGCAATATGGACTGCATCTTACTACAAGTTGAAGGTATAAAGCATAGAAGGTAAATGTGATGCAGGGATTAATCTTTTGAGTATTGCTAATTGCTTACAACTATGGTAAATTCCAATGTTTTGTTTGACAAACTGATTCAATTTGTATATTCTAATTGCAGGCATAATGGGATTCCTGAAGAAGGGCTTATGCCTGAAACGTCGATTCTCCTGCTCCTTTGATGCTGCCTGACCTGCTGCGCTTTTCCAGCAACACATTTTTAAGCTCTGATCTCCAGCATCTGCAGTCCTCACTTTCTCATAATGGGTTGACTAACCAATTCCATGTTCTTTTCATAAAGCATTTCCCAGGTCTCTTTTTAAATGTTAATATAGATTTTATTCAAAAGGAAAGCCTTATTATTACGGTAGCACATTGCTGAGATTCTTATATTTCATGTGATATACTGCAACAGATTTATATCACCAATCATCACGTATGCTGGCAAGGATTCAAGAGTTTACTCCCAAATAGATGACATTCACAAACATTCCAAGGACACTTAACTGAATAACTAGGATCTTAGAACGGTTGTGCCAAAGCATCAGTGGCCAACAAGAAGAAAGAAAGCAAGAGTTTCCATTTATTTAACATATTTCAGAGCCTAAGAGAATCTCAAGCTATTTGCAGCTAATAAAATACATTCACAATTTCGTCACTAGGGTTATTTGGATAAATTGCAAAATACCATCATTAACATTGAGATAAATAGCCAGTTTTTGGTGATGCTGATTAAGGGAAGAATGTTGACCAGGACACTGGAAGAATTCCTTGCACTTCTCTCAATAGCAAGGTGAGATTTTCTACGTCCACATGAGGAAGCAGTCAGAAGCTTAGTTTACAGTCTCCACTCATGGATACCATTGCCAACATTGCAATAAAGTACCAGTCTAGACGATGAGTTTTTGTCTTCGAGTGGAGCATTAACCTACAACCTCATCAACTGAAACAAGACGGTGTCAATGTGTTGCAGAATATAAAATTAGATAAATTGGCTGGTGACTTACTTCAGTTACCTTTTAAGGAAAAACAATATTTTCTGAAATTAGTCACATTGGATAGTGTGCATAATGAATCCGACTGCCCATGATCTTTCTAAGGATTACATTGTTGGGTTACATGGCAATTTCATGCCTTGTTATACACTTGTAGAATCAGAAAGTAACTAGAATGCATTTTATATACAGTTTTTATGTTTACGAGAGTGCTGACCAGTGGTTTAGTGATAGTTGCAATGAACCACACAAATGCAATCAACAGCAGGTCCTGGTAGCAGTATGTATTGAGAATGCATCATGGAATTGCGTCAGGCATTTTTCTGCTTCTGCAGAGTCAGTGAAATGTAAGTGAGTTTGAGCATGTAGATGTGTGTGTAGACCACCTGACTTCTGGCACCATGGTGACTATGGTTTGAGGAGTGAATCAGTAACAAGAAGGCTTTCATGTTGCTCCTATGGCAGTATTGCTGATACATAGGATTGGAATTCATTACTTCCACTTTCTACAAACAGGCATCCTGACAGAGATAGGAGTAATTATTTTACGGGCTGTATTCATGATTGCTACTAATCTTTTCAAGGTGCACTGGAGTGTCAGCATAGACTTTGTACTTACTATGAACTGGCAAGCAAGAGTGATCAGCTCCATTCTTTTTAATCCCTTTCTGTCAATCACAACAAATTTCACTTTTCACATACAGTTATATCACACTTCAATTTAAAATATATTAATTAACTTAAAATGACAATTTCTTGAATTAAAAAAAAAGACTAACTTTACTATCCCAAGACAAATAATAAAAATACAGCATCAAGCTCATACACAAATATAAGTATTAAAAAGAAGTGGGAGTTGGGGTAAATTTGTAGATGGGAAGGTAAAGGCAGCTGGAGTTTAAAGTTCTTAGAGTTGTTGAGGTGTTGGGTTTTAAACTTGAGTCCTGACTACTTAGCTGTTGTCTTGTATCTTCAGCAGTGGGAACGTTTCTTAATCTTGAGTTCCCAATGAATGGTGGTAGTTCCAATGGTGCTTTTCCACTGGCACTGACTGTTTAGGTGAGAGACAGTCTTCTAATTCTTGCTTGAAAATCTATTTTTCCTTGTCTATACTCTGCTGCCCCAAGTTGCAATTGATATAGATCCATTTATATACTCCTGAGTCTGCACATTGGCTGTCCAAACTGATTAACTGGTAGGCAAGCACAAGCCTTTCACCTAGTTATATGTGAAATTAATCACAAGTGTGAATTAAACTGGATGTGAATTTCTTGACAGTGCCTTAATTGTCTGGTTTAGAATAAATGGTGATTTCAGCAGTGATGAGTTTTGTATATTGTACATTGGTTTCACAAAGCTTGACCCAACCTGTAGTCAGGTGATCATTGTAACCATTTTATGTCAGTACTTATCTTTTTTACAAGCAATCTTTCACCCTGAGGTCTCAGACATTATAATCAGATAATGGAAGATAAATATTGATAGTCCTTTTTTGTCATTATCAAAATATGCTCAGTGCCTAGGGCGCATAACAGTTTGTTCATTCAACATAGCTAAGCTTTTGAGGTTTCAACTCCATTCTCCTCAGCAGAGATTGGGATGGTAGATGCTTCTGTGTCAAATGTGCCCCAGCAAGATTGTTCAGAGACAGGCATACAGAGATGCTTTTCAGATGTTGCTGCTGTTCCCAACTCACCCTGTCTCTGTGAGGTTGAATGAAGAGTCCAGTGGCTAAACTCACTGGTCAGATTTCAACACAGATTGGGCTTGAAATTTACTGCAGAAAATACATTTCACACTCTGCACCAGAGCCACGTTCTCTATCCATAATATTGCAGTCAATCAACTGATGTTTGCATGTGGTAATTGTGTGCATGTATCTCTCTCTCTCTCTCTCTTCTACTTTTGGAAAAGATTACAAGTGCTTTGTCCAGTTGTTCTAACAGCCCAGATGGGACTGCAAGTGGGAGATTGTCAGTTGTTGCCAGCGATGATTCACATAGGCTGTATTGGCTTCAATTTCTGGAGGCTCAACAGGCCATATTTGGTTTAATGAGGTGTCATCTACAGACAAAGTTATTCACTACACTGAGGAAACTTAAAGTGCTGAACGTTCTGCTTAAAAGGAATATTTTGTGTAACGCTTCACTTTATTATTTATTACAGTTCACTCCCTGAGGCAGACAGACTCTCCACATAATGCAGCTCCAGCTGAATGGGTTTAGATAAGTGCTGAGACGTTGAAGAATAAACTTTCCTCGTGCATAAACTAATCACAATTATTTGCCCTTAATGCTTGTGAAATGCAGTTTACAACTTGTCACTCGTTTTGTTTTAGATGTCTCCGGCATTTCTTTCATGGAGAAATGATTTCCTCTAACACTTGCACGGGTGCACTATTAAGTGGAATGATCTGCTGATTTAAAAATGCAACCAGGTGAAACAAAATGACAAAGTTTAAGCACCGACGTTTTCAATGTTATTTCTGCAAAAAATGTAGTTGGGAAGCCCCTGCATGTCAGATGCTAACAGTTCTGTTTTGGCATCTGCATCATTGCTTCCTGTGCTGGAGGCCCTTTTGGTGCAGTTATGGAAGTGTTACCAGAAGCCTGGGCCAGAAGTATGAAGAGGATGCAGATTAGAACACTCGTTTGACTGTAGCAGTGCAATCTTCAATTCCAACACTCCACTCAGAATCCGCTCTTGATCTCATACAGCTGAACAAACGTCCAATACCAGGAAAAAACCCTCACCAACACTAATTAAGAGATCCCCTCATCCCCATTTCCATATTGGTTCTCATTGATGTCTATTATTTGTTGCTTGAGCCAATAGTAGAGTTTGGTGATTTGTCCTGTCAGTCAATATTGGTGATGTCTGTTGCAGAACGCGTTGATGGCCTTAATTCTGACTTCAAGGTAATATTCTCATCACTTGCTCCCAGAGATGAGTATTAGACTTTCTATTTGCCTCAATCTGAGGCATGACACAGATGTGCAGAGGAGGGCAAATGGCTCAAAGATCCAAGAAAAGGAGAAGAAGATGGGTACTAAGCTTGAGGCCATAGTCACCTAGGAACTTGACAGAGAAAATCTCCTGTTTCAGTCTTAGTGAGGAACAGTGTGCATGTATTGTCTCCATTTCACTCAGAAAATTCTCACAGAAATTTACCAATTTCAGGCAGACACTGCAGTCTCAAAACAGGGTGTGAGCAGCATTGGCACTAACTGTAATGGCAACTGTGACCATAAAGTTCTTTACATTGGGCTCTTTCTAGGCCCGAGCAGGTAACATCTCCAGAATATCACACTTTGTACTGCACTGTTGAATAAGAGAAATCACTGACACTTAGTGTGTAAACAAAGAGAACACCTTGTAGTCTCCCTTTCCAAAGAGAGGCAGATTAAGCATCTTGTCTTAACACCTCTAAACCTGCATAGGTCTGTAGAATTCTACAACCTCACATCAAATCTGGTCAGCCAACATGTCTTTGATAAAGTTATCAAATTAGCCCCATTCCTTTGTTTTTCCCTACAGACCTGAATATATTTCTACTTTAACTATAATGCTTGAGAGATGTAATTAAGTCTGCTTGTACTAGTCCATTAGGCAGTGAATTCCAGAATATAACTGAAGCAAAAACAGAATCTGCTGGAAAGTCTCAGCAATTGAAGATTCTGAAGAAGGTTGAGAAGAAATGTTAACTCTGCTTTTTCTCCACAAATACCGATTTTCTGGCAATTTCTGTTTCTGTTTTGTATTTCCAGCATCCACAGTTCTTTTGGGGTTTTTTTTGTCCAGATTATAACTCACTGAATAAAAACTTTTCTTCTCATTTCCTACCCGTATCAGTTATTGAAATCTCCATCTTTTATAAAATCGGTTGGTTTCGTCTTACTTTTCTATTTACCATATTGAAATGACTAGCCCATTTAAGTCTCAAGCTGATGAGGGGATATAGCTGATATTGTGGTGCAGTTGATGTGGTGTGGACTGGTTTGGTTTAGATAGTATGTCATAAAGTCACAGAGTCATAGAGATGTACAGCATGGAACCAGACCCTTCGGTCCAAATCTTCCATGCCAACCAGATATCCCAACCCAATCTAGTCCCACCTGCCAGCACCTGGCCCATATCCATCCAAACCCTTTCTATTCATACAGCCATCCAGATGCCTTTTAAATGTTGCAATTGTCCCAACCTCACCACTTCCTCTAGCAGCTCATTCCGTACACGCACCACCCTCTGCGTGACTAAGTTGCCCCTTAGGTCTCTTTTATATTTTTCCCCTCTCACCCTCTAGTTCCAGACTCACCCACCCCATGGAAGAGACTTTGTCTATTTATCTTATCCATGCCCCTCATGATTTTATAAACCTCTATAAGGTCACCCCTCAGCCTCCAATGCTCCAGGGAAAACAGCCCCAGCTTAGAATCATAGAGTCATAGAGATGTACATCATGGAAACAAGACCCTGCTTCCATGGATGGGTCCAACCCATCCATGCTGACCATATATCCCAATCCAATCTAGTCCCACCTGATAGCACCCAGCCCATATCCCTCCAAACCATTCCTATCCGTATACCCATCCAAATGCCTCTTAAATGTTGCAATTGCACCAGCCTCCACCACTTCCTCTGGCAGTTCATTCCATACACGTACCACCCTCTGCATGAAAGAGTTGCGCTTTAGGTGTCTTTTATATCTTTCCCCTCTAACCTTAAACCTATGCCCTCTAGTTCTGGACTCCCCGATCGCAGGGAAAAGACTTTGTCTATTTCTCCTATCCATGCCCCTCATAATTTTGTAAACCTCTATAAGGTCACCCCTCAGCCTCCGACGCTCCAGGGAAAACAGCCACAGCCTGTTCAGCCTCTCCCTATAGCTCAAATCCTCCAACCCTGGCAACATCCAACCCTTTCAAGTTTCACAACATCTTTCTGATAGGAAGGAGACCAGAATTGCATGCAATATTCCAACACCTCTCCCGATAGCTCAAATCCTCCAACCTGGCAACATCCTTGTAAATCTTTTCTGAACCCTTTCAAATTTCACAACATCTTTCCGATAGGAAGGAGACGAGAATTGCATGCAATATTCCAACAGTGGCCTAACCAATGTCCTATACAGCCGCAACATGACCTCCCAACTCCTGTACTCAATACTCTGACCAATTAAGGAAAGCATACCAAACACCGCCTTCACCATCCTATCTACCTGTAACTCCACTTTCAAGGAGTTATGAACCTGCACTCCAAGGTCACTTTGTTCAGCAACACTTCCCAAGCCCTTACCATTAAGTGTATAAATCCTGCTAAGATTTGCTTTCCCAAAATGCAGTACTTCGCATTTATCTAAATTAAACTCCATCTTCCACTTCTCAGCCCATTGGCCCATCTGATCAAGATCCCGTTGTAATCCGAGGCCTCCAATTTTGGTGTCATCTGCAAACTTACTAACTATTCTTCTTAAACTCACATCCAAACATAAATGATGAAACGTAGTGGACCCAGCATCCTTGTGACACTCTACTGGTCACAGGCCTCCAGTCTGAAAAACAACCCTCCACCACCAACCTGTGTCTTCTACCTTTGAGCCAGTTCTGTATCCAAATGGCTAATTCTCCCTGTATTACATGAGATCTAACCTTGCTAACCAGTCTCCCATGGGGAACCTTGTCGAATGCCTTCCTGAAATCCATTCAGATTCTGGATTAGAGTGGCACTAGAAAAGCACAGCAGTTCAGATATCATCCGAGGAGCAGGAAAATCGACGTTTCAGACAAAAGCCCTTCATCAGGAATACAGGCAGAGTGCCTGAAGGGTGGAGAGATAATTGAGAGGAGGGTGGGGGCGGGGGGAAAGTAGCATAGAGTACAATAGGTGAGTGGGGGTGGTGATGGAGGTGATAGATCGGGGAGGAGGGTGGGGGAAGGTAGCAAAGAGTACAATGGGTGGATAGAGGAGAGATGAAGGTGATAGGTCAGAGAGGAGGGTGAAGTGGGTAGGTGGAAAGGAAGATAGGCAGGTAGGACAAGTCATGGGGACAGTGCTGAGCTGAAAGTTTGGAGCTGGGGTGAGGTGGGGGAAAGGGAAATGAGGAAACTGGTGAAATCCACATTGACACCCTGGGGTTGAAGTGTTCTGAGGCGGAAGATGAGGTGTTCTTCCTCCAGGCGTCGGGTGGTGAGGGTGCGGCGGTGAAGGAGGCCCAGGACCTCCGTGTCCACGGCTGAGTGGGAAGGGGAGTTGAAATGTTGGACCACAGGGCGGTTTGGTTGATTGGTGCGGGTGTCCCAGAGATGTTCCCTGAAGCGTTCTGCTAGGAGGCGTCCAGTCTCCCCAATGTAGAGGAGACCACATCGGGAGAAATGGATACAATATTGGTGGATGTGCAGGTAAAACTTTGATGGATGTGGAATGCTCCTTTAGGGCCTTGGATGGAGGTGAGGGAGGAGGTGTGGCTGCAGGTTTTACAATTCCTGCAGTGGCAGGGGAAGATGTCAGAACGGGAGGTGGGTTGTTGGGGGATGTGAACCTGACCAGGTACTGATGGAAGGAACGGTTTTTGTGGAAGGTGGAAAGGGGTGGAGAGGGAAATATATCCCTGTTGATGGGGTCCGTTTGGAGGTGGCAGAAATGTCGGCGGATGATTTGGTTGATGCGAAGGTTGGTAAGGTGGAAGGTGAGCACTGGGGGGGTTCTGTCCTTGTTACGGTTGGAGGGGTGGGGTCTGAGAGCGGAGGTGTGGGATGTGGATGAGATGCGTTGGAGGGCATCTTTAACCATGTGGGAAGGGAAATTGTGGTCTCTAAAGAAGGAGGCCATCTGGTGTGTTCTGTGGTGGAACTGGTCCTCCTGGGAGTAGATACGACGGAGGTAGAGGAATTGGGAATACGGGATGGCGTTTTTGCAGGAGGCAGGGTGGGAAGAGGTGTAATCCAGGTATCTGTGGGATTTGGTGGGTTTGTGAAAAATGTCAGTGTCAAGTCGGTCATCATTAATGGAGATGGAGAGGTCCAGGAAGGGGAGGGAGGTGTCAGAGATGGTCCAGGTAAACTTAAGGTCAGGGTGGAATGTGTTGGTGAAGTTGATGAATTGCTCAACCTCCTCGCGGGAGCACTAGGTAGCGCCAATGCAGTCATCAATGTAGCGGAGGAAGAGGTAGGGAGTGGTGCCGGTGTAGTTACGGAAGATGGACTATTCTACGTAGCCAACAAAGAGACAGGCATAGCTGGGGCCCATACTGGTGCCCATGGCTACTCCTTTGGCCTGGAGGAAGTGGGAGGATTCGAAGAAGAAATTGTTGAGGGTGAGGACCAGTTTGGGCAAACGAATGAGAGTGTCAGTGGAAGGGTACTGTTGGGGACGTCGAGAGAGGAAGAAATGGAGGGCTTGGAGGCCCTGGTCATGGCGGATGGAGGTGTAGAGGGATTGGATATCCATGGTGAAGATGAGGAATTGGGGGCCGGGGAAATGAAAGTTTTGGAGGAGGTGGAGGGCATGGGTGGTGTTTCGAACATATGTGGGGAGTTCCTGGACTAGGGGGGATAGGACAGTGTCGAGGTAGGTAGAGATGAGTTCAGTGGGGCAGGAGCATGCTGAGACAATGGGCGGCCCGGGTGTTAAGGCTTGTGGATCTTGGGAAGGAGGTAGAACCAGGCAGTGCGGGGTTCCCGGATTATGAGGTTGGAAGCTGTGGGTGGGAGATCTCCTGAGGTGATGAGGTCTGTATAGTCTGGGAGATGATGGTTTGGTGACCATCAGGCCCCATCCCTCCAACCATACCCTCAGACCCCACCTCTCCAACCATTCCATCAGACCTCAACCCTCCAACTGTACCCTCAGACCCCACCCCTCCAACCGTAACAAGGACAGAACGCCCCTGGTGCTCACCTTCCACCCTACCAGCCTTCGCATAAACCAAATCATCCGCCGACATTTCCGCCACCTCCAAATGGACCCCACTACCGGGGATATAGTTCCCTCCCCACCCCTTTCCACCTTCCGCAAAAACCGTTCCCTCCGTGACTACCTGGTCAGGTCCATGCCCCACAACAACCCACCCTTCCTTCCAGGCACCTTCCCCTGCCACCACAGGAATTGCAAAACCTGTGCCTATACCTCCTCCCTCACCTCCATCCAAGGCCCAAAGGAACCTTCCACATCCATCAAAGTTTTACCTGCACATCCACCAATATTGTATCCATTGCTCCCGATGCGGTCTCCTCTACATTGGGGAGACTGGACGCCTCCTAGAAGAGCGCTTTAGGGAATATCTCTGGGACACCCGCACCAATCAACCCCACCGCCCTGTGGCCCAACATTTCAACTCCCCCTCCCACGCTGCCGAGGACATGCAGGTCCTGGGACTCCTTCACCGCTGTTCTCTCACCACCTGATGCCTGGAGGAAGAACGCCTCATCTTCTGCCTCGGAACACTTCAACCCCAGGGAATAAATGTGGACTTCACCAGTTTCGTCATTTCCACTCCCCCCACCTCACCCCAGGTCTAAACTTCCAGCTCAGCACTGTCCCCATGACTTGTCCTATCTGTCTATCTTCCTTTCCACTTATCCACTCCACCCTCCTCTCTTTCCTATCACCTTGATCCCACCCCCATCCACCCATTGTACTCTTTGCTACCTTCCCCCACCCTCCTCACCGACCTATCACCTTCATCCCCACCCCCATTCACCTTTTGTACTCTATGCTACTTTCTCCCCACCCCCACCCTCCTCTCATTTATTTCTCCACCCTTCAGGCACTCTGCCTGTATTCCTGATGAAGGGCTTTTGCCCAAAACATTAATTTTCCTGCTCCTCGATTGCTGTCTGAACTGCTGTGCTTTTCCAGCACCAATCTAATCCAGAATCTGGGTTCCAGCATCTGCAGTCATTGTTTTTACCCTGAAGTCCATATAGATCACATCTACTGCTCTGCCCTCATCAATTCTCTTTGTTACTTTTCAAAAAACTCAATCAAGTTTGTGAGACATAATTTCCCATGCTCAAAGCCATGTTGACTATCCCTAATCAGTCCTTGCCTTTCCAAATACATGTACATCCTGTCCATCAGGATTCCCTCCAACAGCTTGCCCACCAGTAATGTCAGACTCACTGGCCAATAGTTCCCTACCTTGTCCTTACCATCTTTCTTAAACACTGGCACCATGTTAGCCAACCTCCAGTCTTCCGGCACCTCACCCGTGACTGTTGATGAAACAAATGTCTCAGCAAAAGGCCCAGCAATCACCTCCCTAGCATCCCACAGAGTTCTAGGCTACACCTGATCAGGTCCTGGGGATTTATCTACTTTTATGCATTTCAACACATCCAGCACTTCCTCCTCTGTAATCTGGACATTTTTCAAGATGTCACCATCTATTTCTCTACATTCTATATCTTCCATGTCCTTTTCCACAGTAAAGACTGATGCAAAATACTCATTTTGTTTATCCCCCATCTCCTGCTACTCTACACAAAGGCCACCTTGCTGATCTTTGAGGGGTCCTATTCTCTCCATAGTTGCCCTTTTGTCCTTAATGTATTTGTAAAAACCATTTGGATTCTCCTTAATTCTATTTGTCAAAGCTATCGCAGGTCCTCTTTTTGCCCTCCTGATTTCCCCTCTTAAGTATACTCCTACTGCCTTTATACTCTTCTGAGGATACACTCGATCTTTTTTTAACCAAAACCCACAATGTCTTTAGTCATCCAACTTGCTCTATACCTACGAGCCTTCCCTTTCACCCTAACAGGAACATACTTTCTCTGGACCCGTGTTATCTCATTTCTGAAGGCTTCCCGTTTTCCAGCCGTCCCTTTACCTGCGAACATCTGCCCCAACCAGCTTTTGAATGCTCTTGTCTAACACTGTCAAAATTGGACTTTCTCCAATTTAGAACTTCAACTTTTAGATCTGTTCTATCCTTGTCCATCACTACTTTAAAACTAATAGAATTATGGTCGCTGGCCCCAAAGTGATCCCCCATTGACACCTCAGTCATCTGCCCTGCCTTATTTCCCAAGTGTAGGTCAAGTTTTGCACCTTCACTAATAGGTACATCCACATACTGAATCAGAACATTTTCTTGTACACACTTAACAAATTCCTCCCCATCTAAACCCTTAATACTATGTCAGTCCCAGTCAATGTTTGTAAAATTAAAATCCCCTACCATAACCACCCTATTATTCTTACAGATAACTAAGATATCCTTACAAATTTGTTTCTCAATTTCCCTCTGACTATTAGGGGGTTTAAAATACAATCCCAATAAGGTGATCATCTCTTTCTTATTTCTCAGTTCCACCCAAATAACTTCCCTGGATGTATTCCCAGGAATATCTTCTCTAAGTACAGCTGCAATGTTATCCCTTATCAAAAATGCCACTCCCCCTCCTCTCTTGCCTCCCTTTCTATCCTTCCTACAACATTTGTATCCTGGAACATTAAGCTGCCAGTCCTGCCCATCCCTGAGCCATGTTTCTGTAATTGCTATGATATCCCAGTCCCATGTTCCTAACCATGCCCTGAGTTCATTTACCATTTCTGTGTTTAGATTTAAATTTTAAAAACTATTAATCAGGATTAAAAAAATTGGTTGTATTTCTTTCTGGACCCTAGATTGTTCAACTAATTAGCCAATATGATCTTCTTAAAGTTGCACATTTCCCAAAGTAAAGTTCAAAGATCAATGCTCATATGAAAGTAAATACTGTCCTCCATTTGAATCTAGCTTTCATTCAACACATTTTTAAAATAGTGGTTGCTTAAGCAGATTTTGTTTCTGTGTTGCACCTCAAAGGCTGTCAAACAGTCAGTGTGGGATTGCCACCCACCCACTCTCAGATAGGCTCTGAGACCATTTTGTTAAACAGTGCTGAGGTACTGGCAGCTGGAACATGTATCCATTACAGCTGGCAAATAGAAATGGCTTCATAAACTATGACTTACATCTCGCTATTATGTCTTTCTTTACTATATCATATTGGAATGCACATCCAAGCAAAGAAAAGAAAGCTCCAAAAGACCTGAATCAAGCTAATCTTTAATACTAGGGTTGCAAGTCAAAATTACCATGATGTACAAATTAGCTATCATATGTGGTTCTGAATAATGATCAAACCACAGAATACACCAGCCTAAGTGAAGAGCAATGTTTTTTGGCATTTTCTACTTTATCAAAGTCACTCTTTATATCACTGTTCTTTGTATTCCTGTAGCACTTTATTAAACAGAATTAATTATGCATTGTACAAGTAATGTAACATTAAATTATACGAAGTCAGTTCAAGCAACCTAACTTTCTGCTGTGTATTAAGCTTTTCTAGTACAGCACAAAAGTTGCAAACATCTAAATAGGTTATTAATAATTTCTCACTTCCTTGGTCTAGCCTGTATACATCATCGGTGTCTGTCCAACATTGTACTTTTATAAGAGGTAAGGTAATTGAGTTGCATAGTTGCCATATTCCCCAAAGGGCCATTGGTATCCATCTCCTTGTCAGAGAGAGACATTGATTATAGAATTTGAGGACACCACACCATGTTATGAAGCAAGGTAAGGGGCATGTCTCCCTGAACACAGTTGGTAAGGGAATTGAATGACCCAAATGGTATAATTTTGCACCACCCTCAGGCCATGCAGCCAAATGAGCAAACTGACTGCTATGAAAATATTTATTAAGGCATCAGTTAGGTGACATGGCTGAGAATTTTAAATACTTCATGAGAAAGTTTCTTTGTCTGAATGAGTTAATGAGCAAATTTAAGGCTGAAGAGTCTTCTTGTAATCGACATTCTAGCATTTTCAAGTTTATAGGAGGTGAAGTATAGTTTTTTATTCAATAAGCAAATGTGCGACACAAGTACAGAATTGGTTATTGCATATATGTTGAAACTGACAATATACAATTTTCTAAATGCTACCAATGCCACAATCCTGAAAACAGTAAAAGTGCAATTGCAAAAATGATAGAAAAGAACTTCTGAGCAAGCCAGGAAAATGGCTCACATGACACTTTTGGGAAATGTGTAACCAAAGCATGCAGATCAATGTGCTTAGTTCAACATCACACACACTTACTCAACTCTCCTACTGTTATCCAGTTTAGGGGAGAAAGTGAGGACTGCAGATGCTGGAGATCCTGAGGAAGGGCTCATGCCCGAAATGTGGATTCTCCTGCTCCTTGGATGCTGCCTGACCTGCTGTGCTTTTCCAACAACACATTGTCAGATTCTTTATCCAAGATACAGTACTAGAAAAGCAGAAATTTCCTCCAATTAAATACTGGAATTACAGAAGCTATTGTTTTCACCATCCCCACCCCCCCCAAACTTTATTCCCTACCTGCTGTCTCTCTCTGATCACAGTCTGAGATTATTCCGTGCCCAATCATGAGTTCATATTTGGCCTCAGGATGAGTCTCCAACTTTAGTTTTGTGAATCACTAAGACCTACAAACCACATCACATCACTTGATTTCACCCCAGTCTCAGTTCATTTGTTGCTGAGAGCCTCAGTCATCCCTTGTTAGTTCTCGACTTGACTACTTCAACACAGATATGGCTGGTCTCACACATTCAACTCTCCACTAAGTTGAGATCATTCAACTCACTGAGGTATCACTACGCATCTAACTCTGGAATCTTGAGCATCCTTGATTCCAATTGCTCACATTGATTCTAATAACCCATCAGTGGCCTTGCCGTCAGCTGCCTAGGTCTCAAAATTTGGAATTTCGTTCCAATACCTCTCTGTTTCTCTCCCTCACTTTCCTCTTTTAAAAATTCCTTAGAACCTCTTTCTTTAATCAAGCTTTTGATCAACTGACATCCCTTTTTTTAAATGTGGTGTCATGCCTCAATTTGTGTTCCAATTCTCCTTTGAAGCATCTTGGAACATTTTATAACTTTAAAGTTGTTAAACAAATGTGAGTTACTGGCTGAAATTTAATGCGCATGATGGAGGATCACACTACTTGTTTTGAGGACCAGTGGGAACACCTTATCGCATTTCTCTAGAAACTAGGACTCTGGGTAATCCAAGATGGAGGATGGGAAAAATTGTGACCATAAGAGCTGCTCCTTTTTGGGGGTATTTTATGTGTTGGAGGTGATTTCTTTGAATTCCAGGAGCAGAAATTACTGTTTGATATGCTGTTGCATTGTTTTGGAACTTTGGAGAAAAATAAAGTCAAAACAATAGCACTTTTAAAAGGAAGAAAGGCAGACAAAGAAAGCAAGCACAAGGTCAGGAGGGAGAGAGAGAAAGACACCTGCTAACTGACTCAGCAGTGATTCTGCACAGTTACTGCCTTTGCTGTTTCAATTCATGTATCCCTGGACATTGGAGTGCATTTAGGAAAATTAACAAACAGCGAAATTCACAGTTGACCTTGGAGGAACCAGCACAGGAACAAATAAGTGCATAGTTTTTAACATGTAACCTTTCTGTAAGTCTGAAGTGCTGAATAGAGGGGGTTATTTCTTGATTATCTATTTTATTGAAATCTGTCTCTTGATTAATTTTTTAAAAATATAAACCAATCAGTATTAAGTTAGCCTGGAGCACTTTTTTAAGAGCAAAAAGATGATGTTGTTTCCTGAGTCTGTAGTTTATGAGCAAAGATAACCTTTAATAGAGTGATATGCTCTTCCTGTCAGATGGGGAAGTTTAGGGAGAGTTTCCACATCACTGATGATTATGTCTACAGTAAATATGTTTGTTTGCGAATCCTGTTGGATCACATGGATCAGATGGAGCGACAGTTAGAGATAATGAGGAACTTACAAGAGCTAGGGGGTGTGATGGATGGCAGTCATAAGATGTGAGAAAAGGTGCAGATACAGTCAGGTAGATGGCTTAACTCCAGGAAAGGGAGGAGGGGTAGGCACATAGTGCAGGAGTCTTCTGTGGCTATCCCCATTTCAAGTAAGTATGCTGTTTTGGAAAATGTAGGGAGTGATGGACTCTCAGGGGAATGTAGCATGAACAGCCAGGTTTCTGGTATCAAGAAAGGCTCTAATGCAATGAGGGATACATCGGGTTTCAAGCAATCAGTTGTGATAGGGGACATTCTAGTCAGAGGAGCAGACAGACGTATCTGCGGCCAACAGCAGAAAGCCAGAATGTTGTTTCCTTTCTGGTGCCAGTATCAAGGATATCTCAGAGAAGGTGCACAATGTTCTCAAAGGGGAAAGGGACCAGCAGGAGGTCATTGTACACATTGGAATCAAAGACATATGAGGGGAAAAGGAGAATATACAATATTAGGTAGGAATTTAAAAAGGAGGTCCTTGAGGGTAGTATTATATGGATTACTCCCAGTGTTACAAGTTAGTGAGGGTAGAATTAGGACCATAAAGCAGATACATGCATGGCTGAGAAGCTGGTGCATGGAGAAGGGAGAAGGATTCATATTTTTGGATCATTAGAATCTCTTCTGGGATAGAGGTGCCTGTAAAAGAAGGATGGATTACACATGAATTTGAGGGGACTAATACACTGGCAGGGAGATTTGCTAGAGCTGCTCAAGAGTATTTAAACTGGTAAGGCGGGGGGGGGGAGGTGGTGTGGGACCCAGGGAAATAGTGAGGAAAGAGATCAATCTGAGACTGGTACAGTTGGGAAAGGGAGTGAGTAAAACAGTAAGGGCAGGAAGGAACAAAGCAGAGAACAAGGTAGGACCGAGAAATAAAACTGCATTTACTTCAATGCAAGAGGCCTAACAGGGCAAGTAGATGAACTCGAGGCATGGTAAGGAACATGGAACTGTGAAATCAAAGCAATTACAGAAACGTGGCTCAGGGATGGACAGGACTGGCAGCTTAATGGGAGGACAGAAGGGGGGCAAGAGACGAGGGGGAGTGGCATTTTTGATAAGGGCTAGTATTACTGCTGGGAATACATTTAGGGAGTACATTTATAATTGGGTAGAACTGAGAAATAAGAAAGGGATGATTACCTTTTTGGGATTATATCATAAACCCCTAATAGTCAGTGTAAAACTGAGATACAAATTTGTAAGAAGATTTCAGTTATCTATAAGAATAATAGAGTGGTTATTGTAGAGGATTTTAACTTTCTAAATGTAGTCTGGGACTGCCATAGTGTTACGGGTTTAGATTTAGAGCAATTTAAGTGTGTACAACTTTTCTCATTCAGTATGTGGCTATACCTACTAGAAAAGTCACAAAATTTGACCTACTCTTGGGAAATAAGGCAGGGCAGGTGACTGAGGTACCAGTGGGAAGCACTTTGGGGCCAGCAACCATAATTCTATTAGTTTTAAAATAGTGATGGAAAAGGATAGCCTGGATCTAAAAGTTGAAGTAATAAATTGGAGGAAGGCTAATTTTGAAGGTATTAGGCAAGATCTTTCAAAAGTTGATTGGGGGCAGATGTTCACAGGTAAGGGGATGACTGGAAAATGGGAAGCCTTCAGAAATGAGATAACGAGAGTCCAGAGAAGGTATATTCCTGTTAGGGTGAAAGGAAAGGCTGATAGGTATAGGGAATGCTGGATGACTAAAGAAATTGAGGGGTTGGTTAAGAAAAAGAAGGAAGCATATGTCAGGTATAGACAGGAGAGATTGAGTGAATCCTCAGAAAAGTATAAAGGCAGTATGAGTATGCTTAAGAGGGAAAGCAGAAGGGCAAAAAGGGGACATGAGATAGCTTTGACAAATAGAGTTAAGGAGAATCCAAAGAGTTTTTGTAAATGCATTAAGAGCAAAAGGGTAACTATTGAAAGAATAGGACCCCTCAAAGATCAGCAAGGTGACCTTTGTGTGGAGCCACAGGAGATGGGGAGATACTAAACGAATATTTTGCATCAGTGTTTACTGTGGAGAAGGACATGGAAGATATTGATTGTAGGGAAATACATAGTGACACCTTGAAAAATATCCATATTATAGAGGAGGAGGTGCTGGATGTCTTGAAATACATAGAATAGTTCCCCAGGATCTGATCAGGTATACCCTAGAACTGTGGGAAGGTCGGGAAGTGATTGCTGGGCTCCTTGTTCAGACATTTGTATCATTGATAGTCACAGGTGAGGTGCCGGAAGACTGGAGGTTGGTGAACGTGGTGCCACTATTTAAGAAAGGTGGTAAAGAAAAGCCAGAGAACTATAGACCAGTGAGCCTGATGTCGGTGGTGGCAAGTTGTTGGAGGGAATCCTGAGAGACAGGATTTACAGGTATTTTGAAAGGCAAGGACTGATTAGGGATAGTCAACACAGCTTTATGCATGGGAGGTCACGTCTCATGAACTTGATTGAGTTTTTTGAAAAAGTAACAAAGAGGATTGATGAGGGCAGAGCAGTAGATGTGATCTATATGGACTTTAGTGAAGCATTCAACAAGGTTGCTCATGGGAGATTGGTTAGCAAGGTTAGATCTCATGGACTACAGGGAGAACATTTAGATACAGAGCTGGCTCGAAGGTAGAAGACAGAGGGTGGTGGCGGAGGCTTGCCATAGGAATCGGTGCTGAGTCCACTGCTTTTCATCATTTATACAAATGATTTGGATATGAACATAGGAGGTATGGTTAGTAAGTTTGCAGATGACACCAAAACAGGTGGTGTAGTGGACAGTGAAAAAGATTATCTCAGAGTACGATGGGACATTGATCAAATGGGCCAATAGGTGGAGGGTTGGCAGATGATGTTTAATTGAGTTTAATTTAGCTATAGTAAGGTGCTGCATTTTGGTAAGGCAAATGAGGGCAGGACTTATACAATTAATAGTAGAGCCTGGGGAGTGTTGCCAAGCAAAGAGAGCTGTAAGTAGAGTCTGTAGTTCCCTGTAAGTGGAGTCACAGGTAGACAGCATGGTGAAGAAGGCATTTAGTGTACTTGCCTTCATTGGTCAGAACATTGAGTATAGGAGTTGGCACATCATGTTGTGGCTGTACAGGACTTTGGTGAGGCCTTTTTTATAATACTGTGTACAATTCTGGTCACCCTTCTATGGCAAGGATGTTGTTAAACACAAGAGGATGCAGAAAAAATTAAAAGGATGTTGTCGGGACTGGAGGGTTTGAGTTATAGGAAAGGGCCAAATAGGCTGAGCTTTTTTCCTTGGAGGCTGAAAGATGACCTTACAGAGGTTTATAAAATCATGAAGGGCATGGATAGTGTGAATAGCTAAGATCTTTTTTCCCAGCGTAGGGGAGTCCAAATCTGGAGGGTATAGGTTGAAGGTGTGAGGGGAAAGATTTCAGAAGGACCCAAAGGGTAACCTTTTCATGTAGAACGTGATACATAAGCAGAATGAACTGCCAGAGGAAGCAGTGGAGGCAGGTGTAATTGCAACATTTAAAAGGCATCTAGATAGGTATATGAATAGGAAAGGTTTAGAGGGATATGGGCTAAATGGGACAAGGTCAGATTAGGATGTCTGGTTTGTGTGGACAAGGTTGACCGAAGGGTATATTTTTGTGCTGTGTGGCTGTATGACTCTATGGCAGTTCTCCAGTACCAGCAGCAGCACCTGGACAATGCCAGTAGTACACACAGGTCTCCATTGATGATTGTTGTTGGATCACCATCTAAAGTTGAGTTTGAATGAGTTGGGGGGGGTCACCCGAATGAGGGTAGTTGGTGGTAGGGTGGGAAAGAAGGATCTGAGTCAAAAGCAAGGGAATACAATACAGCAGGCCACTTTCCTCTCCAAAGTCATGTCCTTGTACTGAGTGTAGAGTGCCTGAGAATAAGTGAACCCCAATTAAGCCATAAGAAAACCCAACAGTGTTTGCTGAACGGTCCTCCCAGATGGTGAGTTCACATGTAATACTCATAAAGAGACTAGTCAGGGCCCCAGCCATTCAACTGGGATTGCCACACTTCAACTTGAACTTGATTGGGGCAGCCAGGAAAGAGGGACTGTCTGTACCCCACATATTCCCATTTAGCTGGGTGGCCACCCAATCTGAGTTGGCTTCCAGTGATGGGACAGATGGTCAGAAGGGCATCAAACTCCATTTGTTCCAATCATTGGAATAATGGTTGAGCTTTGCATTGGAAAGTAACATAGCAATAAGTCAGGAATATTTTTTTCCTCCAAAAATAGATAAATCCACTTTAACCAATTTCTCCCTTTTCCTATGTTTCTGAGCCCAAATTTTCATTTTATTGGGATGCGGTTCTTCATTTTGTTTTACCCTCCCAATTTTTTTCTTCATTCCATTGTTCGTTTGATTTCTATGATTAATAACTTTTCATTTGCCCCGACTTTCTAATTTTTGGGCCTGAAGGTCTTGCATTTTTTTCATCATGCCATAGTCCAACCAGTTTCTCCTTTTTAAGGTTTTATTTGGGCCAATGTTTCATTTTTAGGAATGATTGGCTTGCATTTTTTTCATAATAGCATACTCCAACCCATTTCTCTCTTGTAACTTTCACTTGGCCAAGTTTTCATTATTGTCTTTCTTTCATCTTTTTTAGCCACCCAACATTTCAACCGCTACTGGGGTCAGTGAGCTCAGTTGGCTGGACATCTAGTTTGTGATGCCAGCAGCATGGGTTTAATTCCCACAACAGCTGAGATTGCCATGAAAGATTCTGCTTCTCAGCCTCTCCCCTCACCTGAGATATGGTGATCCTCATGTAAAACTACCACGTCATCTTCCTCTCTAAAGAGAGAACATCCCTATGATCTGATAGTCCTATGGCAGATACTTTTTTGTTTAGAGCTCGAAACAACTTCTCTTTCATTGCATTTCCTGGGGCCTAACTTTGTCTTTTTTTTGTGTGGATGGTGGAGGCCTTGGTGTTCTTTCACCTCGCATTCTAACTAATTTCATGTCATACTACACTTGGTCCAACTTTTTTTTCTGTGGAGTGGGGGAGGGATGATTTAAGTGTTGCATTCTTTCACCTTACACTGCAACCAGTTTCTCCTCTTTCATCATATTTCCCCGGGCTTCATTGTGTTTAACTCTGTTCTTCTTTTTCATCACCCTACAATCCAGTGGGTTTCTCCTCTTTATTCTTTTGATGGATTGGGATATCTTGCATTCTCTCACTCTTAAGTTCCAAATAACATTTCCTATTTCATCATATTTTACTTAGCTCATTGTTTTAATCCCTTTTCTTTCATTCCCCATAATCCAGTCAATTTCTGTTTTTGATCTTAATAAATTGGCCCGTTTCTTTCATGGATGGGTAATGGTGGGTTTTTTAATCCCCCTGGAGGAGAAAGTGAGGACTGCAGCTGCTGGAGATCAGAGCTGAAAATGTGTTGCTGGAAAAGCGCAGCAGGTCAGGCAGCATCTAAGGAACAGGAGAATCGATGTTTCGGGCATAAGCCCTTCTTCAGGATTCCTGCACTTTTCCAGCAACACATTTTCAGTTTTTAATCCCCCTCCCATTTTTTTTTCATCACTTCATACTGCAACCAATTTCTCATTTTCCATCATATTTCCGTGAGCCAACATTTCAATTTTCATGCAGGTATTTATTTCACGCCCTTTTTCCCATCAACTCCATAATTTATCCAATTCCTCCTCGTTAAAGTTTTTTTTTGTCCAACTTTTCATTTATTTTGCCATGTGGGGATTATTCCTTGTTGCTTTTCCTTGCAATTAACCTTTACCTCAAAAGTCAAGCAATATATTCTTTCTGATCATAATTTATTTACTCAACTATCTGCTGTTTGGAAGCCTTCATTCTTAACTCCCGTATTTTTACCACCCCGCAATTCATTCCATTTCTCCTTATTAATTATAACTTTACTTTTCCGCTGTTTTCATTGGGACTTTTTGAGAGTTACACTTTGTTTTCCTTCCTTCCTTTCACACTTTTCTCCTCCCTTAAACTAAATGGAATCTTCGTCTCATAAGTCAACCAATTTCTCCTCTATTACTTAGTATGTTTGACTCACCCAGTGTTTATTTGGGTTTTTTTGGGTGCATTTCCTCACCTCAATTTTCCTCGCAAAGGATGATCATCTCATGAGGCAACACTTCTTTCATTTTTAATTCCTGTTTTCATCCAATGATTTATCATCTCGTGTGATCAACTTTTCTTTCCAAACATCCATGGGATATGGGCTTCATTTGCTAGGCCAGCATCTGTTGCACATCCCAAAGGGCAGACCAGAGCCAACTGCATTGCTATGGGCCTGGAGTCACATGTAAGCAAGACCTTGTAAGAATGACAGATCTTCTTCTCTAAGGGATAGGGTGATCCAGATGGGACCAACTTCTTTTCAAAATTTTTATTGAATTCTGATTTTGCCATCTACTATGGTGAAACTGAAACCCAGGTAACAACAAGAAGAATTAGCCTTTCAATAAGACTCTTCACTGTGGAGTCAGTATTTTTCTACACTTTTAAGTCCAGTATGATTTTCCTCAGTCATCTATCCCATCTCTGATGCCGTTTCATTCTGTGATCTTGCAAGATAAAATGTTATGCATGTTATAAAGTTTGCCCAAATTCAAAGGCATTTGGCATTTTCCAAAAGTTTATTATCTAATTAAACCTAGAATCGAATCAAATATTTTCTATAGCTTTCCAGAAGTTCTGAGGATCCGTAAATTTACATTTGGAATGCCGATTTTGAATAAGATTTTCAGATCCTTTGAAGAACATGTTTGCTAGCATTTAACTCAATTGCAAACTGGGACTCTACCCTCTAAGTAGGAAGAACTACAAAACTAAACATACCTGTAAAAAGAGTTCCCTTAACTCAAAAGCACAGAATTGTGTGTTTTGAAATTCAGTTTTGTTGAGAACAGCAATTATTTTATAATGGTTAATTGAATCATTCCAATTACAAGTCTGAAATTAATTGGCAATTTTAAAATTATTAGTATTTTCCTGTAGTGTTGCATATGTGGGCTGAAAACCTATCATACTTTTGGGTGAAACTAAGGTAACAGAACAAGGGGAGGGGGGCATCGATAGGGTAAATAGACAAGGTCTTCCCCTCAGGAGCAGTGGAGTCCAGAACTAGAAGGCATAGGTTTAGGGTGAGAAGGGAAAGATTTATAAAAGGACCTAAGGGGAAACATTTTTCAAGCAAGGGGTGGTGCGTGTATGGAATGAAATGGCAGAGGAAGTAGTGGAAGCTGGTACAATTACTCATTCAGATGCATTTTAAATGTATATGAATAGGAAGGGTTTGGAGGAATATGGGCCGGGTGCTGGCAGGTGGGACTAGATTGGGTTGGGATATCTGGTCAGCATGGACGGGTTGGACCAAAGGGTCTGTTTCCATGCTGTACATTTCTATGACTGTGTTAAACCTAGATGCTCTGCTTGAAAAGAGCTGTAGCTTTAAAATTAGAAGGCTTACCTTATTTCATTTAGTTTTACATATTTGTCAGTGTGCCAAAGTAACATTCTTTAAAACAAAATAAAAATTCAGTTCTCGAAGTAGCCAAAGATCTATCTGAAGCTGTTAATCAACCACATCTCCACTAGTGCCAGGAAAATGACAAATGGTGATGTACACTTTTTATTATAGTCAGTTTATAACACATCTTGTAGACGTAATTGAGAGTCTTGGGTCACACTGTGCAAGTCACAGATGTCACAGTGCATTATTCTTAATGTATGACACAATTATTTGCTCACAAGTACAGTAGCAATTAGCAAGGATTCCTCCCATTGCTGTCATCTGTAAATAATCAAGATAGGCATTAGAATTTATAAATTGTTATGTTACAAAAGCAGTGTGGAATGGGATTTGACATTTCAATTGGATACTATTGCTGCTTGTAATTACTTCTATCAGGAGATCTGCTGAGATAGTATGTCACACTTGTCTGTCTTGCGAAACTCTCACATATCAACTACAGCTTGTCTGCAACCCTTCTGTGACATTTGTCATTCAAGTTTGACTTGGCTTTCTGTGTTCTCTGTTGTATATGGTAATGGTTCCCAAAAGGGTAATGCTGGAGATCATTATGTTCATGACATTGTCTAATATTTACTTGTGAGGGACTGGTTACCTCCATGTGTTACTTTATTTAAATGCAGTAAAACACATTACAAACCCACAGCTGACCAACTAGAAGGCAGGGTTGCAATATTCTATTCAACAGAATATAGAGTCCTGAAAGATAAAAGTCTTTTAAAGGCAAGTTACACATAGAATATCCCACTTCTTCCTAAAAGAAAGTATGACTATGTACAGTAGAAATTAGTCTGAGTCTCGACAACATGATGTAATTTGCTTATACATCCAGGCATCTTCATGGTGACAGTATCTGGAGGTGCAGTGATTTCCACAGTAATCAGCGATATTGTCTGTATTTCCTGTGGACGTTGTCATGGAACGCAGTTCCCTTTCCAGAATTTGTTTATCATGGCACACTACAGGCAGATTTTGTTCCAAAGAAGCTGATTTTTGTGACTCAAGCTCTGTTGAGTGATTCAAATCATCTTGTCTTTTGCTGTCTTTTTGTTTCATATGAGTTTCAAGCTCATTCTGGTTGTACATGCAAAGTTCTTCTAATCCCATCAAGCCTTTTTTTCCTTCTCTTTGTCTAGATATTTTCTCTTTACAGCCTGTTCTAATAACTACTCAAGTCTTCAATTGTCTTTTCTCTTTGTTGTCTTTGAACCTGGTCCTCTTCCATTTGCTGCTTCAGTGGTTGCTTGGTTCCTCCATGCCCTATTTTGTCCCGAGGTGGCAGGCTTGACTCTATGCCACATCCACCATGTCAGCATGAAACGAAGACAAGATTGGGTCTGCTTAACTAGCTGGGGTGTAGGAATGGGAACTTTCTCAACCCCTGCTGTACAAGGAAACCTTGAAGTGCTTAAGCCTTTATTGGTCAGTACATTGAGTACAGGGGTTGGGAGGTCACGTTGCAGCTGTACAGAGCATAGGTTAGGCCACTTTTGAAATGCTGTGTATAATTCTGGTCTTCCTGCTATAAGAAAGATGCTGTAAAGCCTGAAAGCATTCAAAAAAGATTTACAAAGCTCTTGCCATGGTTGGAGTGCTTGAGCTATAGGGAGAGGCTGAATAGACTGGGGTTATTTCCCCTGGAGTGTCCAAGGCTGACGGGTGACCTTACTGAGGTTTATAAAATCATAAGGGGCATGTTTAGGGCAAACAGACAAGATCCTTTCCTTGGGATGGAGGAGTCCAAAACTAGTGGGCATAGGTTTAGGGTGAGAGGGGAAAGGTATAAAAGGGGCAATTTTTTCATGCAGAGGGTGGTGCATGCATGAACTGAACTTACAGAGGAAGTGGTGGAAGCTGTACAATTACAACATTTAAAAGTCATCTGGATGGGTATATGAATAGAAAGCATTTAGAGGGTTATGGGCCAAATGCTGACAATTGGGACTAGATTAATTTAGGATATCTGGTCGGCATGGGTGAGTTGGATCAAAAGGTCTGTTTCCATACTGTGCATCCCTTTGACTCTATGTGATACCCATTCATTTGACAAAAATCCAGCCACTTAAACCCACTAAAACCCTGCCCATTCCCAGTAAGTGTGAAGTAACGAGAAGTCAACCAAATGACAATGAAGGAAACATTTCAGTGGATTTTTCAATCAGCATATCTTTCAAGAAAATTATCATTGCCATTGAATTAAATGTCATAACATTGTCAAATGAAGTGGCGGCACAGTGGCTTCGTGGTTATCACTACTGCCTCACAGCACCAGGGACTCAGGTTTGATTCCAGTATTGGGCTCCAAACACTATGTGGAGTTTGCACATTCTCCTGGTATCTGTGTGGGTTTCCTCTGGGAGTTCCAGTTTCCTCCCACAGTCCAAAGCGATGCAGGTTAGGTGAATTGGCCATGTTAAATTGCCCGTAGTGTTCAGGAATGTGTAAGTTAGGTGTATTAGTCAGGGGTAAATGCAGAGTAATAAGGTAGGGGAATGAGTCTGGGTGGATGGGTTACTCTTCATAGGGTCAGTATGGACGTTTTGGGCAGAATGGCCTGTTTCCACAGTGTAGGGGTTCTATGAAAAACCTTGCAGTAGCCTTTCCAAAACCGCTCACTCACAAAGTGAGGTGTAATATGCAAAGGATATTGGTGAGCCATAAAAGGAGGAAATAAAGGAGGAAATATAAAAACCATTTTATTTAACTGGAAATTTAATAATATTAATATAATCAACTGAATATGTTATTTTCACAAATAGATATTGCCAGTACTAATGTGTTTTAAACATGATAGATGTTATTGAGATGCACAAAGATACAATAATTTGTGTGCGGCATAAAATATAAACATTTCTTATTGCTTAAGTCAAAAAAGGTTTACTTGAGTTAACAAGCCATCATATGGTTCTCACGTGTTTATGAAACGTTTATTGTAAAGCACACAATGGTTAAGATTTTAATTATTTCTTACTCTGTATTAGAGATTTTACCTTAGACGGGTCAACAGAATCTTATCTGAGAAACCTATTAACTGAGAATATCTGTTCTGTGTAGTTTTATTGTTGAAAACTGTCAAAGAAAACATTGGCATAATTATATAAAGAAGAACTGATTAAAGTAAAATCAAATTTATGACAGCAGGAAGGTGAAAATGGGAAAATAAGTTCCAGTTCCAGATGAGAATCAGATGATATGGTAAGTCTTTATTTCAATCCACCAAAGAACCAAAAGCATTTGGAATGCGTAGGATGGTATGCTCAGAATTGGAAGCAATAAAAGAGACCGAATTCACAAGAGTAATAAAGTAGAGCTAAGACTAGGAAGGATGGACAGAGACAGATTTTGTATTGAAAATACTGTATATTAGACATCTGCCCCTCAGTACATTTATTTTTCTTATCTATACAATCCTATAGGAATTTACAAGCTCTTATACCCTAGCATAATTCCAAATTTGGTGTAACTCCAATCCACAGCTTAAAATGCCAAGCCTTAATTAGATTTAAAAGTACTGCGATGTCTATGTTTAGTATTACAAGGGTTTAAAGGTTGAGATATCAAGGAGGTTAATGAAGTTTTATTTGATAAATGTAACAAATGCAAAAAAAGTGAAGCATGGGTGGGTAAACCCAATGTGACAGTGCAGTGTTCAGACACACATAAACACAATGTTTGTAGTGAAGTACTTCAGTAGCTGCTCCTCTTTAAGAAAGACTTCCAAATATTTGATTTCTACTTAAGCCAGCATGCAACTCTTTTGTAATTTTAGTACTTTCGGACTTAATAGTGTTTTCACAGGGGAGAAGTCATTGACAATTTTCATTGAAGGGGTTAAAGGGACTGGGTGTTTTGACAAGCCCTCCCAGTCTGTAGTTTTGATGGTCTTTTATACAGAAAGAGCTGAACAGGTGGCAATCATTGACATTTCATTCATTTAAGATGTTTATGGAAGCAGAGTAAAACAAAATTTCAGAAGAAGGTCTAGTTTTTAACAGACTCAAGCAAATGTCCTTTCCCATCACGCTTAAGTATTTTGTATCTTTATTATTTAATCCATTATGCAAGTATAGCATCCATTGATAATAGACCATTGAATTTTAAAAAATAAATTACAACCAGTTTCTTTAGTCAATAATCTTCACGTTCCTCTCGTATTTTCAATGTTTTCTTTAGAATTTCAGCTGTCAGTGTGCACTGTTCAACACCAGCTTTCGTGCCAGATATTTTTGACAATACAATATTCATTGGCTGAGAGCCATTTGTTTAGTTTTGGAACATAGGCTTGGATTTTCCCTCTTTTCTTCTAATTGCGAGGGTGAGCACCTTTAAGAGCAAGACACTTGCCACTTCCCCCTCCAATCACTGTGTGGAAGTCTATCACATCAAGTGCCAATCAGTGATGACACCATGGGCTTCTCAGCCACTTTGTCCGACTGCTGGAAACAAAGTTAATCATGCCAATGGCAGGCTGAGGCCGTGAAGTGATCAGTAGTTGACCAGTTGAAGACCTTAATTAGCAGGAAGGCCTGCCTACCCAGAATGTCATTCCTGAGGTGGAATGTTGGGGGATATTTTATTATGATGTAAACTGCCGGCCTGCCTGATTAGTCACTCTGCCCCACCACTTCGGGAAGGGAAAAGTCCTGGCTAAAGATCCTGATGATATTTGAGAAAAGGAAGGTTGGGAGAGTTTACCTTAATATGGAGATGACCCAAATTATCCCAGTTTATGAGATACCTGACATTTATGTCACTTGTGGCTCAGTTTATTATAGCTCATCTGAATTACAAAGTATGAGCTTCAAGCCATAGTTGATACAAACTGACATTTCAGTACCACACTGCTGGAGATGCCATCTTCTTGGATATGTCAAACTGCAGGCCCAGTGGTTTGAAATGGCCCCTTGACATTATTCTGAAGAAGAGCAGCAAGTTCTCCAGGGTACCCTGGCCAATGTCTATCCCCACATCAAAATCCACAGCAGGGAATCAGATCAGTTGGTTATTATCATTTTGTTATTTGTGGGAAATTGTGATGTGTCAAATGGCTGCTGTGATTCCTGCATTACTTCACCATCTGTAAAGTATATTGAAATAGTTGGTGGCCATGAATGTGCTGTACAAATGCAAGTATCTATTTTATTTTTATTATGCCAAGATAAGAAGTCGACAGATATTGAGAAGTGTCCATTGAAAGTAATGGATGTATCATAGCGAAATATTTCTGCCCCATTCGCAATTGTTCTCCCCTCTCCCCTGACATTCAGGACCATGATAAGTCTGCAAAAGCTAACTGGTTTTGGTAGGATGGACATTGAGTGTTGCTGAGCAATAATCAATATCACTTGATGGCATTGTTGGTAAATCATCCCATCAATCCACTGATGTTTTGAAGGAGGCCATTAGTTAAGTGACTTAAGATTTATTATTTTTTTCATGGGTAGTACGTACCTGAGCGTTCTTCCACATTGTTGTAATTCTGCCCAACAATGTTGCAGCAACATGACCAGAAGACCAAGTATTGGTGCAACACAAAACATCAGCTACTAGTTCATTGTTCTGCTGTGGTAATCTTTTGTCTCAAGAGCTGAGTTTTTACTTGGTGTGTTTGGTGAGCTTTTCCACACCAACACGGAAGCCTCACTTTTAAGTGTTTTACTACAGTGACATGCACAGCTTGATGTTTTTACTCACTGAGTTGTTTCATTTTAAAAATAGATCAAGTGTTCCCTACCTTTTCCCATTTGCCCTCATAATAGATTTTATTGTTTAAAGTTATTCACTTCACCTCATGAAATCTCAATCCAGATTATTGCAATACAACAAATAAAATAGAATACAGACACTTGAGCCTTTCACTATCACGATAAAACCAATTTACCAGAGATCATATCCACTGCTAAGATAAAGCAGCAAATTAGAATATAATTTGAGGCGGAGACAGCAAGATTTAGCTGTAGATGGAAGTGGCTGGATTAATCTTTATTAGCCTGTGGATCAAACAGATGTATGTAATCATTAAGATGTTGCTTAAACATTCTCAAATTACCACAAACAGCTTGAATTTTAAATGTTTATTCTCCTATCACATAAGAAAAGGTAATTTGATGAGGACTAGGAGTATAACTCTGAAAAGAAAAGACTGCTCAGATAAGTTCTGAGTAGCCTTTGATGATTCTACAACTGTAAAATTAAATCTCGAAGCAATTCAACAAACAAGTTAACAACCAAATATTTTGCAATGGCACCTTTCTTTTCACACATTGATTCCAACATGCAATTGTTACAAATGATCTTGGACCAGCACTTTGGTAGACATTCGGTATTATTAGGAACCAAAAGAACAGCAATGGAAATTTTTTGCTGATAAATTAATAGTCCTACAACAGTAATGCATCTATGGGGGAAACACTTTCTGCAGGGTTAAAATCAAATTTTAAATAAATTCAGGTAACTTACAATACAGAATTATTTGGCAGATGTGAAATTCATCAGTCAAGAAGACAAATTACTCTCCTGAGTTATTTTAGGACAGAAGGACGGAATGTTCCATTAATGATCACAACGCCACAGCGTTATTGTTTGAAATGACAGTATCCTTTCTTCAAAAAAGCTATGCTGAAAAAATTGTTGGTGTAAATTAATAGCAATGATTCTTTGCTTTCTTGCTCCCATCACATGTTGGGAGACCACGGTCATTGACTTGCACACTCCCAAACCATGAGCTTCCTTCAATGCATTCTGGAAAATCCCAGGTTAAAAATGCAGAATGCCAATACAAGCATCTGGTATGTGGGACATATAAAAAAAGAAAATCCCTTGAAATATTACCAGTTTTACCATGGAACTCTTGACAGTGAGAACAGTTTCTCCTTATTTTCCATTTAAAGATGAAATTCATCTGCACATTTCATTTGTGAGATGTCAGCATTGGTGAAACATTAATCCATTCTATTGCCCACGTTCTTGAAACTTCACTGGCAGTAATCTGGACTAGCTCACAGTAACACACAAAGTCAACATTAATGGGTTTTTGATTTATTAAGGGCTGATTAAACACCAAGTAAAAGAAAAGGTGCAGATTTGCTCATGGTTTCCTTCAAATGCACATTGTGCTAATGACATATGATGTTAAGGCAAAAGTTTGGATTGCTGAAATGTTCTCCCTGAAATACAGTATCTAAAACTGAACTGAACATGGAGCAGAGAAGAAAACAAACAAACGTTGAAAGGAACAATTGTTCAAGTGGTTATGATTGAGTTATTCTTCTAATGATCAATGAATTTGTGGTTTCTCAGTTATTCTTGATTGCATTATTCATTATTACTGTTGTTTATGTGGAAAAAGTAGACTTTGACTTCAAAGATTAAGGTAGTGTACCATATCATTATTAAAATGTATTCTAACTTTAATATGATGTGGCATTATGTTTCTACTTGCGGTACATAGCGTTTCATTAGAATTTAGCAAATCGTCATTCACTTCTCATGCTTCTTCTGACATTCTAGATTAGGGCTGATTTGTAATGTAATTCCATTTACTGGTCTTTGGTGCACACGTATTAATAGCCTTCTTTATCATGGGTCTATGGGCCTCAGCATGCATCTAGTCTCCTAATCATTTCGAAGAAGAAAATTTGAGTGTGGAATTTTCTTTTTGAGGTCTAAGTGACTTGAGATGTAGCAAGATGAATTCTAAAATGGATAAGGAGTTTTCTGATTCTGTGCAAACATCAAGGATTTCACAAAATGAAGCCTTTGTGCACGTTCGGAAAATACTCTCTTTTCTTTTAATTCCGCACAAGACGATTATTTTAAACTCTTTTGAACACATTGTACAAAAAATTAAGTCTTTCCTTAGATGGAACAACATAATGGACTCAATCTTACCTCAGTGTAAATGAATTGGTAGTGAGTGAGTTGAAAATGTACTGTGACTGTAGGTGCCCTTAAAGGCAGTCTGCCTCAAAATAAATAACTAATGCTTTGAAAATCTACCTTCCAAGTATTCAAAGCCTTTTCATTTTAATGTACTTAATCAGTCTTTCAGAGTGGAGTAATTCATTGGTTGGTAAGCAGAATGCCAGCACTAGCACTCACCATGAAATTATTTTACAATGGTAGTGTTTGATTACAAGCAGATTAGGAAACAAAGGAACTAGCGCCAGGAGATTGATGTCACCGTGGTAAATTGATTATACAGCACAGAAGTCCACAATTTGTCAACCCCGTAGCCTTAGCTTATGACTAGAATCGATAGCCCCATCTTTCTCTTCTAATCCACAAAGCAGGTGGTGCAAGATCTCGTGAGGCTGGGAGTCCAGCGTCATATTGCTATCAGTGTAAGCAGTGAGGGACAAAAGAACAGGGTATTTGAGTAACAAATCTGCAAAGGTAAATTTTACATGCTAAGGCTTCAGCCCTTGTGAAGAGCCTAGTTCATGAAAGTACAAATCATAATCAAGCTTGGAGGTTAGTATCTCTAGTTCATGGTACACCAAATTGTTCTGTTGTTGACTTAAGTCACCAGAAAATTAAGAGCGATGGAAAAGGCACTGTTGACGCCACCCATCCCCATTCAATGTATTGAATTTAGATAATTATTAATTTCTTGGGATTGTCGTCCAGCATTGCTGTAGACTTATTGAGTTAGCTCATGTGTTATTGGAGCATGTACGCCAAAGGAAGCTGCAAGGATTACCACAAGGGATTTCAAGCCTGCCTGGGAGTTGGGGCAGATTCTGCTAAACAAACTAGAACTGCATTTCCTGCTGCAAACTTCTAGTGGATTTGTCAGTCTGATGGTAGTCTCTGAATGTCATCCATGTTTAAGTTGTACACGTCCGCTTCACAAATATTTGTATAGACAGATAATGTACTGAAAAGTAATGCAGGAGACACAGGAGAGCTGAAACATTCTCAGCTATTGAATGAAGGATTAAAGCCCAGGAAATGAGTTTTTAAAATGGATTCTATTGGGTCTGTTCGAGGAATGGGATCTGAAAGTGATGGTATTTCATACTTGACTGAAATTTTGGGACAAGAATTGGTCATTCTCCACAAACAATAGTAAAATGATGCTTATGTCTGCATTTCATTTTTGGAAATTTAAAAAAAATCATTCATTCTCTTCTGTTCTAACTATGTTGCAAGAAAACTGTTCACGTTACTTTTTCACTCAGTTTTACACTATTCCAAGGGCAGAATCTATTTCTGAAGTTAGACAGCATTAGCAGCTCATAATAGGCCTCAGTTTTGATTCTTATGAGTTTCCCATAAATATCCATCCCTCAAGTCTGAATTTCTGTTTGTTATTTTTTGAAGTGGTAATGGAGAGGTAAGGTTAGAAATATTTTGAGCATATGGACTGATAGTCATGGAAGCAGCAACAGTAGATTTATAATCAATTAATCATTCATGAGATGCTAATACCAGATTTCAAAAATGCATGTTTACCAAGTGCTTCCTGCTTCATAGTTTGATGAAAAGTAGGAATGTGACATACTTGTTTTTTTTATATTTTTTATTATGTTTGTCTTTGTTTCTTTAACATTAAGTTTCCTATTGCTTCCTCTCTAATGTGTTGAGACAAACCAACTTCAGAAAGGGTCAGTTGTAACAGATTAGCTGCACATTTCACTCTACCCTTTGTGTTAAATCTAGTTTTCTTTTGCTGGGTGTACAACGGGCAGCTAAATCACTCCTGCCAGTTTTACGCTTCTGTCAAAATTAAAATTTACCTCAATTATTTCTCATGTAAGGGAGCTGTCAGGTGGCGGTTTCCTAAACAAGAACCCTTAGGAATTCAATAGAGACCCAAAGTAATTCGCTGCTCATTTTTCCCTTCATCTCACTAGAAAGATGAAAACTTATGCACATCCCATCTCTTAATTCTGTCATAGTGTCAAAGGTTTGATTTATGGGGATAACGTGCCAAACCTACAAGTTACAATTGCTTGTGTCACCCAGTAAACTCATGTTTAAAGGACATTTGCTTAGGGCTGGAGAGGAATTTGCAGTGGCAGGGTAAGAGTTCAGTTGTCATGGCCCATGTAACTACCGACCACATAGGTAGAGCTGGGAAAGAGGTTCTGCTGAGGGTTCTATGAGCAACTATGAGATAATCTTTTTAAAAATCCTTAAAGATAATAATCTCTGGATTATTACTTGAGCCATGAGCAAATAGTCATACAGTAAATAGGATGCATATCTCAAAGACTGGTGTGGGGACAATAGGTTTGGATTCTTTGCGAAAGTGGGAGCTGACTTCGGGATGGTCTCCAATTGAATTGTGCAGTGACCAGTATCATGTCAAATCATATAAAAAGGTGGTAGAAAGGTTTTAAAATCAAGCGATGGAGGGAAAAGAATCAAGTGAGGGGAGCAGTAGAACAGCATTTAGGGTGTTTTTAAAGACTAAACGTGGAGTCCGGACTAAACGCAGAGAGTATTGCCAATAAGGTGTGGCTCAGATTTCCTCATGTGATTCCATTCTTCTCAGTTTATTACAAAGATATGCACAGAAAAAGTGCCAAATTTCTTTGTCAGACGGGCAAGAGATTCTGCCCCTATCATGCCCTACTGGGCAGCCAGATAGCACTTTGCTCTCTGCTTCCAGGAAGTATTATACATTCTCTGCTCATCACCTTCACCCACCCTATTAGGTGTCTGAGACCAGGCAAATAGCAACGCTATACGATGCCTTTCTAAAGGCTCTCTGGGACAAATTAAGTTTATTTCACTATCATTTCTTTCTACCTAACTCCCAGAAACCTCTGCCTTAATACCTCTTTGAGGAAGACCACACATGCCTGGATTGCTGATGGCAGCCAGCATTGCTGCCTCAGTTGAGTAGATTTATTGACCCCAATCAGACTTCACTCTGCACACTGTAAGGATTTGAGAACAAGCAAGATCACTTGTTTGCGGGGTCCAGTCATTAATGTCCATGAAGGTGTGAGCAACACAGGCAGGACAATGAAGATGGCACAGCATAGTCTGTATGAGGAGCTGGTAATTGTAATGATCTCTGATTCATTACTAAACTACATGAAAATTTACATATGGCAAATAATATGACAGAAATGAATGTGTGACTCAAAGTCTGCGATTCCAGTTTGTGTGGCATTGGCACCAGATGGGAGAACATGGGGGTTGTACTATTGGGATGATCTATGCCTGAACTATACTGAGGTTAGTGTCCTTCTGACCTACATACTAAGGAAATAAAAAGCATTTTAAACTAAATAGTAGGGTAAAGGATCACATTTGGGATGATGTGTTATATCAAAGAGTTGACGGAGAGGTAAAGTCAGTGTATCCTTACCAGATCATTGGGCCTCTCTCCATGACAGAGAGACGATTGGTGGCAGTTTGAACTGAAGGTCACCATGCCTCAGGCAAGGGAAGAGATTGTGACGGAGAGGTTTTTCTGGTAACCTTAACCAGTATAGGGATTGAACCCGTTCTGTTGTCTGCATTACAAGCTGGCTGTCCAGCCAACCATTATTCAACAACACAGGAGAGGTCAGACGATTGGATAGAATATTTAAAAAATGTATAGAATTGCTAAAGAAAATTAGGGGAAAATTATAGTATGAGATAGATCTAGCCAGAAATATTTATAAAAATAATGAGAGTTTCCATAGCTATTTTAAAAAAAAGTAACACAGTGAACACTTGTTCTAAAAAAAAGTGAGTCTGAGGAATTAATGCCAGAAAATAAGGGGATAATAGATGGCTCCAACAATTATTTGCCACAAAAAGTACAAAGAGCATTCCAGAAATAACTATCAATCAGAAAAGTGAAGAGAGAGAAGAGATCAAGAAAATTACAATCACCCTAGAAAGAGTACTAAATCAATTTTCATATCTGGGTCTGACAGGTCCTGAGGTCCTGATGAACTCTATCCAAAGATCTTAAAAGAAGTAAAAAGTCAAGTGTATATGAAACACAGAAAGTTAGCACACAGTTGCAGCAGGTAAACAGGAAGGCGATTGGAATGTTAAACTTTATTTTCAGGAGGTTAGAGTACAAGAGTAGGGAAACCTTACTGCAACTGTAGAAGGTGCTGGTGTGACTGCATCTGGATTACTGTGAGCAGTTTTGGTCTCCTTAGTTAAGGAAATATATCATTTCATTGGAGGCAGTTCAGAGAAGGTTCACTAGGATCAACCCTGGTAAGGAGGGATTGTCTTATGAGCAGCAGCTAAACAGGTTAGGACTGTACTCACTGGAGTTTAGAAGAATGAGATGTGGTCTCATTGAAACATTCTTAAGGGCTTGTTATGCTGTGAGGATATTTCCCCTGACTGGAGAGTCTCGGACCAGAGAGGATAGACTCAGAATAAAGGAGTGCAGTTTATGACTGGGATGAGGAGGAGTTTCTTCTCTCAGAGGGTTGTGAGTCTTGGAACTCCTTGCCAGAGAGACCTGTGAGGGCAGAGTCCTTGTCTACATTTAATGTTGAGATAGATAGCTTTTTGATCAGTCAGGGAATCAAGGGTTTCAGGGAAACGCAGGCAAGTGAAGAATGTTGGATCAGCCATGATCTTATTGAATTGTGGATTGGCTCGATGGGCCGACTGGCCTACTCTTGTTCCGATTTCTTAAAGTCTTATGAGATAATTGATGCATTGGTTTTAATTTTCCAAAATTCAGTAGATTCAGGGAAAATTCTATTAAATTGGAAAATAGCTAATGTCACTCATAGAGTCACAGAGTCATACAACGTGGAAACAGGCCCTTTGGTTCAACCAGTCCATGCCAATCATTATCCCAAACTAGACTAGTACCACCTGGCTACATTTGGTCCCTACAAACATTTTCTATTCATATTCGTATGTAATGTTTTTCAAACATTTTAACTGTAGCCACATTCACCACTTCTTCTTGAAATTCAATCCCATACACCAACCATTCTCTTGTAAAAAATCGCCCCTCATATCTTTTAAAAATCTTTTTATCTCTCACCTTAAAAATATGACCACTAGTCTTGAAGTCCGTCTCTCTAGGTAAAAGACACCTGCCATTCACCTCATCTATGCCCTCCATTATTTTATAAACCTGTCAACCTCCCCTGCTCTAAAAGGAAAAGTTCCAGCCTTTCCTTATAACTCAAACCCTCCATTCCTAGCAACATCTTGGTGAATCTCTTCTGTACCCTCTCCAGCTAACTTTCAGAAAGCTTTTGATAAAGTCCCACACAAGAGGTTAGTGAGTAAAATTAGGGCGCACGGGATTGGGGGCAAAGTACTAGATTGGATAGAGAATTGGTTGGCTAATAGGAAACAAAGGGTAGTGATTAACGGCTCCATTTCGAAATGGCAGGCAGTGACCAGTGGGGTACCGCAGGGATCCGTGCTGGGACCGCAGCTTTTTACAATATATGTAAATGATATAGAAGATGGTATCAGCAATAACATTAGCAAATTTGCTGATGACACAAAGCTAGGTGGTAGGGTGAAATGTGATGAGGATGTTAGGGGATTACAGGGTGACCTGGACAAGTTAGGTGAGTGGGCAGATGCATGGCAGATGCAGTTTAATGTGGATAAATGTCTGGTTATCCACTTTGGTGGCAAGAACAGGAAGGCAGATTACTACCTCAATGGTATCAAATTAGGTAAAGGGGCTGTTCAGAGAGATCTGGGTGTTCTTGTACACCAGTCAATGAAGGCAAGCATGCAGGTACAGCAGGTCGTGAAGAAGGCTAATAGCATGCTGGCCTTCGTAACAAGAGGGATTGAGTATAGAAGCAAAGAGGTGCTTCTGCAGCTGTACAGGGCCCTGGTGAGACCACACCTGGAGTACTGTGTACAGTTCTGGTCTCCAAATTTGAGGAAAGACATTCTGGCTATTGAGGGAGTGCAGCGTAGGTTCACGAGGTCAATTCCTGGAATGGCAGGATTGCCTTACACGGAAAGACTGAAGCGACTGGGCTTGTATACCCTTGAGTTTAGAAGACTGAGAGGGGATCTGATTGAAACGTATAGGCTTATGAAAGGATTGGACACTCTGGCAGGAGGGAACATATTTCCGTTGATGGGGGAGTGCCGAACCAGAGGACACAACTTAAAAATACGGGGTAGACCATTTAGGACAGAGATGAGGAGAAACTACTTCACACAGAGAGTGGTGGCTGTGTGGAATGCTCTGCCCCAGAGGGCAGTGGAGGCCCAGTCTCTGGATTCTTTTAAGAAAGAATTGGATAGAGCTCTTAAAGATAGTGGAGTCAAGGGGTATGGAGATAAGGCTGGAACAGGATACTAATTAGGAATGATCAGCCATGATCATATTGAATGGCGGTGCAGGCTCGAAGGGCAGAATGGCCTACTCCTGCATCTATTGTCTATTGTCTATTGTCTATTGTCTATTAATAACATCCTTCCTAAGACAGGGTGACCAGAACTCGACACAGTACTCCAGAAGAAGTCCTGTACGACCTCAACATAATGTCCTAACTCTTATATTCAAAGGTCTAATTTTCCCCTAATTTTCATTAGTCATAGTGTTAGCTGCATTAATTAGAGGGTCTGGGTGCATTATTCTTCGGAGGGTCGGTGAGGACTTGTTGGGCCGAATCTAATCTAATCCTATGCAATTTTTATTCATAAAGGGAAAATTGCAGAAAGCAGGAAACTATAGGCCCATTGACCTAACATCTATCAATAACAAAATGTTAGAAGATAATATATTAATAAGAAATTATGGCAGAGCATTTAGAAAAGGTTCAAAGCAGCCAGGCAGAATAAATCTGGTTTTGTGATTTTTTTTATTTTTAACCAATTAATTTGAGTTCTTTGAAGCAGGAACAGCTGCAATGAACAAAAGGGAACTGCTGGATGCACTGTACCTAGATTTCCAGAAGACATCTGTTAAGGTACCACATCAAAGGTGCAAAACATAAAAGCTGGTGGTGTAGGGGATAAAATACTGACATGAATAGAAGATCAGCTAGCTAACAGACAGCAGTCAGTAAGTCTAAATGGGTCATTTATTCATTGACAAGGTGTAAGGAGTGGTGTGCCAAAGGGATCAGTGATATGGCTCCATGTATTACAACTTTTTGAAACAATTGGATGAAGAGCTCAAAAGGTTGTGGTTGCTAAATTTGATGAATTCATGAAGCTAGGTAAGAAAGTAAGTTGGGAAGAGGATATAAGAAGGCTAAAAGGGATTTATCACAAACTTTGTTTTAACCAGCACCTTATGAACCAGAACACTCAAAACACCAGCAAACATATATCTGAAATACTGGAAGTTTACTGTATTATGACAATCACTACAATGTCTGAGCAGTCAGTTGAAGGTTGGAGAGAGAAGCGTTTCAGTTGTTGAGTTTTCTTTAAGGCAAAGTTTCATTATTATTTGAGTGATTTATGCTGTAAATAAAGTATAACAGTGAATCTGTGGAATTGCCTGCCCAGTGAAGTAGTTGAGGCTTCCTCATTGAATGGCTTTAAAGCTAAGATAGATATTTTTTTTTAATAGTGAAAGAATTAAGCGTTATGGTGAAAGGGTGGGTAAGTGGAGCTGAGGCCATAAAAAGATCAGCCATGATCTTATTGAATGATGAAATGGGCTCAATGAGCCAGATGGTCTACTCCTGCTCCTGGTTTTATGTGATGTGTATATCCCCCATACTGCTTTTGCATTGATTATGTTGATCAACTGGAATATTTGATCAACTGACACAGTCTTGGTCCCATTGGTGCCAGTTAGTAAAAGGTTTGCTTATATGGTTTAGATGAGTGGGCAAATTTCTTGGAAATGGAGTATAATGTGAAAAAGTTTGAGATCGTCCATTGTGGCAGAGTGCTTTTAAAAAATGACTTTAGACTGCATATAAATTAGACAATCAGAATGGCAAAGTCTGAGACCACAATAAAATCAGCCATGATCTTACTGAATGGTGGACCAGTCTCAAAGCCTTTGGCTTACTTCTGTTCTTTCGATCCTATATGATCTTCTAGTTGAATTCTGATCTCAAGCCGGCAGGTTATAGATGATGTTAGAACATATTTGAAGATCCCAATATTTGATTAAGAATCCTAAATGTTCTAAAGCAAACATAGGGAATGTCCTTGGAACACTTCAACCCCAAGGCATCAATGTGGACTTCAACAGTTTCCTCATTTCCCCTTCCCCCACCTCACCCTAGTTCTAAACTTCCAGCTCAGTAACTGTCCCCATGACTTGTCCGGACTTGTCCTAACTGCCTATCTCTTTTTCCACCTATCCACTCCACCTTCTCCTCCCTGACCTATCACCTTCATCCCCTCCCCCACTCACCCATTGCACTCTATGGTACTTTCTCCCCACCCCCACCCTCCTCTAGCTTAACTCTCCACACTTCAGGCTCACTGCCTTTATTCCTGATGAAGGGCTTTTGCCCGAAACGTCGATTTTGAAGCTACTTGGATGCTGCCTGAACTGCTGTGCTCTTCCAGCGCCACTAATCCAGAATCTGGTTTCCAGCATCTGCAGTCATTGTTTTTACCACCTTGAAGACAGCATCTGTTGAGAAAGAAATGGAGTTCACATTTTGACTCTAGTATGACTCTCCTTTATTCCTAAACATTCTCTTTACTCAAAATAACCACAAGTTGTACAGTAGGTTGAGAGCAAAAGTAGGCCAGAGCTTTTCTTTCCATTTCTGAAACTCAAAGTTGAAGGAATCAGTTATCCTAGAACATGCCACCGAGCACTTTCCTTCAGGCCTGCAACTCTCATACTAGACACATTCTGAGATAGTATTCAGATCCTTTAGAAGTAATCAGGCCCCACGTAAATTCAAGTATTTTTCTATTTTCATTTCTCGTATTTTAGTAATGACTTGATTTGAAAGGCACCCCATATAGCTCTGATTTGTTTTTAGTTCTTGCTAAATTTACAACTTGGATAATTGCCGATTTTTTTTCCACAGGGAAAAATGACCAGTGTTTTACATTTCTTTCAGGACAACTGTAGGACTGCTTTGTACAAAAAGTTGTTTGTGCAAAGCATTGTGAGGTTACTAACATAGAATCATCACTGCTCAGGGTAGGAGAAGGCCATTTGGCCCTTCAAATCTATTCCAATTTACAATATGATCATGGCTGAACCTCTATCTTAATGCCTTATTATCACTTTCTACCATTGATGCCTTTAAACATATTCAGCAGCTTGACCTCCATTGCCTTCTATGGTAGAGAATTCCACAGCTTTGCTACCATCTGAGTAAAGAGCATTTTCCTCATCTCAGCTTTACTTCATATCCCGAGACTGTGACCTTTGATTCTAGATTCCCAAACAAGGGATACATCCTCCCTGTTCAGTCCTGTTAGAGTTTCAATCTGATCTCCTCCAATCCTTCTAAACTGTAGTGAATGCAGACACAGTCAAACTAATCTCTCCTCAAAAGACAGTCCTGCCATTCTCAGTATCAGTCTAGTGAACCTCCATTGCACTCCCTCTGTGGCAAGGGAGGGAAAGCAAAACTGCACCCAATACTCCAGGTCTCCCAAGACCCTGTATAACTGTAGTAAGACATTCCTACTTCTGTGTTCAAATATTCTTTCAATGAAGGCCAATATGTTTGCCTTTTTAATTACTTACTGCGCTTGCCTGCACTTCGATTGACCAAATCCCTTTGTGCATCCACATTTCCTACTATATCACCTCTGGATAATCCTCTTCCTTACTGTTTTTCATACTAAATTGTATAACTTCACATTTAGTCACACTGTATAGCATCTGCCATGTCTAAATTACCTTGAAACGTTCTTGTTTCCTGCTCACAACTCACAGTCCTGCCCAGTTTTGCATCATCTACATAATTGGAAACATTGCATTTGGCTCCCTCATCCAGATTTTTTACATATATATGTATATATCATGAATAGCTAGTACCCAGGCACTGATTCTTGTAATGCCACACTAGTCACTGTTTACTACCGACTAAAAGACCCATTTATTGACCTATGCTTTCCTAATTCAGCAACTAACCTGTCATGACAAAACAATAATGTACCCCATGCTAAGTATGTAAATGACAGGAGAGGGTCTTCTGATGCAGTGTTAAGTGTCAGAAGGTCTCTGTGCAAGTCTCATCTTTCCCAGAGGTGTGTCACAACAGCTAGAACAGGTTAAAATAAAATAAAATGAAGTGAAAAAATAATTATTTCAGATGCTGGTATATTTTATTAAAGATGGCTTTTGACTTTTTTTTATCACCAAGATATCCAGGAAAATGAAATCAGGAACTGTGTTCATACTCATCACAAGGGCCACTTTTAACAAAATCTTAGCTCTCAACACTGACCACATACAGGATGCTGCTCAGAGAAACAGATGCCTATTGTTCTGAATTTGATTTCCACAGTATTTGATTAAATAGAAAGCTAGCGAATCTTTCATACACATGCACTACAGCATTTTCGTCATGAGAGGATAAAGTATTTAAGAAAGTGCAGGGGAATTCTACAGCCTGTCCACTTTTAGGCTACTGATGCCATTAACTGACCGATTAAATGTACATTATGGCCCCGATTCATTCTCCCCCACAACAACATGGTAGGCCATGGAAGGTGAAACAAGGAGGCTGGCTGAGTTGCAAAAGTAGGTGGGAAGAGAAATACCTTTCATTGGGATCCTCTATTGTGCACATCAAGAGTACTGCTTTCCCCAAGATTTTATCCCTTTCAATCTGCCTCCCTCCACTACGACCTCCAAACCCAACTCTATCCTTCTAAATATAAACTGAGCATCATTACCTAATGCCAATCTCCTCCTTTTCCCCATACTATATCCATCCAGATAATCATCCAATGTCCTCCTTGTTACGTCAATTGAACCTGCCTCCACTACATTTCCAAGCAGTGCATTCCAGGCTCTAACTAGGTTTTGTTTTTACTTTTTCTCATATCACCCTTGCTTCTTTTGCACATCACTTTAAATCTATGCCCTCTCATTCTTGTTCCTTCCAGGAGCAGGAGCAGATTTGCCCTTTATAGTCTATCTGGCCCACTCATGATTTTGAAAACCTCCATTAAATCTCCTTTCAACCACCTTCTCTCTAATCTATCTTCAGAAAAGAAAGATTCTCATTCCAGAATCATTCTTGTAAATCACTTCTGCACTTTTTTTCACTGCATTCACATATTCCTCATAATTTCTGACAAATTACCTATTGAAAAAGCCCAGACTTTAGCCCTGCATCGAAAAAATGTCTTCCCTGCAATATCCTTATCCTTACCCTTACCCCAGTAAGGCAAAACATTTGCTGACAGGCTGGAAAGCATGTCCCTTGGTGGTTAAAGCTAGAATCCTTGATTAAAATACAATATAATAATACATTTGTGTATTTTAATCACTAAGAATCATAGAGTCACCAGATATACCGCACGGAAACAGACCAGATATCCGAACCTAATCTAGTCCCATTTGCCAGCACTTGGCCTCTAAAAGTGAAAGTGAGGACTGCAGATGCTAGAAAGTCAGAGTTGAAAAGTGTGGCATCGAAAAAGCACAGCAGGTCAGGCAGCATCCAAGGAGCAGCAGAGTCGACGTTTCAGGCATAAACCCTTCATCAGGAATCTAGACCCTTCCTATTCACCTACCAATACAGATGCATTTTAAATGTTATAACTACACCAACCTCCACCACTCCCTCTGGCAGCCCATTCCTTATATGCACCACCCTTACATGCTCCATCCTCTGCGAGAAAATGTTGCCCCTTAGGTCCCTTTAAAATTTTACCCCTCTGACCCTAAACCTATGCCCTCTAATTTTGTACTCCCCCACCCCAGGGAAAAGACCTTGCCTATTTACCCTACCCTCATGATTATATAAACCTCAATAAGGTCATCCCTCAACCTCCAACATTCTGGGGAAAACAGCCACAGCCTATTCAACTTCTCCCTATAGCTCAAATCCTCCAACCCTGGCAATATCCTTCTAAATATTTTTTGAACCCTTTCAAGTTTCACAGCATCATTCCTTTAGGAGGGAGACCAGAATTCCAACAGTTCCAAGGGAGTTCCCATCTACCTTTAATGCCAGGCCAGGGAAGCTCTGGAGGTCTGTGGGATGATGTTAGGATCCTGACCTGATATCACTTTGAAGGGTATTAACTCCCACGTGTATCCAAAGTCGCCTGGGAAAATTCCAACTCAAATTTCCAATAGTTCAATGGTGAATCTTCTTACTGAATAATCAACATATTAAATCTAGTTTTTGTATCCAGAGACCTTATAACTTCTGACAACTCAATCTGGAAGCCATAAACAAAGAAGAAATTGAGCTAAGCACTGATTTTTGCTGACAGATGAATATCATTTAAGGCTGGAATACAAACTTGGAGCATTCTGGGTTTGATGTGATGTTCTCCAGAGCTGAAACTAATTATTATTGTTGTCTCTTTACCTCTGCTTTCCTGAGAAAGTAAAACTAAAGTCTTGAAGCGTTTTTAGGAAACTATGTTAACATACAAGACAAAAAAAAGGCAAACCTGCAAAACGTAAAGAAAGTGAGTGTAAAGCAAATATCCTTAAAATTCCAAGCTCCACAATCAAATGTGCAACTAAGTTTTAGGCTTTAAATGAACATCAAACCACTTATATAGCAAAATGTGAAAATAAAGGAATGTCCTCTCATAATTTAAGTGAAATATGTTTTTAATATATATTTTGCAAAGTGCAAAGTAGTGTAATTCTATCTTGCCGTTATGTTTTCAACCATAACATAAAGTAAGTGATTCCCAGACTGTGGCTCACAAACTTGATTTGATCCACAGAAACTGCAAATGATCTTATGAGCTCCCCTCTCCTGAGGAATTACACCCCGTATTAGATTTAAAACTAGATTTAATATGTTTAGAGGCCCAATATGGCGTTCAGACAAGGACTTCTCCTGCTCATCTCTTTGTCTTGTCTTCTGGATCATGGGCTCCTGCCTATAGCCATTTCAGAGTGTTGAGACCTAGTGTCAAATATGAATCAATTGGTGTTACCTCTGCTGCTGAACTCAAGCTCATTACTCTCCTTCACCTGAATGGCCTGAACTCTGATATCAACCATCTACTCAAGACTCAGAAACTTTACTTCCACTGCTTCCTGGCCAGATCACTGAGCTGAAGCAGCTTGAATGAAGTAATAGACTGCTGTGTACATAAAATACTAACATTTCTACAAAGAACTTCAAAAACAAAAATTTTCACAAGAAAATCAGACATTATTTATTGATCTATAGTATGTAAACTTTATTCAGCATCAGGAAAAACTATATTTTCTAATCAGATGTTATTATGCGCCTCTGGAGCAGGTGGACATTAACCTGAATTTCCTGGCTCAGAGGTAGGGGCACTACCATTGCACTATAAGAACCTTCACTTTATTCATTATATGCTGACTGTTACTCAAGTGCTTTATTAATATATTGTTTTTGTCAGTGTCTGGGGTCAAATAAAGTTTCAAGTGTTAAAATGGAGTCATATTGAAAAGTAAATTGGAATGTGCTGTCATTGAACCTAGAGAACTGGTGGGAGAAGAGATTTGACTTTCGGTAAATAAATTGCTGCTGCTGTAAATGATGAACAGAGAGAAATTCTAACAGAGTAAACTCTAAGAGCAGATCTGGCTGGAGAATCCAAAACACCAGGATCCAATCTCAGGATGACAGGCTGAGACGAGAAGAAATTCTTCAGACAAATCTTTTTATTTCTTTACCCTAAGGGCTGTGGATGCTCCACCCTAAGTTTAAAGCTGAGACTTGTTTCTGTTCTGTCAGCAATCCAGGGAAATGGGGAGCATATGGGAAAGTGGAATTAAGATTGCTGAATGTTCATGATGATATTGAATAGGAGAGCAGGTTGGCAAACTGTATAGCCCCTCCTGCCCCTATTTTTAAAGTTCTCAACTCACCCCAAAGCCGTGTATGGACTATCTGTTGAAACTCTGAGTAATTATATTTGGAACTGGAATAGCTTGAGAGATGCAGATGGTGGCTTTCGTAATGTAAGTGCAAATGATGCTGGATTGAATACCATTCAGTTCATGATGCTTCTCAATTTTAATTTCTCCGAGGTACATGACACGCGTTTGGACAAATTTCTAATCATGACATTTTATTAGACTATTATTTCAGCTAAACATACACATCAATCCAAAGCCCTACATGTGAGATTGTGTTGGAATTTTTATCCTTTGCAATAAACCACACACAACACCACAGCTGTGGTTACAATTACCATGTAACTGCAACTGAGGTTGCTGTTGTAAAGCATTCGGGTGAGTTATGTGGTTCAGGATTATCCAATTAGATAGGCAGTATCTATATTTGTTGGCTTGCTTCTATTAGTATTTCAAAATAAGAAAACACCATGCACTCCCATCCATTCAAGCGATAAGCGGGTCGGATATGTTCATCTGCCGCCAGCCCATAACCACTCACACCATGGAGTCACAGGTAATGGTGCAAGTGAAATCTGGATCAACTGCAGTTAAAACAAAAACTGCTTCCTGGTTTAGATTTCTTGGTGGGTACATGAAAAAAACCTTCCCATTTTTCACAGAAGCAGGAAGCAAACTTGACCTGGATTAAACCATTGCACAAATGGCAGCTTCGGCTCTTAGCTCCGGAACTGGCTTAAGAAAATGGCATGTGTGGCACATCACTAGTTCCAGCTGCTTCTGTTCCTACAAAGTACTTAAGCTGCAGATATTAAAGGAAGTGAAATCCAGTGTCTATAACAACATTACCATTTCACTGAAAAAATAGTGTATGTCCCATTCATTATACTTGTCAGATTTGCATTTACATAGTGCTTTTCATGATGTGAGGATGACTCGAAGCATTTTACAGGCAATAAAATGTATTACTGAAGTAGTCATAGTTGTCGTGTAAGAAATGCAGTAACCAATTTGCACACAGCAAGCTCCTGCAGACAACATAAGACTTGGATAAGATGACCTGTTTCAGTGACTGAGGGGCAAATGTTGCTCAGAGCACCGCAAGAATTCCCATGCTTTTATTTGAATACTGTAGCACCATGGTATTTTGTAAATGTATTTGGGAATAAGCACTGGCTCTTGGTTAAAGATTTCAATACTGGAGTGCACTGTAACGTCAGCCTGAATTAATTCACTAAAGTTTCTGGAGTGGTCCACAGACTGACAGGCTTCTGACTCAGAGATAAGAATGTTGTCACCAATCCATGACTAATACTTTGAATATGGAACTGTTTACATTTGGTACCAATTTAACTCCCAGATAAACTTATGGGAGGCACGTCTTAGGAGGGAAAGGTTCATTTTCTTCTTCCCTCTAGAGAGTCAGTTCCACGTTTATTCAAAAAGGAAGGGAAAAAAGAAAACAGGAAAGTATAGACCAGTTAGTTCACCATTTTTCTTAGAGGGGATGATAAGAAGCTATTAATATAGAAATCATAACAGGGCACATAGATAAATTCATGTAATCAGGTGGAGTTAAAGTGGTTTTGTGAGAAGGAAATCATGCTTAGTAACATGTTCTGTGGATAAAGGAGAAGCAATGAGTGCTGGTCATAAGTACTGTATTTATATTTTAAGGAGCCATTTCATAAAGTGTCACATCAAATGTTACTGTGGAGCATTGAAGTTCATTGTTTAAGGGGTAACATAATGGCATGCTAGGGGATTGGCTGGTGAACAGTAAACATTGAGTAGACATAAATGAGTCTCCTTCAGTTGGCAACCTGTAATGAGTGGTGTGCCATAGGGATCAGTGCCAGGGCCTCAATTATTTATTGTTGTTGTGTCACCATAGTCTTACCAGACCGTAGCGGTTGCTCTCATTTTGTGAGAAGCGACTGGAGGTGATTTAACCTGATGGCCACCAGACCTCAGGTGAGAGAAGAGCTTGAGAAGGAGATTCCCTTCATGATAACCTCAAACTAGTGATGGGAATTGAACTCACACTGCTCTGTAAACCAACAATCCAGCCAACAGAACTAAACCAATTCTGCCCAATTATTTACAATTTATATTAAAAATGTATTAAAAATTTTTTAATACAAAAATTTTTATATACTTTGGATTAAGGAACAATAGACAATAGACAATAGACAATAGATGCAGGAGTAGGCCATTCTGCCCTTCGAGCCTGCACCGCCATTCAATATGATCATGGCTGATCATTCCTAATCAGTATCCTGTTCCAGCCTTATCTCCATACCCCTTGACTCCACTATCTTTAAGAGCTCTATCCAATTCTTTCTTAAAAGAATCCAGAGACTGGGCCTCCACTGCCCTCTGGGGCAGAGCATTCCACACAGCCACCACTCTCTGGGTGAAGTAGTTTCTCCTCATCTCTGTCCTAAATGGTCTACCCCGTATTTTTAAGTTGTGTCCTCTGGTTCGGCACTCCCCCATCAACGGAAATATGTTCCCTCCTGCCAGAGTGTCCAGTCCTTTCATAAGCCTATACGTTTCAATCAGATCCCCTCTCAGTCTTCTAAACTCAAGGGTATACAAGCCCAGTCGCTTCAGTCTTTCCGTGTAAGGCAATCCTGCCATTCCAGGAATTGACCTCGTGAACCTACGCTGCACTCCCTCAATAGCCAAAATGTCTTTCCTCAAATTTGGAGACCAGAACTGTACACAGTACTCCAGGTGTGGTCTCACCAGGGCCCTGTACAGCTGCAGAAGCACCTCTTTGCTTCTATACTCAATCCCTCTTGTTATGAAGGCCAGCATGCTATTTGCCTTCTTCACGACCTGCTGTACCTGCATGCTTGCCTTCATTGACTGGTGGACAAGAACACCCAGATCTCTCTGAACAGCCCCTTTACCTAATTTGATACCATTGAGGTAGTAATCTGCCTTCCTGTTCTTGCCACCAAAGTGGATAACCAGACATTTATCCACATTAAACTGCATCTGCCATGCATCTGCCCACTCACCTAACTTGTCCAGGTCACCCTGTAATCCCCTAACATCCTCATCACATTTCACCCTACCACCTAGCTTTGTGTCATCAGCAAATTTGCTAATGTTATTACTGATACCATCTTCTATATCATTTACATATATTGTAAAAAGCTGCGGTCCCAGCACGGATCCCTGCGGTACCCCACTGGTCACTGCCTGCCATTTCGAAATGGAGCCGTTAATCACTACAGAAGGTATGGTTGCTGATTTTTTTAATTCCACAGAGATAGGTAAGAAGGTAAGTTGTGCAGAGGACTAAAAGGATAATGGTAGTTCAAGAGAGTAGCAAACATCTGGCAAAAGGGATATAATGTGTGAAAGTGTGAATTTGTCTAGTTTGATAGGCAGAATCTAAAAGAACAATATTATCTAAATGATAAGAGTTTGCAAAGCTCTGAGATGCAGAGGGAGCTGGGTGTTCAGGTGCATGAATCACAAAATTATATAGGTACAAGTAATTAGGAAATCAAATAGAATGTAATCATTTATTATGTGAGGAATTGAATGCAAAGATTGGATATATGCTTCAGTTATATAGGGAATTGGTCACACTTCATTTGGAGTGCTGTGTATGGTCCTGGTCTCCCTATTTAAAGAAGGTTGTGAACCTTTGGAGGCATTCAGAGAAGGAATACTAAATTAACATGCTGAACAAATAGGTTGCTTAAAAGGGAAAGGCTGGACAGACTGGGCTTGTATCCATGGGAGTTTCGGCGTTTCAGAACTGACTTGATTGTAAAAAGTAAGATTCTTAGGGGTCTTGATAGGGTAGATGTCTCGGGTATGTTTCACCTCACAAAAATATTGAGAACATTGGTGAAAGCAGAGTCTTGAATATTTTATGGCAGAAGCAGGATTGAATGGTTATTAACGATGGTCAAAAGTGTGGAGTTGAGGCTGAAGTCAGATCACACATGATTTCATTAAATGGCAGAACAAGTTCGAGCAGCTGAGTGGTCTACTCTTACTCCCAACTCATATGTTCATTACTCTTCATGTGAACCTGGATTAGCAATAACAATATCCACGTAACATTAGATCAGGTAGTTTGGATCTTAACTTTGTCACTCCTCTTTTAAATGTGGCCGTGAATAAGATAAACATTTTCATTAATTCCTTGGTAATGTGGACAGAGGTGTGTTGTCACTATTGTATGTGCTAAGTTTAAAACACTTTTGAATAATGAGTCACTTACAGTATTGAAGCAAACACAGAATGCTGGAGAACTTCAGCAGGTCTGACAGCACCTGTCGAAAGAGAAACAGAATTAACATTTCAATTTCAAGATGACTTTTCTTCAGAACTGTATTGAAGAACAATGACTGACGCTGTCAGACAATCCAGGCCGGTCTTTACATGGTATTCCAATGCTTCAGATATGAATAACAACCACTGATATCTACATGGCTTATATAGTTGACAGTGTATTTAATGCAATAGATATTGCAGTTCTCACTTGGACAAACAGTTCATTAACATCATCAGGAAACTATCCCAAGAAAATTCCAGGCAATTCCTGCAGAGTCAATTAAGTTGGAAGTTCTACGAAATCCCAAAACACCACTTCATGAGCAGAAAATCTGAGCTATTGTTGTGGGTGGCCTGTTGGGTAACATAAATATTTTGTGTAGAACAAAATGTCAGCTTCTAAAAGAGCTACATGAACAAATGAAACATTCTTAAGAGACAAAAAGACGTTAAACTTACAGCTTTGAAATGCATCCTTCAGTTCTATTTCCTAAAGCTTGCAGACAGGCCTATTGAATGCAGAATTCATAATTACTTATTTAGTCCTCAAAATAGCAGACACAGGACATTTTGATATTTTCATATGCATTGTTGAAGAGATTTCCTGACAGCTGTTGTAGGTCATACACAGGCATCTTCCAATAAATGTTCAAGAATCATTTGCAAAAGTAGTCTGAGGCAATCTGACTGAGAGATTGACCGGATACTGTTATGCAAAGGCATGAAAGTTGTTAGACGAAGCAGATGGTTGAGGTAGGGTCCAGAATGAGGATGTTGCCCAGATTTGAGAATTTAACTTTGATGTTAGATTGAATAGGCTAGGATAGTTTGCTCTGGGACAGAAGAGCTATTGTGATGTACAAACTTATGAGAAGAAGGGCCAATTTTCAAGAACATAGCAAACAATAAGAAGGATATGTAGGCTTGATAGAAGGGATTAATGAGGACTATTATCCACTTAAACATGGAAGGGGTGTTGTGCAGGAGATTGGTGGATGTGAGGAGAGGAGTTTTACAACTCACTGCCTGAAATAGTAGAGGCAGAAACTCCCAAAACATTTTAAAAATACTTGGATATGCACATTTAGTGCTGGAACTAAAAAAGCTATGGATAAGCAGGACCACAATGTGCCAGGTGATCTCCATCTGTGCTGTAAATTTCTATGATTCCCTGTTATACTTGAAAACTTGATTCTGGCAATCGGTGTCTAATGTAAAAAGATAATTCATTCCCCGTTAGTGACCTCCTTCTACCATACTGTATACAAAAAGCATGAAAGTCATACCATGTCAGAATACCGGGTCCTTTGTCTGAGTAAAGTGTATTGTTATGAATATTACATAAACAATTCCATTGATAGTAGCTGTAAGCCCAAGAGACTCCCTCTGCAGGCTAAAGTGTACCAGACTACTTGCGGAACCCACCAGAGATTTCCAACTCAAAGTGTGAGGTCAAGGTCATTTACTTGGTCAAGGTGAGCTGGCAGCTGTGAAAGTGTTCCTGGTCAAGAATTGTTTCTAAGTCAAAGGAGAGTTGTGTTCAGGTGCCAGTCCAGAGTCCATAATTAGTTATCAGAGGTGCAATCTTTCTGATGACATATTAGTTTGACGGCCTTTCCTGGTCCACGTTAAATATCCCAATGCACAATTTGAAAAAGAGCAAAATACTTCTCCAAGTAGTATTTATCCTTTGACCAACATTGTGTAAGATCTACTCACAGATTATTTATCTGTGTGATTTGTGAAATTTTGCTAAACTTGTTGAATTACAAGGACTATCACACTTCAAATGTATTTCATTGACTGAGCACTTCTGGACACACAGACATCTTGCAATGTATAATATAAATGCAAGTTCTTTTTCTCCATCAGTAGTCATCCTGTTACAGGCCTGCAATGTGGATGTGATCTCGTGCTTTCTGACTTAGGAGGTAGCAGAAGGGCCTCCCCATAGGCAATTCTTTTCTTCTAAGGCAGTGCCTCAGGGTTGAGCATGATCTGCTTTCCAATCCAACTCAATGGGTACTGGATTTGGCTGAAAAATTCAATGTGCAATCTGCAGACTCTACCACATGTCGAGGGCATGTGTTGTTTGAAGGGTCAGGTAGATGGGTTGTTGGAGCTTTGTGCACTCTCTTTCCATGCCTTGACTTTCACCTCTACTGCTTCCAGCAAAGCCACTCCATGTATTCAGTGATTTTCCAAATGAACCATCTCCAGTTTGGACTATCACAAGCCAGGGTCTCTCATGGGTTATTTTACCTCTTCAGCATTTCTATAAGGGCATTTCTGAAGAGGTAACTCTTGATTCAGAAGCTTGATTACAGCTCCCAACAAAACTGCTGAGCAGTCCCTGAAGGTAAATCAATTCAAACAAGCCACACTGCTCAGTTTTAGTCAATTCTCATGGTAAGTTCTTCATTAACATATAAAAAACATGGTGTTTTGGTAGAATTCTATTTGCTTTGTGCTTTTAAAAGGCTTATGGCTGCTCACAGTCCTGTTGGTTCAGAACATCACAAAGGCACAATAAATGGATAACCTTTTGACTCTGTGCTCTTGGTGACATTTGGCTTACCGCGAAGTCAGAAATTTGGATGCATTGCCTGTGATTTTCTGAACCATTGCTAGAAGTGTGAAATTGAAGATTGACCTTGAATAACAGCTGGCCTGTAAGTGGGTCTGGATTACCTTACCATTGCAAGTTGAGAGTTTACTGTTTGAGTTTCAAAGCATATCATGCATGCTTACACTTTCCTTAGTTTAATGTCCTGACAGATTTTATTTCCCAACCTGAACTAGTTTCTCTTTATGTCACCCGGTTTGAAATAAAAGGCTGCTCCTGTGATCAAATGCTGCAATGATTAGACTGGCTGTTAGCATGCTCTTATAAGTTGAACAGGTTGTCACAAAACTGTTCATCCTGATTTCCTTGGTTTCATTCCAGATCTTTCTCACTGATAAAGCTGTTCAAAAGGCTAAGTCTTTCTCTCTCTATGACAGCTTGCAGGGACCCCAATCTGGACCGCTGTCTGCAAAATTTCTGCCCGTACTCAAGTTTAGAAGGCTTTTGGTCCTGCTTCACATTCTGGACTCTAGCTCTCTGGTTGATCATGGATCTCTGTCATACTCTATTATCTGCAATCATTCTGTCTGCTGCAAGCCTTCTCCTTCCTGCATTCAGGGCTGTTTGTGAACTAAACGTTCTCAATATCAATCTTTTTGCATTTCTCCTGACATTAACTCATTCTCCTCCAACATCCTCACTCAGATCAGCTGTTCACAGCCCATAGTTTCTTCATTGTGACTTTCAATCGGCCTGCCACATTGATGGCTGGATTTTGTTAACAGGGTGCTATTCTTGATGTTATAACTGGAACTGTGCAGCACATCCACTTTCTCTTTTCTTGCCTTTTCCCACATGATTAGAATTAAAAATCTAAGTGCCAAGGTCATGGGAAGCATGATTGCTTTAGTGGCTGGGGAAGTATTTCATTGGAGAAAGCGACTCTTAGCCAACAATGATGTATTTATTGACAGCCCGATTAAATGGTCTCCTGGTCAAACAGGGAGATTCTGCATCACGGCCTCAACTTTCATCCTTAGTACAAAATTTGAAAACTGAGAGGTTGCATGGATGTTTCAAAATTAACTTTATTTGTAAGTATTTCACATTTTTTGACTTCATACATATTATTAGTTGTTGAGCCAACCAGGTTTCTACATTAGTCAGGGAGCTACACTTTTGCCATATATATGAAACGGGAGCAGGAGTAGGCCATGCAATCTCTCTCTCTGCTCTACAATAAGGTCATGGCTGATCTGATTATAGCCTCAATACTACCTTCCTGCCAACCTGCCAGTACCCTTTGAACCTCATCAGTCAAGAAATGATCTATTTATGTCTTATGAATATCTAATGACACTGATTCTGGTACAGAGAATTCCATTGGCTAATGATTGTCCAAAAGGAAATATTTCTCCTCATCTCCATCTCAAAAAGAAGAAATTTGATTTTTTAAACTCAGTGCCCAGTCTAGTCTCTCCCACAAATGAATACTTTCTTTTAGGCTCCACCCTGTCAAGTCCCTAAACTGACCCACATTGCAGGAATCGTTCAATGGAATCTTCCCTGAACTGCTCCTAACGCAATTATGCCCCTTCTTAATTGTGTGCATTACTTGACATGCAGTCAAACCAACTGTTCATCAGTAGCAAAACTATTTTTATATTTTATGGCCCTTGTAATAAATAACAACATTTCTTGTGTCTTCCTAATAACTTGTTGAACCTGCATGCTAACATTGTGTGATTAATGAACCAGGGCACCCAAATCCCCTGGTATTCAGTATTCTGCAGTCTCTCCCTATTGAATCAAGGTGCTGCTTTGTTACTCTTCCTGCTGAAGTGGACTATATAATACTCCATCTGCCAAATTTTAACCCAATCACCGACCCTCTCTTTGCAAGCTCCTTGGTCAGGATCTACTTTTTTGAAATTAAATATGGAAGGAGACTGGAAGTTTGGAAGTACTTTGATCTAGAGGCAGCATGCATTTTCACATGTGATTACATTCTATTAAGATGATTACATGTTCGTACATGGGTAAATTGACAGGGGCGGGAAGTTCTGATCTGTACTAGGAGCTTCCAGGCTTCAGCTTCCAAAGACCACATGGAAAGGGCATCCAGAGAGCACCTTACTCACTGAAATCCAGGAACATCACTCGATCGCTGCTCATCACCATCACCCACTCCTGGAAATGTCAGAGATCAGCCAAACAGTGGTGCCACACTTTAACAATCCTCCCCAGAGATTCTCCTGAAGGTGGTCCAGGAGAGAGGGAAGTTATTTTCCCTATGGATGGTAGGAGGATTCATCTGAATTGATGAAGGCAACCTGGACAGAGGTGACCTTAAAGATCAGCATCTGGATTAGTGGTGCTGGAAGAGCACAGCAGTTCAGGCAGCATCCAAGTAGCTTCGAAATCGACGTTTCGGGCAAAAGCCCTTCATCAGGAAGGGCTTTTGCCCGAAACGTCAATTTCGAAGCTATTTGGATGCTGCCTGAACTACTGTGCTCTTCCAGCACCACTAATCCAGAATCTGGTTTCCAGCATCTGCAGTCATTGTTTTTACCTTAAAGATCAGCAGAAGATGAGGTGAATGATCTGCAGCACTCTTGCCTGGGTACATGCGATTGTCTACTCAATGCCTCTCGCTCCTGTGAGTGTGAGTTTGCACAGTGTAAGGTTATCACTGCAGAGGACTGTCACACAGGAGGCTGGGTACCAGGCCTCAGTGCAATCAATGCCTATCACTTCATTGCAGTTGTCAGTGTAGCACAATTGGTGTTGCAGAGGCAAAAACAGAAGTTGCTGGAAAAGCTCAGCAGGTCTGGCAGCGTCTGAAGCAGCATCACCACACCTGAAACATCAACTCTGATTTCTCTTCCCAGATGTTGCCAGATCTGCTGAGCTTTTCCAGCAACTTCTGTTTTCATTTCTGATTTACAGCATTGGCAGTTCTTTCGGTTTTTATATGGCATTGCAGTGCTACTGTCTCCCACACATCTGCCAGGATTCAGACTTAAAACATAAAAGATGCTACAACACTTAGCTGCTAGTACATCAACATCTCATTGACCTTTCACCATAAGTAGGACCTACACTTCTGATACCTTTTTTCACTAATGACTTGCATGGGACAAGGACACAACATAAAAGATGGCAATTTGAGTCAAGCACTCTTTTGATGTCAGCCCTGCTTGATCTGCCTCATTGAGGTTTGTAGGTGTCAGCAGTGTAGCTGCATCCCGACAGCAGGCTAAATGATTTGGTCAGGCTTCGACATTTAAAGTGTAAGCATTTAATAAGCCAGTCCGCATACGTTTGTGATTTCTCATGGGTGGATGAACATGCAGAGACTTCAGTCCTAACGTTGTTAGAGTTTATACAAGGTAATGGTTTATTTCGGAGTAAGCCGAGTAATTGAAGTCTTTATTCAGTGGTGTTTGGAGAAAGACATCTGCGCCCCCCCACCCCCACCCCGGGTGAACATCTAATATACATATATTAGGTTGCTGCTTTTGGCAAATAAAATTGCGCCTGCGAATGCAATCTGAATAGGCTGGAGTGTTATGAAGCAGTCATGTCATGCAAATTAGTACAAAGGAGGTTTCCAACCCAAAAACCAATCTGCCTGAAAGGTTTGCAAACATATCAGCAAACGAGAACCCACCATCGGAAAGCAGAATTCTTTTTAGCTCCTGCCCCATTAAGGTCTCCCGTCCACCCTTCTAAAAGCTCCAGGTCAGCCTGGAGAACTCTGCCCCCTTATGTTGTCTTCACAGCCTACTTCACTAACTGCCTTGTGCCATCTGCTAATGAACTGACATTCATAGAACATAGAACATAGAAAAATACAGCGCAGTACAGGCCCTCTGGCCCTCGATGTTGCGCCGATCCAAGCCCACCTAACCTACTCTAGCCCACTATCCTCCATATGCCTATCCAATGCCCGTTTAAATGCCATTAAAGAGGGAGAGTCCACAACTGCTACTGGCAGGGCATTCCATGAACTCATGACTCGCTGAGTAAAGAATCTACCCCTAACATCTGTCCTATACCTACCACCCCTTAATTTAAAGCTATGCCCCCTTGTAATAGCTGACTCCATATGTGGAAAAAGGTTCTCATGGTCAACCCTATCTAAACCCCTAATCATCTTGTACACCTCTATCAAGTCACCCCTAAACCTTCTTTTCTCCAATGAAAACAGCCCCAAGTGCCTCAGTCTTTCCTCCTACGATCTTCCTACCATACCAGGCAACATCCTAGTAAACCTCTTCTCCACCCGTTCCAGTGCCTCCACATCCTTCCTATAGTATGGCGACCAAAACTGCACACAGTACTCCAGATGCGGCCACACCAGAGTCTTATACAACTGCAACATGACCTCAGGACTCCGGAACTCAATTCCTCTACCAATAAAAGCCAGTACGCCATATGCCTTCTTCACCGCACTATTTACCTGGGTGGCAACTTTCAAAGATCTGTGTACATGGACACCAAGATCCCTCTGCTCATCCACACTACCAAGGATCCGACCATTAGCCCAGTACCCCATCTTTTTGTTACTCATACCAAAGTGAATCACCTCACACTTACCCACATTGAACTCCATTTGCCACCTTTCTGCCCAGTTCTGCAGCTTATCTATATCCCGCTATAACCTGACACATCCTTCCTCACTGCCAACAACTCCACCGACTTTTGTATCATCCGCAAACTTGCTCACCCAACCTTCTAGCCCCTCCTCCAGGTCATTTATAAAAATGACAAACAGCAATGGTCCCAAAACAGATCCTTGCGGAACACCACTAGTAACTACACTCCAAGATGAACCTTTACCATCAACTACTACCCTCTGTCTTCTTCCAGCCAGCCAATTCCTAATCCAAACCTCCAATTCACCCTCAATGCCATACCTCCGTATTTTTTGCAGTAGCCTACCATGGGGAACCTTATCAAACGCCTTACTAAAATCCATATACACCAGATCTACCGCTTTACCCTCGTCCACCTCCTTAGTCACCTTCTCAAAGAATTCAATAAGGTTTGTGAGGCACGACCTGCCCTTCACAAAACCATGCTGACTATCCTTGATTACATTATTCCTATCCAGATGTTCATAAATCCTATCCCTTACAATTCTCTCTAAGACTTTGCCCACAACAGAAGTGAGACTCACCGGCCTATAGTTACTAGGGTTATCCCTACTCCCCTTCTTGAACAAGGGAACCATATTTGCTGGCCTCCAGTCTTCTGGCACTATTCCTATAGACAACGAGGACCACAAAAATCAAGGCCAATGCCTCTGCAATCTCCTCCCTTGCTTCCCAGAGAATCCTAGGATAAATGTCATCAGGCACAGGGGACTTATCTATTTTCACCCTTTCCAGAATTTCCAACACCTCTTCCCTACATACCTCAAAGCAGTCCATTCTAATTAATTGTGACTCAGTATTCACATCGGCAACAATGTCCTGTTCCTGAGTGAATACTGACGAAAAGTATTCATTCAGTGTCTCCCCAATCTCTTCAGCCTCCACACGCAACTTCCCACTACTATCCTTGACTGGACCTATTCCTAACTTAGTCATTCTTTTATTCCTAACATACCTATAGAAAGCCTTTGGGTTTTCCCTAATGCTACCAACTAAGGACTTTTCATGTCCCCTCCTTGCTGCTCCTAGCTCTCTCTTCAGATCCTTCCTGGCTACCTTCGAACTCTCAATCGCCCCAATTGAAACTCCACGCCTCATCTTTACATAGGCCGCCCTCTTCCCTTTAACAAGGGATTCCAATTCCTAATTAAACCATGGCTTCCTCACACGACCCTTTCCTCCCTGCCTGACAGGACACTCAACAGTTGCTCCTTGAACAAGCTCCACATATCAATTGCGCCCTTGCCTTGAAGCCTACTTTTCCAAGGTACGCATCCTAAGTCGTGCCTCACCACATCATAATTTCCCTGCCCCCAGCTATAACTCTTGCCCTGCAGTGCACACTTATCCCTCTCCATCACTAGAGTAAAAGTCATCGAATTGTGGTCACTGTCCCCAAAGTGCTCACCTCCCTCCAATTCTAACACCTGGCCTGGTTCGTTACCCAGAACCAAATCCAGTATGGCCTCACCTCTTGTTGGCCTGTCTACATATTATGTCAGGAAACCCTCCTGCACACATTGGACAAACACCGACCCATCTAACGAACTCGAGCTATAGCTTTCCCAGTCAATATCAGGAAAGTTAAAGTCCCCCATAACAACCACCCTATTACTTTCACTCTTCTCCTGAATCATCCTCGCAATCCTTTCTTCTACGTCTCTAGGACTATTAGGAGGCCTGTAGAAAACTCCTAACAGGGTGACCTCACCTTTCCTATTCCTAATCTCAGCCCAAACTACCTCAGATAGCGAGTCTTCATCCATCGTCCTTTCCACCGCTGTAATACTATCTTTGACAAGCAATGCCACACCTCCCCCTCTTTTACCCCCACCTCTGACCCTACTAAAACATTTAAACCCTGGAACCTGCAACAGCCAATCCTGTCCCTGTTCTACCCATGTCTTTGTAATAGCCACAACATCGAAATCCCAGGTACCAACCCATGCTACAAGTTCACCTACCTTATTTCGTATACTTCTTGCATTGAAGTATACACACTTCAAGCCACTTTCCTGTTTACAGGCACCCTAATTTGAGATTGATGCCATGTTCCTAACCTCCCTACACTCCAGATCCTGCGCCCTAATGCTACAGTCTAGGTTCCCATGTCCCTGCAGAGTTAGTTTAACCCCCCCCCCCAAGAGCATTAGCAAACCAAGGATACTGGTGCCCCTCAGGTTCAGGTGCAGACCATCCTGTTTATAGAGGTCCCACCTTCCCCAGAAAGAGCCCCAGTTATCCAGATACCGGAATCCCTCCCTCCTGCACCATCCCTGTAGCCACGCATTTAACTGTTCTCTCTCCCTATTCCTCGACTCTCTATCACATGGCACGGGTAAGAAACCAGAGACAACAACTCTGTTTGTTCTAACTCTGAGCTTCCAACCTAGCTCCCTGAAAGCCTGCCTAACATCCTCAGCCAATTCATTCACTTCATCCAAGTCATTAATAAGGATTTACAATAAATGAGGCTGCAGCACTGCTCCCTGTGACACTCCACTCCAAACATCCTGCCAATCCAAAATTTACCTACTTATGTCCTCTCTCTATTTTCTTTTAGCTTAACTAACTCTCTGTCCATGATCCCAATGGGATTCATGGTTGGCAAGGATGATGGGGACATCTCTTTTATTGTGGAGGAAACAATGTCATATTTTTGCATTTACTCTTTATTGAATGTCCATGTTACTGTCCAGTGAAGACTTTACCACTCTGTGGGGCATGGCTGAACTCAGACTCAGCAGCCCCCACTCCCCTTCTGTGCATTGTAAAGGACATCATCTGACAGCAATATCAACCATTCTTTCCAGGGCCGTCTGAAAATAAGGAACATTGTCTGGCAGACAAATTCAGCCTCATACAGACACATTTCCAAAAATGGTATTTTGCAGTTTCGAGCACTTTGTGAATTGGGACTAACATCTCTGCTGAATTCTTGTCAACATGTATTCAAAATGTTTTATCATCAGTGATCATTTTGCACTATATTGTTATTGTTTAACACCTTGAATTCCAAACAAAGTCACTTTGATATTGAGCAATCATAAGGAGTTGATAGCCTGTTTATGTCTCCCCGAATTCTATTTCCATTTAAGTTAGTTTCAAGCATTTCATTTTATTGCATGAGGAAATATTACTCTTTTTATAACAAAACCAGAATACTATAATATAATATGGAAGCTGCATTAATTAAAAAAATGTTGGTTGGGCCAACATTTATTTTTCATTTCTAGTTGCCCTTGAGAAGGTGGTGGTTAGTTGCCTTCTTGAGCTGCTGCAATTCATTTCCTGTAGATAGACCCATAATGCCATTGGGGAATGCGTTCCGGTATTTGTAGCCACACTGAAGGAATGGCAATATATTCCAAGTCAGGATGGTGAGTGGCTTAGAGGGGTACTTGCAGCTCATGGTGTTCCTAAAAGTTTCGTCCGCCTGTCCTTCTAAATGGAAGTAGTCATCCATTTGAAACATACTATCTAAGTAATCTTTGGCGAATTTCTGCAGTGCATCTTGTGGATAGTACACACTGCTGCTACAGAACGTTAGTGATGGAGGGAGTGGATGCTTGTGGATGTGGTGCCAATCATGTGGACTACTTTGTCCTGGATGGTGTCAAGCTTCTTGAGTTGCTGTCATTTAAGAAAGTGGGGAGTACTCCATTACACTCCTGACTTGTACCTTGTAGATGGTGGATAGTCTTTGGGGAACCTTAGTGAGCTACCCACTGCAAGATCTAGGCTCTGACTTATACTTGTAACAATTATATTTATATGTTGAGTGCAATTCATTTTCTGGCCAACAGTAACCCACAGGATGTTGATAGTAAGGGATTCAGTGAAGGTAACACCATTGAATGTCAAGAAGCAATGGTTAGATTATCTCAGGTTGGAAATAGTCATCGCATGGTATTTGCGTAATGTGCATGTTATTCTATTACATATTTAGCCCATCAAGCTTGTGCAGCTCTTTCAGGCCCGGAATTTTACCAGCCCTGAGTAAGCAAAGTATGTGGTCCAGTAAGTAACAGGGAGCTGCATCAAATGGACTCGCCAACACAGTGGCTAAAGTTTGTAATGAAAGGCCCAATCATGGGCCACTTTAAAGTGCTGTCAGCAACTCAATGACAACAGCTCAATCTGCATTGTGTGAGAAGGCCAGCAGCAACATGAAAGCAGCTGATCTGTAGCAGCTCAGGGAAAGAAGTCAAAAAAGAAAGAAAGCAGACCCTGAGCACAGGAAGCCCCAGCTATGCCCCCAGAAGGGTTCCCTCATCAGCAGTAGGCCCTAAAATCTTAGGACAGACACTGATTTGTTGATCTGTTGTAGGTGTCAGGTGCCCTGCCTGCCTCAGCAGTGACCAGTGCTTTCCCTGGAGTGTCGAAGGCTGAGCGGTGACCTTACAGAGATTTAAAAACCATGAGAGGCATGGAGAAGGTGAATAGTAGAGCTCTTTTTTCCCAAGAACGGGGACTCCAAAACTAGAGGACATAGGTTTAAGCTGAGAGAGGTAAACAAGGAACTGAGGGGTAACTTTTTCACACAGTGGTTGATGTGTGTATGGAATGGGCTGCCAAAGGAAGTGGTGGAGGTTGGTACAATTACAACATTTAAAAGGCATCTGGATGGGTACTTGAATAGAAAGAGTTTACAGCAGTATCAGCCAAATGCTGGCAAATGGGATTAGGTCAGATTAGGATATCCAGTTGGCAGGATCGAGTTGGACTGAAGTGTTTGTTTCCGAACTAAATGACTCTATAAGTACAAGTACCTTTGATCAAGCAGAGTTACTAAGATCTGAGAGAGTTACAGATACATCAACTTACTCTGAAAGCTGGACTCCTTCTTTCCACACACAAACTGTGTGCGACATCAGTGGAATGAGTGAAGCTAGTGTAACATAAACATTAACTCCTTCAGGACCAATATCTTAAACAACATCAATTGGCACATAGCATTGATTTGATGTTAATGCCAAAATTGCGAATCTCGTAGCAAGGTATTATGGATGCAGGACTGTGGCATTGTACTAATTAGCCCACAACAGGAATACACTACTGTACTAAATTAGCTAATTAATCATCCTACTCAGGTATACTGTGACACATGTCTGGGGCTTGTGGGGCTTGAATCCAGGCCTTCTGGCAAACAGGTCAGGACACTATCAGCACACTACACAACCTGTATGATAATAGCATGTTGAGACTGCTAAATATGGATGGGTTAATTCATGCAAAATGAATATAAGGTGCTCGAGTGTCTCTGTATATTAAATCCAAATAAATCTACTCATCTACAGCAGTATAAAACACAGAAAATTATAACTTACAACTTGAAGAGAAACCACAAAGAAAGATTTCAACAGAAATTGCTGGAAAAGCTCAGTAGGTCTGCCAGCATCAATGGAGTTCACATTTTGGGTCGAGTGATTCTTCCTCAGAACAGTTCTTGTGTTTTTGTTTCTGATTTACAGCATCTGCAGTTCTTTTGATTTTACAAAAGTTTTCAGACTGGCCAGCACTGTTTCCAATGCATGTTTGGAAACAATGTTACAGTCAGTATATTCTTGGACCTCTTGTTGGCAAAGTATATTTTCCCAAGTTGCACGGAAGATAACACTTGAGATACCTAAAACAAAATATCAGTTCATTTAATGCACATTTGTTTATCTTCTCACCAAGATGTTGACATGCAACACAAAACAGCAACTGTGGATTGGTTGGGGGGAATTGCATTGATCGATCCCCTACTTAATGCTGAAGAAAGAATAATGGTAGTCATCATTCTGGAAGCTTTTCATCACAAGGGTGGGACACAATTTGAATGAAATGTGGCTTTGCACAATTAAAATCACACTGCTTGTCTGTGCAATTGTATACCATCTCGATGTGAAACACTGGATTTTTTCACTTTCAATCTAGTGTTTCATATAGGATTGAGCAAGATGTGAGTTCTGGACATTTGTAACACAATCAAGGTTAATACAAACTACTGCTGTTTATGATATTGCTTTAAGAAAAATTGTGGCAATACAGTGAAAGAGTTAACCTCTCTCTTCCAATTTCCATATCAATTCGACACATTTCTTTAAGAAATGCAGGAGCACGTGCCCTGATTTCAGAATCTGCTGTAGCCAACTATTCCTGCTGCTCCTAAGTACAGTTAATCCTTGACTTCTAACAGCTGCTTCCTGCGCTGGCCTCAGCTGTTCCTTCATAGATCAGGGGGTGCCTGGAGTCAGCTGTCATGTGTGTGTGTGTGTGTGTGTAGATGTGTATGTGTATGTGTATGTGTGTGTACATGTGTGCATATGTGTGTATGTATGTGTATGTGTATATGTGTGTGTGTATGTGTGCGTGTGTGTGTCTGTGTATGTATGTGTGTACGTGTGTGTGTGTTTGCGTATGTGTGCGTGTGTGTATGCATATGTGTGTGTGTGTGTGTGTGTGTGTGTGTGTGTCAGCTGCAGCTCTGGAGGAACCTTCCTTTCTGTATGGAAGTGTGATCATCTTGACTCTAGATATTTTATTGGATTCAGTGTGCTGGCTGAAAAACCCACATGAGCCATTCCTCACTTTCATCTCACTTACATAGAGATAGCTCTATGATTCTCTGGATCCCTTCGACCTCTTGCTTTCCTCTCCATTTAATTTAATCACAGCTCGCTATTGGATTCAGCTCTCAACACATTCCATGGAAAGAACATGGAATAGTTCTCACTCTGGCTATTGTTAGATGTGAAAACGGAAGAGAGACCTCAAAATCAAGATCATAAGAGCCAACAATCCAGTTCAAATTTTGCCACTGTTCCTGATTATTGAAGTTCTATTGAAAACTGCCTGAAGACTGTGCTGTAACCAAACACTGTGACTGTAGTGAAACATCTTTAATTTCAAAATGTGTCCTTCTTGTCACATGTGTGGATAACATTGTGAAGCATTGTGACAAAGGGCCACCCTCAGTTTCATTGACTTCTGTCTCTGGGACAATGCTACTGGATGATAACAATGGAAATAGATAGTGGCTGGCAGAGTTTAGCAGGAAAACTGAAGGTTAATTAATGCACTTCATGGTTTTCTGCCTATTAACCCGTGTAACATTTCCCACACAGAGTCAAGTTTTTGCTGAGACAGATGTCTTGAAGTTTATCAACAATCTTATCTACTTAAACAGCGACAATGTTACAGACTTAACATATAGACTGAGTTCTGTGCTTATTTGATTTGATTGTAGTTATTGTTGTCACGTGTACGAGGACACAGTAAAAAGTGTTATTTTGCATGCTCTACAGGCAGATCATATCACACAAAGTGCAGCAGGGTAGTGGAACAGAGTGCAGAATACAGTGTTACAGCCACAGAGAAGATGCAGAGAGAGAGATCAGAATTAACTATTCAGAGGTCCGTTCAAAACTCTGACAACAGTGAGGAGCGAGCTCTTTCTTGAAGCTGTTTGTACATGTATTCAAACCTTTACATCATCTGCCTGACAGAACAGGGTGGAAGAAATTACAACTGGTGTGTTGATGTTACTGTACATTTCCTACACGTAGCTGACTGAGTAAAGACACTACACTGATTCTATTACACAGAGACAATGACTAAAGGCAAGGTTGCCACCTTCATTTTGGAATATCGCATATCATGATTTCATAGCTTAAGGTTTTAGTGTCTGCCTGGACTGAAAATTATGGCATAATACAACATCCTCCTTTTTCCTTTTAAAGAATGGGAATCCATTTCCAATTAAAAAAAGTGTAGAAGGATTAATACAATGTATTGAGCTGAATTTTATGACCTTTTTTTTGTCTAAGTCCGATTTTGCTCGAGGGACTTCTGCCACAAGGTCTATCAGGTTTTCTCACTATATCTTACAAAACTCTTTAACCACATACGCCAGCCCTATTAACCCCCAGGTCTGATTCTTGTCCCTTCCTCCCACACACAAATCCCAGAATAACTCGTAAATCAGTGGAGCTGCTTCTCCCTATCAACAGCCAATCTCTGCATGGAGGTGGACAGATAGTCACATGACTCACTGCAGTGTTGCAGTTTCTGGACTATTGTGTCCCACATCCCTGTCTGTCACTGCTGCTCCTCCCTGTGCATGAGGATGATGGCCCAGATTGCTCTTTGACCACTCTGTATTGCATTGTTAATCTCATGTTATCCCCTCTATTAGTCATTACACACTTCTAACCAATGGCCACAACATCTTCCCTCTTGTGTCCTTCAGGCACATGCAGCATCTCCACCATATTCACAAAGAAACAGCCAACTCCCCCAGGAACCACATCCTCAGCCTCTGAGATTGAAAGTATTGAGGTAAGGCTGCCACCTGTGCCCTTACCAGCTCCCAGACGCTGGTACCTCTGTGAGAACACTTTGGGGCAGCACAGTGGTTCAGTGGTGAGCACAGCTGCATCATAGCGCCAGGCATCCATGTTCAATTCCATCCTTGGGTGACTGTCTGTGTGGAGTTTGGACATTCTCACCATGTCTCCAGGTGCTCAAGTTTCCTCCCACAGTCCAAAGATGTGCAGGTTAGGTGGTTTGGCCATGGTAAATTGCTCGAAGTGTCCACGGTGGGTGGGTTAGCCATGGGAAATGCAGGGTTTCAGGAATGGGGTACAGGGATGGGTCTAGGTTGGATGCTGTCCAGATGATCAGTGTGGATTCAATGGGCTGAACGGCCAGCTTTCACACTATAAGGATTCTATGAAAAGGGTGGGACCAAAAATAGATGAGCACCTCACAGCAACAGTTCTGCTGCTGGCTGAGGAGAATATGACCCAGGTACCTGCTCAGCTCCAGGTAGCAGAGGACCCTGTAGTATCAGCAATCTGGGCTATAATCCTCATACACAGAGAGGAGCAACAGTGAAAGACAGGGATGTGGGACGCAATGGCCCTCATTACCCAGAAGTAGCATCACTCCAGTGAGTCAAGTGATCATCTGTCTGCCTCCATGCACAGGTTGGCAGTTGCTGTGGAGAACCAGGCCCAACATCCTTCACTTCATTACCCAGACGGTGGTCCCCAGGACCAAGCATGCACTCCATCTGCCCCCTCCTCACAAGGAGACAAAGGATACCCAACCAGAGGAGGAACCACACACACAAGTCACACAGAAATCTCCACTCTGAACACTCTAAATATGACCAGGTCCTTCACACCAACCTGCCTCCCTCCGATCCTTGGAAGTTCAAGCCAAAGAGGGTCAACTTGCCTCTGACAAGAAAGCACCTGCAACAATGGCCGCCTTTAGCTCCCCCTTACCCAAAACACCTTTGCTCTGACTAGTCACTGTTCATTTCCCCCAATCACATTTGCCCCACCCCCTGAACTGACTGCTCTGGAGCCACAGACTGACTGTGACCCACTTCCCAGACTGAAGAGGCATGGACTCCTGACCAAAAACACTGTAACTGTATGCCAGATCGGTGCCAATCCCCTTGAAATACTGTGCCAGGACTCTCTAACTCCATGTTATCTCCATGGACTTCAGTGAGGGCTACTCCCTTAAAATTTTGAGACATGGTTCTTGTTAATGCACATGCAATGCATTTTCCATGTAAACTGCTGGCACATGGAGCAGGTATGAGATTGATGTAGCACACATCAGTAGAGAAAGTTGTATGGTACCTTGACTGAGGACTACTGAACAGCAAGGCAAGCTGCTTAGTTGTGTGACTGTGTCAACTGCAAGGCAGAATAAGGCATGGATGCTGCAAACATGCAGGTAGGCTCTAAGGGAGTGTGTAAGCAGCTCTGAGATGCATCCTGGTCCATTCCATGCACTGGATGTGTGTCCCTCAGTACGAAGTGTCCTTGCAGCAGCCTTTCGATGCTAATTGCTGGTGTCTGTGATTATAGAGTGCACTGGCTGTTTACTGAAGAGGGGCCAGGGTGATTTTTGAAGGCTGGCAAATGCTGGATGCCAATGTCTGTGGAGCCGTGGTGTGTATGGTTGATGCCTGGGGTCGTGTCCTGAGATCTATTTTGTTCAAATGCATCATGGAGGTCAGTCAGAGCAAGCAGTGAGACGAATCCACCAGGAACCCACCCTGGTTGCCACATCAAGATTTCTCAATATCTAGTTTGTTTGGAGTTTTTTGTGTTTCATGGTATAATTCACCTCCGCTGTCAACTCTCCACTGTCTGGTGAGAAACTCTACACATGGAATTGCGTGAGGGAAGAACTGTGTGGATTTTTCTTCCAAACATGAGAGCTGCCAGTGAGTATATAAAACACTATCAAGAGAAATAACAAAAGATTTATCATTGGCTATCTGAAAAACTTGGCAAGTCACTTTACGTTTAATAATCACAGACTTTGTGGTCTGAACAGTGTATTTTGGGAGGCTGTTCAACTAAGAGTCACAACGAGAGGCATCAATATGTTGGACACCCCATTTCTTGTAAATGTTTGGAAGGGCACACTAGCGTACTGCATAAAATCGTCAGGCACAATTTGTCGATGCCCTCCAAACATGCTAAGTATGGTTGCCTATGTGTCAGCAACTATTTGCCACATAAAAGAAAATTTGGTGAAATTGTCAGTTACCAGAATATAACCACAACCATTAACAGAAATTCTCAGACACTACCTTGCACGACAGGTTTTGGTGTAGGCAATTTGACCATTGAGATTTCTCCATGATAACACCAAATAAAATAAAACAAGTTGCATTTATATAGTATATTTATACACAGTAAACTGTTAAAGACCACTCTTCAAAGGTAATTAATTGGCTGTGAGCTGCTCCCAATTTCTCATAAACTTCAAATCCAGTCCTTTAACTTTGTTCCTCATTCTGCAGATGCTGTCTGACCTGTTTCATATTTTCAACATTTTCTCTTCATATTTCACGCTGGCAACATTTGTAATACTTTGTTCCTGACAAATTTAAAAGTGTTCTTTAGCTGTTCAGTAATTCCGAAGTTGAAATATTGAATGCCATTAATAGAAAATGTATGTCTGCCTGAATAAGTTCAATCTGGACAGTGAAACGATTTAATCTTTAATTATACTGTCACATCACATCACTCAATTCCTATGCAACTTGCAGTGCAAGATGGTGGCAGAGTGATAGGACTGTGTGCGGGTTCTTTGTTGGAGCCCATTTTCTCCTGGTTTCCTTCTTTGTTTTACTTTTGTTTCTGCTCTTTTCTTTCACTTTATTTTTTCTTTTCTTTTGTTCTTTTTTCCATCTTTTCTGTGGTGGGTTGGTTAACAAAACCAACACAGCAGCGAGGGTGGGCCACATGTGGTGTGGCAGACATAACTTCTACCAGTGATAGGAGGCCGGTGACAGAGGAAGCGAGCTCCTCCCCCTGGTGTTTGGAGCCCATTGCAGTGTCAGTGAGGCTCCCTTCCCAATGTTTGGGGCCCATGGCAGCAACAGCAAGCCCCTCCTCCCAGTGTTTAGGCCCCATACAGTGTCAGTCAGGCCCTTCTCCCAGTCTTTGGGGCCCATGGCAGTGTCAGTCAGGCCCTCCTCCTGGTGTTTGGGTCCCTTGGCAGTGGCAGCAAATGCTCCACCAGCAATTGTCAACGTCAGCGCCGGCAGCAGCAGATTCTTCAAAATGACAGCAACATCGGCTGCCAAAGCAGGACTTGCAGCGGCCTGACCTGGCAGTGGAGACAGACTTTCTAGATTGTGGGATGAGTGTAGGTTCAGCAGCATCAACACAGTGGGCCCAGCGGTAAAGAGATGGTGATAAGTGGGGCAACTCCTATGCTGGTGGGTCCAGCAGTGGCAGTGGCAGGGCTGTGGGGTCTCCTTGAGGCTAGGTACTGGCATAGACTGGGTTGGAAAGACTGATGTTCTGAAGCTTTTACTTCTTTATTTTTCATATGTATTCCCATGACCTATAATGCTGGACTATTTATCTCTCTCCTTTTCCTTTTTTTTGTTTCCTACGAACTTGACATTAAGTACCTGTGGATACCTTTGCACCTAAAATGGGTCTGTAATATGATGACTGTAAGCTGTACTCATCCGAGTAAATGTGACAATAAAACTAATTCAAATCAATTCAATTCTTTAAATCTGTTGCCATTTACATGGATATTAAACATCAAATAAATTTCTTTCTCAGTAGCTGTTATACAGATATGGCATAATAATGATGTTTGCAATGGTCTACTGCATTATCAGCACAATGTTTAGTGCATGTCTCAAGTTTATGGCAGCAAGGATTGATTAGTTGTTTTGCATATGCCAGGTGAGATCCTTCCAGATTTCCCTCTTTTTCTAATAACCTGATTGTTATCAAAAATCGGAATCAAACAAGGAAGGAGAAATGCTCAAACAATATACAGTCCATGCATAATGCATGGAAATTTGGAGACACTTTCAGAAGATCAGAACATCTGGGACAATATTGAAGATTTGAGCTCCAGAACTTGCTGTACCTCCAGCCAAGCTGTTCCAGCGCAGCTAATAACATTGCCATCTACCTGGAAAACTAGAAAATTACCCAAGTATCTACTGTGCTCATAAAGCAGGATAAAATCCAATCCGGCCAATCACCGCCCCATCAGCTACTCTCAACCATCAGTAAAATCAGAAGTTTTACGATGCAGTATTTGCCTCAGCTTTAACCTACTCACTGATACCTCGGGTCATTCAGCTGCTAATCTCAGTATAACCTTGATCAATACAAAACAAGAGAGCTGAACTCCAGAGGTGAGGTGAGAGTGACTGCTCCTGATATCAAGGCAGTTTTCAATCAATTATGGCATCAAAGATCATTGGTAAAACTACAATGATCAGAACATGGAGAAAATTCTTCACTGGTTTGAGTCATACCTGACACAAAGGAAGATGGTTTTGGGTGTTAGAGGTCAGTTATCTGAACTCCAGGACATCTCTGCAAGAGTCCTTAGGATAGTATCCTACACCCGATCATCTTCAATTGCTTCATCAATGACATTCCCTCTACAATAAGGTCAGAAGTGGAGATATTCACTAATGATTGCTAATTATTCAACACTATTTGTGACTCCTCAGATAGTGAAACAGTCCATATTCAAATATAGTATGACCTGAAAATATCCAAGTGGCAAGTAACATACACAACATAAATGTCAAACAATGAACATTTCCGACAAGAATGAATCTAACTACTGCCCCTTGACATTCAATGGCATTACCATTGTTGATTATTCCACTGTCAGCATCATGGGTGTAGTACTTACCAGAAACTGAACTATATTAACCATATATATACTGTGCCTACTAGAGCACATCATAGGCTACAGTGTTTAACTCACCTCCCAACTCTCAGACCCTGTCTCTCCATCTATAATGCATAAGTCAAGAGTGTGAAGGAATATTGCACACTTGACTGGATAACTGCAACTCCAACTATACACAGGAAGCTTGATACCATCCAGAACAAAGCAGTCCACTTGATTGTTCCTAACATTCACAAACATTTACTCCTCCAATAGCTGCAGCAATGTCTCACATCTTCAAAATGCCTGCAGAAATTCACCAAGTGTCCTTTGACAGCATCTTGCAAACCCACAACCACTACCATCCAGAAGGACAAAGGCAGCACATACATGGGAACACCACTGCCTGCAAGTTCCTCTCCGAACCCTTTCTCATCTGACTTGATAATACATCATCATTCCTTTAGTATCGCTGGGTCAAAATCCTCAAACTTCCTCTCTAACAGCACTGTGGGTACTCACCCAAAGGACTGCAACAGATCAAGGAGGCAGCTCACCACCTGTTTTTCAGGACAATCAGGATGTTAAATACTGGTCTAGCCAGTAATGCACATCTCATGAATGAATAAGAAAATATATTCGGCTTTACCAGGACCAGGCCTGTGTTGCAACAGCAGCGTGTTCCTCATTCTCCTCAGTTAGTGAGCTTGAGTGTACAATGGCATTTTTTTTTACATAAACAGAGAAAGTATTTTGCAGTTAATAATTGCACACACAGACAATGAGGATTGGCTGTGACTTGGCAATTCACTAATCAAGGCCATTGAAACATGAATCAAAGACTAAATATATTTCACCTTTTTAAAGTAAGAATCATTCCGAATGGAAGGTGTCTCTTGACATGTTGTCTTTCTGAAGTCTTTTTTAAAGGTTACTGAATTCAATCTCATCTCTTTCTCCATAGCTCTGTTATTCATGTCCTATTCAATTACGTCACCTATTTCCTTTTTTGAAAGTTACTACTTAATCTGCTTCCATTATTCTTCTTGGTGATATGTTCAAGATCACAACAATTTGTAATGGAAATGGAAATTCTCCTCATCATCCACCTCATTCCTTTGCCGGTTACCATCAATATGATTCTACTGGTTTCTGAATTTCACATCCTTGAAAATTATCACAGGATCCTTTTTTCAGTTATCAATTCACTAGCATCACCAAATCAAACTTCCTGCTCATTACATCATTGATATTTTTTGAGCCTGTTGTACACAAATTGGCTTCCATGCTTCCTTCATTACAGCAGTGACAACACTTAACAGTAGATCATTGTATGGACAGAAATCTAGCTGTTCCAGAATTGTGAAAGGCGACATAGAACAGCATTACTTTCATTTCTTTATCTTTCCCTCTGCTCTCCTTCTTCATTTTACTGTCTATCTCACACTTCTCTCTATTTCCCAGTCTATCCCTTTAGATTTCAGGTCCTCTGTCTCTCTTGCATTACTCGCTGTCTCTCTTTGAATGTCTCAATGACCTCTTTGTCCCTGCCTCACCCTTTCTCCTCTTCTCTCTCTCAGTTTCTCAAACTATTTGTTTTTCTCTGCATCCCTTTGTTTCTCTGTTCCAATATTTGTGTCTCCTCCTTTGTCCATATCTCCTCTCCATATTTCTCTCACCTTGCTGAATCCATTTGCCTGGACAGTTATATATTTCTGAGTTTAAGCTATTGTCGGTTTATTATTAGCATTTGACAGCAAAATGAAACAATCATGTCACAGTTTGCCTTCCTGTCTGACACCCTTTAGCAAGGTGGAAGAATAAATTATCCTTTAACCAACAGCTCACTGTCGGTCTTTGTAGACATAATGCAAGCGCCCAACTTTTGAGTGCCCATAGGTTATCAGTTTAATTCATTAAATATAATAAAATGCTGTAAGGTATTGTCTAAGCAGCAAACTGGTACCAAGCTTATGGTCTACAAGGAAGTCGTGATACTCACCCTCCTATGTTGCTCAATGTGGTGGACCATATGCAACAGGAACCTCAGAAACCTGGAGAAGACTCACTAGAGTTGCCTGCACCTGCAAGTCCATTGGCAGGATAGGTACCCAAATGTCTTACTGTGTGCTCTTGCTCAGATCTGGAGGAGCTGGTGTTGGACTGGGGTGGACACAGTTAAAATTCTGATGAAGGAGCAGTGCTCTGAAAGATAGTGCTCCCAACTAAACCTGTTGGACTATAACCTGACGTTGTCTGATTTTTTTTTACCTTGCTCAGATCAACACCTTCAGCATTGGAGCGTTGACCTTTTGCAATCAGCTCCACTCGGTGAGCCACATCATCCACATGCATGACACACAAGTCCTAAAACAAGATTTCTACTGAGAGTTTCTACTCACTAAGTGAGCCCCAAAGGGATAGAGGAAACACCAGAAGACTATCCTTGAAGCATCCTTGAAACCTTGCAATGTCCTCATTGAAACCTGGGAAATGCTAGCCTGAGACTGCCCCAAGTGGAGGGACAGCATTCAAGAAAGATCTGTTTACCTGAGGCTCATTGGTAACAACAAACTGAAGTCAAGCATTGACAGAAAGGTGCATGGGGCAATCCAGGCATTTTCCCAACCTCTGCCTGTCCCACCTAGACAGTGACTGGACATCATGCATTAGAATCCTCAGTCACTCTAGAATTCATTGCTAGTATGGAAGCAAGCCATTCTTGACCATTAGGTCTGCCTAAGTAAAAGAGAATGCCGGGCAATGCATTCTTGATCCAAGGTGTTATGAAGGGATGATAGTAAATATCCAAATTTGAAGAAGGCGTTTTGTACAAGATTGTTAGTCACAGCAGAATTGAGATTCATTTTAGTCATAAGATTCTTTTTGTTCTATGACACATTCTGTGAAATGCTCAAAACATACAAGGCATATTTCATCCTGTAGCTACTCCATTCATTGGGATGTTTCTGTTATGCTGCCAAAAGTAAATGAAGGCTTTTAACAATGTATTTCTAGTAACAGATGATTGGACTTCAAGTTGCCAACTTATGATGGCAGACGTGACAGTATAGTGAACAAACGCTGCTTTCAAGAAAGTGAAGTACTGTTTGTGCCACAAGCTCCAATTACAAAATGACATGTATCTCTCAAGTTGCCTCTCTCACATCTTGCAGCTGTCAAATGAATTTCAATGATTCATTTGACCTGCACTTTTATATGAGATTTAGATCCAATAAATGCTACTTCTTCCACAAGATTTATAGCTATTTCCTCCCCGAAGGTTACTAGATGGTAGAAAAATCACCCAAGGTTTATCCCTGCCAACAACAATGCTTATACAAATCTAGGTTCACTAGATTCCCAGGTATATGGGAAGAAATCTTCAGCAGATCGAGCCCCATTTGAGTTTAGAAGAATAGAGGCTACGTTAAGTGAGGTACACAAGTTTCTGAGGCAGAGTAGGTGCTGGGAGAATGTTATCTTGTAGGAAGTTTAGAGCAAGGAGGCACAGTTTAAAAAAAGATTTCCCATTTAAGACAGAGATGAAGTGCGAGTTCATCTCTCAAAAGGTCATTCATGTTTGGAATTCTCTTTCCCAGGAAGCAGTGGAGGCTGGGATGTTGAACATATTCAAGGCTGAGTTGGAGAGATTAATGGACAAGAGATGGACAGAAAAGAAGAGCGAAGGCCATAAACAAAAACCGTGCCTTTCTCTTGCAGACGAGTTCAGAATCATGGATAATACCCATCTTCGCATTCACATGAAAAGTTCAATTTTGCAAATCAAACATGAGTCATTTCCTCAGTGGTGTGTTAGCCAGAAACTGGCAAGCAATGCTACTTGGGATTGAGTCACAATTTTAATTGTTTCTCATGGATTCAATTCAAAGTGGAATTTTGTTCACTACATGATTAGGGTTGAATAAGATAGTTGCTTCAGGCGTTTTAAATATTTTTCTTTCTGTAAGATACAGGTGTTTTAAAACAAAAAGTGATCTGGAAAATTCACATCTCTCGGCTGCCTTGGGAGACAGGTGTTTTCTCATGCTCCACCTATTAAAGTCTTGTTTAGACACAGCTTTGAAAGATTAATCATTTCAATCTACCAAGTGACACACAACTAGAAATGAAGTTTGGATGCCTATAACCTCAGTAACCATAGATACATACATTTAATGATTTTTCAACCTCCTGAAAGAACTTACATTTATCTCATATGGCTCATAATCTCAAGAGCATTCCACAGTTTTGTACAGCCAACAAAGTATTTTTAGAGTCCCTGTTGTAATATGTGGAATGCTGTAGCCAACCAATGCAAAGCAAGGTCACAGAAAGAGCAAGAGACAACGGACTGGTCTTTTACTCTTTTGTGATATGAGTGGAGAGATAAATCTTGGCTAGCGTCCAAGGAAATCTCCCCATCTCTTCTTTAAAATGGTGCTTTAAGACTTTTCATGTTCACTTTGTTGGCTTATGTGTCACCGACCGTATATCAGTATGGGTTTACGAAACATGCTCATGATATCGTCTCTACATCATACCATGTGACTTGTGGGGTATAAAGCTTCCATACTCCATCTTACTCGGGGGATCACTTGAAGCATGACACACTTCTGAAAACATGCTCCTAATGTTAACCCAGATGTTTTTGTGGTGGTGAACCTTACATTTGTATTTAAAAGGTAGCTTTAATAAATTTATGTTGGATCCTTCACAACCATTATATCCATGCCTAATTTCTTATGTCAGAGAACATAAATAAGTATTGACACATCAGGTAAAATATCCTGTTGCAGGAAAATTCACATCATACTTGAAAGAGCAGAGAAACTCTCAGATCAATTTTTAAATCTAAAATACAGCACCTCTGACAATGTGACACAGCCCCAGTGCTATATTGAAGTGTCAGCCTTATTATGCATTCAAGTCTTTGGTGTGGTAATTGAGCTCAAAGTTTTCCGATTCTTTGAAGATTGTAGGGATTACGAAGAATTACAAGAGATATACAGCACAAAAACAAGCCATTCAGCCTGATCAGTTCCTACAGGTGTTTATGCTCTAGTCACCTTGTTTTGTGAAAGGGTAAAAGCAGTCACCAAATGGGCACAGTGTTTGTTTGAAAGCCGGGCTTTAATACACACTCTTTGATGATTACCATCATTTCAGCTTGCACTCAGAGAGGAGAAAACAGAGGCAGTTGCTGGTTTTCTACTCGTGCTGAGAAGGCACAATTTTCACAAAGTAACATATCTAGGTTATACTTCCACTGAAATGTGAATTGTGACAGCTGGAGTTATATTTCACAGTGATTCAAGGAGTGAGTGAGAGGATACATAAGCATGGAGCTGGAGATCTTAGTGGTGAAGAGTCAAATGAGGGCAATGCAGGGATGGAGAACTTCACCACACCTTCTCTTTAGCCTTCTATTATCCCTGTCCCTGCAGCATCTGGTGCACCTCAGGTTATTCTCATGTCTTTCTCACATTCCCCCTGCAGACCAAGGGGACCCTTAACAAGATGCTGAGAGCCACATTTACTCCATCGTCATGGTTATCTCCAATTATCATAAATAAAATGTTGCATAACATTAATTCTTTTCATATGAAGTTCTCAGAGTCTGACAGTTGGAAGAAGTATTGCTCCGTTGTTAGTAAAGTATTGAGAAAGTGCCCCAGAAAGTCTTTCAATGTGTTTCAAAAGTCATCTTTAAATCTTCAATAGCAAGTGTATAGCATTAGGACTTGGTACAATGCTAGTACGATGCCAATTACACAGACCATGCATCCCAACAATTGTGTGATCAGCATGGTGGTTCAATGGTTAGCACAGCTATCTCTTAGCACTAGAGACCTGGGTTCAATTCCTGTCTGTGAGGAGTTTACAAATTCTCCCCATGTTTCTGTGGGCTTCCTCCTACAGTCCAACGATATGCAGGTTAGGTGGATTGGCCTTGGGAAATACAAGGTTACAGGTGTAAGGTAAGGGGTTGGGTCTGGGTGACATGCTCTTCTGAAGGTTGGTGTGGACTTGACTGGTCAAATGGCTTGTTTCCACACTGTGGGGATTCTTTGATCTCAAAGAGTATACTCTTTCAGTTTTTAATAGCAGGGAGAGTACAGACCACACTCTACTACCCACAGCTAACAAACACATAAACATCTACTATTAGATGTGCTTCTGCAATTGAGCATAATTAAAGATAAAGATTAAAGATAATTAGTTGAGCTTCAATGTGACTCATTTATGCTTACCAGAAATGACATACATTCATTGCTACTGATGGGTTCCCTACCAGCAGAAGGAATAGTTTCTATGTTTTGTATAACCCAAGAATATGTTGAGCCCATAGCTCCCCTTTGCTTTCTCCATGACAATGCCTCAGCCAGAAAGTGTGATGAAGCATCCGGGGGGAATCAGATAACTCCCTTAAAAGAAAGAATATGCAGGGTGAAGGTGGGGGAGAAGCATGAGAGAATTGGTCCTTCTGTGAGATGGCACTTGCATGGCAGACTGATCAGCATCATTCTGTGCTGTAAACATTCTGTGATTCATTAAAGAAAAATATATTGTTTCTATTTGTGCTCCACTTTAGCCTCCTCTCATTCCTCCTCAACTAGCATTATAACATCTTGTACAGAGCTGGTTTGGACACAGCAAGGTAAGTAGCTTCCTTCCATGATGTAACCATCGTAATGACTTTATACCGTAGCCCTCCATCGCCTTCTCCCTCATGCTTCTATCTTCCCTTTACAGTCTAAATTCCACTTCCTGCAACTCTGAATAGCTACCCTTTACTCTGTCTCTCTTGCAGCCAGCTAATTACCTATTCTTCAACCTGTTCCATCTCGACACTCTGGTCCTTTTTTATTAGTCTGTGACACCTTGTCAAAGGCCTTTTAAGGATCTAGGCAAGTTTCATCTACACCATTACCATTGTCCATCTTGTTTGTCACTTCTTCAAAAAAGTCAACGAGATTGGACTTGCAAGATTCTGGGTCCTAAATTCCATGTAAACTATTCATTATCATCTTTTTGATTTCTAGATGATTTCTTATTCTCTCCTTTAGTAAACATTCCATTATTTTTCCTGCCACTAATGTGAAGGTTACAGATCCTTGGTTAACTTATATGTCTCTTCTTAAATATAAAATTAACTACCTGAATTTTGTCTGGCAGTATAGTTTTATATACCAAATTATTACCCTCTGCTATATTTCAGCCTCAATTTATTAAAATGTATGGCTACAATCAGTCCAGACCAGAAGTTTTATTTTCTGTGAATCTAGTAAGTTTATTTAATATATAATTTATAATTCCATCTTCTAACATCATGTCCAGATGGCTGTCCCATGATAAATATTGAAGTAAAATAATTATCTCGTACTTTTGCCGTTTATCTACCTCTGCCTATGATTTTATCCTATCCATTCTTTTCTGACCTTATTTTCAACCCAACTTTCCTTTTTTTTAAATTATCTACCTTTGGAATGCTTTATTTTAAAGTTTCATGTTTCCTGATAATTTAGTTTTGTGATTCCTCTTTGTTCTCTGAGTTTTTTTAAACTTTTCTCCAAATTGGAGGGTGAAAATTAATATCCTCCCCTCAAGCAAGGAGAATGGTTAATAAAAAGGGACTGTGGTGGATGGGCAGCTCACCACATTTCCAGCTCCACCCCAATTAAGACCAATAGAGAACCTTCGTACTCCATTGCCATTTGAACACTAAAGGAAGCGTTTATTGCAATCCACTCCTTTAAATCCCAACATTGCTGCATTTCTATGCTGCTGTTCCATCCTGTCTTAGACAGGACTGTGGTACCTCGAACTGCATTTTGCTTGACTTGCCCCCAGGCAGCCAATGCACAGTCCCAGTCATTCAGGAAGAGTATTCACGGTGTAGTGATTGTAATAATGAGGTGTAGTAATGAGGTCAGCCAGGTGGACCTCATAGAATAGGTGTTCCCCAATTGGGGCTGCTAATCTGGTCCAGCCAGTGAGCCTGACTGATAGATACAAAGAGTGCCAGACATTCTGGACAGCATATTATTATAGGGAGCAAGAGTTGTCCTGAGCAAGGGTTGCCATCAGATATTGGCTGAACTCCACCAAGTTCATTCCAGTGACTCTAAAATAAAAATGTTGGTGAGAAGTTACGTCTGGTGACCAGGCTTGGATGCAGACATAGCCGTGTTGGAGGGACACTGCCCAGAGTGCCAACAAGGACAAAATTTAGTCAGCAACTCCTTCACTTTCATGGGAATGGCCAGGTAAACCCTGGATACACATCAACTATGTAGGTTCTTTCATGAACTCCATGTTTTTAGTCATTGTGGGCACCCACTCAAAGTTCATAGACATGCAGAGAGTTCATTAATCAAACATGGAGTCAACAATAGAAAAACTGCGAGCACCTTTTGCAATACTTGAACTTCTGGAAGTGTTGGTCATTTATCAGAAGGGAATTTGCATCTTTCCTAAAGTTGGGATTCAATATATAAGGACAGTTCGAAACCATCCATCGTCCAATGGTATGGCAGAAATAGCCGTCCAAACTTTGAAGGCAGGCTTGAAGAAAAGCCTACAGCTTCACTAGAAGCCAAACAGTCTGAGTTCCTGTCTGGTTATAAGATCACCCCTCATGTAACTACAGGGATAGTAACTCCAGCTGATTTACTAATAGGGAGAAGACTCTGCACCAGGTTAAATGTGACCTTCCTGGACCTGGGGTTGGGGTGTGTGTGTGTGTGTGTGTGTGTGGTGGGGTGGGGGGTGTGGGGGTGCAGTGTGAAATGTCATCAGGAAGGCCAGTGCCAGACGTCAGACCCCATCAAGCAAGAGAGACAGTTTTAGACAGACAGCAACGTTTGGTGTGGGAACCACAGGAATGGCCCTGCATAGGTGAGAGACATGGTCACCACAAGGTCAGGACTGGATATGTGTAAAGTTCGACTAAGTGCGACGGTCCTGACCAAACATGTGAACCATTTGAAAATCGCAAATTCATAAACAGGGCTGGAGCAATGAGTTAGACCGAACGGCCTGTTTCTGGATTGTACATCTCTATGACTCTCTGCCTTACTCCTCGGAACAGTCCGAAAGGCTGTCAGAACCCATGAGTTCTGACTCTCCATCAAACTTTGAATAGATATCGGAATCTGAGATGAACATGATGGATCGACATCTTTGCCACTGGAAGAAGAGAATGAATTTCTCCCAAGATGCTTCAAGCACAAGAGGAGAGCTCCTGTGTGTTATACACTGCCCATGTTCAACATAGATTTACAGAAACTTCACCTACTGTGAAAATGCCCATAAGAAACTAGAAAAAAAAGGAACTGTCCTATATCCTTGGACTCAAATGTGGAGTAATATTGTGATCATAATGAAGTCAGCCAGGTGGACATCATAGAATATGAGTTCACTGATTGGCACTTTTAATCTGATCCCAACAGGGAGCTGACAGATATGAACAGGAGTGTCAGACAGTCTGATACTCTGAGTGAGCTGGATCAGTGTCAAGGACTCTCCATGTGTAAATAAAGGGTGACGTGGTGGCAGGTACCGGCTTCTGTGGAATTATTTCACATGTGACCTCTTGCTTAACCTCCTGGAGTTCCAACATGTCCGTGGCTCTCATCACAGCCTTCCTTTCTTGGATGTGTGCATTCCTTTAGGATCTAGTCATACTCCAAACACCTATGGTGCACACTTGCAATTTAGCTCTGAGTTGGAATGACTATAGACAAAAACATCCCTGCAGATCTCAGAGCTCCAATCAGTCTCAATTTCCAGTAACTCCCACTTAATACTATCATGTCCTGCCTTGTCATCTCTAGCTGACTTTATTTATTTGTTCAATGACAGCCTGAATTAAAATTCAGAGTCATACTTTATTACAAAAACGAATGATTTATTCATCTAAGAGCAAAAATAATCCTGAGCATCCTGCAATCCTGTGACATGATCAAGTCTCGGAGTTGTTTAGCTCAGCTAAATGGCTGTTCACAATTTCTCAAACTCAATTTATGTGTCAAAGTATTTTTACCTTTGGTGCTTACATTATCATCATCTATAATTCCTTATTGGTCTGTTTGAAAGGATTTTGGAGAGGTCCAGACATAATATCTTACACAAAGTTCTAAAACACTGATTTTAAATATTATATGATTGTGGCTCTCCATATGTTAACAAAAATCACAGAGTCAGATCCATAATCATGTTAAGAAGTTGATTAACTTACAACTGTACATTATTATGACATCTCAAATGTATTTATCCAGTTTGGATTATATACTTTTTTAGATTTCTAATATAGTATCGTATTATAGTGGCATTGATCACCTTATTTAAAGAAAAGTGTAAATAGATTAGAACATAGAACATAGATCATAGAACAATACAGCACAGAACAGGCCCTTCGGCCCACGATGTTGTGCCGAACTTCCATCCTAGATTAAGCACCCATCCATGTACCTATCCAAATGCCGCTTAAAGGTCGCCAATGAATCTGACTCTACCACTCCCTCGGGCAGCGCATTCCATGCCCCCACCACTCTCTGGGTAAAGAACCCACCCCTGACATCTCCCCTATACCTTCCACCCTTCACCTTAAATTTATGTCCCCTTGTAACACTCTGTTGTACCCGGGGAAAAAGTTTCTGACTGTCTACTCTATCTATTCCTCTGATCATCTTATAAACCTCTATCAAGTCACCCCTCATCCTTCGCCGTTCCAACGAGAAAAGGCCGAGAACTCTCAACCTATCCTCGTACGACCTACTCTCCATTAGAAGCAGGTCAGAGCAGGTTTACCAGACTAATTCCAGGAATGGGCAGGGCTGCCTTATGAAGAAAGGTTGGACAGCCTGGGATTTGTATCTGCTGCGGTTTAGAAGAGTAAGAAGCAATTTGATTGAAACATAAAAGTTGGAGGAATCTTCATATGGTGGATGTGGAGAATTGAAAACTAAAGGTTGCCCACTTAAACTGAAACAATGTGCGTTCCTTTTCTCTCAGTGTCATACATTTTTGAAACTCTTCCCTGAAAGCAGAGTCTTTGAATATTTTTAATAGTTTGTAGCACACTAATCGGAAAGGTTAATGTCTCTGCCTCATAGAAAAGGCCTTTAAGTAACATTTCACAAAAACCCTCGCTAATATACAGTGCCAATTTGATTTCCTCGGGGACAACATGAGCCAATTTATCATTCATGTTAAGGCAGTAATAAAACTAACGGGAAATATCTAATTAAATCTTTATGGAAGATGGAATCAAATATCCCTGTTTGTCAGTATTCTTTGTTATTATTGCAAAATTAAACACATGCTCTCCTAGTCCAGGAGATAGTTTTACATTTGGATATGTATTGGTTCACCTCTAATTGGCTGTCTACAAAGTTCAAACTTTCATCACACTGCAACCTGACTGTGGGAGCTCTGCTATGGATCTACCATGTGTGCATCTAGGACAGAGTAGCTGTATTACAATGTCAATTGGCCTCAAACATTTATTTCACCCATAGCTCCTTAAGCTCTTCTACCATTGAATAAAATCATGGCTGACCTACAACCTAACTCTATATTGCCAATGCCTCATATTCCTTAGTAACTTTGGATCTCGGTTTAAAATCAACAATTGCTGACATTTCTGGAAGCGATTTCCAAAGTTCTACCTCACTTTAAATAAGATATAATGCTATCCCTCAGCAGCATGCCAGGAGGCAAAGGGACTGGGATGGTCACTCATTACGTTCTGACTCTCTGTTCATAATTTAACTCTTGGAATTCAGGCACCGTTTTGCTAAACCTTCAAGACCACTGTAAGGACTCATTCCCTAACTCTGCAGTGTTTCAAGAATTGACTACCACCAGTTTCATAAAGGCAATTACGAATGGACAATAAATGCTGTCCTTGCCAGCAAAGACCAAATCTCTTGATTGCGAATCCTTGTGGGATATTTTGCACGTGCTGTTGGGAGGGCTTTAAACTAACTTGGCAGAAGAGGCATGCTGGCTCAGTGGTTAGCACTGCTGTCTCACAGCACTAGGGACCCGGGTTCAATTCCAACCTTGGACAACTGCCTGTGTGGAGTTTGCACATTCTCCCCGTGTCTGTGTAAGTTTCCTCTGGGTGCTCCGGCTTCCTCCCACAGTCCAAAGATGTGCGGGTCAGGTGAATTGGCCATGCTAAATTGCCCATGGTGTTAGGTATGTTAGTCAAAGGAAAATGGGTTTAGGTGGGTTACTTTTCGAATGGTCGGGTTGGGCTGAAGGGCTTATTTCCCCACTGTAGGGAATCTAATCTAACAGATATCACTCATGAGGCAGTATGAGAGAAGAACACCAGGATTCACTAATTCTTGGGGAGACAGACAGAGCTGGAGTAGAGAATTGAAAGTAAGTAGATGGAGCTGAAGTAACGGAGAACACAACCAAAGTCTAAATCAGGGTCAGTGTGCATGCATGTGACTGATTATTATGAATACAATTGGGGAATTACAGGCTCACATTGCATATAGAAATATGATGTTGTGGTGATAACTGAGACATAGGAACAGGAGTAGACCATTCAGCCCATCAAGACTGCTCTGCCATTCGATAAGATCATGGTTGATTTGTGGCCCAACTCCATATGCCTGCTTTGGGCCCATGTACCTTCATGCATTTGCTTAGTTAAAATTTGTGTATCTCAGGTTCAAATTTAACAATTCAATTAGCATTGACCACTATTTGAGGAAGAGACTTCCAAACCTTCACCTTTCTGTGTGTAGAAATGCTTTCGAACATCTCTTCGAATGGCTTGGATCTGCTCCTGGTTCGAGAATATTCAACCAGTGGAAATAGTTTATCTGTATCTATCCTGTCTTTCCCAGTTAATATCCTGAAGATCTCTATTAGATCACTTCTTAACCTTCTAATTTGAGAGAATAAAGGTCTAACTTGTGTCATCTCTCTTCATAACCTAACCCCTGAAGTTGAGGTATCATCCTTGTAAATGTCCATTGAACTATCTTCAGGGCCAAAACATCCTTCCAAAGGTGTGGTGCCCAGATCAGCTTACAGTAAACTAGGTGGGATCTTACTGGGGTTTTGTATAACTGCATCATACTGTCTACATCCCTAAACTCCAGCCCTTTAGATATGAAGGCCAGCATTAGTCTTCTTGACTATTTTCTGCACCTGTTTATGGCATTTAAAAGAGCTATGCAGCTGAAACACCAAATTTCATTGGCCATCAACCATATTTAACATTGCCCCTTCTAAAAACTACCCTAATCTGTTTTTGTTTTTCAGTTCAAAATGAATAACCTCACATTTGCTTATATTAAAATTCCATTGCCACAACTTTACCCATACATCTCATCTATCAATATCCTGTTGTAATATTAAAGCATAGCACAGTACGGCACAAGATGGGCCCTTCAGCCTGTGATGTTATGCTGAACGTAATGCCAAATTAAACATTCCTCTGTCTGCCCTTGGTCCATATCCTTCCGTTCCTTGCATATTCATGTGCTTATCTAACAGTCCCTTAAACACCCCTGTCATATCTGCCTCCATCATCATCCCTGGCAGCATGGTACAGACTGGCTCTCCCTATTGCAAACAGGCATGCTGTTTTGGAAAATGTAAGGAGTGATGGACTCTCAGGGGAATATAGCACTGACAGCCAGTTTCCTTTTACTGAGACTAGCTCTAAATAACAAAGGGTACACCAAGTTCCAAGTGACCAATTGGTCAGAGGCCCAGACACACATTTCTGTGACCGATAACGAGATATTAGAATGAGATGTTGCCACCCTGGAGCCAGGCTCGAAAATATCCCAGAGAGGGTGCGGAATATTCTCAAAGAGGAGAGGGACCAGCAGGACATCATTTTACACATTGGAACAAACAACATAGGAGGAGAAAAGCACAAAATTTTGAGGAGAGAATGTAGGAAATTAGGCATGAATTTAAAAAGTAGATCCTTGAGGGTAGTGATATCTGGATTACTCCTGGTGCAAAGTGCTAGTGAGAGTAGAAATCAGAGGATAGAGCAAATGAATGTATGGCTGAGGAGCTGGTGCAGGGGAGAAGGATTCACATTTTCTGGATCATTGGAATGTCTTCTCAGGTAGAAGTGGCCGGTATAAGAAAGAGGTCAGTGGTGGGGGTGGAGAGAAGAGAGAGAGAGAGAGATGGGGTGTGTGGGGTGGGTTGGTGGTGGGACCCCGGGAGATAGTGAGGAAAGAGATCATTCTGAAAAGTAGTAAGTCAAAACATCAGGACAGGCAGAAACAAAGCAAAGATCAAAGTAGTACTGATCAATTAAACTGTATTTATTTCAATGCAAGGGGCCTAGCAGGTAAGACAGGTGAACTCAGGGCATGGTTGGGAACATGGGACATCGTGGTAATTACAGAACTATGGCTCAGGGATGGACAGGACTGGCAGCTTAATTTTCCAGAGTATAGATGCCATAGGATAACATTCTGGCTGTTCAAAGTTTGGGAGAAGATTTGTAGCTAGGGTGCTCACTGTTGTGGTTCTGTTCACCAAGCTGGGAATTTGTGTTGCAGTCGTTTCGTCCCCTGTCTAGGTGACATCCTCAGTGCTTGGGAGCCTCCTGTGAAGCGCTCCTGTGATGTTTCCTCCAGCATTTATAGTGATTTGTACTTGCTGCTTCCGGTTGTCATTCCAGCTATGGCTGTACTTAAGGAGGATATTCCTGGCAATACATCTAGTGAAGTTATTTAGGTGGAACTGAGAAATAGGACAGGGATGATCACTTTATTAGGATTGTACTATAGATCCCCCAATAGTCAATGGGAACTTGAGAAATAAATTTGTAAGGAGACTTCAGTTATCTGTAAGAATAATAGGGTGGTTATGGTAGGGGATTTTAACTTTCCAACATAGACTGGGACTGCCATAGTGTTAAGGGCTTGGATGGAGAGGAATTTGTTAAGTATATATAAGAAAACTTTCTGATTCAATATGTGGATGTATCTTTGAGGAGAAGGTGAAACACTTGACCTACTCTTGGGAAATAGAGCAGGTGACTGAGGTGTCAGTGGGGAAGCACTTTGGAGCCAGCAACCATAATTCTATTAGTATTAAAATAGTGATGGGAAAGGATAGACCTTAGAAAGGATCTAAGAGTTGAAGTTCTAAACTGGAGGAAGGCGAATTTTGATGGTATTAGGCAAGAACTTTCAGAAGTTGATTGGGGTCAGATGTTCGCAGGTAAATGGACAGCTGGAAAATGGGAAGTCTTCAAAAATGAGATAACAAGAGTGTTCCTGTAAGGGTGAAGAGCAAGGTTGATAGTTGTAGGGAATGCGGGATGACTACAGAAATTGAGGTTTTGGTTACGAATAAGAAGGAAACATAAGTCAGCTATAGACAGGAGAGATTGAGTATAAAGACAGTAGGAGTATACTAAAGAGGGAAATCAGGAAAGCAAAAAGGGGACATGACAGGGCTTTGGTAAATAGAGATAATGAGAATCCAAAGGGATTCTACAAAACATTAAGAACAAAAGGATAACTAGGGAGAAAATAGGGCCCATTAAAGATCAACTTTAAAGATCGATAGTCAAAGGTGAGGTGCCGGAAGACTGGAGCTTGGCTAATGTGGTCCCACTCTTTAAGAAGAGTAGTAAAGGCAAGCCAGTGAGCCTGACCTCGGTGGTGGGCAAGTTGTTGGAGGGAATCCTGAGGGACAGGATGTACATGTATTTGGAATGGCAAGGACTGATTAGGGATAGTCAACATGGCTTTGTGCATTGGAAATCATGTCTCACAAACTTGATTGAGTTTTTTGAAGAAGTAACAAAGAAGATTGATGACTGCAGAGTGGTAGATATGATCTATATGGACTTCAGTAAGGTGTTTGACAAGGTTACTCATGGGAGATTGGTTAGCAAGGTAAGATCTCACAGAATATAGGGCGAACTAGCCATTTGGATACAGAACTGATTCAAAGGTAGAAGACATAGGGTGGTGGTGGAGAGTTGTTTTTCAGACTGGAGGCCTGTGACCAGTGGAGTGCCACAAGGGTCGGTGCTGGATCCTCCACTCTTTGTCATTTACATAAAGGATTTGGATGTGAGCATGAGATGTATAGTTAGTAAATTTGCAGATGACACCAAAATTAGAGGTGTAGTGGACAACGAAGAAGGTTACCTCAGACTACAACAGGATCTTGATCAGATGGGCCAATGGAGTGGCAGATGGAGTTTAATTCAGATAAATGCGAGGTGCTGCATTTTGGGAAAGCAAATCTTAGTAGGACTTATCCACATAATGGTTACGTCCTAGGGAGTGTTACTGAACAAAGAGAGCTTGGACAGCAGGTTCATAACCCCTTTGAAAGTAGATTCATAGGTAGATAGGATAGTGAAGAAGACGTTTGTTATGCTTTCCTTTATTGGTCAGAGTATTGATTCCAGGAGTTGGGAGGTCATGTTGAGGCTGTACAGGACATTGGTTAGGCCACTTTTGGAATATTGCGTGCAATTCTGGTCTCCTTCCTATTGGAAAGACGTTGTGAAACTTGAAAGGGTTCAGAAAAGATTTACAAGGATGTTGCCAGGGTTGGAGGATTTGAGCTTTAGGGAGAGGCTGAACAGGCTGGGGCAGTTTTCTCTGGAGCATCGGAGGCTGAGGGGTGACCTTATAGAGGTTTACAAAATGATGACAGGCATGGATAGGATAAATAGACAAAGTCTTCTCCCTGGGAGCGGGGAGTCCAGAACTAGAGGGTTTAGGGTGAGAGGGGAAAGATATAAAAGAGACCTAAGGGGCAACTTTTTTAAACAGAGGGTGGTACAAGTATGGAATGTGCTGCCAAAGGAAGTGGTGGAGGCTGGTACAATTGGGTGGGTATATAAATAGGAAGGGTTTGGAGGGATATGGGCCAAGTGCTGGAGGTGGGACTAGATTAGGTTGGGATATCTGGTCGGCATGGACAGGTTGGACCGAAGGGTCTGTTTCCATGCTCTACATCTCTATGACTCTATAACAAGGCTGCTTATGTATGGAATCACAGGAGATGGGATAGATACTAAACAACAATTTTGTATCACGTGCACTGTGGAAAACGATATGGAGGATAGAGAACTTGGGAAATCAATAACAACATGTTGAAAAATGTCCATATTACAGAAGAGGAGGTGCTGAACATCTTAAAATACATAAAGGTGGATAAATCCTTGGTATCTAATCAGGTATACCCTAGAAGTCTGTGGAAAGCTAGGGAAGTGATTGCTGGGCCCCTTGCTGAGATACTTGTATCATTGATAGCCACAAGTGAGGTACCGAAAGACTGGAGTTGACGAACATGGTGCCATTATTTTAAAAAGGTGCTAAGGAAAAGCCAGGGAACTATAGACTGGTGAGCCTGACATCGATGCTGTGCAAGTTGTTAGAAGGAATCGTGAGGGATAGGATTTACGTATATTTGGAAAGGCAAGGACTGATTAGGGATAGTCAACATGTGTTTGGGAAATCATGTCTCATGAAGTTGATTATGTTTTTTCAAGAAGTAATGAGGAAGATTGATGATGACGGAGCAGTGGACGTGATCTACATGGACTTTAGTAAGCCATTAGACAAGATTCCTCATGGTCGACTGGTTAACAAGGTGACATCACATGGAATTCAGGAAGAATGAACTCGTTGAGTACAGAACTAGCTTAAAGGTAGAAGGCAGGTGGAGGGTTGCCTTTCAGACTGGAGGCCTGTGACCAGTGGAGTACCACAAGGATTAGTGCTGGGTCCACTGCTTTTTGTCATTTATAGAAATGATTTGGATGTGAAAATAGGGAGCACGGTTAGTAAATTAGCAGATGACAGCAAAATTGGAAGTGCAGCAGACAGTGAAGGTTACGTCAGAGTACAATGGGATCTTGATGAGATGGGCTAATGGGTGAAGGAGTAGCAGATGCAGTTTAATTTTAGATAAATATGAGGTCTGCATTTTGGAAAGGCAAATCAAGGCAGGACCAATACAGGTAATAGTAAAGTCCTGGGGAATGTTGCTGAACAAAGAGATCTTGGAGTTCAGGTTCATAGTTCATTAAAAGTGGAGTCTCAGGTAAATGAGATAGTGAAGAAGGCATTTGGTGTGCTTTTCTTTATTGGTCAGAGCATTGAGTATAGGAGTTGGGAGGTTATGTTGTGGCTGTACAGGACATCGGTTGGGCCACTTTTGGAATATTTTATGCAATTCTAGTCTCCTTCCTATCAGAAAGATGTTGTGAAACTTGAAAAAATTCAGATAAGATTTACAAGGGTGTTGCCAGGGTTGGAGGTCTTGAGTTTTCGGGAGAGGCTAAACAGGCTGGGGCTGTTTTACTTGGAGTGTAGGAGGCTGAGGGGTGACCTTATAGAGGTTCATAAAATCATGAGGGGCATGGATAGGGTTAATAGACAAGGTCTTTTCCCTGGGGTGGGGGAGTCCAGAACTAGAGGGCATATGTTTAGGGTGAGAGAGGAAAGATATAAAAGGAGCCTAAAGGGCAACTTTTTCGTGCAGTGGGTGGTGAGTGTATGGAATGAACTGCCAGAAGAAGTGGGGGAGGTTGGTACAATTACAACATTTAAAAGGCATCTGGATGAATATATGAATAGGAAGGGTTCAGAGGGATATGGGCCAAATGCTAGAAAATGGGACTAAATTAGTTTAGGACATATGGTCAGCATGGATGAGTTGGACCGAAGGGTTTGTTTCTGTGCTGCATATCTCCATGACTCTATGATCTATCACACTCTGTGTAAAAAGACTTGCCCCTCACATCTCTTTAAGTTGTCATCAACATTGTCTACAATGCTGGCTAATTTTGTGTCATCAGCAAATTTGGATATCTTTCATTTATGTCATTATCTAAGTTATTAATAAATATTGTGAGTAATTGAGGTTTTAACACAAAATCATGTAAATCATCACTTGTCATTTCTTGCTAATTGAGTACTTAACCATTATTCCAACTCTCTGATTCCTCCCACTCAATCAACTTCCGATCCTTGTTAGTAATTTGTCCTCAATTCCATTGGCCTCCCCCTTAGCTAATAGCATCTTGTGTGGGACCTTGTCAAATGCCTTCTGAAAGTCCGTGTAAACACCATTCATCAGCTTACCTCTATCTACCACCTGTCATGTCCATGAAGTTCATTAGGAATGACCTACCTATTTTGAATTCCTGACAAAGCTCCCTGATTAACTGAATTTTTTTGAGGTGATCAGTTACATTATTCTTGATTGTATACTCTTAACAATTTCCCCACCACAGTTATCAGGCTAACCAATCTGTTATTCCCTGGTTTCCCTCTGTCAGCCTTTTTAAAGAGCAAAGTGACATGTGCAAATTTCCAATCCAGAGATTCAGCACCTGAATCCAGGAAGCTCTGAAAGATTTTGATTATGGATCAACAATTAACTCTCCTACCTCCTTTAAGACCCATAGACGGAAACCATCACGTTCTGAGGTTTTGACACTCTTCAGTTCTGTTAATTTCCCCATTGTTGGTGATTTATTTTTTTTTTAAATTACTTAGGCACTGTCCTTGATCCTCTGTTAATTTCTTTTGGACTTCCAGCAAGTAATTCTCTTTTTCTGATGTGAATACTGAAGAAAAATATCCTTTCAGCCTGACTGCCATTTCCCCATGATCATTAACAACATCCCCAATCTCAACTTTCAGTAACCAATACTACACTTCGTTAGCCACTTTCTCTTTGTATAATGATAAAATATTTTCTTGTTGCCTTTTATGTCTCTTGCAAGTTTTCTTTCACATAAGATAAAGGTTTAAGAAGGTGTTTAGCATGCTTGATTTCATTGCTCAGACCTTTGAGCATTGGAGTTGGGACATTATGTTGAAATTATACAAGATGTTGGTGAGGCCTCATTTTGGTTGGAAGAATGCAGACAGACAATATGAAATGGGGAGTACAGTTCTACAGTGGAAGCAGAAATGAACAGACCTGGGTTTATGTGCACAGATTATTGGAGGCAGTAAGACAGGTGGGGTGATTCCTCTGGGAATACTGTGTTCAGTTCTGGTCACATTGCTATAGGAAGGATATTATTAAGCTGGAGAGGATTCAGAAGAGATTTACCAAGACATTGCCAGGAATGGAGGCTTTCAGTTATAAGGAGAGACTGGATAGGCTGGGACTTTTTTCACTGCAGTGTAGGAGGTTGAGGGGTGACCTTATAGAGGTTTATAAAATCATGACGAATATCAATAATGTGAATGGCGGGTGTATTTTCCATATGGTTGGGGATTTCAAGACCACAGGGCATATTTTTAGGGTGAGAGGAAGAAAGATTTTAAAAAGACATGAGAGGCAATATTTTACGCAGAGAGTGGTTCATGTGTTTAATCAATTTTCAGAAGAAGTGGTGGATGTGGATACAGTTACAGCATTTAAAAGACATTTGGGACAGTACATAAATAAGAAATTTTTGGAGGGATGTTGGCTAAGCACAGGCAGGTGGGACAATTTTAGCTAGAGATTATGCTTGGCACAGACTGGTTGGAACAAAGGATCTGTTTCTGTGCTTTGTGATTCTATGACTCTAAAGCTCTTTGACTCTAACCTCTTTCAACCACTTTTATAAGCACTTTGTGGGCCTTTGTATTTGTCCATTCTGTAGGATCTGTACAGTTCTTTGCATTTTTATAAACCCTTTGTTTTAATTTTATCTTTACCTCCTTAGATGTCTATGACTGCTTTTTTGTTTGTGAGGTGGAACTTTTCCTTCTCATGGGTACATTGAATTGGGTAGATAGAAGCAGGAAGCTATTGTGTTACAATGAAAGGAGCAAGTTCTGAAATTGCTGGACACACTGGAAAAAAAATTAGGATTTAATATGAAAAGACATAAGGGATTATAATACTAGCATTTTGTACATTTTATTTGTTTTTATTATTATTATGAAGGAAGGGGAACTATTGACATCTAATATGGCCTGAAAGAATAGCTGAACCGTAACTGAACAAGAGAACAGCTGATGGTTATGTTAACTAAAGGTTAATTGTGTGAGAATTGAACGTACAGATATCAGGTGCTAGTAATTAGTGTGCAGTATGTTTAATGGTGTATGGTTAACTGAAATAAAGTTCTTTCTATAAATGTGGACTTGGACTCTGTCCAAATATGGTTATTGTCCAGCATATAACAGCTGGAGATTTTTTGAAGAGGCAGCAAAAAGGATCGATGAGGGTAATGCAGCTATTGTAGTCGATCTACACTTTGAAAAGACTGTGAGAAAAATTGTGGTGCATAGAATAAAAGGGATAGTAGAAATGTACATATAAAGTTGGTAGAGTGATCAAAAATGCAGTAATAATTAATTGATACTTTTTTTAGGCTGGAGGAATGTTTGTAGTGGAGTTTAGTTCAAGGAGCAGTGTTCGGATCTAGTTTTCTTTTTGATGTGTATGTTAGTAAGGTAGATATTAGTGTGCAAGTTAGCAGATGTTATAAAATTTGAAAAAAATTGTAAACTGTTGGAGGACAGTGTAGAACTCCAAAAGGAGAAAGTGAGGACAGCAGATGCTGGAGATCAGAGCTAAAAATGTGTTGCTGGAAAAGCGCAGCAGGTCAGGCAGCATCCAAGGACCAGGAGAATCGACGTTTCGGGCATAAGCCATTCCTGAAGAAGGGCTTATGCCCGAAACATCAATTCTCCTGTTCCTTGGATGCTGCCTGACCTGCTACGTCTTTCCAGCAACACATTTTCAGCTTAGAACTCCAAAAGGACATAGACAAGTTGGTGGAGTGGGCAAATACATGGCTGATAAAGTTCAATGCAAAGAGCTACAGGGTGATACATTTTGGTTGGAAGAATGAAGACAGACAATATGAAATGAGGAGTACAATTCTAAAGTGGAAGCAGAAATGAATCAACCTGGGTTTATATGCACAGATCATTGGAGGTAGCAAGACAGGTGGGTGAGCAATTAATAAAGTATAAAGTATATATAATAGGGGCATAAAATACAAGAGCAAGGAGGTGATGTTGAACTTGGGCAAGACACTGTTCGACCTCAACTTGATTATTGTGTACAGTTCTAGGTGCGGTACAAAGGAAGGATGTGAACACATTGAAGAGAGTGCAGAAAAGGCTTTCAAGAATGCTTAGCAGAATTAAAAGCTTCAATCATGAGGATAGATTGGAGAGTTAGAACTGTTATCCTTGGATAGAAAAAGACTGAGAGGAAATTTGATCGAGGTTTTCAAAGTCATGAGCAAGCTGTATACAATAGATAGGGAGAAACTTTTCCCGCTGGTAAAAGGATCAAGAACACAAGGCACAAAGTGATATGCAAAAGAAGCAAATGTGAGGTGAGAAAAGCAGTGGTAAGGATTAGATTGCACTGCCTTGAAGTGTGGTTGAGGTAAATTCAATTGAAGCATTCAAGAGAGCATTAATGATTATCTGTACAGATTATCTGTATGGGGTAAAGGCCAGAGAATGGAACTAAGTCATGAGCTCATTTGGAATGCCTTGTAGACACAATGGACCAAATGGCCTCCTTTGTGTCAAAATTCTGTGATTCTGTGAATGAATGCCATTTTTTCAGCACCCAGCTTAAGTCTGTTGACAGCTGCATGACTCTACATTATCAAGAAAATGGTATGGCATTTATAAGTAAATCCAGACTTAACAGCCTGGTAGGAACTGTGGTTTTCACCTTTGTACTGGAGGATCCTTATAGCGTGCTGTAGAAAAATGGAATATGTAAATAATGAGGTTGTAACCGACATTACCCAGCAGAGATTACAATGAAGCAGAAGAGAGAAGCATGTGAAGAGGGATATTAAACACCACACTGGAGAATTATATTCAGTAACCTGTAAAGATATAAATATATAAAGAATAAAGAGTGTTATGTTGCTGAAGAAAATGAGAGAGCCTTACTCTAGGTTAAGGATGAAATAGGATGTTGGAGACTGAGAATGGTACTCTAGGCTAAAGGGAACAGACTCGAAAAGTGTGATTTTAGAAAGCTAATGTCCAGAGATATTTAGAAGTAGTAGGAAAGATTGTCAGCAGTAATGTTCACAGTTAGCTTACAATATAGTCCAGTCCTTAGCCAAATTGCAAGTAAGTAGCCTTATTGTGATTTCGCAAAGGAAAATTAAGTATTCCTACTAAAGTGCATTTCAAATCCTTCTGAAACATAATATCCATTTTTCTTTACCAGTAAAGGAACCTGGTTATGATTTAGCATCATATTGCAGTATAAATTCAGTAGTTGTGTTTCAGTACTTGTAAAGACAAATAATTGCCCAAAGCTATGCAAAATTGTCAAATTAATCTAGTATCAATTCAGTAAAAACAACTTTGCTTCTCACAATGCTTTTTAAGATTTGACTGATTCTGAGCGTAAAACTCATTTTCACTTTGATTCATTCATACTTGTGCCAAATGGATTGAGACACATGATAAATGAAGTGAAACTTTACAGCTTGTGGTTAATCATGTGTACAGTGTGTTAAGTTAATTGAAGTGGCATCAGCCCAATGCCATCTTGATGCTTTACTGCCTCATGGTGCATTTATTACATGCCGTTAAGTAAATTGCTGCTGTTTTGAGAGACTGTGGCTGCAGAGTTTAAGACTTCACAAATGGTTTTTAACCAAGATATACTACATAACATGTTGCAAAAATAAATCACATGTAACCAATAATTACTCAGTGGTAAATTGAACACTACCATAAAGTTTTTCAGACATGTCACACACAGCTTTAATCAGGTTGCATTAACTTGCGCATGGCCAGGTTTGTGTGGACTTTCACTCATTTTTGCAGTCCCATTCAATGAAGTTCAGGTCTAAAAATAGTGGCACAACCATTCTGGAGATGTATACAGGTGTAGAGGGGTCTAATATGGTGGGTGATAAAACCATCTCACTCCCACAACGGGAATCAGGCAGTTCAGTACACATTCAGAGCATACGTCAGATATGGTACTTTTTTTCTAAGAATCGGACACCTGAGACATTGAATGCAAGTGACCACATATTGAATGGTTCTGTTATCTTCAGGCACTAATCCATCAAACCAGTTATTTGTCAATCAGCTGTCTTTGAGTCTAAAACTTCGGCATGCACTTAGCTAGAAGTAAACAATTGAGGCCAGCAGATCGAATTTGCTGCTGTCTGCCTCATGAGGTAGCCACAGAATGTGATAAACCAAAATTGCACCTAGATTTGGAGGGCGAGTGGAGTCCAATTTCTAGGCCAAAACTCCCAGATTTTTTTATGCAATACCTGTTAAGGTTTCATCTGATAGCAAAGGTCACCTGCTGAAAATTGGGCAGCAATTGAAAATCCAGGCCTCCTGTCTTCACTGTCACTACCTTAATTGAAAATCCTTACCCACATCCTGGCCACTGTGTGGTGGGACAATCAATCAGTAATGAGTAATGGATTTGAGACCTGATCTAACCTGCACTAGCTCACTACCAGTAAACATATTCAAAGCAGCAATAATATCCAAGTTGCAGCCATACAATATAAACAGGAGGAGAAGTGGCAGGATTCAGTGAAGGTACAGTGAGGTTAAAGGAAATGGTAAATTTATATTTACAAACCTGTCACTGCTTTTAGCAATTGTTTTAAACACAAATATTGAAAGATTGGGGATAGCACTCCTTACTGTTGAGCAACAATAGGAAGAAATGAATCTATTTTCAGTGAAATTTGAAGCAAGAAACACCTTGCTGTTCAGAGGAAGTTTGTGCTAATTATTTAATCTTGCTATGTAGTGCTGAGAAGCACCCCTCATGTAAATGGAAGAAGGAAACAGTATACAAAAGAAATAATGAACACTGCAAGAGGTGGGAGGAAACAACTGAAATATGAGTTATTCAATAATTAGAATTATTAGTCCCAGCTGATTACAAAACATTTTATCACTTTGTCAAATAATGGCAGCAGTCTGGAGCTTGTTTGGCAATGACCATGTATATCAGGACCTCAGCTTGTGTTTTCATAGTGGCAGCAAGATGTTAACAGGCCTCTGCTTGTTCTGCAATGGAGACAGCAATAACTGGACCTTGCCAGTGATGCCATGATGTCACTTTCATAGAGAAAATGAATGGATTGCACACTCTGTATGATTCCTGTTGTCACACTGGAACACACTCCTCCTTGTCTGGGAGTGAAGGCTTTCTGGAAATTCTTCCATCGCATCAAATATCTTGGTTTGAACTACCATCAGCATTTTATTGTAGTCCACCCCAGCAAGCTCCTTATCTGAAATGTTCTTCTGGCCTAGCTGCAGCCCTTCACGCCCAGTGATTCCCCACTCACAATGCTCACATTGGAAAATGCACTCTGAACAGAGACACTTCTTGATTATCCTAACTCTGAATTCGCATCTAACACTGATGAATGGCCAGAAATGTGAGGTCAAATGATGGGCCTCTCTTTCACTCTTTTGGTGTTGCTCTTGCTCTTTCGTACCTCACCAACAGAAACATGTTTTATATTATATGTCATAATATTTTAGATTTTAGTAATTGTTTTAATGGTTTTAATTTAGGTTTAATTGTATTTTAGAAAATAAAGTATGGTATTTCAGATCACTATAAGGGTGGAGGGGAGATGGGTGTAATAATAGTAAATTTCACTTAATGCATCAAATGGTGTTCTTTGGGAAATTAACTAGCCTGACGGTCTTATAACTCCAGCTCTGGTCCCTCTGCTTGGTGGATTGCTTTACAAGAAGGAAATACCTTCTCAATTACATCTGGCTGTGGTTTTCAGCTTTATAGAGGAGTCATTGCACATTGACAAATGATGTAAAAACTCAGTGCACTATATTTTAATATTTAAGTATCTTAGAATATCTGACTTTATAATATTGAAATGTTAGTGTTTTCATTTTTCTTACCCATCTATCTTTCTTATTATATAAAATCTTCCCCGTAGTACTATCTATTAGTTTCAAGCCTTGTCCAAAAGATTTCTGATCTCTATCATTATCAATATTTCCTTCAACCTGCTTGAGTAATTAATTGATTGATCAATGGTTAGGTATGTAGATATCCCTTCTCTTAAATTCTACATCTTTCTTTCCTATTAACAATTCATGCATACTCTCCTCTTCTATTTCAGTTCCTTCGCCTATTTCTTGATGTTCTATCTCCATTGACCCAACTTCTTTTATCATTGTTAATCCAACGAGGAGTCTTCCCTTAACAGAGATCTGTTCGGGAGTTTTAGTAACCAACAGATTCGCAATAAGCTTATTAATCTGTCTACCACCCTTAAATTCTGTCTCTAATTGACACAGTAGTGTTACCTCCTTGTCATTCCACATTCCTTTTCTATTCTTTATCTGACCTCTTCCTTTATCAAGATGTGCACCTATGATTTCTCACTGAAGCATATCTGTGTCTGTCATGCTGACCTAATCCAATCCTTGTCAAGAATTTCAAGAATTTCAACTCACAATGCTCACATTGGAAAATGCACTCTGAACAGAGACACTTCTTGATTATTTGAAAGCACAAAACCATTAGGGTCAGATTGGGATATGAAGGAAAGCAGGAGCATACAGTTTTAATTCTATGACATCTTGAAGGTTAGGGAGAAGGATGTCTGGAGAGAGCATAAGGCAGCAGCTTATCCTCAATTGCCTCAACATTTGGTGCACCATCTCCTGGGTCACACTGAGGAAGGGTGGCCCTCTGTTTGAGTACTTGCTCATGGGCCTCTTCCCTTGAAAGAGAGGCCAATAACTGTGTGTCAGTGGGTTTGGGCTACATATTGGCTGAAGTGGGTTAAGTACAGGTTTGGAATTATGTCAGAGATGTGAGCCTGTGTCTGACGTAAGCTTCTGTTGGTGAAATGCAAGTGTTAGAACACTAGAGATGAGATCTGAGTGCTCAGGGTAGTGTGTTGGGTGAGTAGTGCATGAACAGTGTGACAGGTGGGTGTGAGATGCATTGAGCTCATGTTTTGCAATCTCTAATAACAGAGCAGTCCTGTGGTCTTCTAGAACTATGGTGACTTAATCTTTTTCTATATTTATGACTTGGAGGTGCCAGTTGGACTGGGGTGGACTAAGTTAAAAATCACACAACACCAGGTTATAGTTCAACAGGTTTATTTGGAAGCACAAGCTTTCAGAGCGCCGTTCCTTCATCCAGTTGTCGTGGGGAATAAGATCACAGATAGAAGCATTTCCAAATAAACCCATTGGTCTATAACCTGGTGTTGTGTGATTTTTAACTTTGTCCACCTCAGTCCAACACTGGCACCTCCAAGTCATTCTCAAGATAGCTCAACCTATCTAACAATAGATGTGAAGTCAGTCTGTGTCCCAATGTTGAGTCAGACTGGCAAGGCCTCTGCATAGTTTGACAGAGTTTTACATTGATTCATGCAATTTTTGAACAAAGTAAAATGTAATTCCGCAGAAACAGATTCACCTCATAAACTTATATGTGTGCATGTTTAGGAGCGGCAGATATATGTGTATGTGTCTAAGTTTGCTTAAGTTGTGTGTGTGTGTGTGTCACAAAACTGGTCTCTTTTTTTCTAAAAACTGTTCCTTTTCTCAAAGATACTATGTCCTTGATTTTTTTCAGAGGGGTTGTAAATGGGCCAGGCTCCGATTAGACCAGTTTGGTAGTATAGTACAGAGATGAAAAGGATTTTGAGAGGTTTTTGTTTATATATAGACAGATGAGACTTCAGGCAAAAGAGGTCATTTTTTTCAACTGACCTGTATAATGGAAGGGGAGTGATCAGCTCTCTAGCTGAGCAGTTCTATTCAGAACTAGTTAGGAGTTCAACAGTGAGCTGTGTGGAAATTCTCTCTCTCTCTCTCTTTCTGCCCTTCTAACTTCAACCTGCAAGCATCTGTTCCACTTTTTTAACTGTGTTTTAATGGGGCTTGTTTATTGGGACTGTTGTGTATGTTCTGTAGGAGTTTCTTTATTCTGTTCTTTGTGTTTCATTGTGTAAATTTGTGAATACATTTATGTCTGTTTTAAAACCTAGTAGTCAACCTAATCCGGGTAATTCTCGCAGTCCACAAGTTGCAAAGTTATGGTCTGGGTTGCCTGCTCAAGAATGTTTTGAGTAGTCTGGCCTAGTCCATAAGAGGATGGGGGCTTATCCAGGATTTTAAACAGTGAGTGGTAGGTGTTAGTGTCTTTATTTTGGGTGTTGATTTGGTTGGGTGGACAAAGCTTGGGATAGTAATGGCTTTTTCAGTCACCAAAGGTTTTCTGGATGGGGATGCAGTGACTTTGGACATTTTGCAAAAGGTGAATAAGACCAAGCTGCAGGAATCAGCAGACAAGCTGGAATTGGATCTGCCTGCTTCTGTGAGGAAAGGAGAGATAATTACAGCAGTGGCTCAGCATTTAAACTTGCTGAAGAAGCCATCAGAATCGATAGAGATGGCAACAATTCAATTGCAAATGAAGCAGCTTGAGTTAGAGGCGAGAGATAAGGAAAGGGCAGCAGAAATGAAACAGTTTGAGTTACAATTAAAAGTAGAAGACGGAAAAAGTGAGAGCAGCAGAACAGAGAGAAAATGAGAGAGCTTTTGAACTTCAAAAACTGACACTTAAAAAGCAAAGTCAGCTTAAAAGGCTGGAAATAAAGGCTGAGGGTAAGCTTAATGAGGAAGAGAGTGAGGACGATCAAGCCCCTGGTTGTCAGAAGCTGAGTGAGAAACTGTTTAAGTATGTTCAAGCGTTGCCTAAATTTGTTGAAAAGGATGCGGAAGCCTTTTTTCATCTCATTTGAAAAGGTGGCTAAACAAATGCAGTGGCCAGTGGAAATGTGGGTTTTGCTGATCCAAACCAAATTTGTAGATAGAGCTAGTGAGGTGTTCGCATCACTACCAGAGGAGGTATCTGGGGAGTATAACGAGATGGAAAAAGCCATTTGAAGTGGATATGAGCTTATACCAGAAGCATATAGACGACGTTTCAGGAATTCAAGGGGAGACCCTGGTCAAACTTATATTGAGTTTGAAAGGATCAGACAGAGTAATTTTGATAGATGGACAAGAGCTTTAAAAATCATGCAAACCTATGCTGCCCTTAGAGAGGTAATTATTTTGGAGGAATTCAAAAGTAATGCCTGAAGTAATGCAAACTCATGTGGAAGAGCAGAGAGTTAAAACAGCAAGGTTAGCAGCTGAAGTGGCTGATGATTATGAGCTGGTCCATAAAACATGGTTTGGCTTCCAGAATCAATTTCAGTCCATGAGGGATAGACATTGGGGCAAAGAGAAATCCTCATTTTGAAAGGGAAAGGTAGATCTCGGTGAAGATCATAAAGATAACTTACCCCAGGGTAAAAAAGAAACCCTTGAGGCGGACAAAGAAGTTAAAAAGCTCCAGTGTTTTCATTGTAATAAAGTGGGCCACACAAAATCACTGTGTTGGTGGACTAGAAGAAAGCTAGATGTAGGAAAACCAGACAAGCCTGGGAGTTTTGTTGAACTAGTAACAAAAAGTACAAGGGAAGTTAGACAACCACCTCAGAGTGTACAAGATGTTCAGAGGTTGGTTAAGGAGGAAGGATCTGCTTAAAAAATATACATGCAAGAATAATGTTTATTCAGTAGGTAAGGAGGTTATAATATTAAGGGACACAGGATCCTCTCAGTGTGTGATGCTGAAAGACGAGGAGATACGTACTCCTGAGGGAGTGTTGCCAGAAAAGGTACTGGTAACAGGAATTCATGGTGATACAAAAAGTGCTCAATTATGTGGCTAGAGAGTCCAGAAAAGAGTGGAGAATTTGTGGTAGGAGTACTGGACAAGGTCTCAGCTCCGGGAATATAATTTGTCCTTGCAAATGATCTACCTGGTTCACTGGTAGAGCTGCTGTCTACTCTGGTTGAAAAGCCAGTGGAGACGCAGGCAACTGAAGACATTAAGCATGTTTATCCATGAATTTTCCAAGATTGTGTGATCACAAGATCACAGAGACACAAGTTGAAGCAGAAGAGCTCAAAAGGCACAGATAAGGAAGCTGACATAGCTTTATCTGAGATCTTTTTTGATTAGATAAGTGGAACGGAAAAGGAGCAAATGAGTAAGCATGCAAATAATCGCTCTGCTAAGCTTATCGAAGTACAGCAAGAAGATGAGAACGTAAAACAATTTTTTTAAAAGGCATACACAGAGAGGGAGAGTGAATGCCTTCCTGTGTGTTATTACTTAGCAAATGATGTCTTAATGAGGAAATGGAGACCATCACACATTCAAGCAGATGAGAAATGGGCAGAGATTCATCAAATTGTTTTGCCAGTAGGGTATAGAAAGGAGGTGCTGCAAGTGACAAATGAGCTACCACTTGGAGGTCATTTAGGAGTGAGGAAAACACAGGCTAAAATAAAAAGACATTTTTACTGGCCTGGACTACATAAAGATGTAGTTGAATTTAGCCAGACATATTATACATGTCAGCTAATCAGAAAACCACAGGCAGTAATAAAACCTGCATCTTTAATACCTACTCCAGCATTTAAAGAACTTTTCACAAGATTGCATGGGTCTCCTATCTCATACAAAATGTGGGAATAAGTATTTATTATCTTACTTATTAATAACATAACTAAGTTAATAAATTTACTTATTAAATTTATTAACAATAATGGATGCGTCAACTAGATTTCCAGAGGCAATTCCATTATGCAACATCACAGCTAAAAGGATTGTAGAAGAATTATTTAACTGTTTTACGAGATACGGCCTACCAATAGAGACCCAGTTAGATCAAGAACTAAGTTCACTTCCAAATTATTCAAGGAGGTTATAGATAATTTGAGAATAAAGCAATTCAAATCTACTGTGTACCATCCAGAATCGCAAGGAGTGCTAGAGACGTGGCATCAAAAACTAAAGAGCATGTTCAGGGCTTATGGTCAGGATTATCCAGATGATTGGGATAAGGGAGTTCCATTTGTACTGTTTACGATCAGAGATGCATCAAATGAATCGACCAAATTCAGTCCATTTGAATTAATTTTTGGGCATGAAGTAGGAGGACCGTTAAAATTGATTAAGGTGAAATTAATAAGTCAGAATGCAAAGACCACACATTTGGACTATTTGTCAAAATTTAGAGAATGTTTAAATAGAGCTACAGAGTTGGCTAGACAGCATTTAAAACTTTCACAGTATACAATGAAACAGGAAGCGGATATGAAATCACAAATACGCAATTTTGCAATGGGGGATAAGTATTGATGTTACTTCCAGTGACAGGTGAGCATTTAAAAGCAAGGTTCAGTGGGCCTTATCAAATCGAGAGGAAATTGAGTGAGGGGAACTACTTGATAAGGCTTCCATACAGGAAGAAATCTCACAGAGTGTGTCATGTGAATATGCTCAAAAGGTATTTTGATAGGGAAGGAAAGCAAGCGGAGAAGGTGTTAATGATTACAGCACAGAGGGAAGAACCAAGTTCAGAGGATTCTGAATTGAACATTCCTCAAATCGAATTGGACAATGAGGAAGCTTTCAAAAATTGGGATAAATTATTGAGGTAGCTTCCACAAGAAAATCGAAATGGCCTGAAAGAGTTATTACTATCACATGGAGAGATATGCGGAAATAAACTGAGAAGTACTAACCTAATTGTGCATGATGTAGGTATAAGAGATGCTGTTCCGATTAAGCAACATCCTTATAGGCATAACCCTCTAAAGTTGGCACAGATTCAGAAGGAGATAGAGCGCATGCTCAGAGATGGCATAATCGAAGTGAGTTACAGTGACTGGAGCTCATCCATAGTCATGGTGCCAAAGCCAGATGGTACCCAACAGTTGTGTGTGGACTATCGCAATGTCAACTCTGGTACAAAGACTGATGCATATCCAAATCCACGATTGGGGACTGTGTCAAAAAAGTGGGACAAGCAACTTATATTTCTAAGTTGGACTTGCTCAGAGTTAAGTACCTCTGTCAGAGAGAGCAAAGGCAATTTCGGTTTGTAATGTTAAATGGACTATATCAGTCCAAAGACATTCCATTTGGTATGAAAAGCTCTCTAGCCACATTTCAGAGACTGACTACTAAGGTCATTGCCGGGTTACCCCATTGTGTTATTTACATTGATGACCTGGTGGTTTTTAGACACTCATGGAAGGAACATTTACAGCATTTATCAGACTTGTTCAATTGCCTTCAGAAGGCAGGCTTGGTGGTAAACCTAGCTAAAAGTGTATTTTCCAAAGCCCAAGTCACCTTCCCAGGCCATGTTAGTGGACATGGACAAATGGCCCCACTAGATGCGAAAACAAAAGTACTTGGGGAATTTCCCACACCATCATTGAAAAAACAGCACTGGGATTTCTGGGATTGAGTGGATTTTACCGAAAATTTGTGCCGAACTTTAGCAGTATGGCTGCTCAACTCAGTGAATTGTTAAAAAGTGCAAGGAGTTTTAGTGGACAACAGACTATCAAAAGCATTTGACAGACTTAAAACTTTGTTAACCACTACATGAGTACTGGCCACACCAGATTACATGAAGCCTGTCAAGGTTGTTATTGATGCCAGTGATGTGGGTGTCGGTGAGGTGCTCCTGGAGGAGGATGACGAGGTGATAGAAAGAGTCATCGGTAATTTTTCCAGAAAGTTGAATGTTCCTCAACAGAAATCTTCAATGGTGGAGAAAGACTTTAAGCTTGGTGTTGGTATTATAACATTTCAGCGTTTATATTACCAGCAATGCATCTGAGACAATCGTGTACACTGATCATAACCCATTGACAATTGTGGAAAACTTTAAGGACAAAAATGCCAGACTGTTTAAATGGAGCTTGTTGTTGCAGCCACTCAATTTGACAATTGTACATGCGGCAGGTCGCGAAAACATGATTGCCAATGCGTTATCGAGACTCGAATGAGACACGGAGGCATTTGGTGCTGGGTGTGCCACGGCCTGAATTCACATGTGGTTGTGCATGTTTGCATGTTTATAGTTAGTATAATGTATATGTGTGTTTAGACTACTGACCGGGTTTTTTGATGGGTTTTAAAAATGAAGCCATCTTTTGGTATTGATAGTTCTTTTTTTATAAGTGGGAAGGTGTCACAAAGCTGGTTCCTTTTTTCTAAAAGCTGTTCTTTTTCTCAAGGATACTGTGTCCTTGGTTTTTTTTCAGAGGGGTTGTAAACATGCCAGGCTCCAATTAGACTATTTTGGTACAGAGATGAAAAGGATTTTGAGAGGCTTTTTGTTTATATATTAGCAGATGAGACTTCAGGCTAAAGTTTTAGAAGCACCTGTATAATGGAAGGGGAGTGATCAGCTCTCTAGCTAAGCAGATCCGATCAGAACTGGTCAGGAGTTCAACAGGGAGCTGTGTGGAAACATTCTCTCTCTCTTTCTGCCCTTCTAACTTCAACCTGTAAGAATCTGCTCCATTTTAAAAACTTTGTTTTAATGGGATTTGCTTATTGGGACTGTTGTGTATATTCAGAACAGCATAATTAAGTATAGTTTGGATGTACTGAGTTCTGTAGGGATTCTTTATTCTGTTTTTTGTGTTTCATTATGTAATTTTGTGAATACATTTATATCTGTTTTAAAACCTAGTTGTCAACCTAACTAGCTTACTCAGGGTAATTCTCTCTGTACACTTACCAAAACAAATTGCAAAGTTATGGCCTGAGTTCACTGCTCAAGAATGTTTTGAGTAGTCTGGCCTAGTCCAAGACAGTGTGTGAATATAATGGAGTATGTGTCTGTGAGATGGTGTATGTTTGGGTGTGAGGCATGGTACACTGCACGATACACACTCTCTCTCTCTCTCTCTCACACATACACACACACACACTCCTACATATTCACATACCCACACAGATGCTCTCTCATACACAAGCTCTCTCTCATACATGCACCCCCCATATTCACACCCACACTTGCATCCTCTCACAGACACATACCCCATCACACTCTCACACACACGTAACCAAGCTTACACACGCACATACACACACACACACACTCTATCACATGCAGTCACACCCAGGTGCACACACTCACATGCACACTCACTCTGATGCTCCTACACGAGCACACATATAAGTTGATGGGATGAATATCTGTCTGAAGAATTACATTTTATTTGCTCAAAGACTACATGAATCCATGTAAAACTATGCAGAAGGCTTGTCAGTCTGACTCAACATTGGGACACAGACAGACTTCACACCTATTGTTCGATAAACTGAGCTATCTTGAGAATGTAACGTAAGAGAAGTTCTGGGATTTATATATCAACAAACAGAAACCAACATATTCCATTCTAAAAGATGAAAGATTTAATCTAATGTAACTGGACTCCTTTGGCTATAAATTCTGTGATCACGATCTTATTCTCCACAACCACTTGATAAAGGAGCAGCGCTCTGAAAGTTAGTGCTTCCAAATAAACCTCTTGAACTATAACCTGGTGTTGTGTGGTTTTAAACATTTTTTTTACATAGTAATTACATAATATTCATTATATTAACTTCTAATGTTCTTCTGTTGAAACAGTAACAAAGTGTAACAGTGGGGAAGTCTTGCCACAACTGTATTGGATTTTGTTAATATCATACTGAAGTACTCTATTCAGTTTTTGAAGCATTACTTAGGGAGTGCCATACTGACATTGGAAGCTGTTTTGAGAAGGTTCACTTGGCTAATTCCTGGGAGGAGGGGTTTGTCTTCTGAGAAAAGGTTACGTAGATTGGGTCTTCATCCAGTGATGTTCTGATGAATGAGAGTGATCTTATTGACACGGAGAGGATTCTGAACAGCCTTGACAGGGCAAATGATCAGAGACTCTTTGTTCTTCTGGGGAAATCTAGGTGCCACAGTTTATAAACATGTCTCCTATTTAAGACCGAGATGAGGAAGAATGTCTTGCCTCCGAGGGCCGTTTGTGTTTGGAATTCTTTCCCTCAGCAAACAGTGGAGGCTGGGTCACTCAATATATTCAAGGCTGAATTAGATGTATTTTTGTTTTGACAAGAGAGTCAAGAGTTATGGGGAGCAGGCAGAAACGAGACCTCAATGAACTTAGCCATGATTTGGGTAACATGGTGTCTCAGTGATTAGCGACAGGGAGCAGGGTTCAATTCCAGCCTCGGGCAACTGTCTACACATTCTCCCCGTATCTGCGTGGATTTCATCTAGTTGCTTAGGTTTCCTCCCACAGTCCAAAGATGTGTGAGTTGGGTAGATTGGCTGTGCTTAATTGTCCCGTGGTGTACAGGTTTGTGCAGGCTAGGTGGGTTAGCCATAGGAAATACATGGTTACACGGATGGGTCTGGGTGGGATGTTCTTCAGAGGGGTGATGTGGACTCAATGGGCTGAATGGCCTGCTTCCACACAGTGAGGATTCTATGATCTTAAAGTAAGGTGAAGTCGCGGCCAAATATACCAGTTAATACAGTATCACATTGCAACATCTAACCCAAGTCTTCCACTTTGTTGAGGAGAAGATTACCATTCAAATTTTAAATTAATATCAAATTTTTCATCTTTTACATTTCATAGACCATGCTTCTTCTTGGTGCAACCCTCCCACTTTGCATATCATAGAGAATATACTATGGAATCTGGCATAAATGGTTAGGATAATGCTCAGCAGTTACTAGAATGCTCTGTGAACATACCGGCTGCAAAAGAGGAAAATAGACAAAGCAACAGCTATAAAGATTAACTTCTCAATAGTATAAAATCCAGGCTTTTGAGAACAGACTCACCTGAATCATGCTTTGTCAAAGTGTTCCTGTCCTGTAAAAGGAAACATTAAATATCTGAGCCTCGAAGATAATTGCAGATGTGCCTGATTTAAGCAAACAATTTTATGAGGAGCAGCTTGTTGACAAATGATGAGGCCACATTATGGGCACATGTAACTTCATTAAAAACAGACCGATAAATTTTACAAGTTTGAGTGAGGGCTCACCAGAGCATGAACTTCACTCATTATGACAAATGCAACTGCTGTCACAGGACCCTGTCTGGTAAAGTAAGGGTCTATGTGACAATTGAGTAGTATGGTCTAATAATAGTTAATTTAAAAAACTGTTAAGCCACCCCTAGGGGAGAAGTTTGATCAAGGGATGGACCAAGAAAAAGTCAATAGAAATTAACTACCATTCTGTCAAAGGAAAGTCAGGCGAAAGTGAAATCTATGAACTGAAAGAGAACAAGGAACTTTCTCTCCTTATTAAAACCTGCTGAACCACTGGTCCATGTGTACAAGAAGACACCAATTATCAAACTGCAGGTGTACATTGAAGCGGACAGAGCTGACTTCAAGTGTTAGCCTCTTCCCTTCATCAACAAAAAACTCAGAAAAAATATAGACATAGAAACATTGAAAATAAGAACAAAAGTAGGCTATTCAGACCTTCAAGTTTGCTCTACCATCCAATATGATCACAGCTAATCATCCACCATCTTCCCATATCTATTTATCCCTTTAACCCTAAGAACTAAATCTATTGTCTTCTTGAAAATATTTGATGTTTTGGTCTCAAACACTTTCTGTCACAAAGAATTCCATAGGTTCACCACTCTCTGGTGAAGAGATTTCTCCCCGTCTCAGCCCTAAGTGACTGCTTTATATCCTTAGACTGTGATCCCTGGTTCTGGACTCCTTGGACATCAAGAATCCTGTCTTTAGCCTGTCTTGACTTATTAGAATTGTATAGGTTTCTATGAGACTCCACCCCATTATCATTCTTTTAAACTCTTTGACTATAGTCCTAACTGATCCAGTCTCTCTTCATGTTGACAGGCTTACCATTCCAGGAATCAGTTCATGCACTCCCTCCAGAGACAGAACATTCCTTCTCTTCATATGTGTTCTTTTGTCTTATCAACCTTGTTCTATACGTGCTTGTTTTATAAATTATATCTAGAATTTATTATTAATGTTGTTATCTCTTTATTATTAAGAAACGTTCAGTACAGGTAGTTCTTGGATGATGCATGTTACAGCAATGCCATTTGCTTATAATGTGGCTGAAGAATTAAGGAACAGTATTTTCAAAAACACTTACCTCTATTCAGAAAAGCGTGATTCCAGTGGTGATTATTATTTTGCGCGCTTCGTTGTGCACATGCGCCATTGTCCACATCAAAGTCTACACACCATTGTGCGCATGCGCCAATGTCAGCTGCTGACAGAGCAGCTTTCTGAGAGAGGTACACTACTCCTAGACTATCCCTTTTCTTGAAAGAATAGAGGGGCATAGTGACAAGAATGTTAGCAAGAAGCATCCTGGGGATAAAATTGCGAGTGCAAAAGAAAGGCTATAACATTGGAAGGGAAGCAATATTATAAATTGTTTTGAATGGAAGGAGAGAATATGTGATAAAGCTCACTCAATAGGAATGAGGGAGTCTACCTTACGCATCATTATGACCCTCTGTTCCTGCATTAACAATATTTTGTTAATGTACTATGTTAAATTTACTTTTGTTTCATTGATAAATATGATTTATACCTTCATTCAGGCTGTACTTTGTGTTAAACTATTGACTGATTTTTGAGCGATTGGAAGTAATTTTTTTTTGTTTGTCTGTTCCGAACCCTTCTTTTCCCATATGCCTCATTATTTATATTAAGGGACTTTCTATTCAGCAAGGTTTCACTGGAACACAACTATGGCATTATAGGAGAACTACCTGTAGTCATTTTTATTAAAATTACATTAGCCAGTTTAAACAAAAGCACGACCGTTGGTCTCTTCTAACATGAATTATTACAAATGAAAACAGGGGTGGTTACATGAGTTATATTAACCCACAGTTCACTGACCACATGATGGTCCTGCTTAGTGGTCACAACAGTCTTCGAACTGAATGGTACAGAACTTTTTGAAGGAGATTGTGTAACTTGTAATGTGTGGTTTCACAACCCCCTTTGCTGTATTTTGCTCCATTCTGGATCACTCCCCTGGGGATTTGCATCTGGATGTGTCAGAATTGTTCAGCCTTTGGTTGCACGAGATGGGCCACCAGAGAGCTTTGCCATCTGCTGCACAAGTGATGCACACACGGCATCTGGAGCAGGGGCGACTATTCCTGTCAGAGTCAAGTCCCCCCCTGCAGGAGGCTTTCATGTTCCCACATCCTTCTATCCTGAAGACATCCTGCCATATGATACAATCTGTACTGCACGCACATAAGAAGGAAGTGGTAATCGCTATGTTTGTAAAAAGACAGCACTACCATCACCTTTCTTGTGGAAAGCAACATCAGCTGTTTCCATTGCACGGATCATTGGTTGTGGGAGAGAATCAGAGCTCCTTACATCAATATGATGCCCCACATGAATACTGAGAATGTAATGTCCAACTACAGAAACCACAACCATTTGGGCTCATCATGTAGTACTCTTTGGTGCCTGTGCCAATCAGTTTTGAAACAAATATACCACTGTCTATAGTTGAGGGGAAGGGAAAATCGTTCTTGGAAGAATAAGGTTTTCACTGCCTCTAATACTGCTGCGCCCAGGGAAAAACAAACCACCTGCAAGGAAAGTGAAATGTTCAGCTTTGGAAGACAAACTAAAAATTTGCAGAAAGTCAATGCCCTTATGCTATCTGTCTTGTCCAATTTCTGTTCCATTTTCCATTGGCTCACTAGTGAAACAATTCACCAGTCAGCGGATATCTGCTGAAAAACCTGCTCCCTTGATCCCTGACTAGGACCACTTTGGCAGGGCTGCAGAGCCACCTGTCATTTGGCAAGACAAAACAATGCAAGGATGCTGTGTGTACACAGATAGGTGGTAAGTGAGCAAGGGCTAAGACAGCAAGTGAGTATCCTTGAGAGGCAGCTGCGTGCTTGTCCTTGCAGTAACCTTCCAATACCAACTGCTCTGTACTGCAATGAGAAGATCTGTGCTTCCACACTGCACTGCCAGTGTATCAGAGAGGTACCAGGAAGGTTATGAGTGTTCATGAATCAAAGGTGGGGTTTGGTCATAGGCAAAACAGAATGCACCAGTATCCACTGAAGTTTCTATGTTGAGTCTTCCTGATATTCAGCTTATCTGCTGACTTTGGTAAAATAGGAGGATGAATATTAATGAAGTGAGTTATGCTGTTTACAAGGCATTTATCAAGCAATAATAACCATCAATTGACATCTTGCCACTGACTAGCAGGGGTCTTAGCACATTCCTTGTGAAAAGCCTAAGAGATGGCACACGGTTTTCCTGACATTAAGTTGGCCCTCAATATCCAGTCCAACCATACATCTCACTGTATCCTAAGTTCACTCACACCCCAATAGGAGGCTGTCTGTAGTCTTCTTTGACCAATACCAGAGGCCTCAAAGTCTATACAGTATAGTAATGGAAAAATGATGAAGACTTCTGAGCATGGATTTTACAATCTAAACAGTGATGCTGTCATGGAATTCTAGACATGGCAGGACTGATAAAGGTCCATCACCAATTGAATTTTAATTTTTCTCTGCACAGGAACCATAATCTGGGCCTATAGTCAACATAAAATCTGGCAGATGAAGTTTAATTCAGGTAAATGTGGTTGGAGGAATAGAAAGGCAACTTATTGTCAAAATGAAAGGAAACTTTAGAGGGTTTCAGTGCAAAGGAATTTGGGTGTCCTTGTATATGTATCACAGAAAACTGGTATACAGGTACAGCAGGTAATAACAAGGGTGAATGGACTTTTTCCATTTATTGCTGAAGGAGTAGAGGATAAAGGAGGGAGGTATTGCTGCTACTATACAAGGCACTAGTGAAACCCCACCTAGAATACTGAGTTCAGTTTTGGTCCACTTACGTGAGGAAGGGGAAAACACGGAAATTGCTGAAAAGGCTCATCAGGTCTGGCAGCATCTGAGTGAAATCAGAGTTAACATTTCGGGTTCAGTGCTCCTTCCTCAGAACTGATGGCCGCTGGGAAAGGTTGGTTTTTATGCAGTAGATAGAGTGGTGGGAGGGAGTAAGGATGATACAATAGGTGGAGATAGAGCCCAAAGAGAGATAAGAACAGATGGACAGACAAAGGAGTAGATACCGATTAGCCTGAGAGAATGAATAGCTATTAGTGGACAATTAGTAGCTACCGATAAGTGGTGTGATATAACAGATTATGTGATAAGAAGATCTGGTGTGTGGGGGTTCAGTAAGCACAAGTGAAGATTCACATGTCCTAAAATTGTTGAACTCAATATTAAGTTCAGAAAGCAGATTTTCCAATGGGAAATGAGGTGCTGTTCATCCAGCTTGTGCTGAACTGTATTGAAGCACTGCAGCAAGCTGAGATAGAGATATTGGCCAGGGAATGTGGTAGTGTTTTAAAGTGGCAGGCAACTGGAAGCTAAGGGTCTTTTTTTGCAGGTGTTCTGTGAAGCAGTCATCCAGTCTATGCTTCATTTCCCTAATGTTGAGAAGATGTCGAGGAAGAAGATAGTTGTCCTGGAGGCAATTCAGAGAAGGTTCACTAGATTGATTCAAGAAAAGAGACATTTGTCTTATGAAGAGAGGTTGAGCAGTTTAGGCCAATACTTTATGAAGTTTGAAGACTGAGAGGAGATCCAATTAAGGTATATGGGATGCTAAAGGAGTTGCAGATTTAAAACAGATTTGAGGAGAAATGACTTCTCTCAATGGAAATCTGTGGAATTCACTATCCCAGAGTGCAGTGGATATTGGGATATTGAGAAAATGTAAAGGCAAGATAGATAGATTTTGAATGAATAATGGGCTAAGGAGTTATGGTGGACAAACAAGAGGCTGGAAGAACACAGCAAGTCAGGCAGCATCAGGAGGAGTCAACATTTCAGGTATAACCCTTCTTCAGGACATCTTCCAGCCTCCTGTTTGTTCACTTTGGATTCCAGTATCTGCAGTTTTTTTGTCTCTAAAGGGTTATGGCATGCAGGCAGGAGGGTGGAGTTAAGATCAGCTTGTATTAAATGGCAGTGCAGTCTCAAGGAGCTGAATTGCCTATTTCTGCTCCTAGTTATAGAGTCGTGGAGTTATACAGCATAGGAACAGACCCTTCCAACCAACTCATCCATGCCAACCAGATATCCCATTCAGATCCAATCCCATTTACCAGCATTTGGCCTATATCCCTCTCTACCTTTCCTATTCATATACCCATCCAGATGCCTTTTAAATGTTGTTATCGAACCTGCCTCCACCAATTCCCCTGGCAGCTTGTTCCATATACCCATCACCCTCTGCATGAAAAAGTTGCTCCTTAGATCCTTTTTAAATCTTTCCCCTTTTACCTTAAACCAAATTTATCTTAAACCTAATCTAATTTACCCTGGGCAAAAGGCCTTGACTATTCACCCTGTCCGTGCCCCTCATAATTTTATAAACCTACATAAAGTCACCCCTCAGCCTCCAATATTCCAGGGAAAATATTCCAGCCTATTCAGCCTCTCCCATAGCTCAAACTCTCCAGTCCTAGCAACATCCAAAAATTGTTTTTGAATGCTTCAATGTTTAACAACATCTTTCCTATAGCAGGGAGACCAGAACTGTATGCAGTATTCCAAACATGGCCTCACAAATGACCTGTACAGCCACAACATGGCGTCCCAATCCGTCTGCTCAAGGTACTGACCAATGAAGGTAAGCGTACCAAACACCTTCTTCACCACCCTGTCTACTTGCGATTTCACTTTCAAAAACTGTGCACCTGCACACCCAGGTCTCTTTGTGTTATGGTCTTTAACTCTGGACTTTACATGTAATAGGCCCTTATTCTCTGTAGCTTAGAAGAATGAGAGCTAAGCTCATTCAAACATCTTAAATTCTTCCAGGATAGACAGGGTAGATGCAGAAAGTATGTTTCCCCTGGCGAGTGAATCTCGAATCAGGAGTCAGTCTCAGAATAAGAGGTCAGCCATTTAAATGAGATAATAAAAAGATTCTTCATTCAGAGGCTGGTGAACCTTTGAAATTTTCTACCCCCAGCTACCTGCAGAGGCTCAGTCATTGAGGATGTTTAAGTCTGAAATTAATAACTTTTTACATATTGATGACAAGCAGAGCTATAGGGATGATTCAGGAAAATAGTGTTAAAGTACAAGATTATCCATGATCTCATTGAATAATGGAGTGCAGTCCAGAAACTAAGTGACCTGCTCCTGCTCCTATTTCTTCATGCTTGTGGATAGCGTTACACAAATGATCACATTAATAATTAACCATAGTACATTTCAGGAGAATAAATTACACCTGAATGAAATACTGGGCCCTGTGATTAATTGATCATTGCTTCAGGTGGATATAATGTGATCACCTCAGACAGTACCAGCAAAAAATTCATTATTGTAACTTTCTGAAGAAAATGTCATTCTCAGTTTGAATAGCCAAGCAGTACACTTGACCTTGCTATTCTGCAACAGTGCCTCTGAAATTTCCTGGGACAAATGAAAAAAAAAGACATTATTTTTCATGGAAATCAAATTGAATTGCACCATTCTGAATTCGATATAACTGTACCGCTGTTTCTGACCGTTATTTTATAAATTTACTATGTCTAAAATTAAATGCAATTAGATAAATTATACATCTTGATTGATATCATCCTTTACTTTTGCCACAGAATGGGTGACTCTTTGTTAAAGTCTGATGCACATAACGCTTTATGAGCTTGAGGTTCCCTTTTTGATCATAAGACATGTTAAAACATTTATTCCTAGTTAACTTTTTTGCATTGCTTCCTTGAATCTGTTATAGTCATAAAATGCCATTCCAGCAAGTACATTGATTAATACATGCTGATTGTTAAGTATTGATCGGGTCTGAAGTAAAGAATCTGTCATCCCATTTTGCAACACAATTGTCCAGGGAACAATTACTCTGAAACAAATACTTGTAACACATACGCACACGCACACACTCTCACAGACACTCATACCCCCTGCACACACACACACACACATATAAGTTTGTGGTGTGAATTTGCAGAATTACATTTTATTTTGCTCAAAAACTGCATGAATCCGTGCAAGATTCTGTAAATCCCTTTTTTAGATTCAAATCAGTCTGAATATTTGGACACACACAGCCTCACACAGGGCACCTCATACCTTCTAAGCATTATCTGGGCCAACATGGCACCGATTGTTAGAGTTCACTTGAAAATGTAACTTTTAAAAAGTTCTGCAGTTTACTTAAGAAAGAACTGAAACCAACATGGTCATTCTAAAAGATGAGAGACTTAACAAACAATCCAGGTCTTTTTCAATATATAATTTCAGTTACATCATACTGTAAACTTTTGCTATAAATTCTGTGTCCTATGATCTTATACTCCACAACCACCTGATGAGGGATCAGCACTCAGAATGCTAGTGCTTCCATATAAATCAGACTCACTGTGCCAGAGACCCGGGTTCAACTCCCACCTCAGGCAACTGACTGTGTGGAGTTTGCACGTTCTCCCCGTGTCTGTGTGGGTTTCCTCCGGTTTCCTCCCACAGTCCAAAAATGTGCAGGTTAGGTGAATTGGCCGTGCTAAATTGCCCATAGTGTTAGGTAAGGGGTAAATGTAAATGTAGATGTAGGGGTATGGGTGGGTTACGCTTCGGCGGGGCGGTGTGGACTTGTTGGGCCGAAGGGCCTGTTTCCACACTGTAAGTAATCTAATCTAATCTAAATTGCCCATAGTGTTAGGTAAGGGGTAAATGTAGGGGTATGGGTGTTGCGCTTCGGCGGGTCGGTGTGGACTTGTTGGGCCGAAGGGCCTGTTTCCACATTGTAATCTAATCTAATCTGTTGGACTATAATCTGGTGTTGTGTGATTTTTAACTTTGTAAAGCCCAGTCCAACACCGGCATCTCCAAATCGAGTTTAGCATGAATCCTGATAAACAGATTCATTTCAAAATACATGTACCGAGGTAGGAAGAAGATCTTCACACATTAGACCAATAATCTGTATCTTGCACCTTGACCAAAATGCTCCCTTCAACTTAGGAAAATAGATTACAAAAATCGAGCATTTCCATTTTGTGTGTAGTTATTTTACGTTAATATGTTTTCTAAGGAAGTAGTTTGAATATTTTGCAAGGTGGGGTTGATATTGTCCATTTACTCTGGGGTTTATTGTGAATTGTGCAAGGAAGAGTAATTGTTTACTGATCTAATGCAATTTAATTATTATTGCCAACAAAACCTAAGTACATATGGCACCATACACAAATTTATCTCAACAAGGAAATACAGCTGTATCCATAAATTATGCTCCTTTGTCCCTAGTTAGAAAACTCAACAGGTCTGGCAGCATCTGTGGACTGAAAATAGAGTTAATGTTTTGGGTCCAGTGACCCTCCTTCAGAACTGAAGAAATGTTAATTCTGCCTTGTCTCCACAGATGTGGCCAGATCTGCTCAGTTTTCACAGCAATTTCTGTTTTTGTTTCTGATTCCAATATCCACAGTTCTTTGAGGTTTTTTTTTGGACAAAACTAGTTTTCAGAGCACTGTTGTGTGCAGGGATGGGATCAATGGAATGGCAATGCTGGCAATTTTTAACATCTGAGTAAAAGTTAAGCACCTGGTTAAGTGTAGAAAGAAATAAGAACCCAAACTATATTACAACAAATTAAGTCATTTTGAAATGTTGTTCAGAATCTTCCCATGCCCTCAATAATGTGGGCTATGGCAAAAATTCAGCAGCATTCAGATAAGAAGCCAAGCAAGACATTTCTCAATGTCAGGACAAGCAAATCTCATTTTCCAACAGCATTCTTAACTTCAAAGCAAGATTCTCAGTGGATAGCAGTGAGATGCCTTTTAACAGGGTTTATTGCTTATTATCAGCTTCATTAACACTGATTCCTGCCTCATTATTATGCAACGTCCCATTCTACCACACACCAGATAGAAACTGGATGGTAAGATTTCTGACATGAAAGTCTGAACAGCAACTCCAGTGCACCATCTGCTCCTCTGCACCAACATCTCAGGGCAAGCTCCACATGCACTTCCCGTCATTGACAGATATTGGCAACAGACACTTACCGGCCTCTCTGTGCCATCATGACGCATCTCCAATCCATACACGTTATAGTTCTCCATTTTAAAGCTATACTTTGGAGAATACTGCTACCTCTCAATGCACTTCCTCTGCAAGGACATTTCATGCTCAGGCTCCGATACTCTGTTCACAGACTGCATCAGGCTGCATCTCATGGCTGCTTGCTCTCCTAGTGCCAATTCACCTTACACTTATATGGATTTTCACAGCATCGCTGCCTCGCCCTGTCTTAATTTGCCATGCCTTACCATTTAGCACAACTGCAAAGCCAGGAAGCTAGTCATTGTCATCAACAATCACCACATAGGGAGGTAAAGATGTTGCTGCACCTCATCGTGCTGTGTCAGTATTCCGCATGCACTACATGTCAGCAGTTAATGTGGGAGACATACTGCCTATGCTTCAATCAAATGTTCATGTCTTGAAGTAGGCGTCTAGTAGTACTCAATCAAGGGCGAGCGGGGAGGGGTCCCAGCACAGTAATTCAAGGGAGTAGCCATCAAAATCAGCCAGGGGTTTGGCACAGTCAGTTCAGATCAGGTCAGGATCCCCTCTTTGTAAGGGGTGAGGAACTGAATGTCAGGCACTTCATCACCTCTGTCCTTTTGTGGGCAGTTTTCTCCTGGAATGAGAGAAAGGGAGAAATTAAGTGAGATGAAAGTGGGTAGCGCAGCTGTTAGTGCTGGTGCAGGTGAGAAAAAGGTGGTGAGCTGTCACAAGTGAGTTAGTGGAGTAGGAAGGTCAGAGGTTGTTACTCTGGAGGGATTAAGTGGTTGGGGGATGACTGAATGGTTGACAGCAAGAGTGGGAAGACATTGCAAGATATAATGAGAGTGGTAGAACACGAACCGCTGTGGAAGATGAGTATAGCAGCACAGATACAATAAGCATGAGGTGGCAAAGAAAATGGTGACACTTACCCTGGCAGAGCAAAGGAAGTCATAAACTTTCCTCTATTGCTGGGAATTTCTCCAAACAGCTGGGATGGCAATGATCTGATTTTTGCTACAAGTGGGACTGACACATTTAAAATGAGTGTGATGGATCACAAATAATTGATATGCCAATTTATCATTGCGAGCACACATTCATTGGTATCAAACAACCTTAGCTGCATGTGCCCAATTAATAAGGTGACTTCACTTTCAAATCCGTAATGAACCAGTGACATTATTACACATGACCACAACCATTAAAAAGGACAAGAACGTCGGATACATAGAACATCACCATCTGCAAGTTCCCTTCAAAACATTAACCTTGGAAATATATCTCCATTTCATTTAGTGTTGCTGGGTTAAAATCCTACAATTTACTCCCTAATGGCATTTTGGGCCAACCTACAGCATATGGACTGCTGCAGTTCAAGAAAGTAACTCACACCACCTTCTCAAGGGCAACCAGTGCAAGCAGAAAATGCTGGCTGGCCAGCTGCACCCACATTCCAGACATAGGTGAAGGTTAATCTCAGTAATCAAGCACTATCAGCTTTGATTCAGTGCAAAAGCCTGCCCAAGTTAGCACAACTTTACATCAAACTGTCACTCATACTCAAAGACAAGGACTACATTTGACTTAGTGAGAAATGGTCTGGTTATATGATGTTGGACATGGTTTCTAGTATGTTCTCTCATACAGCTTCAGTTGTCACATCGCATGGCAACAACTTGGATTTTGGAGCAGATCCCAGACCGTGTGGGGGATCCATTCCATGAGTAGATGGTGCTCTGCCACATTGTGGCAGAGGAATGGGAGGGAGTGCTCTTCTGAGACTGTGTTGAAGAAAGATTGTGTCAGAGCAGAGTACTGCAAGACTTTTTCTGTGCATATCAGATAATGCTGGCACTGAAGCTTCAGATTTATCATCCACAACAGACAGACTTCTCCTTTAGAGGTAAACAAGAGAAAAGGGCCCTCGAAAAATGTGAACTTAATGTTTGTACTTTGAAAACAAATTAAATATATGGTTACGAACACTTCACCCATGACGCACAGTTGAGAGTTTGAAGCATTACAATATATTGTGTATTAATATAAGACATAAAGACAATTAGGGTAGTTTGATCAATAGTGTTGTGTTAGTCAACAGGAAATGTTTCCTTTCAATGAAGACAACTTACTGTAAAAACCGTCAAACAAGCCGACTAGTCACCCACATCTGAAGCACCGATATCATCACATTACTGATTAAAATAATTATCTTCAATATGTTGTAAATCATTCATAGTCATTTCTGGTGCACTTGATAAGAAACAGGGTGACAGTCATTCTGTTTTCCTGTTGGGATAGATAAACAAGTCTTTCATCTTTACAGCAATTTGTTGATATTTTGATATCCGTACTTTGATGGCAGTGTTTTTTTGTGAATGATAGCTTATCTATTTGTCATTTCTAAATGTGGATAATTAATTATTAACTCAAGCTCTGCTTCTGAAAGTCAAAGAATTGATTAGATCTGCATCTCAACAAAAAAGTGAATGTTCGTAATACAGTGCAGTCCTAAAATTTCCTTTCGTGTTTAAGTGCATGAGGCTGCTTTTTTTTAATACTTTCAGCAGTTGCAATGTACAACTGGATTGTATTGGATTGTACTGTGTATGTGGTTCAGTACATTATGTATGATTTACATTTTTTATACACATATTTTAAAACTCTTTTTAACAATGTACTCATCAAACCTATTCGTAGTCATTTGCTTTACAGTTCTAGTGCATGCAAGTTTCCTGGATTTAGAAGACAGCAATAATTTGTATAAGTAAAACCCAGTTAACCTGTTTGTCAGACCAATGTAAGTGAAGAGTCAGGAAGGTGAGGTCAGCCATTAAATTCTCTTACAAATTACAGGCTTCCTGTGAAAATGTTCATGAATCCATCCCTTCACCTTTTTTCTAAGCAGGTTGTGTACAAGCAGTTTACAGAGAAAGGTATTGGTAAGTTAAGTAAGTGGGCAAAAGGCTGGCAAAGGAGTATAATGTGAGAAAATGCGAAGTTATTCATTTGGGAGGAAGAACCAAAGAACAGAATATTTGTTAAATCATTGAATCCCTACAATATGGAAGCAGGCCATTTGGCCCATCAAATTTACACCAACATCCTGAAGAGGGTTCCACCTAAACCCACCTCCCTGCCCTGCATCCCTCTAACCTTGCATTTCCCAAGGTTAATCCACCTAGCCTGCATACAATGGGAAAATATAGCATGGCCAATCCTATTAACCTGCATGTCTTTAGATTGTGAGAGGAAACCGGAACAGCTGGAGGAAGCTCATGCAGACACGAGGAGAACATGCAATTTCCACACAGACAGTCACTCAAGGCTGAAATCGAACCCAGGACTGTGGCATTGTGAAGTAGCAGTGCTAACTACTGAGACACCGCGCCACCAAACTGGAGAAAAACCACAGAAAGCTGCAACACAAAGGGTTTGGGGGATACTTGTGCACAAAAGGCTGGAACATAGGTGCAACAGGTAATCAGGAAGGATATTGGAGTGTTGGCCCTTATTTCAAGGGAGTTAGAGTATAAGATCAGGGAAATCTTACTGCAATGGTACAAGGTATTGATGAGATCACCTCTGGAGTACTATGAGCAGTTTTGGTCACCTTATTTAAGGAAAGATGTTATTTCATTGAAGGCAGTTCAAAGAAGGTTCATTAGGATGATTTTCAGTATGGAGGGATTGTCTTATAAGCAAAGCTTGAGTCGGGACTCTACTCACTGGAGTTTAGAATAACAAGCAGTAATCTCATTGAAACTTTAAATATTCTTAAGAGGCTCAAGAAACGGTTCCACTCATGAGACAGTCTGGGGCCAGAAGGCATTGTCTTAGAAAAAAGGATCGCCAATTTAAGACTGAGATGAGGATGAATTTCTTCTCTCGGAAACTTGTGAATGTTTGGAATGGCTTGCCACAGACAGCTGTGAAGGCAGATTCCTTAACTATATTATTGGCTGACATAGATTCTTGATAAATTGGGGAATCAAAGGTTAGGGGAAAGGGCAGGAAAGTGGATGTGAAGAATGTCAGATTAGCCATGATCCTGTTGAATGGTGGATCGGGCACAAGGGCTGAAAAGTCTATTCTAGTTCCCATTTCTGATAGTTTCTTTGGACTTCACTTTATTGTGGTATTTTGCTCTCTTCCCACACATTTTGAGGCCCTCCATCATCCCACTCCCGAAACTCACATTTCAGTACACAAAAGCTATCTTTCCCCGTAGGAATACCACTTTATGTATCTTAATAGATGGGGCATTGCAGTAGCATTATATATCCAGGTTATAGGAGTCAAGCAGCACTGTGGAGGACAAAAGGTGTGCAGCTGCATTGTGGTTGACTCCTAACTGCCCTCTGGGCAATTTGGGATGGGCAATAAGTGCTGGCCTAGCCAGCAACATCCTCATCCCATGAGTGAATTGAAAAAAGGAACTCTCCATAAGGTGCACGCAGTCTGATCAGGACCTTGCTGAGCAGATGCACATCTGATGATGGTCAAGTGTCTGGAAGAATGACCATGGGAAACTTCACCACAGGGATTTACATACTCCCACTGCAATGTCCATGGCAATTAGATTAAAAGCAGCCCTCAAATTCTACTGCTCCAGATCCTTCCAATTCGATATCGAAGATTTGGTATGATGAGAATAAGGTAAACACCCGGAAAAAAATCATTCAAATTTGCAGTTAATGCTTAAATGGTGCAGAATGACTAAATACCAGTCCCTTTGATGCTATGACATCAAAATAACATAATCTCTGAAAATATCGAGGAAATTTAGCCTCATACACATAACTCACAATCCATATTTATGATATAGAGTGGAATTATTCCAATCACATTCTGCTATATTTCTCCCCCATCATTTCCTCTTTCTAGAATGTCTGGGTTCAGGATTCGAAAGCAAAACATAATTTTCAGCGAAGAGCTAGTTTAAGACTTTATGTCACTTTGACACAAACATGAGCATGAGTATTTGCATCAAACATTAATCATTTATATTAAAGCCACAATTAAAAATATATTTTCTGAAGTGGAAGTCTTGAGAAAACAGTAACTCAGGTTTGGGACAAGTAAAAGTTCATTGGCCAAGTATAGGAAAGAAGGAAATTCTGAAACTGGGAGCTATGTGGAAAGCTCTGAGAATCTGTTAAACTAAGGGCTTGATCCTTTGAGAAACAACAAGCATTTCTGACTGAATCAAATGCAAAGACAACCAGTTAATATATTGCTGTGAGATTGAAAGAGATCAAAAGTAACGTTTTATTTTGTGTAAGGTAATGGTTCTGAAAGAGTTAATGCTCATATTACATTAACTCCACCCACTCTACTGATGCCACACAGTTGTGGGGGAATCAAAGTGATCTAATCCAGCTTTCTGAGGGAGCAGGTATGTCAGGTATTTCATGAGTTCCTTAAAAGTCTCATGATTATCCCAGACCAAATGTAGTTATATTTATTACTATCATGGACTGTCTTCTTGTTATCTAAGAACAATTCTTCTTTATGGAAGTGTGTTGTTGATGGCAGATCATGAGATAGGCCTCAGACAAGCAAAGACAAAGGAGGCAAGCCTGGTGATGAACTAACTCAAATAATTCTTAGGCAAAAGTGAGGACTACAGATGCTTTTGCCTGAAACGTCGATTCTCCTGCTACTCGGATGCTGCCTGGCCTGCTGTGCTTTTCCAGCACCACTCTGATCTAAACTCAAATAATCCTTACCCAGTAGCACATACTGGTAGAGATGACAAATCCCACAAAGTATCAGGAGTAGTCATCTGGGAAAATGCCACAACTTGAACACAAATGAGGTCAACAGTAACAATCAGTAAAAGATAGACAGAAATATGGATGATAAAGAGGAGAGGCAACGATCAGCACCAGAGCACAGAATGAGGAAGGGAAAGACAAAAAGAGGCAAGAAGATTGTCGCACAGGATAACAGAAGGCAATTGCATCCTGTACCCTGAATATCATTTTCTGGGGAGTCAAAAGGCAGACTGTCATAGAATCATAGAGATGTTCACCATGGAAACAAACCTTCAGTCCAACTCATCCATGCTAAACCGACATCCTAAATTAATCTAGTTCCCATTTGCTAGTGCTTTGCTCCTATCCCTCTAAACCCTTCCTATTCATATACTCGTCCAGATGCTTTTTAAATGTAGTAATTGTACCAGCCTCCACCACTTCCTCTGACAGCTCACTCCATACACAAACCACCCTCTGCATGAAGAAGTTACCTATTAGGTCCCTTTTAAATCTATCCCCTCTCACCTTAAACCTATGCCCTCTAGTTTTGGACTCCCCCACCCCAAGGAAAAGATTTTAACTATTCACCCAATCCATGGCCCCCATGGTTTTATAAACCACTATAAGATCACACCTCAGTGTCTGATGTTCCAAAGAAAATAGCCCCAGCCTAATAAGTTTCTCCCTGTAGCTTAAAGCCTCCATCCCTGGCAAAATCCTTGTAAATCTTTTCTGAGCCCTTTCAAGTTTCACAACATCTTTCCTATAGAAGGGAGAACAGAATTGAACACAGTATTCCAAATGTGTCCTAACCAATGTCCTGTACAGCTGCAACATGACCTCCCAACTCCTATACTCAATGCACTGACCAATAAAGAAAAGCATACTAAATGCCTTCTTCACTATCCTATTTACCTGAGACTCCACTTTCAATGAACTACGAACCTGAGCTCCAAGGTCTCTTTGTTCAGCAACACTCCCCAGGACTTTACCATTAAGTGTATCAGTCTTGCCCTGATTTGCCTTTCCAAAATGCACCAGCTCATATTTATCTAAATTAAACTCCATCTGCCAGTCCACAGTCCAAAGGCCCATCTGATCAAGATCCTGTTACATTCTGAGGTAAATTTTTACACTGTCCACTACACAACTAACTTTGATGCCATCTTCAAACTTACTAACCAGACATCTTATATGCACATCCAAATCATTTATACAGATAATGAAAAGCATTAGACCTAGCAGCAATTTCTGTGGCACACTGCTGGTCACAGGACTCCAGTCCAAAAAGCATCCCTCCACCACCCCTCTCTGTCTCCTACCTCCCAGCCAATTTTGATTCCAAATGGCTAGTTCTCCCTGTATTCCATGTGATCTAACCTTGTTAACTAATCTGCCATGCAAAACTTTGTTGAAGTCCTTAGAGATCACATCCACTTCTCTGCCTTCAGCAATCCTACTCATTGCTTCTTCAAAAAAAATCATGTTAGTGAGATATGATTTCCCATGCATACCGCTACATTGACTAACCTGAATCAGTCCTTGCCTTTCCAAATACATGTAAATCCTGTCCCTCAGAATTCCCTCCAGCCACTTGCCCACCACTGATGTCAACTCACCAGTCTATAGTTCCCTAGCTTTTCTTTTCCACCTTTCTTAAATAATGGCATCATATTAGCCAATTTCCATTCTTCAGGCACCTCACCTACAGCTAGCAATGATATAAAAATCATAGCAAGGGGCCCAGCAATAACTTCCCATAAAGATCTAGTGCCTGATCAGGTTCCAGAAATTTATTCACATTTATGCATTTTAAGACATTCAGCACCTCCTCCTCTGAATGCTTTGCAGAATACCTACATTCTACTGGTCAAAATGATCCTGAGTTTCCAATTGCCTGCCACATCAACACATCAATGTGTTTCTACGCCAACATTTCTGTCTCAGGCCTTCTGCAGTGTTCTACTGAAGCTCAGTGCAAATTTGAAGAATCGCATCTCATCTTTCGTTTAGGGACCCTGCAGCATCTAACTCAACATCAAGTTCAATAGCTTTCAGAGCCAGATTATGTCCTTTCATGTTTTCTACCCATACCCACACCCTGGTCCTGTCAAGACATGGATGTTTTTCAGCACAGCCAACCCATTCTCTCCTGTTCTTAGCTTTCAGTATCACTTATCCAGCATCTATTCTGTCCTGGTTTACTAGCAAATAATGTTCTTGTGTGCCTATAGCTTTCATTATCTCTCTCTCTCTCTCTCCCTCTAAGCTCCGTCTCCTATCCGACCACCTCTTGCCCCTCCATCAACCCCATCTCCAGCATAAATATTAATCTGTCCAAGCTGGTATCCGCTCTGATGATGAGACACTAGACTTAAACGTTAACTCTGAATTCTCCCAATAGATGCTGCCAGACCTGCTGACCGTGTCCAGTAATTTCTGTTTTTCTTTCAGGTCTCCCCTGCAGTTCATTGTTTTACTATAGTTTCATTTTTAGCAAAGTGCTTACTTTGTTCAAAGGTCAGAAATAGGTGATAGAAAGTCAGCAACTTGTTTTACGTCTCTCCCAAATTTTATCTCTATGAAGTTTACACTATCACCCAATTTGCAGGATCAGGCAAAGTTGGGATCTACCCATTATGGATCATGGGAGTGGAATTCCCCCAAATGCAAAGAAAGTCACTTTACGGTTCAATTTGATTCTTAGGATTTTGCTTTCCTACAGGAGAGGCAAAGTGGGGCCATCTTCTTCTTTTGTTGTTACGTTTCTTTCACGGAGTGATGAAAGTCAAAATTACACACAAAGGCAGCAAATGTATTTGTAACAATCTGTTTTGCTTTATGTTTTCATGGGGTGTGATGTCACTGGGAAGGTTATGATTGTTGCCTATCCCTAATTGCCCCTGAGCTGAATACTTTGCTAAACCATTCCAAAGAGCAGTACAGAGTCAACCACATTACTGTGAATCTATATCCACATGGTGAGACTGGGTAGGTTTTGCTCTGTAAGAGACACTAGCAATCCTGATGGGTTTTTAATAATATTTGATGATAAATATCATGGCATCCACCACTGAGACTAGCTTTATATTCCAGATTTATCATTTGAAATTACATTTAGATTTGTCAGAAGAGAAAGTTCTTCAACATCAAAGAATAGCTTAGATTCTGGGGTGAGCAGAAAATTCATTGAAATGTTCGTGAACAACTTCCAAAAAAAACATGGGACTGTGTAATTGATGGAAATCTGGGCTTTAACTGCAATGCCAACAGTTTCAATCGTCTGTGGTTGGGAATGTGGATCCCACTGTGGGGGAGACTGGTGATAGAGGACATGGTTTTAAGAGTAAGACATCTCCCATTTAAGACAATTGAGAAATAGTAGGTCATTAGTCCATGAAATTATCATCCCCAGAAAGCATTAGAGACTGTGTTACTGAATTTATTCAAGGCTGAGTTAGATTTTATTTTTGTATACAAGGAATCAAGGGTTACGGGGGGATCAGAGAGGAAAGTACTGATGAGATAGAACCAAATAAGCCATGAGCTTATTGAATGACAGAACAGACTTGGAGTTTCAGATAGCTCACTCTGCTCCTCAGTCCTTGCCCAATGCCACTAAAATTTCCCAGTTACGAATCTATCAATATTACCAATTATTAGAAAGTGGAGCTATTCAGCCTGGAGTAAGTAGGATTCTGTGGGCTCATTGGACATCTTAGAAGTTTTTTTCAAAGCTGACCAATGACAAGGCAAAAATTAACAAAAGACATTCAGAAAGATAGTGCAGACGTTTTCACTAAATTGTATTCCTTTTATCATCACATTTTGCCCAAAGTTGCCCAAACCAATACAAAGAAATTGGAGAGTTTCAAGTGGAATTTATTTCAGGTACAAATCTAGATTCAGCCAACCTTTGTGATCTTTTAAAACAAATTGCACGGGAAGCAGGTCCTTAGATTGACTTAATCACCATTGCTAGTTTTCATTGATTGTGACCATGTCTGCACTTTTGAAGCAATTCTTAAGGACTGGAATTTCCCAAAATTTGGCTAAGTGTCAATTTCAGGAGTTTCTTAGAGGTTTCCCGTGTGAGTCTTGGAGACTTTTCTCACACATTTTTACACAGCACACCTCAGTGCTGGTACTGCACCACCATAGTGATGCTCTTGCGCAATCTCACACTCAACAGTTACAAAAAGCTGGCATCAAAGTTCAGTGGGTAATTGGGAAGGCAATGAAATATGGCTCCCCTTATTTAAGGAAAGATGTCACTTCACTGGAGATAGTCTGGGGAAGGTTTATTAGGTTGATGCAGTGTATGGACAGACTATCTTAAGAGTAGAGGTTGAATAGGTTGGGCTTGTAATTGATGGAATAAAGAAGAATGAGAGGTGGCTTTATCTTTCTCAACCATAAATATAAAGAAGAATTCTGCCCCACTGTTCTCCATGGCAAGGAGGTCCAAAAACTCCCAAATCTCTGAGAGAAGAAAATTTTTCTCATCTCAGTCTTAAAATGGTGCCCCTTTATTCTGGTCTTAGACTCTCCTATGAAAGGAAACATTGTCTCAGCATTTACTCTCAAGCCTCTTAAGAATCCTATATCTTTCAATGAAATGACACCTCAATGCTTCTAAAGATTTGTGAGTAGGGTCCCAACCTGTTTAACCTTTGCTATAATCCCTCCATAGAATGGATCATCCTAGTGAACCTTCTCTGAGCTGCATCCAAAGAAATAGTATATTTTCTTTAAAGAAGGGATCAGAACTGCTCAGAGTCATCCAGCTGTATTCTCACCAGTATCTGGTACTGTTGCTGTAAGTCTTCTCGATATTTAATATCCAACTCCCTTGATATTAGTACCAATATTCCATTAACCTTCCTGGTTACTGGCTGCCCTTGTGTGCTAGTTGTCTGTGTTTGTGCACAAATATCCCGCAAGTCCCTTTAGGTTTGCAGCTTTCTGCATTGTTACTCCATTTAAATAATACTGTCCTTTTGTTCTCCCTTCCAAAATGAACAACTTTACATTTTGCCACATTATACTTCATTTGCCAACTTCTTACCCAATTACTTAACCAATCAACATCTCTGTAAACTGTTTGTATCTCTCTGGCAACCTTTTTTTTGTCATTAGCAACTTTGCCTGTGGTACATTTGCTTCCTTTGTCCAAGTCATTAATTTATATTGTAAACAGTTATGGTCCCAGTACTGACCCCGGTGGAACTCCACTGGCTACAGATTGTCAACCTGAAAAAAACCCCCTTAACACCACTTGCTGTTTTCTAGCCATCAGCTAAACCTCTATCTATACCAAAATACTACCTCCAAAAACATGGACTCGATTGCTTAATGTTTGAGAGTTACTTTGTCAAAAGCATTCTGGAAGTCCAAACATAATTGTTCACAGTGCCCCTCTATCTATTCTGGTTAAGAATTCCTTGAAAAGTTCTAATAAATTAGTCAGTCACAATTTCCCTTCAACGAAGCCACTTGATTAGAGGATGACTTTTCAAATGCACTGCCATTACTTTCTTAATAGTTGAATACAATATTTTTCCAGCAATGTATGTGAGGCTAATTAGCATATAGTTATCTGCTTTTTGCTTATATTCCACTCCATCCCCCAAACGACTCAGCCTTCCTCCCCTCCGTACATTCGACTCACTCACTCAGTGCTCCTCGCCACCTCTCCTGACTGAGGACCGACCAGCCCCCTGCCTGACCATAGTCCATCTTGGCTGGTCTAAGGAATCCTCCCCTTAGACTTTCAGACATGACTGTGTGGTTAAAGTACATTCAGTGTGTTTGCCACACACACCATTGGCACATGCCGCAGATGTCACATTAACACAGCATGGTACAAACAGCGTGCCCACTCTCTTGACTATTCAGTGCTGGCAAACATGACAAGTTGCCCAGATTTCTGCTCAGAATAAAATTAAGATAAGACCCAGGAGAGATGCTGTCAGTATCCAAGTAAGTGCAAGAGGAGTGGGTACTGAGAAAGCAAACCAGATGAGTGTCTCCCCATGCACACAAAGTCACCTTGCAGCCCTGTTGCAATGTAATGTGTCATTAAACTCCAAGGTGCAGTATTGAAGTGCTGATCCATATTGTAAGTGAGTCAAAGATGTTGCCATGACAATGTGGTGCTTTGCCAATGACCGCCCTTGATGGATGGAGGGCAAAGGTGGTCACTGCCGTGGAATATGACGCTAGCCAATCTGGATGGCCAGAGAAGATGCCAGTGAGCTGCAACAGTCAGATATCCACTCTGACTTTTATGTCAGGAATGGGCGCTGCCTACTTTCTTACCAGTACCTGGGAAGATTTCAATACCTTTATGTAAACGAGGCAAGGCTTTTAAAAATTCTTTCATTCATGGATATACTGCTGGCTGGACCAACATTTGTCACCCATCCTTTATTTCCTGTAAACTGAGTGACTTTCTCAGCCATTTCAGTTAAGAGCCAATTATATTGCTGTGGGTCTGGAGTGACTTGTAGACTAGAGCAGGATGACAGATTTCCTTTTCTAATAGACATTAGAGAAATGGATGGGTTTTTACAACAATCAGCAGTGGTTACATGATCACCATTAGTCTAGATTTGTGTTCCAGATTTTTATTGCATTCATTTTCACCATCTTCCATGGTGGGATTCAGATCCGTAGTGAGAATGTTACAGCGTGGGATTTGGATTCCATACCAATAACGTTATCCCTATGCCACCTAGCAATAATGTGAAGTTAATACATGCACAAAGGCTTATACTGCTCACCAACAAGATTGTGATGTAGCCAGTGAAACATTAAAATTTGGACTTGTTTTTCAAGAATCTCAGTTTTTGACTCTCACTGTATTTTCCCAACAGTTTTGCCATTGCCCATGTCTGGAAGATTTCAGCCCTAAGACTTTTACAGGACATCAAATAAGCATCTTTCACATACTTATATCCAGATGTGAGTAAGCCACCCACTGCTCCAAATTTCAGTGGATCCTCATTCTGAGTGTTGGTATTCACAGGAAAAGTGATAAAATGGCTGGCCACAACAAATAAGTTACTGTCAATCTGCTTGATAGACTGAAAGATGGAAGTGACAGCCCCCATGTAACAGCCTGGGTGAACAAAAACAAGACAAAGGCTGTGGTGACTTTGACAGACACCAACAAACCTGTCCTCCTGAGCTGCAAGTAGTATGTCTAGTTAAAGGTAACTGTATATTTCAGAGATAACTTATCTCAAAAACCATAGCCTGTAGACACACTGATGGTCATTAAGGAGCAGAACACTGACTTAGTCAATGAACTCTTCCAGCTGGAGCGGCACGGTGGCTCAGTGGTTAGTACTGCTGCCTCACAGCACTAGGGTCCCAGGTTCAATCCCAACCTGGGTGATTGTCTCTGTGGAGTTTGCACATTCTCCCTGTGTCTGCGTGGGTTTCCTCTGGGTGCTCTGGTTTCCTCCCATAGTCCAAAGGTGTGCAGTCAGGTGAATTGGCCATGCTAAATTGCCCATAGTGATAGGTGCATCATTCAGAGGGAAAAGGGTCTGGGTGGGTTACTCTTCAGAGGGTCAGTGTGGAGGGTTGGGCTGAAGGGCCTGTTTCCACACTGTAGGTAATCTAATCTTGGATTGAGGGCATTATGGCTGGGCAATAAACACCACTATCCAGGATGCCCTCATCCAAAAATATCTTTTTAAAAATTAGTACTTAATTGGAATTATCACTGCACCTTACTCAGAAAGAAGAATTAAACCTTGCGATACAACTTTCATAGTTCCACACTGGATGCAGGTAATGTTACCTGATTGTACATATTTCAAATTCACAGCTTATTCAGGCTATGTGTAAATCAATAAAAGACAAATTTAAGTAACTGCTACTTCTATGAATGTTGTAATCTTTTTAAAGGAAATGAATTTACAAACAAACAAAAGTTTGGTTTTCACTTTTTAGATCAAAAACAGAAATAGGTTTATTTGTTGAAAACTTTGATTTTGGTTATATGATTTTTTTTAAACTGCTTTCCATCCACCAATACCCCTTGACCTGTCCAGAAAGCTTTAACTGAACTTGATCTGAAGTTGTGTGAGCTTTTTTTTTTCTGGACTAATTTGTCTGGAGACCTTCCTGCTGATGATTATCTTTCACATATTCTCTTTCAGTGTATTTTGTAAACTGAGATTATGTAAAGCTCTCTCTAAAAGGATGATGTATCACTTCATTGCTAGCTACCCAATGACAGATGGCAAGTGATTAATAGCACTGGCATCTGTCAGTGGGAGTGTTTGCAAGAAATGAGGTGGATTTATGGTATTCAGATTTCAATAGCATTAAAAATCATCTGAATTTAAACAATATAGAAATCTTATGATTTATTATATTTATTGAGTTTACCAACCCTGCATTAACATTGCTCATGTGCTACTGTGTTTTTATAATGTAATTGATGTTATGTACTACATAATTACATTATGTATGACACAATTCATGAGTAACTTTTTACAGGATTTTCACAAGAGCACAGGTCCATTGTTTTTTGGCCCACATCTCATTGTAAGACTAATCAATGAAACAAAGTTGATTATTTCCATGTCCTTGTTTTATATTTCACTTTATTGATGTTGTTACAATGTTTGACAATTGGATATAAGATTGAGACAACTCATACACTGCCAGAAAGTAGTTGTCATTTTTGGCAAGTATCATGGAGATTCCCCAACGCAAGGCCTTCCGAGCTTTTGGTGCAATTGTCCCAAACTTACCTCATTATGCAATTGGTTTGATTGTAGGAAGCAGAGGGTAATAGTGGAAGGGTGCTTGTCGGATTGGACACCTATGACTAATGGAGTGTCTCAGTGGTCAGTGCTGGGCCCATTACTGTTTGTTATCTACATCAATTATTTGGATAAGAATGTACAAGGCATGATTAGTACGTTTGCAGATGATACTAAAATATGCGGTATGTAGACAGTGAGGAAGATTGCCAGAAATTGTGACAGGACCTTGATGAGGTGAAGAAGTGGATGGAGAAATGGCAAATGGAGTTTAATCTGGATAAGTGTGAGGTCTTGCATTTTGGAAAGTCAAATCAAGGTAAGAGTTTCATGGTGAATAGTAGGACCTTAAGGAGTGTAGTGGAACAGAGGGACTTTGAAGTTCAGGTGCACAGTTCTCTGGAAATGGAGTCACAGGGAGACAGTGCAGTAAAGAAGACTTTTGGCACACTGGCCTTCATCAGTCAGGGCACTGCGTACAATAGTTGGGAAGTTATGTTGCAATTATACAGGATGTTGGTGAGGCCGCACTTGGAGTATTGTGTTCACTTTTGGTCACCTCGTTATAGGAAGGATCTTATTAAACTGGAAAGAGTGCAGAAAAATTCACAAGGACATTGCCAGGACTCAACTGTCTGAGTTATCGGGAGAGGTTGGACAAGCTAGGACTTTTTTCTGTAGAACATAGGAGACTGAAGGGGGGTCTTATAGAGATGTATAAGATCATGAGAGGCATGGCTTGGGTGAATGCACTCAGTCTTTTTCCCAGGGTCGGGAGGGCATCAGTTTAAGATTAGAGGGGAAAGAGGAAACCTGAGGGGAAACTTTTTAAACAGAGGGTGGTGCGCATATAGAAGCGGCAGTGGTTGAGGCAAAGCATTAACAACATTTAAAAGGCATTTGGACAAATACATGGATAGGAGAGGTTTGGAAGGATATGGGCCAAGTGCAGCGTGGATGGACATTTTGGTCGGCATGGAGCAGTTTGGGCCAAAGGACCTGTCTCTATGCTGTAGATAACTCGAACAATGAACCATGTCCCTACAATGCCCCACTTGTCCCATGCGCTGGGTCATTGTGGGTTCCACAGCCCCTAGAAATATCCAGCAGTGTAGACTCCACCAGAGTAAGTACTTCTACTCCACCTCCCACCAACGTTCATACTCTCCCATTCTCACTTTCACATGCAGCATCTTCCCTCACTTGCTCTGACCCATTCCGACACTCCAGGCTTCTAAGTATGCATGGCCTCTGTGTGGCCTGTTCACTCACTCTTATTTATGATACATTGTCTCTTTAGTCTCTCATAAACAAAATTAGCATAGTCTCTCTGACCAAAAGGGCTCCCCACAAGACATCACTTCCTGCATCTCAAAGGAAGAAAGCATTCACTGGAAGTACCAGCAAGGCTGCCTCCTGCACTCTCCACTGACACCCCAGTGGGTACTTTAAAAATATTAGGATCAGGAATGGCATTTTTCCACAGCAGGTCAAGGAAGAAATGCCCCAAATCTCTGGCACTCAAAGGACTGCCAGAGACTAGGCACCTGTTCAGCTTCAGGCAAGAGATGACCCATGATGTTAGCCATTTGTGACTTCTTTGAAATGAATGAGCAGACACAAGAGCAGCAGGCAGGGGTACTAAGCAACATAATGCAAACTATAACACTGCGGTAATAAGGTTGGGACCCTCCTACCTCAGGCATGTAAGCATCTGACTGGCTCCGTAGATGGGTTGGCAAATACCTTGAAGACCCAAGTCCAGTTCCCTGAGAATCTGCTGGAGAAGGGCACACAGTCCTGTTTGACATTCGTGGCCAAAATGGAATGACATATGAGACATCATTCACTCAATACAACTGATAATTATGGCACCGATACTTTTACTCCAGCTAGAATTTGGATCTGGTTGGATATATTTGACGAAGTAAAAGATTAATGCAGAGCCAAAAAATGTTTCCTTTCCCTTAAACAGAATCTAGATGGTTATTCACTGTCATTCTAAAAAGATTATCTGAAGCTTCTATATGAAATATTTCGGAAGATTTCCAGCACACTGCTAGACAGAAAATAAATTATGGCTGGAACAAATTTAATTCATCAATATGCCATCAATTGTATTAGAACTTTATCAAGAGTGGAAGTCTTTTTAACATCCAATGGGCTTCAGGTTAGCAGGGCCCAATAGTTCAGGTCAATGGGAGCTGGTGTTAAACACATTTACGAATCTACATTTGTGACTTGGGCTATTTTAACCATTGAGGTTTTCTTTGAAGGCAGTCAGTCAGCTTCTGCAATGGTCTGATAGATAGAGAATGATGATAGTTTAGAAACAAATTCAAACTTCCAGTTAATAGTTGAAAGGATAGCTTTGAAAGATTTTACATTTTCAAATAACTTTTACTGTATCAATGACCAATGACAAAATGCTTTTAATAAAACGTTCTTTTTGTTTTATTGTAAGCTTACATTTTACAAACATAAATAGAATTTTCTCCTTTGTACTTGCAGTAATAACTGAAAAAAACAATTTTGTTAGGTTTCTCATTCTCTTAAATCGACATTCATCTGACCTGGAACTAATTCAAAGTGTGTACCCTTTCCAAGGGTCATTTCTCATTCCCCAATACTATTCTCCACTGTGAGAGTTTTTTTTAATTGAGTTCCTTTCTGTAGCTTTCAGCAAGTCTGCAGCCTTGCATTTACTACAGTGGGATGCAAGGTCTACATGCATTTGATGTTATTAATGGTATAGTCAACCTCATTCTGTCTGCAAAAAAGAACCTCAGTTTCCAGTTGCCTGTCACTTCAACACACCACCCGATTCCCTGGCCAATATCTCTGCCTCAGATTTGTTGCAGTGCTCCAGAAAAACAGCACCTCATTTTCTGCTTGGGGACCCAGCAGCCTTCTGGACCCAATATGGAATTCAATAACTCTAAGGCTTGAACTCTCCCATGTTCTTACCCCAGCTCCCACATATCAAGCTTTGTATCACATAGTCTGCTTTTACACACAACCCATTGTTAGACACTAATGGTCTCTATTAATAGCTATTCACCCTCCTAATTAGATCATTATCCACTCCTCTATCTGTCCAACTGCTCTTCTCTCTCTTTGGGCTCTATTGTTTGCTCCTTACACCCTCCCCCTTCCCCCTATCTTCTGCACAGAAGCTACATTTTCCTAGACACCATCAGTTCTGATGAAAGGTCACTTGACCCTAAATGGTAACTCTGATTTCTCTCCACAGGTGCTACCAGGTCTGCTTTTTCAGCAATTCCTGTTTTTGTTTATAATTTTCTTTGCTGAAGATGCTTGGCCAACTTCTATCTTTTTGCTCTGCCCCTCTCAATCAGCTGCATATCACCCAAAATCACAACTGCAATGACTCTTCTAGTGGTGACATCTCTGCACTTATAGGGAAACCTGGAATCAGATCCCAGAGTGACTGCCACTACTCTCCTCTCCGTGGCAACATACTAGCCCTATATGAAAGTACGCAGGTAATCAGCTATCTCTAAGTACCACTGATTATCATCTTAAACCGTTTTATGAGGCTCAGGATCTTCCCATTGTGAGCTTATAAACAGCTGTCATTGTCCATATGTTTGGCATCTCCCTTTCAATAACACAGTATGGTTCTCCTTTTTTAATCTAATAACTAAGCCTTTTGGCCATGGAGGCTGTGCTAATTTTGCTTATGGGAGACTAAAGAGACAATGTATCATAAACAAGAGTGAGTGAATAGGCCACACAGAGGCCATGCAGACTTAAGTACTCTGGAGAGTTGGAATGGGTCAGAGCAAGTGAGGGAAGATGCTGCATGTGAAAGCGAGAATGGGAGAGTATGAACGTTGGTGGGAGGTGGAGTGGAAGTACTTACTCTGGTGGAGTCTACACTGCTGGATATTTCTAGGGGCTGTGGAACCCACAATGACTCAGCACATAGGACAAGTGAGGCATTGTAGGGGTATGGTTCATTGTCTTGCTGCAATTGTACAATGCCTTGGTGAGACCACACCTAGAATATTATGTGCTATCTCAGAATCCTTATATGAGGAAAGATGTCCTACGGAGGGAGTACAACAAAAGTTTACCAGACTGATTCCTGGGATGACAAGTCTGACAAATGACGATAGCCTGGATTGATTAGGACTATGTTCAATGGATATACTGGATTAGTGGTGCTGGAAGAGCACAGCAGTTCAGGCAGCATCCAACGAGCAGCGAAATCGACGTTACCTCGATGTTCAATGGAGTTGAAAAGAATGAAGAGGGATCTCACAGAAACCGATAAAATCCTAACAGGATTAAATAAGGTAAACACGGGAAGAATGTTCCTTGTAACCAGGGAATCCAGGCCAAGGTTCACTGTCTAACGATACAGGGTAAGCCATGCAGAACTGAGATGAGGAGATTTTTCTCCACCAAAGAGAATGGTGAGTCTGTGAAATTGTCTACCATAGAAAGCTGTTAGTTCAAAATGTTGAGTAGACTTCGTTCTTAGAGTCATAGTCATAGTTATGTACAGCATGGAAACAGACCATTCGGTCCAACCCGTCCATGCCGACCAGATACCCCAACCAAATCTTGTCCCACCTGCCAGCACCTGGCCCATATCCCTCCAAACCCTTCCTATTCATATATCCATCCAAATGCCTCTTAAATGTTGCAATTGTACCAGCCTCCACCACATCCTCTGACAGTTCATTCCATACATGTACCACCCTCTACATGAAAACGTTGCCCCCTAGATTTCTTTTATTTCTTTCCCCTCTCATCCTAAACCTATGCCCTCTAGTTCGGGACTCCCCGACCCCAGGGAAAAGACTTTGTCTATTTATCCTATCCATGGACCTCATAATTTTGTAAACTTCTATAAGGTCACCCCTCAGCCTCCAACGCTCCAGGGAAAACAGCCCCAGCTTGTTCAGCCTCTACCTACAGCTCAGATCCTCCAACCCTGGCAACATCCTTATAAATCTTTTCTGAATCCTTTCAAGGTTCTGATCTTCTGATAGAAAGGAGACCAGAATTGCACACAATATTCCAACAGTGGCCTAACCAATGTCCTGTACAGCCACAACATGACCTCTCAACTCCTGTACTCAATACTCTGACCAATAAAGGAAAGCATATCAAATGCCTTCTTCACTATCCTATCTACCTGCAACTCCAAGGAGTTATGAACCTGCACTCCAAGGTCTTTTTGTTCAGCAACACTCCCCAAAACCTTACCATTAAGTGTATAAGTCCTGCTAAGATTTGTTTTCCCAAAATGCAGCACCTCGCATTTATATGAATTAAACTCCATTTGCCACTTCTCAGTCCATTGGCCCATCTGGTCCAGATCCTGTTGTAATCTGAGGAAACCCTCTTCGCTGTCCACTACACCTCCAATTTTGGTCCACAAACTTACTAACTGCACCTCTTATGCTCGCATCCAAATCATTTATGTAAATGACAAAAAGTAGAGGACCCAGCATCAATCCTCATGGCACTTCACTGGTCACAGGCCTCCATTCTAAGAAACAACCCTCCACCACCACCCTCTGTCTTCTACCTTTGAGCCAGTTCTGTATCCAAATGGCTAGTTCCCCCTGTATTCCATGAGATCTAACCTTGCTAATCAGTCTCCCATGGGGAACCTTGTCGAACGTCTTACTGAAGTCCATATAGATCACATCTACTGCTCTGCTCTTATCAATCTTCTTTGTTACTTCTTCAAAAAACTCAATCAAGTTTGTGAGACATGATGTCCCACGCACAAAGCCATGTTGACTATCCCGAATCAGTCCTTACTTTTCCAAATACATGTACATCCTGTCCCTCAGAATTTCTTCCAACAACTTGCCCACCACCAAGGTCAGGCTCAGGAAATGGATAATGGGGTCAAAACAGGAACAGGGTATTGAGCTGGATGATCAGCCACAACCATATTGAATAGTACAGAGTGCTTGAAGGGCCAAATGGCCTACTCTTGCTCCCATTTTCTATTTTTGTACAATAATCTTATGAGCCAAAAGTTATACTGCAAAACCATAATAATCACATAAACATCTCATTTGTGCCAAATCCAAAAGAAATAGGAGAGAGGTACCAGCAAGGAAATAGATGAATGGTCACCCAGAGTTTAAAGAAAACCAAGAACTAACACCAAAAGGAAGACTTGCCAGTTAACAGTAAAGTCAAGAGTTTCTGGATGGTTTAATGAGAATGCTAAGAGGGGACACATGGGATCCATTGAATTCCATGAAGAAACGTTTCTCACAAACTGGAAAGGTCTACTCATTGTTGACTGTCCACCTACCTTCTCTTGACAGGAAAGCGACAGACACTTTATAGCTCAGGTCTAAATATCATAGTAAATTGCAATCTGGTCCCACTGTTGTAGTCCGACATTTATTTTAATTAATTCATGAGGCTCCTTAATCAGTGAATCTCACCAAGAATGAGCAGAAACACTTAATTGTAAATCCCTCCCCCACCATGATGCCATAAATGGAGATGGATTAAAATTGATCCTAAGGAAGTTCTAACAATATGCATTCTGATAAACATGAGAATCATGAGATAGTAAAACGTTAACACTTGAACCGAATCTGTACATTGCCAGTCAGCAGCCCACTCAAAATGGTTAGAAAGCAACAGGAGGGCAAATCAGTGTCAAACGTCCAGGGCAGGAGAGGCCTGAGCGTTACAGGTGAGGACTTAATGAGCTGTTCTGTTCTTCATGCCTCAGAAGAAAAGAAAGAAAAACTGTGGTTTGATTGCTCCTGAATCATCAACTCACCTTCTTACTTTACAGTATCAGCAGACCACACCCTCCACCTTCAAACACTATTGTAGCATAATTGTTAAATTACCGTCATGACCTATGTTATAAATGGTACTCCTAGTTGTGCATAGTGAGAGTTCAGAAAGCAAATGGCATGTTAGAAATAATAAAATGTTATTTGAAAAATTTGATTGATTTTGTGGTGCTGTTTAACTCCTAAATGAGTGCAAGAATTGACAGCTTGGCTTTTTTGCTGGCTACTTTAATTTCTTTTGCACATGTCTCAACATTTTCTTTGGTTTCTTTTTGTTTGTCAGTGAGGTATATGATTGTTTTTTTCTGCATTTTACAATTCTCATAGAGTCATAGAGATGTACATAGGAAACAGACCCTTCGGTCCAACCCGTCCATGCCGACTAGATATCCCAACCCAATCTAATCCCACCTGCCAGCAGCTGGCCCATATCCCTCCAAACCCTTCCTATTCATATGCCCATCCAAATGTCTCTTAAATGTTGCAATTGTACCAGCCCCCACATCGTCTGGCAGCTCATTCCATACACATACCACCCTCTGCATGAAAACGTTGCCCCTTAGGTCTCTTTTATATCTTTCCCCTCTCACCCTAAACCTATGTCCTCTAGTTCTGGACTCCTTGACCCCAGGGAAAAGACTTTGTCTATTTATCCTATCCATGCTCCTCATAATTTTGTAAACCTCTATAAGGTCACCCCTCAGCCTCCAACACTCCAGGGAAAACAGCCCCAACCTATTCAGCCTCTCCCTGTAGCTCAAATCCTCCAACCCTGGCAACATCCTTGTAAATCTTTTCTGAACCCTTTCAAGTTTCACAACATCTTTCCGATAGGAAGGAGACCAGAATTGTACACAATATTCCAACAGTGGCCTAACCAATGTCATGTACAGCCACAACATGACCTCTCAACTCCTGTACTCAATACTCTGACCAATAAAGGAAAGCATATCAAACGCCTTCTTCACTATCCTATCTACCTGCGACTCCAATTGCAAGGAGCTATGAACCTGCACTCCAAGGTCTCTTTGTTCAGCAACACTCCCTACATGGACCTACTTATATGACCAAGTGTATAAGTCCTGCTAAGATTTGTTTTCCCAAAATGCAGCACCTCGCATTTATCTGAATTAAACTCCATCTGCCACTTCTCAGTCCATTGGCCCATCTGGTCCAGATCCTGTTGTAATATGAGGTAACCCTCTTTGCTGTCCACTACACCTCCAATTTTGGTGTCACTAATTTCTGATATTCAGAAGTATGAAACCTAACAGAGCACTGTGTGATGTGACAGACAAGATACGATTAGTAATTATGTAGATATGAGCACTAATTTTCTTTATCCTTACCAGGTGATGATCAACCACAGTGTGCCATATGTACACCATCTTTGCCAATGCCACTGTCTGCCTAATTTTGCTGTCTCAGACTATCTGTATGTAGGTACACCTGAAGGACACAGTGGCTCAGTGTTTGGGACCTGGGTTTGATTCCAGCCTCCGGAAACTGTCTGTATGGAGTTGGCACATTCTCACCGTATCTGTGTGGGTTTCCTCTGGGTGCTCCAGTTTCCTCCCACAGTTCAAAGATGTGCAGATGGATTGGTCATGCTAAATTGCCCATAGTGTCCAGGAATGTGTAGGCCAGTAGAGTTAGTCATGGGACACCCAGGGTTCCATGGATAGGGTAAGGGGGTGGGTCTGGGTGGCTCTTTGGAGGGCCAGTGTGAGTGTGGACTTGATGGACTGAATGGCCTGCTTCCAGACTGGAGGGATTTAATGGAGGGCAGGCCCACCATCTATTAAAGCATTGTGCTAAGCTAGAAGCAGGAGCACATATACAGGACTGGGGAAGCTCCAGCTAGAAAGCACAAGGCCAAAGAACTTGTTTTGGTGAGTGAAAACCATATTCAACTACTTGTGATGTTCCTCTTCATTTTGATTCTGGTTCAGAACTTCCAATGCTACATCAAACATGTAACTGAGCACCCGATGGACATAGGTGGAAGAAGAAAAATATTTCCTGTATTGAGTTGCATTCTTGCCTCTGGGTAACATGATTTTGTGTTAGTTCCTCTTCTAAACACTTGACAAAATACAAACTGACACTTCAGTGCAGTCCTGAGAGAGTGTTGGGTTATTCTAGGTGTCTTGTCTGCTTTCTCATGTGGACTTTGAAGTTTCCATGATATTTTGAGTAGCACCAGGGAGTTATCATCTCCCAATAATCATCCAGTAAATAATATTGTCTGGTCATTACTACATTGTTGTTTATGGAGCTTGTTGTTTTCAAATTGATTGCTATATTTGATTTATTACAATAGTAGCTACACTTAACAGGTGTGAAAGAGAGTCCTGTCTTCATCATAATTCCAGATCAAAGTTAGATCGGCTTTGCTGGTAAGGGCAGAGTCTGGTTACTTCATTTGGTAAGTTATTAAGTTGTGTGATTTTAACTTAACAGGACGAACAAAAAGTAAAATTAATTTTTTTGCAATTTAAGTCATTTCCTACCAAAGGCAAATTATAATGCCAGAAGATAAGCACAATTATTGGTATGGGACTTAACTTCTGGTAGAATTAAGGAGAAAGTGAGGACTGCATTGTTGAAAATCAGAGTGGAAAAGTGTGGTGCTGGAAAAGCACAACTGGTCAGGCAGCATCCAAGGAGCAGGAGACTCGATGTTTCGAACGTAAGCTCTTCATTAGGAAGCTCGTCGGATGCTGCCTGACTGGCTGTGCTTTTCCAGCACCACGCTTTTTGACCACTGGTAGAAATAAGGCCACACCAACAAACAATAAAATTATTTACAAAAACGCAGTACCTACTTGAAGTAGGTACTACCTGTAGTAATAGCTTTGGCAAGCCAACAATCCATTTGGAGGCTAGAAAACGTCTTTGTTGATAGGCCAACCCTTGCTACTTTGGTGCAATACTCCAGTGTTATGTCAGAAGCATTAAGAGTAATCACTTTAATCGGGTAATACCTATGCATAAATAGCAGAGCAAGGAATTTCACGGAACTGTTAAAAGCCTGTTGGCTAATGTTATCAACAGGAATTTCTAAACTGAAATCTTTAATTGGTATTGACCAAGGACCAGTTTAAATGACATAATTTATCTCCTCAACTGAACTTTACATCCTCTTTCTCCAAACATTCCATCTCTGGCCTAAAGGTTGCAGAGTTCTCTTTCAGTTTGGGGTTGGTGGACTGTTAAGACTACCTACACATGCTAAAATTAATGCCATCGCCCCAGCCTTATAAGATCCAGCTTACCTTATGGTTGTCTTTAGTTTTGGGAAAACCATGTGCTGGAGCAGGTGAACCAAGCATCTTACCCAACCTACTATAAAAGTAAAATTTCTTTCAATGTTTTACCCTGATGTCACCCACCTAAAGACATATTGCACATTGTTAGAGGCACTGAGAATAATATTTTTGTTTCTTACTTTTTCTAGAAAACAATGTATTTTGTTTAACATAGGCATAAAGTTCTTCAAAACTGATGAGTTGAGACAATTCAGTTTATTCATACTGCTAACCACAAGCATGACAGGAGGGCATAAATTCTGGCTGGCCCACGTGCTCACTATCTGTGGAAATTTATTTGGAGGCCTCCCAAATTTCAGAAATGATAACTTGCTCTTTTTATTCTGTCAGGTTTTTTTTAACACACTGAGAACCTGTTACTACAATTGCATTGGTCATTTTTCATGACAAGTCAATAGCAATACAACCAGCCAATAAAAATAAGTCCATGTGAGCTCAAGGGTAGGCTTCTTGACCTTTAGAAGAAATCACACCTAATTCATTGTCCTCACCCTCCAGATGATCATCAAATTCCTCTATGCTCGGCGGGGTGTCTTAAGTATAGCATAGCATTCATCACTGAATGAATAGGGCCATTTAGGTTACTTCTGCCTCAAACAACTGAACCAGAACAAGATTAATTGTTTCCTCAAAGCCTGAGGAGTTCTCAAATTTCACGTGGGAAAAGCGCATTTGATACTCAGTTAAAAATATTGTTGTCCTCACCAATAAAGTCAATAGTTGTAATTATTGTGTGCTGAAAATGAGAGTATGTCTTGTGATGTATAATTTATACATCTTTAAGTATACAGGAAGTCTCCATTTTATGAGTAACAACATAAAACCCATGGTATTCTGTGTTACTATCGAATAGCAAAAACACGTGAAGACAAAACTGGGAGGTATGAAAGATTTAGTAAGGTGGTAATTTTTTTCCCAAGTGGAAATATTGCTCACTGGTTTTCAAATGAGCAAACAGAGCCATCTTCAGAGTGAACATGTTTGTATAGTTCAGCTTCACTGATTTCTCAATCACCAAGTGAGGTTTTTTTCAGTCACAGGAAGAAAGATATTATAAATTTGAGACAAGTTCTAGTCACCATCTTCTTAGAGTATGAACAGATAACTTCAGGAATGTGAGAGGATGAAAGTCTAAAGAATCAGATATCTTAAGTGGAAGTATTTACAAGCCTAAAAAATACTTTGATAAAATACTGACCAGGTAATCACAGATAATCACAGTGGACTGGACCTTGCGTTTTTTTGGATAAGTGCAAATTGCTTTGAGATTTTTGGAAAACATTTCCACACAAGACTCAGTGAGTTGTCGTTCCATCGCTTACCAACTTGCTTAGCTATTCTGCCGCTACTGTGGGGGTTCATCAAGTCCCCAGCATCGTTCACTGAATAACTTGCCACTCTGCAGATATGCAGGAATTAACCAGCATCACAAGCAATGTCCGTGTCCGGAGCTACCCTGCACAATTGCTGACATTTACCCAGGTATGGCAGATGGGAGAAATCAGTGCCTTGCTGGATGGACAGGGAGATGGAGGTCCTGCTGGATTGGGTAGTGCAGAGGCAGGACTTCCTCTTTCTCAGAACCAGAAAAATTAAAATGCTGTCATCATCTCTCGTATACCACACACTCACTCTATCTCTGCTACTATACCCAGCTACTACCAAGATTCATGGTCTCTCAATATTATCTTCAACATCTTCCCTCACTCACTGCCATACTTTATAACCCCACTAACCCTGCATGCCCACTACTCTGCCTACTCACTGTACTCAAGAAACCTTCCAACCTGCGCGCAAAGTAACAACTTTTTCATTTCTTATAATACCTCTCTCTCTCTCTCTCTCATTCTAGGCAAGGAAAAGCAGGGATGCTGTGAGCATCCAGGTAGCCTTGGGGTGAGTGAGTGCTCGAGCAGGAAGTGGAATGCCCAGAGATACAGCCTGGTTCAGTCCATTAGCTGGGTGTGTGTCCATGAGCAACTTTACAATGATAACTGCTGCTGCCGCTCAAAGTGCAGCATACTATAAGCGGACCAGAGATGTGTTATGAGGGTTCTTAGAGGCTAGCACATGTCAGATGCTAATATCTATGGTATTTTGTTTGGCTGGTGCCCATCAATTGAGCCCTGAGATGTTGGTGCCGCTGTCCAAAATAGAGGTCCTTTGAACCAAGCAGCAAGTTGAAGTCACCGTGTACCCACTTTGACTGTAGTGTTGAGAATTCTCAATATCTAGCTTGTTCAGTGAGTTTACAGGGGTAGGAAGCTGAATATGATGAGTTGAACTGTTAAAAAATAAAGATTTCCATTTAATTAATGACTTGCCACTGCCTAGTGAAATTCTTCTCACATTTTGTCAAAAGCATTAAAGATAGAGCAAGATGTTCTTGACTTTGGGATGGGCCTCATCGGAACCCTTAAACAGTTAAGCCACAAATATCTCAATAGCCAATGTACTTAAAGCCCAATATGATTCTGGTGTATGTCGCTGATGTGCACGCTGTCCCTGTGACCCCATAAGTCTACCAGTGTCAATGTAGCCTATAACAATGTTGTTTTCTTCTTTTACCACAAAGTGCTTGCTAACACTTACTAAAATTATACCAACAGTGCTTTGGACTCAATCCAAACTGAATTGAGTTAATGGATGCTTTCATGGTTAGCATGCTTTCTTCACCAAACAGAAACCACAATGGTCAATAAAGCTGAAATGATAAGTAAAGGAAGTAGTTCATAACTAAGAATGTCCTTGGCTTTGCATTTGTTCACAGATTGGTAAACTGTTTTATCATCTTCAAAGTCAATGATTTTATTCATAAATCAAGGTGAACATGAAGTAGGGCAGCATCGAGTTTAACAAAAATAAAGGAGACAATGTCCTTCACAAAATCATCAGATTATGCCAAGTAGGCAAACATGAGGACTGCAGATGCTGGAAACCAGAGTTTAGATTAGAGTGGTGCTGGAAAAGCACAGCAGGTCAGGCAGCATCCGAGGAGCAGGAAAATCGGTGTTTCGAGCAAAAGCCCTTCGTCAGGAATTCCTTGTGCCAGAAATGTTGATTTTCCTGCGGATTATGCCAAGTTGAAACCTGTAGGTTATAGCAGATGGGAAGGACTAAGAGAGGCAAGCAGCCCATTATTGTTGATGTCTTGAGAAAAAAGTATTAGTTAAGGTAGGATACAACACTCATTTAAGCTCAGCCTTCTTGACCAAGCTATAATGCATGCATTATACCTGTAACATTTGGGCACTTCTACAATCTGTCAGAGTAGCTCATGGATGATGATGGGAAAACTTTGAAATTGTGGATTGTTAAATTGGTTCAAGTAATGTTGTAATTATAACCTTGTGAATTAAAGTCACAAGCTCAGTTATACAGTATATGTGGAAGGTTATTGAAGTTGAGAAGGGTATGTCCGGATCAACTTGGTGTGAAAAAAGTTCCTGGATTACCAAAGTTAGAAGAGTCTTCAATTTATATTATCGAGAATCTGGGTGTAATAAGGTATGGAGTGAGTTAGGGAGCTTTTTGAGCAGGTAATAGAAACGGTCGATTCCTTAAATTTCTCTCAGTAAAATGAATTTTTGACCAAAAGAAATCATTGTTATCATTATTCAGCTGTGGATCCTTTCTTCTCAAACCTAACAAAAAAAGTGACTCTACCTTGGGTTTGCTCTTGGGGCAGGATAGAATACTCAACAATAATTAGCTTGAAAAGGCCTAGTGCTTTTTATGCTTAGTCTGCTTTAAATATGAAATGTCCTAATTTTGTCCTCCACTGTGGGTTTGTCATTTGCTGATCGATTTTTTTTTCAGGTACAATAGCATGGAAGAAGTCTCACACAAGTATGAAAGGAATAAAAGAATGTAGAAACTACGCATGTGGGCAGCTCCAGGCAAAAGCAAACAAAATGAGGCAAACTCAAAACTGTTGTCAGTTCAGTAGGACAGCTACAAACTGGGTGTGAGAAAAAATGTGTGGGTGTCCTTTCAAAATGTTTTACACTGTTGCTCAATGTCGTCACTGTCGGAGACTTTGAAGTGATTTTGTAATAGCTGAAGGTTAGATAAATTACATTGATTGAGCCAAGATATTTGATAGCACTTGTACTCCTTTTGCCTTGAAATGATTGATGTAGTGCCAGATTTTGGTAATAACCTAGGCATAGATGTCTGTTCCGTACAATAAGGTGCACTCAGTTCAGCCCAGTTACTAGTCAAGCATGTAAACTGAGGATCACTTTTGAAAAGTGACAGCTTGCATAGTTTTACAAATTTATACTTTATCGCCAAACTTGGTGGATTAGCTATTTTTTTGAAAGCAAAATTAAAATTTCATTTAATCCTATGGCATGCTTCCCTTCTTCTACATTCTTTCTGGCTATTTCCTGACAGATACACGACATTGTTGTGCCCATTATTAACTAGCTGCTGGGGGATGCATGAAGAGGCATAGATATAACAACTTCACATTTGACCTCATACTTAAAACTTGAGAAAATCCCTACAAAGAATTAAGAATGGAAAAACTTGTTCAGTCACTGCCTGGTTCTGGAACAGTGTACATTTTTCAAATGCATAGCAATTCTGTCATTTTGAACTTAGAAAAAGAGAGTTTACTTGAAGAGTTCTGCACTAGCTCTGTCCTTACAGCTCATTTTGATGGCTCAAAGGTTTTGGAATTTTTTTAAAGGTTGAAATTAATGCAAAACTAGGGCTGTTACATGAGGAGAATCATTTGGGCCACACAAATGCCAGGCAATGACATTCTCCATTGAGAGACAATTTAACAATTTTCACTTGACACTCAATGATATCACTGAGTACCCCCACCATCAAAACAATAAGAGTTACTTTAATCAGAAAGTGAACTGAACAAGACATGTAAACACCGTGCTTACAAGAACAGATCAAATGCTAGAAATTCTATGATGATTAACTCACCTTTTGACTTCCAAGAGCCAGTCCACCATCTATGAGGCACAAGTCAGGAGTGTGACGGAATATTCTCCAGCAGCCTGGATGGATGCAGATCAAACAAAACTCAAGAATTGTCAATGTCTGCAGACCTGACTATATGGGTACAACAAAGATCGGTACAAAGGCCATAGCAGTTTATAAAATACACTTGGTCCCCACTGACTTGGATGTGGGGACCAAGTGTAATATTTTCAATTGTATGACATAGTGTTAGGTGTAAAAGAGTGCTGTGAGGAATTTGTAAAACAGTTTCAAGAGAACATAAATAGGCTTAGTGAGTGAGCAAGAACACAGAAGATGGAAGATAATGTGGAAAAATGTGAATTTTGCCACTTTGTTGGGTGAAAAGTATTTGTTTTAAGTGGGAAGAGTTATGAAGTGTAGATGTACAAATGGACCTTATGGTTAAATCACTGAAGATTTGCAAGTTCAGCAAGAAATTAGACGGTTAATGGTATGTTAGCTTCTGTAGTAAGAGGCATTCCTTAGCACAGGGGTAGTGAAATGAGAGGAAAAAGATTTAAAAGGGACCTAAGGGACACCTTTTTCACACAGAGGGTGGTGCATGTATGGAATGAGCTGCCAGAGGAAGTGATGAAGGCTGGTACAATTATAACATTTAAAATGCATCTGGACTGGTGTACGAATAGGAAGGATAGAGGGATTATGGGCCAAATGCTAACAAATGGGGACTAGTTCTGTTTAGGAAATCTGGTTGGCATGGACAAGTTGGACCGAAGAGCCTGTTTCCACGCTGTATACCTCTGTGACTCTATATGCATCTTGCTTCAGTTGTTTGAACCTTGGTTAGTCCACATCTGTTGTATTGTGTGCAGTTTTGGCATCCTTACCTTAGGAAGGATTATCTTGCCATAGAAGGAGTGCAATGAAGGTTCACCACACTTTTTCCTGGGATGATGAGAAGGAAATTGGGTCAAAGCACAAGAGCTGATCCCACAGAGACAGGGTGGAAGCAAGTAAGATGATTCTCCTGGTTAGGAAATCTAGAACGAGGGAACACAATTTCCAAGTAAGGAGAAAACCACTTAGGATCAATTTTAAGCAAAATTATATTTCTCAGAAAGATATGAATATTTGGAATTGTCTATACCAGGGGAATGTAGAAAGTGAATCGTTGAGTATTTTTAAAACTGAAAGGTGACAGGTTTCTAAAAGCATTGACAAAATGGATCTTTGCTGGAAGTGCCCAACATCACATATGCCAGTGTTCAGCCCATTTCTTTTACTGCATATGGTTTCACGCAACATTTAAAGACATTGAATACTGCAAAGGCCACAGGTCCTGAAAAACATTGCAATAATAGTAGTGAAAGCCTGACCTGTAGATTTTGTTGTGCCAAAGCCAACCTGCTCCAATATAGCTACAACACTAGCATCTACCCAACAATGTGGAAAATTGATAAAGTATGGCCTGTCCACAAATTGCTGACCAAATCCAACCAGGTCAATGATCACCCCATTGGTCTACTTTTGCTCATCAGTAAAGTGATGGAAGGTGTCATCAACAGTCCTATCAAGCAGCACTTACTCAGCAATAACCTGCTCAGTGCCATCCAGTTTGGGTTCTGTCACAGTCGATCAGATCCTAACCTGAATTTAAGCCTTAGTCCAAACCTTTAGCAAAAGAGCTAGAATTCAAGATGTAAGGTGAGAGCAACTACCCCTGATATCAAGACAGGATTTGTCCGAGTGTAGCATATTGGACCTTGAACAAAGTTAGTCAATAGTAATCAGGAGGGAAAGCTTTCTACAAATTGGAGTCATATTAAGTACGATAGATTTTTGGTTGTGATTGTTGGGGGTCAGTTATCTCAGTTCCAGGACATCCCTGCAGATTTTCCTGAGGGTGATGTCCTCCACCCAACCATCTTCAGTTGCTCTAGTCCCTCCATCGTAAGGTTAGAAGTGGGGATTTTCACTGATGAATGCATAACATTCAGCATCATTCACTACTCACCTGACACTGAAGCAGTTGATGTCCATATGTAACAAGACCTGTACATGATCAATAAACTTCATACAGTCAGGAAGGAGAGATCTCATTAAGAACGAGACACAGTCTGAGTGAGTATCTAGTTTGGGGAATTTGGAGGCAGCATGGGAATTCAGTGCAGAGGGGAAGAGGTGCTTTTTGTGTGCTTGTTTTGCCTCATATTTTTGCAAGGTATTTTTGAACAGGATAAATTGAAGCCCAAAAGCAAGAGCCCAGCAGGTAAGCCATAAGTTCATTGGTTGGTGATATTCACTAATTTTACTTTCAGATTGAAGGTAAATAGGCAAAATATTTACAGGTTACAAACTAAAAGATCAGTACAATACTTTTGAAAAATCAAACAAAGAACTAAGTAATTAAAATAGAGATGCTGGCCCAGCTGATGTGTTGTAACTACAAGGCATGGAAGCTGATGGATCCCATTGTGGTTCATTGTGACCACATCTGCAGCAAGTGTTGATTGTTTGAGGAACTCCAGCTCACAGTTGCGCTGGAATCTGAGCTTCAAACTCTACAACACATCAGGAAGTGCTTCCGGAGGCAGTCACACCCCTTAATTACCTTGAATTTGGCGAGTGGTCAGGGACAAAAGGGTGTGACTACGAGCAAGGCAGGTAGAAGGATCCAGAACGTAACACTGAAGGAACCTCAGCCCTTGAGCTTGTCTAACAGGCTTGAGATTCTTGCTCCCTGTGTGGATGAGAGCGGGCGCTGTAGAGACGATGAGCAAACTGACCATAGCACCGTGGTATAGGGAGCCTTTCAAGAAGAGGGGAGAAAACAGAAATGTAGTTGTGTTTGGGGATAGTTTAGTCAGGGAAATAGACATTGTTCCCTGTGGCCAAGATCAAGAGCCCCAAAGACTGTGTTGCTTGCCTAGTGCCTGGGTTCAGGATATCTCATCTGTGTTGAAGAGGAACTTAAAGTGGGAGGGGAAAGATCCGGTTGTTATGGTCCACATAGGTACCAATTATATAGGTGGAATGAGGAAAGAGGTTCCGCTGAGGGAATATGAACGGCTCGGGGCTAAATCAAAAAGAAGAACCAAAAAGGTAACAATCTCTGGATTACTAACTGAGCCACGAGCACAGTGTCAACAAGATTAAAGAGGTAAACGTATGGGTTAAAAATTGATTTGGGAGGAATGAGTTTGAAATGAAGGGACATAGGCATTAGTACAGGGAAGCATGGAGCTGTTTCGATGGGTGGACTTCACCTGAATCATGCTGGGACCAGAGTATTTGCTTTGTTACAATAGTAGCTACACTTAACAGGGACTGGTAAGGAGAGGCAAAGACACAGTCACAAAGTGAAGGAATGACCCTTTAAAGCTGAGATGAGGAGGAATTTCTTCAGGCAGAGGGTAATTCATCTGTGGAACTCATTGCCACAGAGTGTGCTGTGGAGGCCAAGTCACGGAGTGTACTTAAGACTGAGATAGGTCCTTGATTAGTAAGAAGACCAAGGATTATTGGGAAAAGGCAGGAGAATGGAGTTCAGAAACATTTCAGAGTCAATGGGCCAAATGGCCTAATTCTGTTTCTATATCTTATGGTCCTATGGTCTTATTATCCTGCCAGGACCAGCAAATAATATTGGCATCAACCAAGTGCCAGGCAATGACCATCTCCAATAAGTGAGAATCTAACCATCAGACCCAAACATTCAATAAAAACACTGTCGCTGAATTCTGTACTATAAGCATCCTGGGATAATATTGACCAGAATCTGAACTGGACTAGCCATACAAAAACTAGGACAGGTCATCAGATAGGAAACCTGCAGTGAGTAACTCATCTTCTGACTCCCCAAATATTGTCCAACTTCTACAAGGTACAAGTCAGGATTGTGATGTAATACTTTCCACTTGCCAGAATGAGAACAGCTCTAACAACACTCAAGAAACTTGTCACCAATCAAGACAAAGCAGCCTGTTTCATTGAGATTATATCCAGAATCATTCAATCCCTCCATTACTGATAACAGTAGCAATAGTGTTTACCATCCACAAGATACAATAGAAGTTCACCAGGGAGTAAATTGTATGTGAATTTGATGGACCAAATGGCTTAATTCTACACATATATCTTATAGCCTTGTATTGATGTGCAATTGTAGCATGTTTTCAAACCATCTCATTGGAACTTAGCAAACTCAAAAACAACCCAGTTCTATTCTGTGTAGTGTATTTCCCAAGATTTTTTCTTGCTCCTTTTATTTCCTAGTTTCAGATTCATGTGGCAATATTGATACAATTTTCACATACAATACTCTGAAAGGACATAGATTTTCATATTGAATCCAATTGACATGGCTGTGTGTAATAAGAACCCTTGGGTATTTTACTGTATTAGCTACAGTAGAGATAAATGAAAGCTTCTGTTGATGTAAATATTGTGTCAATTGTACAATCAGAGAGTTATTCTGGTTATCTACAGCCAAGGAAACATTACATTATTGGGTTGTAAAAATGAAGCAATAAAACGTGGTAGATTTTTAAAACTTATTATTTAACCAATTAGATTATCATTTCGTATGTACCATGTTTATATTCTAAATAGAAATGCACAATGTCATATTAACTATAATTCAGCATTTGAATCTTTTCTTTCCTGATCTGTTTTCCAACAGTTGCCATCTCCCTTTTTAAAAATAACTTCTTTATCTCAAAGCCAAATTTCATTCAAGGACCTAGTGTTAATTTTTGTTTTCAATCCCAATGAGGTTTAATCTTACAATGTGCCTTATGAAAATAACAAGCTCTTTAGTTTAGAAAATTCTAAATGGGAACGTCTTTCTGGGTTATCAGTAGAGAAGAGGAGAAGTTCCAATTTCATATTGGACCTTTTGTGTCCTTATTACTGCTACATTTGACCAATAGCAACTTGCCTTCTTTACAGTGTGCCAGTAGAAAGTAAATGTTAGAAAAAAGTACTGAATCAAGTTCTGCTTCCTAACACCACCCCACTGACATTTTTATGCTGGTCTGTGTAAATAATATCTCCCTAACATACGATTAGTCTCATCTCCCTCATTTAATATCATCTGGATATGAATGCAGTCTTTATTTTCCAATTCAGAGGCATCAGCAAACCTAGGGAAAATGTGGATTAAAATTTGACAAATGATGGAACTGATTAGCTCCTGTATTTTAGCAATGGGCAGTCCTTTGATAAAGTTACTGGATAAAATGTTTGTAGTTCTAAAGGGAATTCTACAAAGGATTCAATTTGAAGACCAGTAAAAATCAATATCTGGAATTTGTGGTGAGCTTGCAGTTCAAAGTATTTTGTTTGATGTATTTTTGAGTAGTCAGTCAGGGCTGAGATGTTTTACTCAGCAAATTTATCTTGTGTTGACTGAAGTGGAATTTCTTTACAGCAAATTAAAAGTCGCATAAGGCATAACAGATAAGAAATGGTTCTGGCCAGTGGAATGTTTCAACTATAAATCTGGAAGGAGCTAAGTAAAAATTTCTTCAGTCATAGGGCAGTTCAATCATTCTAATACAACTCATTTGCCTTCATATAAAGATTTGGAACTGTTTCCTAAAGGAAAATGGGAAGACAAAGCTCTCAAATTAGTTAACATGTGTCCAGTAAATTATAATGTTTTAAGTAGGGAACAATGAAGGCAAATATAATTTCAATATTCGGAATGATGACTTCAGTTAAATCAACATGACTTTACAGAGCAGTACAGAATTGACTGTCACACACAACACAAGAACATGAGCAGTAGTAGCAAGTACAAGCCATTTGGCCCCTCAGAGTGGCTTCACGATTCTATAACATTACAGTGAATTTCAATGTGGTTTCAATTTCCTCTCTGCACCACCCTTAAACCTGTCTCTCTTCTTGATTACAATGCTGAACCATGAATATATTCAGTTATCCAGCTACCAGTGCTCTCTAGCATCTTTTTGTCTCTTAAATGATAGATCCTTATTTTTAAACTGTATTCTCTAGTTGTATTCCCCACAAGAGGAAACATCATTTCAGTAGATACCTTGTCAAGTCCCCTCAGAATCTTACATGTTTCAAAAAGATTGCCTCCCATAATTCCAAATGCTAATGAGTATAAGCCCAACCTGTACAGCCTTTCTCTAAAATAATCCTTTCATGCCAGAATTAGTCAAGTGAACCTTCTCCAAACAGTTTCTAATGCAATTATATCCTTTCTTAAGTAAGGATCCACCTACACAAGAAGAAAGGTTGTACCAACAGCATGGGGTTCAATTTAATCCACATCTACCATCCAGCCAACTTGTCACCTTGCAAGGAGTCCCAATTACTGTGACACTGTTTGCTTTTATATGCATATTGTGGCCTACAGCTATGAATAGAAATGGTCCCGGCGCCAACTTCTTTCCATTGCGTGGATTACCAGAAATCCTCTGTTTCATATCGCCTGCAGTTAGTATATGTTAGAAACACTTATAAGTTGACCCTTAGCTTGTTTGACTGCATTATCAAAGCATCTTTATATCCTGGGGAAGACTTCAACCTGGACTTTTCTTGCCTCAGAGGTGCAACACCACCCTACTTCATCACAAGATTACCTCAATTATGATAGTGTAATATTAAAATCATCTAATTATGATAATTTAGACATGTTTACGTCTAACTTTGTGCTGTACTTTGTCTTGTGAATAGTTTGACTTGAATTATTTTAGTTTAGTTTATATGTTCTGAAGGAGTGATGTCCCACCTTTTAGGATTTGTATCCCACATGCAGTTGGCAGATTGACAGGGATGCTGACTTGTCTTCTGTATATTTTGCTTTTTGCAAAGTTATGAATTTGGATCGTCAGAGCTTAGAAAATAAGTTAACAAGAAATTACAGATTCCCTGATTTAGAATATACAGAAATACAAAAGAATGTTTACAAGAGGGTTCTCCCAATAATTCTTGATGGTGTGCTATCAGGGTTTGTTGGCAGAAATTCCTTGTCGATGTTAACACCTGAAGTCAGATTCAGTGGCTGGGATAGCTTGTGTAGTTGGATAGTTATATCTCATATAAGTGGATTTTAGAGGAAAGAGAATACTTCTGGCTTTTGGTTATAAATGCGTAGTACTTATAGCTACACAGTTACTTCATTGGACACTAATTGTTTTATGATGTCTCTCTCATCCTGTCTCTTACCCTCTCTTTGCCTGGAATCTGTCTTTTTTCCAGTGGGCTTGCCTTTTTAACCATTCTTACCTGTCAAGTGACCTCTGCAAAAAAAAAAGCCTGAATCATATTTCATATAACAAATTTTGGAGGGAGTTGACTTCCCATCTGTGCTTCTTAGCTTCTTTCTAGTCAATGAATGCAGTAGATGGCTTTGTGACTCTTAGTGATAAATCCGAATCATGTTGCTTCATGGAAGTTGGATCTTGGCACTAATTTTGATGACATCAGAGAAATTTCAACCTTTACCTGATAATCAGCCTATTTTGGCTGCATGGGAGGTCTTGAAGGACAGTTCTCAATGTGTACAGAGACATCTTTGCTATTGGAAATAAGAATGGTAAAGTCAAGATTATTTTCCTAACCCTACCATGCAGCTCAGAGTTGCACAATGTTTAATGTCACAGAGAAGGTGGCATTTCCTGTATTGCAATGATTTTAGTGTGATTTGTTCTTAGTATCTTTTCCAGATAGTCACATTTGGTCCCCAAATGACCTTCAGCATTCAGTTGACAGGTCTACGTCACAGGGTCCAATCTTTGGAATGCTTGGCTTTGAGATGGGCCTTTGTGAGTGCTTCACTTTTTAGTTTTGTAATGTGGATTTGGATGCACAAAGATGTGCTAATAGCTGTTTTGATGACATTAGTTACAAATTCGAAAGTTCAAGAATCCAGTTGTAATGGTTGTCCATGAGAAAACCGGTCATCAACCAGCACAGTTCTGGAACTATAACTATATCTTGAGAATTACCAGCTTGATAATTAGATTATCATTACTAAGTTTGGATGCAATTCTAAAGCAGAAGCAGTCATTCAATGAACACGTCTTCATGCATAATTTGCAGCTATTCAATCATGGGGAACATCATAACTGAAATCTGCCCGTGCTCACATATTGTCTAAAGGTGTACGTTTTTCATTAAAGCTCATTAGATAGTGCCCTACACATTGCACAAGCAACTGTGTTTTCTTACACTATAAAATGAAACAAAGTGCTGGAAATATTCTGGCAGCATCTGTGGAGAGAGGAATGATGTAATTACTTCAGGTTGATGGCATTTCAGCAGAACTGTTATTTTTCTTTAAACAGGCCAAGTATCTAACTAAATGTTTTAATGCCAGACTTCAAATCAAGAAAGATTATAGTTTCTGAATTTATAACTGCTTTATTGATTTGGTGCTTTGTTTGCCTTAGTGTCACTTCTTAGTAGTTTCAACATGATTAGTAGATTCTTAGCATTATTAGTTTGCAGTTAATGGAATGAAAAAAAAATTATTTTGCAAATCTGAATTTCTGTATTGTGACAGTATCTCTTACTGTTTAAAGATGTATATCTCTATCTCTGTCCAAAATGATCTCCTATTTTGTGAAAGGGCTTATCATCTTGAAAATGGTTTGCTGAATGAATGCAAATAATTTGTGGGAGAAAATAGGGCTGAGTTCGCACAGCATTGTTGATTGTCTGTCACTTTCACATCAAAAAACAATTTTTGTGTTTGAAACTTCTGCTGCCCTGCTTTTTTTCCTTTTTTATAGAATGAAATCATAGAATCCCTTCAGTATGGAAGCAACCATTCGGCCCACTGAGTCCTCACTGATCTTTTGAAGAGCACCCCACCCTGACCCACCCTCTACCATATCCCTGCATTTCCCATGGCTAATCCATCTAGCTTGTGCATCCCTGGACACTATGGGCAATTTAGCATGACCAATCCACCTAGCCTGCACATCTTCGGATTGTGGGAGTAAACCCCTCTGCTGCTGTTCACTACCAGTTTCCAAATTGAAAAGTATGATACATGGAAGCAGGAAATCTAGAATAAAATAAAATGCTATTAATACTTAACTGGGCAAGCAGCATTGTTTCTCTCCAGAATTAACTGTTCAAACTGGCATCATTTAAACTGAACTGGAAAAAATTTGAAATATGCCAGGTCTTAAAATTGTATCGAAGCAGTTTTTACTCTACATTTTAATTTCAGTGTTGTCACATGCAAATGGGCATTAACCTTTAGGTCATTGTTTGAAGTTAGGAGCTAGAGACCTCTGTGAATTATAGAATTGAAAGTAAATTGTGCGAAGAGAGAGCTCTTCTGATCAAAATGTTCCTTTAAAGCTAGTGAATGGATGACGCTTTAGTTGATAGTATAAGTACTCTCAATCATAAATGGTGTTGCAGCGGTGACTTGTGACTGTTCCTTCTCTTGCACAATAGCAATAAAAATCTGATTTTCAAAAAGAAAACAAGTGAGGGTTGATGAGAATGAGCCCTCGTTCACAAGTGAGACAGACTGAGGGAAATAAGATCTGGCAATTTACTTAATGGCACCATGCCAATTGATCTTTTTTGTTCCATGAGTTTTATTTATAGTAAATTATATGTAGTATGACGATTGTTTCACCTCACTGGGGTAGTGCACTGGCTGTTAAACCCTGCTATTTCCCAAGTTGCAACAAATGTGAAAAATTTTCAAAAGTTTACAGAATTACCCAGTTTATCTGTCTTTTAGGCCCATGTTGACAGAAAGCACAGACCAAGTTTCTGAATTAGCAAGTATTGCTATTTAATGTAAATAAATAAAACTTGGTACTGATAAACAGTGTGAACCATTGATATTTAACTCTCCTTGTTAAAACTCTAATCTCTTATAATTTCCCGCTACACACACAGACAGGAAGAAAAATAGGTGTGGTGCTTGGAGGTAAAAGCTATGAAGGTACATAGTCCCTGTTAACAGGGTTCTCTGAGATGGTTCTATTTGTTTGTCAGGACTTGATACTGCTTCTTCAGACACTTTCTTTCATTGTGGAAGGTATAAGGTAGCTGTTGACACTTAAAAAATCTCGAGCTTACTGGTTAAGAGCCACAGCTTGCATCATTTGCTGAGGGAAAAGTAAGTTGGCTTTCATCAGGCATGAGGAGTCTATTTTTCTGCAGAGGTAAAAGGAGCCCAATGGTTTCTTCAATACATTCACAATCCCTAGCTGTTCAGCTTCAAGGGAGCCAATTGCATAATTACTGGCAAGCAGAAGATTTTTGTCATTGATACTTGGTCCCTAGACCACAGACGAATCAGATGCTTCTTGCAAGCCAAAGCTCCATTTGTCCACAGGCTGCTGGCTCCAACTACTCTTTAACAAGACTTTCATTCTGACAGTGCTTTCACCAGATGAGCTGCAGCAGTTTAAGAATATGGCATGCCATCACATTCTGTAGATTATAAATGCAGGCATAACCAATATTGTCCATATACTGAGTTTGAATTTACAAAGGTTTGTGCACCTACACATGTACTGTTTTCTTTTGCTCACTCTCATAAATGATCCTTTTGCATTTAGTTCCCACCTTGTGCATTTTTTCTTGCTTCATCTCTACTACCAGCATAAGTTCTAAATCCTCATTCATTAATCTGTCCAATCTGATCCTTTGCCTCATTGTCTGCTGATAGTTGATCCTGAGGTAATTCCGTGATTGTTTGCCTCAGGCCTTGCATGGAAGCAGATCCCAAACCTACGTCAGCTAGATTGTGAATCAAACCCATGATTTGGTGTTACTCTGAACCACATGCTCAAGCCAACTGAGCTAACCACTGCTTTGCCATTAGCAATATTGAGAGGAATTTGTATATGCAGAAAGATTTTGAAGTTAATGCACATCAGTGACACTTAAGTAATCATATTTAAATTTTAAAAAGTCTTCAAAAAATTAAAACGAAAAGTCAGTCATATAATTGTTTCTACTCTCATAGAGATGTCTCTATGAGAGAATTCACATGTAGATGCAAAATTTGCTCAGCTATTAGTTTGTTATAAATCCCAAAATATGTTGTATAAATGGTCATTGGCTAGGCATATGGATGAGAATGGAATAGTGTAGGTTAGATGGGCTTCGGATTGGATCCACAGGTCGGCACAACATCGAAGGCCGAAGGGCCTGTACTGCACTGTAATGTTCTATGTTTTATGTTCTATGAAACAAAGCTGTACACAGTAGTCCAGATGTGATCTTACCAAGACTCTGTACAGCTGTAGTAAAACAACACTATTGTTTATTGATACTAGATTCCCTCTGCAATAAAAAGAAACATTCTACTTGCCTTCCTAATCACTTTCTACATGCTACCTACTACTCTTTCACACAGAGGGTGATCCACATATAGAATGAACAGCAAGAGGAAATGACAGATGCAGGTGTTGTTACATCATATAAAAGATATTTAGACAGGTACTTGAATATGAAAGATTTAGAGAGTCAAATGCAGGCAAGAGGGACTAATTTAGTTTAGGAAATTTGGTCAGCTTGAACAAGTTGGACCAAAGGGTCCATTTCCATGCTGTATGACTCTATAGATTGTCAGGTAGCAAGAAAGGTCAATCTTGGTGTAAATGAGTTGGTCCATGAGGTTTACATGCAGAAATTTCAGAATATTCTAAAGCACTGAGATAAACTTATGTAAAGTTGGAGATGGTACAATGAAATAATAACTTGAGCATTAAAGGTAGAGATGGTATATGAGGTCCCTAAGGAAATAAATCTCTTGGAAGTATTTAAAATTTTACACTCCATATTAGTAAGAACTCACATAGAAAACCAGAAGGTTGCAACACTGAGACAACAGCAGAAATGACTGATGATTACAAGCTGAGCAATCAATCCAAACCCTTTCTTCCATAGCTCCGACAAACCCCAGCAGGATGTGAGGTAGAAAGAGTAAAATAAGCCAAATAGTCTTCAAGCTTTTCCATTTTTATTTTCTCCCCTTAAAAGCCTTTTTTGGTATCTTCAACAGGGCAAGAGCAAGCAAAGCTTCTGAGCACGTACGACAGCAGCGGCAACATAGTCAACACCTCCATGGTGGCAAGACTCATGGGGGAGGAGAGAGACCCCAGTCCAGGGAGAGCAAGCCCAGTGTGGAGGGGAGAGGGAGCCCTGTGTAGAGGGAGAGGGAGCCCAGTGCAGAGAATAGAGGGAGCCCACTGCAGAGGGGTGAACGAGCCAAGTGCAGAGAGGGAGAGTGAGCTCAACATGGAGGGGAGAGGGAGCCCAGCATGGAAGGGAAAGGGAGTCCAGTGCAGAGGGACAGGGACCCCAGCATGAAACAACATCGGCGAGATAAGCTCAGCATCAAAAGATGGTGCCTGAAAATTGGCGCATTCGTTGTTGGCAGTATCCAGTAGTGACAGTGGCAGTGAAGTGGTGACAGGAGGGCACCTTGGCAACATTGACTGCAGCGATAGTCTCAGATGTTGGTGTGCCCCATGCAGGGGGTGGTGAAGGTGAATCAGCCCATGAGCAAAAGATAGTGTCTGAGAATGAGCAATTTCAACCTTAATTGGGTCTAGTGAGACAGTGGTGGTTCTCAGCCAGCTCAGAACCCTTTCATATTTAGACATCTCTTTTCATTTTCTCTTATTCTTAAACTATCAAAATGGCACTGGACTGTGGTGACAGATGACAGCTTTTCACTGTATTCTATTGTATTTCACTGTAAAATAGACATGACAATAAATCATTCATTCCCATCTGGGAATGCCCCAGGATCTCCTCCTCAGGCAGGAAAAAATAGGCTGGGAGTGGGGGTGGAAGGGGGGGGGAGTAACATTTGAAGGCCAAAGTAATATAAGTGGGTGACTTTTGTGCAGATTGCGAGAAGTTTCAGGACCTGAGTACACAGCGTAAATGTAGAGAAAGGAGACCTGACTGAGAATACACCAGACAGAGGGCTGGCTCTGACTGGTGCTGGGAGAACACATATTAATACTGCTGGGAGTGCCAGAAAAGTAAACAAGGCCCCTGAGACTTACAGGAAATTTTTGTTAAAAGGAAAAGTGAATCCTCAATAAAGCAAGTAAGCCTCATAGAGGAGCCATTCAAACTGTTTGGTGTGGAAAGGCATAATCTTTCTCCCAGCAAGTGACATAAAAGTTTAAGTCTTATGAAATTTGTGATAAGTATATTGAGGAATATAATGAGCAGTTCAGGAAGGCAGCTTACCTCCACCTCCTCAAGGGAAACTAGGGATCAGCAATAAATGCTGATCCAGCCAACGATGCACACATCCCATGAATATACATATATAGGGATTTTCCACTCTTTACCTGTAGACTAAGTTGACTTATAGCTAAGGAATGATTTGGCAGGAACGACAGTAGTAGCTTCTCCAATAGTCATGAAGAGACCAAGATAGATCAGGGGGACAAGAGAGTCAAGGAAAAATGTTCCAGGAATGTTTTCTTCAAGTGTAATGGCTCAAACAATGGCTAAACAAAGCCCATCGCCAGATATTGTATTGGCACCATAGACAAATATTTGTGAGATGAACTCACTGAGATATTGCGCTGGAATTGATTTCCACTATTTCTAGAGTTGTCACAAATGTGAAATGTTTTAACTAAACTGTCCAAAGTCTCCAGTTTACGTGATTGATGAACCCAGGTTTGAGACTTCCCAACCAGGGAAACATCTTACCTGCATCTACCCAGTTTATATCTTTAAGTATTTTGCAAGTTTCAATTTGATCACTTCTCATTCTTGAAACTCGAGAGAATACAGGCCCATTTTGTCCAACCACTCTTCATAAGACAGTCTTTCCATTCCAGGAACAAGTCTGGTGATCATTCATTGCACTCCCTTTATGGCAACAATAGTTTTCATAAGATAAACTGCATATGAAGGTACAATTTAACCAAGTTCCTATTCAATTGAAGTGAAATGAAATTGAAACAACTCCTGTTGAATTCAAGGTGAAACCTATTTGCTCTTCTGAAAGAATGTTTGGAGGAACTCAACAGTATTATTTTCCTGATTAAGGTGTTTATGCAAGATTCTGGACACAATCAAGTGAGATTAGTGACTTTTTCACACATACTAAAACATCAGAGCAACAGATTTAAGAACATTCCACACTTTACCCCTTTGCTTTCAAGATAAAGCACTTAGCCAAAGAGTTTTTTTCAAAAAGTCAAACCTTTGCAGCTAAATATATTTTCTCTTTTTCTGAAGTATATGTGTATGTGTGAAGGATAATAGAAGGATAAACATGTGCAAATATATTACCAGTTGTGTTTATTAATAATTTGTTGTATTCTAATTTTTTTATAATGAAGCAGTAATTGTGTTTATTAAAAAGACCTGGTATGTAATTTTTTTTATTTATAACTTGACATAGATAAAATGTTTTATTGGCCAGCTGAGCATATAGGAAAATTATTTTGATTTGAAGTTGTAGCCAGTGGACAAGGGAGACTAGAATGATCCTGCATCCCCTCCAGCCTCAGTCATTGCAACTGGTTTCCTAATCTTCCTGACATAATAGACAATTCACGTTTTTCCACATTTTGTTCTTTCCAAAGTTTTGTCCACTCATTTATGCTATCTTTCTCCATAAGTATACACTCTACATACACTCGACAACTTATGTTCCAACCAATCTTTATATCTTCAACAAATTTAGTGATAACGATTGCAAATAGTTGAGGCTTCAGTCCTGTTTCCTGGGTCATTTTACTACTAACAACACACTAACCAAAATGGCCCCATTAATCCCTACACTCTGCATCCTGTTAATTAACTAATCTTCTGGCTGTGCTAATAGCTACACCATGAGCTCTTATTTTGTGCACTAACATTGGATGTGGCACCTTGATGAAGACCTTTTGGAAATCCAAGCACTCCATATCCACATGTTCCTTTTTATCCCCATTGCTTGTGATAAGTATGTTGAGGAATTTGGGGCGGCATGGCGGCTCAGTGGTTACCTCACAGCACCAGGGACCCAGGTTCAATTCCAGCCTTGGGTGACTGTCTGTGTGGAGTTTGCACATTCTCCCCGTGTTTGCGTGGGTTTCCTCCAGGTGTTCCGGTTTCCCCCCACAGTCCAAAGATGTGCCAGTCAGGTGAATTGGCCATTCTAAATTGCCCATAGTGTTAGGTGCTTTTGTCAAAGGGAAATGGATTTGGGTTGGTTACTCTTCGGAGGGTCGGTGTGGACTTGTTAGGCCGAAGGGCCTGTTTCCACACTGTAGGGAATCTAATCATATAATGAGCAGTTCAGGAAGGCAGCTCAGCACTACCTTCTCAAGAGAAACTAGGGATCAGTGTTAAATGCTGATCCAACCAAAGATGTCCCTTTCCCATGAATGTACATATACAGGGATTGTCCACTTTTTACCTGTAAACAAAGTTGACTTATGGCTAAGGAATGATTTGGCAGGAACTTCAGTAGTAGCTTCTCCAGTAGTCATGAAGAGGCCAAGATAGATCAAGGGGACAACAGCAGTCATGAGAAAATACAGTTGTCAAATACAGTTTCCCTTTCACAAAGTTGTGTTGACTCTACCCTTTCCTTAGTGACTGTGACTGTTCCTCGCTCCCTTTTACCTCCTTGATTTCCAAGTATTCTTGATATTTTTCTTTGTGGCTTCTATAGTGATGACAGACACAAAACTGTTGTTCAATGCTTCTGCCTTTTCTGCATTTCCCATTCTCACCCCCGAAAGGATCAACAGGCAATTAAACTATTGTTACTTTTTAAATACATGTATAAACTCTTACCATCTGTCTTTATATTTCTAACTCGCTTTCTCTCAAACTATAACCTGTTTCCTTTTTTAAATCATTCCTTAATGACTTCTAAAATCTGACCAATCTTCTGTCCTCTCATTAATTATTGCCATATCATATGTCTTTTCCTTTCATATTTGATATTATCCTTAACTTTCTTAGCTAATCAGGATGGTTCAATATTTTTATAAAGCCTTTCTTTTTCAGTTGAATGCATCTTTTCTCAGAGTTAAGGAATATCTCTTGAGATGCCTGCCACTGTTCTACATTTTAAATTATTTTCCCAGTTCACTTGAACCAGTTCTGTTCTCATTGCTTGCAATTGTCTTTATGTAAAGTTAAGACACTATTCTTAGGCCCATACTTTTGATTTCAAAATGAGTGGACATTCTCTCATGCTATGGTCATTGCTACCCAGAAACTTCTTTATTATGACTTCATTCATTAATGGGGTCTCATTGCACATGACCAGGTCTTAAACAGCCAGCTCTCTAGTTAACACTAGAATGTACTGTTCTACGCTGTCCCAAATGTACTCTGAAAATTCTTCTTCCAGGATATCTTTGCCAATCTGATTTATCCAATCCAAATAAAGGTTAGAATCACCCAAGATTTCAAGCATCCTTCTTATAAGCCCTTATTATTTCTCCATCTATACTCTTTACTATTGTACAGCTACTGTTAGTGGGGCTATAAATTGCTCCCACCAGTGACTTCTTACCTTTGCTATTTCTTATCTGCAACTAAACTTATCTTACATCTTGATATTCTGAATTACAGTACTCTCACACAATTGTATGCTATCATTTCCTCTCCTTCAAAATATCAAATAGCTTTGAATAGTTTGACCCCAGACTTTGTCATATCACAACGATATATCTGAAAATGATCTTCAAGTCATCCATTTCTGTTTCTATTTTTACTACCACATCATCCATTTTGTTATGAATGTACATTTAGATACAGAGCCATTAATTCTGACGTTTTGCCATTCTTGCTAATTCTGGCCTTATCTGTCATACCAACATGGAGCAGGATTAGGTTTTTCAGCACCTCAACTCTGCTCCACTATTTTGGAAGATCATGGCTTATAACAACATTCCTGCCTATTCATGATACCCTTTCTTTTATTAACAAGAATTCATTTACCTCTTCCTGAACATGTGAAGCAGAGTGCTAGAATATTTTAAGGCAACGAGTTTCAAAGACTCATGATCCTCAGAGAGAAAAAAGTGCCTAATTTCTGGTTTAAGTTGGTGACCCTTGAAATTTAAACAGTGGTCCTTACTTTCAGATTGTCCCAAACGAGGAAATTTCCTCTCCACATCTACACTATCAGACCTCTCAGGATCTTACATGTTTTAATCAAGTTGTCCTTTTCTCATCCAAGTGATACACGACTAGCCTAAAGAACCATTCCTTATAAGATAGTACGTTCATTCCAGGTATTATTCCAGTAAAACATTCTCTGAATTGCCTCCAATACATTTATTTCTTTCAATAAATAGGGTCACTAATACTGTATACCATACTGCAGATTTGGTATCACCAATGGTCTATATAGCTAAAGCAAAACCTCCCTACTTTTATATTCAATTCCACTTGCAACAAATGATAACATTCTATTAATTTTCCTAATTACTTCCTGTATGTGCATACTAACCTCTTGTGATTCATGAACAAACGCACCAAGTCCCCCTATGTCTCAGAATTCTGCAATCTCTCACTATTTAGGTAATATGTTTTTTTAACCCTTCTTGGCAAAATGGACAATTTCATAGTTTCCCACATTATACTCCATTTTCCAGATCTTTGTCCACTCACCTAGCCTATCTATACCTTTTTGTAAGCTCCTTATGACCTCTCCACAATTTACTTTCCTACCTTTGTGTTACCAGCAAATGTTGCATTTGTACCTTTCGTTCCTCTATCCCAATTATTTATAAAAAATGTAAACGGTTAAGGTCCCAAAACTTATCCCTATAGAACTTGATACATTACATCTTGCCAACCAAAACAAGACCTAATATCTACTCTCTGCTTCCTGTTAGTCAACCAGCCTTCAATCTATGCCAATATGCTATATCCTACACCATGAGGTATACTTTGACTCTCCACTTTATATCTGCCTTCTGAAAGTCTGGTTAAGTGTACTTACTCTGTCATTTCATGTCACACTTCAATTACCGTTACTCATGTCAAACCCTGCTCTATCACCTTATTCTTTCACTGAATTTTATACATCTCCCTTCGTGTCATCACTCACCACCACAAATTATATGACTCATCAAAGCACTGGTCCTAGAATAATTGAGAAAAATAAATTACCAGTGGTACATCTCCAACTTCCCCTTGTATTGATGTGTGTATCCCTTGAATCTAAACCCATTTCTCCCACATCAGTCTATGAGATAATCATTCTTTGTATTCATTCACAGGGTATGGGTGTTGCTGGCTGGCCAGCATGTATTGCCTGTTCCTATTTGCCTTTGAGAAGGAAGTGGTGAGCTACCAATGCAGCCCACATGCTGCAGATCAGTCCTCAAGGAAGGAATTCCAGGATTTTAATCCAACAACAGTGAAGGAATGCGATATGTTTCCAAGTTAGAGTGGCTTGGAGGGGAACATGCAGTTGGTGATGTTCCCATGTATATGTTGTCCTTGCCCTTCTAGGTGGAAGTGGTCATTGATTTGGAAGGTGCTGTTGAAGGATCTTTGATGATTTTCTGCACGGCATCTTGTAGGTAATGCACATTGCTGCTATTGAGCATTAGTGGTGGAGAGAATGGACACTCATGGATGTAGTGCCAATCAAATAGGCTGCTTTGTCTTGGATAGTGTCAAGCTTTTGAGTGTTGTTGGAGCTGCACCAATCCAAGCAAGTTGGGAGCATCACACTCCTGATTTGTGCCTTTTAGATGGTAAACAGGTTTCAGGGAGGCAAGAGGTGAGTTACTCGATGCAGCATTCTTAGCCTCTGATTGCTCTTGTAGCCATAATATTTACACTGCAAGTCCATTTCAGTTTCTGGTGAATAGTAACCCCCAAGGGTGTTAATAGTGGGGCAGGCAGCAAATGGTAATACAATTGAATGTCAAGGAGCGGTAGTTAGATTGTCCCTTATTGGAGATGGTCATTACCTGCTATGTGACACAAATATTGCCACTTGCCAGCCCAAGCTTGGATACTGTCCAGATTGTGTTGTATTTGAATGTGGACTGCTTCATAATTTAAGGAGTAGTAAATGATGCTGAACAATGTGCAATCATCGGAGAACAGTTCCACTTCTTACCCTTATGAAGGGATTGATGAAGCAGCTGAAGATGGTTAGGCCTCAGGGTTAGCCGCCCCGAGGAACTTCTGCAGAGATTGCCTGAAACTGAACTGGCTGACCTCCAACAACCACAAACATCTTGCTATGTGTCAGATATGACTTCAAACAGTGAAGCATTTGTCCCTGATATCCATTGATTCCAGTTTTGCTAGGGCCCCTTGATGCCATGCTGGTCAAATGTGGCCTTAATGTCAAGGGCTGTCACTCTCACCTCATCTCTGGAATTCAGCCCTTTTGACCATGTTTGAACCAAGACTGTATTGAGATTAGGAACATGCTACAAATTCATATAGATATGGATATATATCTTAAAATTGTCCATGGCCTATACATATCTGACAGTCATTCAATAGATTCTATGTAAAGAGGTAAAAAACTTTAAATTATGGCTTCTTGTAAGACTGAAATTACCCCATAGTCAGTACAATGACAAATCATTGTCGAACTGGACCTGATAGGGATAACACACTACTGGATTAATGGTGCTGGAAGAGCACAGCAGTTCAGGCAGCATCCAACGTTGGATGCTGCCTGAACTGCTGTGCTCTTCCAGCACCACTAATCCAGTATTTGGTTTTCAGCATCTGCAGTCATTGTTTTTACCTAGGGATAACACACTGCTGAGGTTTAATGCACTTATCATAGTGATATCTGACACCTGAGGTGTAATAATTCCTATGTACAGGTTTTGCCTCAGCATATTAGAGACAGTAATACAGTAAAATTTAGCATCTTATGGTGTTTCCTACTGAAGATTAGATGTGTATAAGTTGAGGGACTGTGGCTTTCAGTGTACTAGAATGAAATAGAATTTGTTGATTCTTGACATTAAGAACTGCAGTAATTCAGATTGCCCTGAACACATGGAAATATTCAACAGGACAGTTGTTAAATAAAGTTAACATTTCAGGTTGAATACCTTTTGTCAGAATACAATTTAATTTCAAATTATTCTGGAATCAGCCATGAAATGTTATGCAGAAACAATTTGTGTCATAATGTTTGTTATGTTTCTCTCTACCAAAAGGGTGATGATTACTTGTTAATTATAAATATGGTTAACTGCAGCATTCTCTTTTGATCTTTTAAAGTTACAAAATATGACAAATTCACACAGATGTCTGATACTTGGTGGTTATCTCATTTGACATGAACTGGCGTTCAGTGACAGACATGAGGTGCATAGCATTACCTTCAATGACATTTTCCCTTCCAATCTAACCTAATTATGAAATACACACAGACTTTCTGTCTCCAGTGTTTGTTCAAATGTTAGTATTGTACAAATGTTAGACTGGATAAGAGGAGACACAAAACTTCACTAGTTTCAAGGAAACTGAATCATGAATGTGTGAATGAATGAATGATTTATTGTCACATATATTTTGGAAATACAATGAAAAGTGTTTTGTTGTCACAATCCAGTGATTAAATTACATTAAGGATAAGAAGAAATTACTTCAATGAAGGCTTCACCTTTGGTTTTAATTGGGATCTCAAATACGACTTCTGCGTGGTCTGTACAAGGTATTCCAGTCCTCAAGGAGACCCACTCCTGGAACAGCAGCAATGACGCTGATGCCCTGGGAGACCCTGGCTCTGCTGTTGCCACTGCCGTGCCGACACTGATAAAAGTCCAGTATCTGGGCCGACTGCTGCCAGGAGTCCAGGCTCTGGGCCAATCCATGCCACTGACACCGTAGACACCGACGCAGCTCCAGCCTCAAAGATGAAGAAGAAAGGAAGAAGAAAAAGAAAGAAAGACAAAAAGTACATTGAGAAAATGATGCTGCCAGCTGAGAACAGATGGGCTCTGATGAACCCGAACATTACCTACTGTGCTGGCGCCATCTTGAAAAGCAATCTAAACAGAGATATTTCCTGTTTGTTTTAATTGAAGAAGGAACTGATACTGGAGACAAGAATTTGCCCTTACACTTTGAATTTTGATCAACCAAACCTATTAAATCAAAGTCAGCTTTTGTGGTTAAGAAGTGAAAGTTTCTTTGTGCATTTTTTTTCCTGCTGTGCTAGTGAGTGGTAATGAATTAGCAAATTCAAATGTTCATTTTAGTATATATTTTTAAATCCAGGGAAGAAATTGGAAGAGCAGGCTACTCAGCTCCTCGAGCCTGCTTGACCATTCTGTACAACATGGTTGATCTTCTATCTCACTTGCATTTTTGTCCACTCCACATATCCCATGAGTCCTTAAGAGATCAAAAAGGTGTTTTTTTTAAATCTCACGCACTAAAATGGAGCTTCCACTAGCTTCTGAGGTAGAAATTTCCAAAGATTCACAATCCCCTGAGATAAAATCTCCCCACACTTCAGTCATAAGTGATTGAGGGAAGATTAGGTGGAGTGAGAAATATATGGAGAAAGGCAGATGAAAGAAGAGCTACAAAGGAGAAAATTGAGACAGAGAGAAGGAGCCATGGGATCAGGAAGCAGGATATGAAGTGAGAAATACGGGGAGGGAGAGTTTTGAATGGAGGGGCACAAGGAAGAGAGAGTATTAAGGAGAGGTAAAGGGAATGAGGAAGGTGGAAGCAAAAGAAAAGAGAGAGGGGGGGAATGGAGGAACAGATCCAAGAACAGTAAATGAAGGGAGAGGTACAGGAGACAGAGATCGATGAAGGATTAGGGACAAAGATAAAAATGGAGAGAAGTGTATGTGAAGTGAATATATATGGAGATATAGTAATGGAGGGTGAGGAAAAAGGAATTAGAGATGGAAGGAGATGAACAGCGAAAGAGCAAAAGAGAGAGAGAGAAATGCAGGCAGAGAGAGAACACGAAACGTAGTTGGGGAGTGAGAGAGACAAAGGAAAGAGAGAAGGCAGGAGAGACGTGGATAGCACAAAGCATTTGATGTAGAGGGATGATTTGGAGATGCCGGTGTTGGACTGGGGTGTACTGGGTGTACTGGGGTGGACTGGGCTATGTGGAAGGCATCTTGAAACCTATTGTAAGGGGATCTCCAGCTTCTGTCGCGACACTACGGATTTCTTACAGAAACTCAGCACCCACGGACCAGTTGAACCGGGAACATTCCTCATCACAATGGACGTTTCCGCACTCTACACCAGCATCCCCCACAAGGATGGCATCGCGGCAACAGCCTCAGTACTCAACACCAACAACTGCCAGTCTCCAAACACCATCCTACAACTCATCTGCTTTATCCTCGATTATAACGTCTTCATCTTTGACAACCAATTCTTCATCGAGACACACGGAACAGCCGTGGGAACAAATTTGCACCCCAATATGCCAACATTTTTATGCACAGGTTCGAACAAGATTTCTTCTCTATGCAGGATCTCCAACCAACATTGTACACCAGGTACATTGATATTTTCTTCCTCTGGAGCCATGGCAAGGAGTCACTGATAAAACTACACAGTGACATCAACAAGTTTCATCCCACCATCAAACTCACCATGGACTACTCTCGACTGTCTGTCTCATTCTTGTACACGTGCATCTCCATCAAGGACGGACACCTCAGCACCACACTCTACCGCAAACCCACAGACAACCTCACAATGCTACACTTCTCCAGCTTCCACCCAAAACATATTAAAACAGCCATTCCCTGTGGACAAGCCCTACGCATATACCGGATCTGCTCAGATGATGAGGAACGTGACGGACACCAGGAAGTACTCAAGGATGCCCTCACAAGAACGGGGTACGATGCTCAACTCATCGACCGCCAGTTCCGACGTGCCACAGCAAGGAACCGTAATGACCTCCTCAGGAGACAGACACGTGCTGCAACTGACAGGGTACCCTTCGTTGTTCAGTACTTCCCAGGGGCTGAAAAGTTACGCCATGTTCTTCATGACCTACAACACATTATCAATGAGGATGAGCACCTTACCAAGACCTTCCCCACACCTCCACTACTTGCCTTTAAACAACCGCCAAACCTCAAACAGATCATTGTTCGTAGCAAACTGCCCAGCTCTCAGGACAACTCCATACAACCCTGTCACGGTGGACGCTGAAAGACGTGTCAGATTGTGGACATAGATACCATTATTACGCGTGGGAACACCTCCCACCTTGTACATGGCAGGTACTTATGTGACTCAGCCAACGTTGTCTATCTTATACATTGCAGGCAAGGATGGACAGAGGTATGGTACATTGGGGAAACTGAGCAAAGGCTACGACAACGGATGAATGGGCACCGCACAACAATCAACAGACAGGAGGGTTCCCTCCCAGTTGGGGAACACTTCAGTGGTCCAGGACATTCAGTCTCGGACCTTCGGGTGACCATTCTCCAAGGTGGACTTCGGGACAGTCAGCAGAGGAAAGTGGCCGAGCAGAGGCTGATAGCTAAGTTCGGTACCCATAGGGAGGGCCTCAGCCGGGACCTTGGATTCATGTCACATTACAGGTGATCACCATTGCACTACACACAGACACAGATATTCCTACCCACACACACTGTCACATACACACGGACACAGGTACACACAGATGCGCACACAGACACCAACACACACCCTTATAGACACACACACTCCCACACATGCACCCCCTCACAGACTTAAGACACTCTGCACTCACCACACACACATACACACACACACATACACACGCACTTTCTCACACTCACAACCCCCACCCCAGACAGACACACACACAGAGACAGACAAAGACCCACATGCACACATATATTTTGTGTGGTGAGTTTGTACTTGCAGAGTTACATTGCACTTTGCTCAAAAACTACATACATTCATGTAGAACTCTGAGCTCAAAAACTGCATGAATTTATGTAAAACTCCGTTATCTCACTTTTTAGATTAGAATCGATCTAAACATCATGGCATAGACAGAGAACACAGGGGGCTAACACCTTCAACATAATGTCGAGCTATCACCATTGTTAACAGCTAACCCGAGAATGCAACTTTAAAAAAAAGGTTTTGTGATTTACACATGAAAGACGTGAAACTATCACTGTATTCTAACAGATGAAAGGCTTAACAGACAATCAATTTTTCAATGTATAATTTCAGTTACATCACACTGCAAATTTTTGCTATAAATTCTGTGTTACAATCGAGTCCTCCACAATCACCTGATGAAGGAGCGTCGCTGCGAAAGCTAGTGTGCTTCCAATTAAACCTGTTGGACTATAACCTGGTGTTGTGGGATTTTTAAACGATGTAGAGGGAGAGAGAGGGAGCCATAGAGTCATATAGTCATATAGCATGGAAACGGATCCTTCCGTCCAACTAGCCTACACCAACCATGTTCCCAAACTAAACTAGCCCCACCTACCTGCATTTGGCACATATCCCTGCAAACCTTTCTTGTTCATTTACTTATCCAAATGTCTTTTAAATGTTGTAATTGTACACATATCCACCACTTCATCTGACAGTTCTTTCTACACACTACACATTCTCTCTGTAAAAATGCTTCCCCCCGCCCCATGTCCTTTTTTACATCCTTGTCCTCTCAACTCAAAAATATGTCTCCTAGTTTTGAACAACCCACCCTAGGGAAAAGACCCTTGCTATTCACTTCATCTCTGTCCCTCATGGCTTTATAAACCTCTATAACCTCACCCCTCAACCTCCTACGCTCCAGCGAAAAACGTCCCAGCCTATCTAGTCTATTTTTATAACTCAAATCCTCCATTCCCAGAAACATCTTGATAAATCTTTTCTGAACCCTCTCCAATTTAATAATATCCTTGCTATAACAGTAACCAGAACTATACACAGTACTTCAGACAAGGCCTCACCAATGTCCTGTACAACCTGAATTTGGTGTCCCAATTCCTTTACTCAAAGGTCTGAGCAATGAAGGTAAGCGTGCTAAACACGTTCTTAATCACCCTGACTAACTGCAATGTAAATTTCAAAAATTATGTACCTGAACCCCAGGGGCTCTCTGTTCTACAACACTATCCAGGGCCCTACCTCTAATTGTATAAGTCCTGCTTTTGTTTGTTTTACCAATTATGTCACATTTATTCAAATTAAATTCCATCTGCCATTCCTCAACCCATTGAACCAATTGATTAAGATCTCTTAGTAGCCTTCGATAACCTTCTTCACCGTCCATTGTACCACCAGTTTTGGTGTCATCTGCAAACCTATTAACCATGCTTACTATATTCTCATCCAAATGATTTATACAAATTGAGAATGCAGTGCTGGAAAAATCAGGAAGCATCCAAGGAGCAGGAGAATCGATGTTTCATCAGGAATGAAACTTGTTCACCGGGGGGCTGAGAGATAAATAGGAGGGGGGCATGTCTGGGGGGAAGGTGACTGGGAAGGTGATGGGTAGATGAACGTGGGGCTGAAAGTGAAAGGTCAGAGAGGAGGGTGGACCGAATAGGTGGGAAGGAAGATAGACAAATCAAGAGGGTGGTGTCGAGTAGGTGGCTTGGGACTGGGATAAGGTTGCGGGGGGGGGGGGGGGGGCGGCGGAATATGAGGAAACTGGTGAAATCCACATTGATCCCATGTGATTGCAGGGTTCCAAAGCGGACAATGTGTCATTCTTCCTCCAGGCGTCAGGTGGTTAGGATTTGGCAATGGAAGAGGCCCAGGACCTGCATGTCCTTGATGGAGTGTATGAGACTTTATATAATTGACATGTAAATGTGCCCATTACTGATCTCTGTGGAACATCATTGGTCACAGGCCTCCAGTCTGAAAAGTGACGCTCCACCATCATTGTCTATCTCCTGTCATAAACCCAGTTTTGTAGATGGGCTAAGGAACAAAGAAGGAGAGATGGAAAACGAACCGGAAAACAGAAAAATAGGGTGTGACAGAAATGGAATAGGGAAAGAGACATGAGAGAGAGGTATTAATCAGCGGGATGTACAAAGAGAGGAATATGGAGAGAAAGATGAGAGAGTGTGATATGGAATGAAAAATACAGGGAGACAGGGATTTTGGGAGACATAAGGGAGAGTGTAATGGAAAGAGAATTGCAGGGAAAAAGTGAGATGAAAGAAGCGGTACATGAGGCGAGAGCTACAGAAGCAGAGGCGAAGCGGCATACTGAGGGAGACAAGAGAAAAGGGAGAGAGAGAGAGGGAGAGAGGGGGAGAAATGGAAGGAGAGAACAGTGAAGGAAAGGGACAGAGGGCAAGATACAACAGAATAACAAATTAAGAGATGGAGTGAGAGATACATGGTGAGATATGGTGACAGAGGAGTAGGGAGAAATAGAGGTCAAGAGAGATGTAGGTAGAAATCAATGAAAAAGAGATGAAGGTAGAGCTGCAGGATTAACATCCACTGGGGAGTCACGGTGGCACAGTCATTTGCACTGATGTTTCATAGTGCCAGGGATCCAGGTTTGATTCTAACCTCAGGTGACTGTGTGGAGTTTGCATTTTCTCCCTGTGTCTTTGTGGGTTTTCTCCCACAGTTGAAAGGTGTGTAGGTTAGTTGGTTTGGCCCTGGTAAATTGTCCAGGAATGTTCAGGTTAGATGAATTAGCCACAGACCTGGGTAGGTTGACCTTCAGAGGGTCAGTGCAGACTTAATGGGCTAAATGACCTCTATCTGCACTATTGAGTTTCTTTTCTAATATTTTGCTTATGAGGAAGGTGGAGGTATGGAGAAAACAGAGATCAGTGAATCTCCAGTTGATTTTGTGCTAGACATAGAAGTTACCTTCCTATTTACTTTTATATTCCCTGAAGTGCTTTCAAACCAGAATGTATTTAAACAGTAAGAATGCTGGAAACACCCGGGAGACCAGGAGAAATAATCTATGCTTCTTCAGAACTGAAAATTAAGAAACATCTCAGAATAGCAAAAAACCAGGATAGAAACATCAAGTTATAATGTTACAGACAGTCCTCTCTCTGTTGTAACCAATCTTTAATTATGATGCTGAAGAAAGTCAAATCCTGTCATCATTAAGAAAAAGAATTTCAGTCTTTTGCCACAAATCAATTCAATTTTGCTTTGTCATTAGCAAACAAAAGGCAATGACTCATACGATCAATAGTAAAATAAATTCTATTTCAGCTGTTCATCATTCTGAGATTCTTACAGGTATTTTGGGGATTGTAATTAACAATTCTGTGTTTTTTCCATAAAAATTGTAAACTGGCGATTTTAGAATGAGAATCCCTACAGTGTGGAAACAGGCCCTTCATACCAACAAATCCACACCGACCCTCTGAAGAGTGACCCACCCAGACCCATTCCCCTAACTAATGCACCTAATCAACACATCCATATGGGCAATTTAGCATGGCCAATTGACCTAACCTGCACATCTTTGGACTGTGGAAGTAAACCAGACCACCTGGAGGAAACCCACACAGACACAGGGAGAATGTGCCAACTCCACACGGGCAGTCACCAAAGGCTGGAATTGAACCCGGGTCCCTGGAGCTGTGAGGCAGCAGTGGAAATCACTGAACCACCATGCCACCCAATCTTAATTGTCTTATTTCATTGCTGCCTCATATTGATCTTTTCACACAAGGTGTTCAGCTTACTTCCCGTTTTATGCGCACAAACGGAAAGAAATATTCTATGAAATTCTTGCCAGGACAATGTTATTCCAGCAATCATTCCTTGCTTTCTGTAAGGGCGTGACCTTGGGTTTAAAGGTTTTATATGCACAACGAATGTTTCCACAATGACCTCTTGGAACTTGTTTAACCAGAAGGTGTCAATGTCATTCAACTTTTGATGTATCTGCATTTGTACAAAATGGATGACAAACCAATATTAATATACACCTCCCACTTCACTGTCAAACTTCTGTTTTAGCTCATGCATGAAAGACACTGGGGATCTTTATAAGTTCATGTCTGACTTGAAACAAAAGCAGAAGCTGCAAGGTCAGTGAGCATCTGTAATCAGGAAAGACAAATCCATATTTTCAAAGTCTCCACAGAATGTTTTGATGAATGGAGAACATCTTGACCTTTCTTTTCTCTTTACAGAGTCTTGCTGACCTACTGTGAGTTTCTGTCCTTTTTTTACAGCATTTCTCCCATGTATCTTACTCAAACCTATGCTAGCTGAGGAAAACACAATAGCCCCAAATAAATTGTGTTGCAGGGAATACAGGTTGGTTTAACTGATTCAAAGCTTGTTTTGTTTCTTCCAGCTGCTAAACAATTGAAAATGTTCCAAACCCAGCCAGTCTACTTCAGATAAGAAGAGACTGCTTCTGAAACAATAGTCGGTGAAGCCAACTGTGAAGACAAAGGACATAGCTTTGAATGTTAGGAAAAGAACACAGTTGATGTTTGTTGCTTCTTATGAATCAATAAAGCTTTTGTGAACGAAAGGACCCTGGTACCTGATTGTCAATTCATGACGCCAGTGCAGAGAGATTTATTTACACATATGTCAAAATGCTAGGCACTACTCTTAGCCACAACCATTTTGCAATGGGATTTTAGTAAATGAGTCAGGTATAAAGTGATATTAATCTACAAGATTAGCTTGCTGTACAGTTGTGAATCTATGATTTATGAAAGACTACTGTACATTGCTAAAACTAGTCTAATTTTGTCTAATGTTGGGATGAGTATGTCAGTCATAGAGAAAAACAATGGGTAGTGGGAACATTTAACTTGCAAGCAGCAAACAATGACACTGTGTATAACCAAACGGACTTTGAATTGCACTGATAGGTTCACACCATTATGCAATCAAAAGAAAACTGAGTTTTGTGTAAACACATACTAAGAAAGAGCTCTTGTGGCACAGTGGTAGTGTTCCTTCGTCTCGACAAGTCCAATTCCCACTGGCTCCAGAGGTGTATCCACATGTTTGAATAGATTGATGGAAATTGTCTATTTCAATGCAAGATGTTGACATCTGAATGTCAGTGATATTTCCAAAGTTAAAGTTATCTTCTCAAGTTGTGCCAAAGTTCATTTTCGCATTTGATGGTGTCACTAGTCTCTTATGAATGCAACTATTCATGCCTCAGCACACTTCCAATGATTCAAGATGTCTGCTATTGTAAATTGTTCAGGTGGCTAGCTGACCCAGGAATGTAAACCAGCTCACTAGGAGCAAGTGTAGGCCATCTGGCTCATTCAGTAAGATTATGGCTGACCTTTCCATGGACTCAGCTCCACTTACCTGCCCACTCACCATAACCCTTAGTTTCTTTACTGTTTAAAAACCTATCTTTCTTTGCCTTAAAAAGATTCCACCATCATTTATTGCGCATGTATGCACATTTTTCTAAGAGTGTCTACATCTGTGATTACAAGTAGGTAGTTTCTTATGCTATAGCTAATGTGTACTAATCTAACTGGGATAGATCAACCCTTGCAGTAGTCTGCAACCCTTTTGCTTTGTCTTGCCAACCTGTTTCATGGTCTACTTAAAGAACTCAATGCTGCAGCAATTAATACAATTCAACACTATAGACTTCCAACATTATGAGAAATCTCCTTACATATGAGCAAGATAGGATAAGTACAGCCATTCTGTTCAACCAAGTGTAATGTGTACGATAATTCCATGAATGCTCTTTGATGCCATATCCTTTTCATACACTTATATCACCAAAAATGATCAATTCAAGTTTTCAAATGTATTGTCATAGCCTGAAAAGGGGGATAAGGAGTGCACTCTAACATTCCCTACTGACTCAGCACTGATTTCAAGGTTTTGCCAACTTGCTCTGGATTCACATAGTGGAAGGAAAGGTTTGAACACACTATACACTGGGGTGACATTTCAAATGGAGAGAGGGGTTTAGAGAGGGGTCTTGATTGGGAAATGTAGAAATGCAGATTTTCCAAAAACAGTGCAAAGTTTTAAGTTCATAATGTGCATCAAACCAGTCTGATGGATAGCATCTTTTGTCCAGTGAAGGAAAAACTGCAGGTACATTATCAAGGAATTTTGTGACTAATGGGATCGAGACTGTGATGAAGATGGACAGATGGTCACATGTGGTCTGTGTTTGGAGAATTCAGGATGATCACACACAGATCAAGAGTTGGGGGTGGAGGGAGGTATTAGGAAGGGATCTGAAAGTCAACAATTAGTGGGGACAGGATGGACATTGGGGGTCTTGCTGCATGGTGAGATCAATGCAGCAGTGATTGCAGAGTTGAACATTTGACTGGTCAGTTCAGGATGGGAAGGTTTACAGGTTAAGGAGAGAACGTACTTCTGTTTATCTTGGCCCACAAACAGTGCAGTGAAGGAAATTATTAGATGGATCCAATACATCTCACCTTCATCTTGATTGAGGAGGGGAGATGCTAGGAAACCTGACAAACAAATTAACCAGTGGTTAAAGATATAAAAATATTTCACCATGAAGGTACCCAACCTTCAGTACAAATTTTAACAACTAATTCACCTCCAGGAAGTCATTGGTCTCTCTTGCCTTCCATCCCACTTCTGTTAAAATAGACAGATTCAAGGCAAGTTGAGCTTCCATTTGATATTATTAACATTTCATTTTGCACCTGATTCAAACCCACCATTTTAGGAAGATTAAAATAATCCCTCTTGTCTCCATCTATTCAGATACTGATTATCTGAAACACTTTAATGCGATCATCTCTTAATCTTCGATACTTTAGAGAATATAAATCTAATCTTCATAATTAAACCCTTTTAAGAGCTGGTATCACTCTCATGATCCTGTGTTGCACTCACCCCAAGGCTCAAATGAGATGTATTGATTAGAACTGAATGCAGCTCCAGATGAGGTCAGACTTACTCTTTATATAATTGTAGCAAATTTCCATCCAGATTCAGTTCACTTGAGATGGTTGCTATCATTCTATCAGTCTTTTAATGACTTTTTGTGCCTTTATACTTGCAGATTTCCCATGTTATTTTTTGGTCAGTAGAGAGAAGAGCTTAAAAAGACAACACTCCACAGAATTGTGGTGGTTTAGGGCCTAGAAGATGGTCATTCAGTCAATGATGCTGGTACTAGCTCTTCGCCAAATTTCAATTGTTCACTTGTGCTTTGTCCAAAGGCAGTTCCTTGGATTATTGTCTGCTCATGCTTCAACCTGAGTTGTTTATATTATCGAGTTTTTAATCAATGATGGTTTTACTATTACTTTTCAATCTCAGTGGCAAGAGCAAGGAAATATATCCCAAGCCAAAACAGGAGTCAAACTTACCTCTTTTGCCAATTTTCTGAATCACACACTATCCAAGATTCAGTAAACTAAGACAGAAGGTTCCGAAGAAAGAAGACAAACTAAAACATCAGCTTGACATTTTGCCATGGAGGCAAGAGATGGGAATTAGATTTATTTTTGGGTCAGGAACCAGCCTTTTGTGGGAAACTGATTCAATTTGAGATTTTCACATGGAAAAACCTTAGTCAGTTGGAGATAGTTTCTTTGTGCAACTAAGGGCTGTAGGCAGGCTCTCAAAGCTGGACAGCCCATTAGAAGCCTTTCGACTTCAAAACAGCATCCATCAGCAATACAACATTAGTATCTGAGAGGGTGCTCCAACAAGAAGTTGTCCCTCTCGACAACATTTTACACCAATTTAACAAGAAAACAGGCAGGCCACCCCTTTAGGAAAGGTGGGGAATGGTTGGTCTGTGGCTACATCCCTATCCACTGCTACTGGTTTCCCACCTCCAGGCAGCTGACTTATTCAGCCCCACATTGGAGAATTGGATTCAACTGGAAAATCCAAATTTACCTAACTGAGTTGCCTGCCAGCCTTGTGGAATCTGACAGGTCAGCTAGTGCTTGCACTATCATTAACCCCTCACCTCCATCCCTGATCTTGTTCAGGTCCCTGTAAATTCAATAAACTCTGTTTTTCTCTCCACAGATGCTGCCAGATCTACTGAATGCTTCCAGTGTGTTGTTTCTTTTCTGTCAGATTTCTAACATTTCCATTAGTTTGTCGTTGCGCTAAAAGTAATCTTGATGACTTTTCTCTCCCTCCAACTTTATATCTATCTTTGCTTCAGCTGAATTAATCTATGCTGGAATCTACAGTGCCTAACAGATATCTGCTGTATACATTCACTCACATAACGAACATAGTCATGGGCTCAGTAAATGAATGAAGGTGATTCTGGAATGAGTAGGGATGTGCGAACTTGAGAAAATGATTGGGGTAGGGTGGGCTCAATCTATCAAAAGGAAGTCAGCCTGGATCAGATTGATGCCAAGCACAGGGCTTGATCAGAGTTTCAGCTAAGCATATCCAAGGTATATGCCCTCACCCTACCAATGGTGGAGGCTTGGCCTCAGGCAGAGAACTGAAAAATAATTTGATAAAGCTCATGATTTTCATCCCAGTGACTGTTTCACTTCTCATCCTGTGTTTTGTCCCATCGGACTCCACTTGCAAGAACTGACAGATTGAACAGGACTATAAACGCCTGTCACTAATAATTTATATGGTTTGAGATTTTCTGTCCATTGACTATGAATAGATGTTTAACCTAGCCCAAGGCACTTGTATTATATGTAATAAGTAGAAAAGATGTGAGTTATGGACAGTGACACAATCTCATCCCTAAATTACTCACATACATGACCCTAGCTTTGCTCTTGAGGCTAATAATGTCCTCAATCAATATCCTTTGATTGTTCCTCTACCTTGTAAACTTCAACGCAGCTGTTATTCTACTCTGACTGCAGCATTTCAATAAAATGGTATAATCAATAGATATAAAAATTGTAAACTGACTAAGTGTAGCCATTCACTACAATTTATACATATTTCCTATTAGCAAGTAAAATTTTTATGCATGTAAATTCCACTGTAGAGATAAAATTGCTTTAAAAAAATTACAGCACAGTTGTGCAGTATGTTCAAAATTCAACTATTAATATCTCTAAATATGTTCGTCACTTGATACTATTACTGTCACAATGAAAGTGCGTGCTCCATCCTGAATCCATTCTGTATAATTGTGATAATTCTGTTAGCTGAAGGTTTGTTCTCACACTCTCCAATATTGGATTCCTCACAAGATTTAATCCTTGGCTACCTCTCCTATTTAAATACTGAATTCAAGGAGGATTTTTAACTTTTACAATTATACTGATGAAACCCACCTCTATCTCAATGACATGGCCTGCTGCATTATTTAAGCCTTCAACACCAAGTTTTTCTGACATAATACTGGAAAAAGCAATGTCATCTTGTTTGACCACTGCCATAAATTCCACCAACTAATCACAGTTCCCGATTTAGTTCATGGCTACTTACTCATGAATGACCATTATCTTGCTTAACCTTAAATTATTCTCTAACCCACACTCTGTAATCACCTGTCTCAGTGCTTCATCCCAACTGGATCAAAATGATAACCCAGCCTTAATCTCTTCAGTCATTAGACAAACCATAGCCTTTTGGACCATGAGCTTCATCAGATTTCTCTGCTTTTGATCTGGTTTCATCTCTGTACATCATTGTTTAAATGGTTTATAAGGTAAAAACAATGACTGCAGATGCTGGAAACCAGATTCTGGATTAGTGGTGCTGGAAGAGCACAGCAGTTCAGGCAGCATCCAAGGAGCAGCGTCCGCCGACATTTCCGCCAACTCCAAAAAGACCCCACCACCAGGGATATATTTCCCTCCCCACCCCTTTCCGCCTTCCGCAAAGACTGTTCCCTCCGTGACTACCTGGTCAGGTCCACGCCCCCCTACAACCCACCCTCCCGTCCTGGCACTTTCCCCTGACACCGCAGGAACTGTGAAAAACCTGCGGCCACACCTCCTCCCTCACCTCTATCCAAGGCCCTAAAGGAGCCTTCCACATCCATCAAGGTTTTACCTGCACATCCACTAATATCATTTATTGTATCCGTTGCTCCCGATGCGGTCTCCTCTACATTGGGGAGACTGGGCACCTCATAGTAGAGCGCTTTAGGGAACATCTCCGGGACACCCGCACCAATCAACCACACCGCCCTGTGGCCCAACATTTCAACTCCCCCTCCCACTCTGCCGAGGACATGCAGGTCCTGGCCATCCTTCACCGCCGCTCCCTTACCACCAGACGTCTGGAGGAAGAACGCCTCATCTTCCACCTCGGAACACTTCAACCCCAGGGCATCAATATGGACTTCAACAGTTTCCTCATTTCCCCTTCCCCCACCTCACCCTCGTTCCAAACTTCCAGCTCAGCACTGTCCCCATGACTTGTCCAGACTTGTCCTACCTGCCTATCTTCTTTTCCACCTATCCACTCCACCCTCTCCTCCCTGACCTAGCACCTTCATCCCCTCCCCCACTCACCCATTGTACTCTATGCTATTTTCTCCCCACCCCCATCCTCCTCTAGCTTAGCTCTCCACGCTTCAGGTTCTCTGCCTTTATTCCTGATGAAGGGCCTTTGCCTGAAACATTGATTTCGCTGCTCCTTGGATGCTGCCTGAACTGATGTGCTCTTCCAGCACCACTAATCCAGTAAATGGTTTACATACCACTTTAAAGATGGTATGTAAATGCAAGTTTAAATTTGTCAAGCATAATAGCAGAAATAACTTTGAAACTCATTTAATAGAATGTAATTTTATAAGGCAGAATACACAGGCCGGATCCATCCACAATTAGAATTCATTGGTTCAAGGATTCAAATTTCAGGAGAAACAATAGCAAAATTTTATAAGTAAATTGAACAAGCTTCCTTTATCAGTTTTGATTGTCTAAACATTTAGCTGATAAAAATTTAGCTTTTAAATATCTCAAGTTGGACTTTTGTTATGTTCCCTCTATGAGGAGATCAGTTATCTTACCAATCTTGATAGCTCTTGCCTTCCTAAAATTTCAAAAGACATAAGTAATTAGTGACAATTCATTTTCATTTTTGAAAGCAAATAATTATTAGTTCATGTACAACTTGCGTCCAAAGTAGAATTTGGCTCCGACGTGGGGTGGTTTTGGAGATGGAGTGTGTGTGAAAATTTGCACTATTGGTTGGCATGTCTGTTTGCTCCCAAGACATTTTCATGGAGGTGGGATAAGCATTAGCAGGGGTACCCATCTGTAAGGATACATTAATAATAGGTGTGGGAGAAATGGATTCCAGTTCATGGGACATCATTACTGGAAAAAGTTTGATTTGTACCATTGGAATGATCTACGCCTGAACTATGCTGGTACAATTGTTCTAGCAAGCTATGTAACTCAGATATTGGAGAGGATTTTAAGCTGAGTAGCTGGGGCAAGATATCAAATTTAGGAAGATGTGGTAAATAAAAAAAAGAGACAAAGCATTAGTAAAATGATAAGCACACCATGACAGGAAGAGAGAGAGAGTACAATTCAAAGAGTATATCAGCAGATAATATTACAGATAGGTTACAACATGAAGTAAGGGACAAAACCAAAATATCTTTAGTAGCACATAGCATTCAGAACAAAGTGATGAACCAAGAGTGGAGATAGAAATAAGTACCTATGAACTGATACCCAATGCAAAGGTACAACTTCAGGGTGAGATGGACTACGCATAAAGTATTGAAGGGTGGGGAGCATTTAGGAAGGACAGAATGCAAAGTAAGAGGTCACAATAATCTCACAAGGTGAGATTATTAATGATAGCATTACCACCATAGGCAAGGATACCTAGGTCAGGAAACTAGGATATAGAAGTGGTTTGGGAGGGAACAGAAATGATAAAGGCAAGAAGTGAAAGTGATGTACATATCCTCTAACAGTAACCACATGGCAGGGTGAAGCATAAAGGAAGAAAGAATTGGAGCTTGTCAGAAAAGTAGAGTAATAACCATGGGGGATTTTAATCTACGTATAGACTGGGAAAATCAAGTTGGTAAAGGTAGCCTAGATAAGAGTTTCAGAGAATGTTTTCAGAACAACTACTTAAAACAGTACTTTCTGACTCCAACCAGACAGCAGTCTATCCTAGACTTGGTATTATGCAGCAAGAGGTTGAAATAATGATCTTGCAGAGAAGGTGTCTCTCGATAGCAATGGTCATAATATGTTTAAATTATTCATTCAGTTTGAGGGAGAGAAAAGTAGGTCCAAGAATAGCATTTAATCCTAAATAACAGCAATTTTCAGGGCAGGAAAACAAAGCAATTTAAGGTGAACTGGAAAATTTTGTTAAGAAGTCACTAGAGATGCAGTAGCAGGCAGCTAATAAAATATTTCAGAATATTCTGCGTAGGTATTGTGTTTCAATTATACAAGGCCACATCTAGAGTACTATGCGCAGTATTGTTGAATCCATTCACAATATAAGGGCTACAATATTAGTGTCATCTCTCAAGGGAACATCCTCAGCAATGAGGCAGTGACTACTACCAATCAGCTGTGTTGGGTGGACCACGTCGTCTGGATGCTTTACACAAGACTTCTAAAGCAATCTCTCTACTCTGAGCTTCATCATGAGAGGCAGTTACAAAAAGTGCAGAGGAAACCTGTAAAGAAGTCCTTAAAGCCTCTTTAAGAAAATATAACATTACCATTTATTTGTGAAAATCTCTAAGTGAGATGGTCCAAATTGGAGAAGACATATTCACAAAGGTGTTAACCATCCAGAACATCTCCAGCAGGCACAGATGGAGTTTTTATGCCAGTTGGCAATGGTTACATTGTCACCATTAAATCAAGTTTTTGTCCTGGACTTTTACTGAATTCAAATTTCACTATCTAACAAGGTGAGATTCAAAGCATGTCCTCAGAAAATTAATTTGGAGTTGCTAACTAATCCAGTGACATTAGCACTACACTATGCCAGCACAACCTCCTATGGCATTCTAATTCATAAAACTATCTTATTCATACAGCAAATGCTAAGCATTGACCACATGAAGAAAAATGAAAGAATCTTCAGTTACTTGACTATATGAATGCATTTATTCCAAACTCTACTATCTATGTGTCAGTTTAATGCCAGCTTTAACCAGCAGAGATAGAAATGTAGCATAAGCAAATTAAGCATCACAGATAGTAATTTCACCCATATCATGTAGGCTGTAACATGGGGTGGCACGGTGGCACAGTGGTTAGCACTGCTGCCTCACAGTGCTAGATGACCCAGGTTCAATTCCTGCCTCAGGTGACTCTCTGTGTGGAGTTTGCGCATTCTCCCTGTGTCTGTGTGGGTTTCCTCCCACAATCCAAAAATGTGCAGGTTAGGTAAATTGGCCATGCAAAATTGCCCGTAGTGTTAGGGGAATGGGTCTGGGTGGGTTACGCTTCGGTGGGTTGGAGTGGACTTGTTGGGCCGAAGGGCCTGTTTCCACACTGTAAGTAATCTAATCTCTTTTCCGGTGCATACGGTTTGCGTCGATATTTATGAGAAAATTTTCTATGAATGTATATTGGATTCCATGTCTATTCCTCTAGTTACACATTTCATCCTAATTATTTCCTCTCTGTAGCACTAGTGAATGTATTGGATTGACAGAATAATTATGCAAAGATGAACGGTTGGAGGGAAGTCAATTCATTAAACCAACTTAATGATGACAGGTTGGTCAGTGAAAATAGAAAAGTTGGAGGTTTAATGTTGTGCATTGCAGCAGTAAGTTGCATTGTAATGATTTATTTTGTAATAATAAGCATCCATAAAGTAAAAAAGCTGTCTACGTTTGGTTAAAGTAAATTACTAAGTGAGCCCATTTTTAGATGATTGGGAACATTTTGTTGTGTTTTCGCAGTGTGCTGCAAGATTCCTGAAATGGGTGATGTTTGGGAATGCTGAGCTGGGACCAAGGTAAGAAAGTCTGGAAACAGCCAGGAGGCTGGAGATCTTTGGGAGGGCAGGGTGAATGGCCACAGGGAACATATGGCCAAAGGAAATATTGGTTTGGCGATGGTGGTCAATACCAAGGTTGAGGAATCAGGGCCAGGGCTGGGGAAAATTAGGGGTCAGAGCCAAGTACAGGTAAAATTGAAGATCCGGATAGAGAGAGGGAGAGATTAGAGATCAGAGCTGAGAGGAACGGGGTCTGAGTTGGGAGTTGTGCCAGGAGCAGAGATTATGGTTGAAAATTTTCATTTAATGTTGCATCCAAACTCTGTAAAGTCTCTTACAATAAGTGAGCTACTGCTCTTTGAGTTTGCAATGAACTTCATTGGAATGATGCAACAGGCCAAAATCAAAGATATATAGGTTAGCTGGGTTAACCATGTTAAATTGCCTTGTAGATTCCAGGGATGAGCAGGTCATGTAACTTATCCATCGGAAATGTGGAGTTACAGGGTTAGGTGGGTCTGGGTGGGATGCTCTTGAGAGGGTCAATGTAGACTCAATGGGCCAAATGTCCTCCATCTGCTCTGTACAGATTCTGTAATTCTATGTTTCTATGAAGATGACAAAGTGAGAACAATTGGAGAATTAAAATGACAGGCCACTGCAATGTTAGGGCATATCTTGTGGACTGAGAGGAGATGTTCAGCAAATCAGTCAACAAATCTGCATTTAGTCTTCCCAGTGAAAAGTAGACCATATTCTGAGCAGTGAATATGGTAGACTAAGAACATGCAGTAGTAGACTAAATTGAAAGAAGTAGACAAAAAAAAAATTCAGTGCTTCATTGGAAAGAGTGTTTGGAACTTGAATGGTGAGGAGAGAGGATGTAAAAGGATAATTGCTGGTCTTGCAGTGTTTGCATAGAAAAGTCTAGAACAGGAAAGGGGAGAAGGTACTCAGGACAATTAAGGAATGAACTAGGTTCTCATGAAGGGAACAGTCTTCTTCATTGTGCAACAGATTGGGAGTGGTGACGTACAAATAGAGTAAACTAACTACTGGGAGGAGTAGGTACTTGAAAATAGTGGAAAAAAGTTAAAGAGAGGGTTTGGAGAGTTCAGCAAAGTTTCCAGTGTTTTCCGAACAAGTAATAGGACAGATAGCATGGAAGGAGTCAAGAATCTCACTTCAGGTACAGTAGGTAATGGGATAACTATGAGAAGGAGTGGCAGTGGGAGTGTTGTATTTGAATGCACGCAGTATATAAAACAAGGTAAATAAGCTTGTAGTGCACTTTGAAATATGCAGGCATGATGTTGTAGTATCACAGTGATGTGACTGCAAGGGGATCAGGGCAGGGAACTAAATATCCAAGGATACATGTCAGATCAAAAACACAGACTGATGGATTGCCTTGTTAGCAAGAAATTAATTGAAGCAACAGCAAGAAGTGTTATAGAGTTGGAAGACATAGAATCAGTGTCAATGAACTGAGGAACCGCAAAGGAGAAAATGATGAGAGTTGTGTATGGGCCTCCAATCAGGAATCACATTGTAGGGAAGAAAATAAATCAGGAGATAGAAAAGACATGTGAGTACTACATTATTACAATAATCACGGGGAAACTTCAAAAGCAGGTCGATGGTGGAGCAGCAATGGTAGAAGTTTCTGGAGGTAATTTGGGAGGAACAGCAGAAATTCATTCCCAAGGAAGGAAAAATATACTAAAGGGAGAAAGAGGCAACTATGGCTGATAAGGAAAGTTGGGAAGAGCAAAAAAGAAATAGAAAAAAACATACCATCTGGTGAAGATTAGTGGGAAGCCAGAGAATTGGGAAACCTTTAGAACCAGCAAAGGATAACTAAAAAAGCAATAAAGGGGAGAAGATGAAATATGAGGGCAAGCAGATATCTAAAAAGTAAGACAGAGATATGAATGGACATTGGATACCTGGAACATAAGGTTGGAGAAGTAGTAATGGGTAGTAAAGAAATAGCAGAGGAAGTGTATAGGTACTTTCCATCAGTTTTCACAGTGGAAGACACCAGCAGCATACCAGAACATGAAGACAGTCAGGGGCAAAGGTGAGTGTAGTGGCTATCACTAAGGAAAAGGTGCTGGGAAGCTGAAAGGTCTGAAGCTGGATAAATGATGTGGACCAGTTGGACTGCATCCAAGAGTTCTGAAGGAGATAGCTGAAGAGATTGTGCAACCATTGGTGGAAAATGGAGTCTGGAAAATGGCTTATGTAAACCTCCGTTTAAGAAGGGAATGAGGCAGAAGATAGGAAACTGTAATCCAGTTAGCCTGACCTCGGTCATTGGTAAGATTTTAGAATCTATTATTAAGGGTGAGATTGCAGAGTACAGAGGAGCCTCAATTATCCGAACATTAATTACCCGAATTTTGGATTATCCGAACAAGATCTCGAGCTCCCATAAAAACATTACATCAAAGAGGGAAGTGAATTCAGATTACCTTTACTGAAAAACATGTAAAACCGCTGGTAAGAACAAAGAAACACAAGCAGCTGACTGGATTTTTTTTACGTACTCAGGGTTAGTTACACAGCCCTTTGTTCCTGTCACTTTACCAGATGGTTCATGAAAAAAATGGCAGAGAAAGTAAGTACATATGCAAGGCAGTGCTTCTGTCTTTCCATCGTGACACAGAGTTCAGCAGAAACTAACAAATGCTCTTGTGATTGTAGAAACTGTTCAGGATCCTGCTTAATGCTGGAATTTCATATATTTATGTGATGGTAAGGGATTAGTCCTTCTCAATTTAACCTGCAATTTGCAGAATACAAAGATTAGTTTGTTTAAATAGCAGACTCATCAAAATTAAAGGTTTAAACAAGCTCTCAAGGAGAGCACAGAGTTAGATCAGTATGGCTTCCCTTGTTTAAGGTCAAATCGATTATCCAAATAATCAATTATTGGAATGAAATATTGCCCGCCTGTCTCGTTTGGATAATCGAGGTTCCTCTGTACTTGGATGTGCATAGTGAAATAATGCTGAGTCAGCACGGTTTCATTATGAGGACATCATGGCATATCTGTTAGAATTCTTTGATGAGGTATCTAACAAGTTAAATAACAGAGAGCCAGTGGGCACGATCTATTTGGATTTCCAGAATGCCTGTGACAAGGTGTGGCACAGGAGTCTATTAAACAAAATAAGAGCCCACGGTGTTGGGGGCAAGGCACTAGCATGGATCAAGGACTGACTGACTGGCAGAAGACAGAGTGTGGGGATAACAGGATCTTTTTCAGTATGGCAGCTGGTGACTAGTTATTTCCGCAGGGATCCGTATTGGGATTACAACTATTCACATTATACATTAGCGATCTGGAAAAAGGAACTGAAGGCACTCTTGCTTAGTTTGCAGGTGGAAGGACAGGTAGTATTGAGGAAGCAGGCAGGCTGTAGGAGGACTTGGACAGGTTGGGAAAGTGGATAAAGAAGAGGCAGACGGAGTGTAATGTGAGAAATAATGAGATTAAGCACTTTGGTCAGCGTATTAAAGACATAGACAGCTTTCTAAATGGGAAAAGGCCTCAGAAATCTGAAGTACAAAGTTTCATAAAGCTGTAGTTCTGGATTCTATTAAGGTTGACACATAGGTTCAGCTGGCAGCTAGGAAGACACATGCAATATTAGCATTCATTTCAAGAGGACGAGAATATGAGAGCAGATGTATGATGAGGCTGTATAAGACTGTGGTTAGACTGCATTTGGAGTATTGTGAGCAGTTTTGGATCCCATATCTAAGGAAGACTGTGCTGGTGTTGGAGGAGGGTAACGAGAATAATCTCGGATGAAGGGCTTGTCACACGAAAAGCGACTAAGGACTCTAGGGTTATACTCAATGGAATTTAGAAGAATGAGGGGGAACCTGATTGAAACGTACGGAATGCTGAGAGGCCTAGATAGATGGATGTGGAGAATATGTTTCCACAGCTGGAACAGACTCTGACCCAAGGTCACAGCCTTAGAGTGAAGGGATGACCCTTTAGAACTGAGGTAGAACATAGAACATTACAGCAAAGTACAGGCCCTTCAGATGTTGCGCCGACCTGTGAAACCATTCTGAAGCCCATTGATCTTACACTATTCCATTTTCATCCATGTGTTTATCCAATGACCATTTAAATGTCCATAAAGTTGGTCAGTCTAAAATAGTTGCAGGCAGGGCATTCCACACCCCTAATACTCTCTGAGTATACAAACTACCTCTAACATTTGTCCTATATCTATCATCCCTCAATTTAAAGCTATGTCCCCTCATGCTAGCCATCACCATCCAAGAAAAAAGGCTCTCACTGTCCACCTTATCTAATCCTCTGATCATCTTAAATATCTCAATTAAGTCACCACTCAATTTTCTTCTCTCTAATGAAAACAGCCTCAAGTCCCTCAGCCTTTCCTCATAAGTCCTTCCCTCCATACCAGGCAACATCATGGTAAATCGCCTCTGAACTCTTTCCAAAGCATCCACATCCTTCCTACAAAGCAGTGAGCAGAACTGTACACAATACTCCAAGTACAGCCGCTCTAGAGGTTTTATAGCTGCAACACGACCTCATGGCTCCGAAACTCAATCCCTCAACTAATAAAAGCTAACACACTGTAGGCCTTCTTAACAACCCTATCAACCTAGGTGGCAATTTTCAGGATCCAAGTACATGAACACTGTGATCTCTCTCTGCCCATCTGGACCACCAAGGACCTTACCATTTTCCCAGTACTCTTTATTCCTATGCTCCTTCCAAGGTGAATCACCTCACACTTTTCCACATTAAATTCCATTTGGCATCTTTCAGCCCAGCTCTGCAGCTTATCTATGTCCCTCTGTAACCTGCAACATCCTTTGGCACTATCCACAACTCCAACAACCTAGTGTCATCTGCAAATTTGCCAACCCATCCTTCCATGCCCTCATCAAGGTCACTTATAAAAATGACAAACAGCTGTGGACCCAAAACAGATCCTTGTGCTAACCCACTAGTAACTGAACTCCAGGATGAAAATTTCCCATCAACCACCACCCTCTATCTTCTTTCAGCGAGCCAATTTCTCATCCAAACCATTAAATCACCCTCAATCCCATGTCTCATATTTTCTGCAATAGCCTACCATGGGGAATCTTAAAAAATGCCTTACTGAAATCCATATACTTTTGGTCACCTTCTCAGAGAACTCAATAAGGTTTGTGAGACACAACCTACCCTTCACAAAACTGTGTTGACTATCCCTAATCAACTTATTCCTTTCTAGATGATTATAAATCCTATCTCTTATAACCTTTTCCAACACTTTACCCACAACTGAAGTAAGGCTTACCGGTCTATAATTATCAAGGTTGTCTCTACTTCCTTCTTGAACAAGGGGGCAACATTTGCTATCCTCCAGTCTTCTGGCAGTATTCCTGTAGCCAATGCTGACATAAAGATCAAAGCCAAAGGCTCTGCAATCTCCTCCCTGGCTTCTCAGAGAATCCAAGGATAAATCCCATCAAGCCGAGGGGACTTATCTATTTTCACACTTTCCAGAATTGCTAATACTTCCTTCTTGTGTGCCTCAATCCCATCTGGTCTAGAAACCTGTATCTCAGTATTCTCCTTGACAATGTTGTCTTTTTCCAGTGTAAATACCGATGAAAATATTCATTTAGATGAGGAGAAATATTTCAGGCAGAGGGCTGTGCAGGCCAAATCATTGAGTGTATTTAAGGCAGGGTTAGATAGGTTCTTGATTGATAAGGGATGAAGGGTTACAGGGAGAAGGTAGGAGAATGGGGTTGAGAAAAATATCAGCCATAATCGAATGGCAGAGTGGACTCGGTTGGCCAAATGGTGTAATTTTCCTTCTACGTCTGCTGCTCTTATATTATGTATTTGCTAGTTACATCACAGTAGAGGTGGCAGAAGCAATGATCCATTGATTACAGAGGTCAGTGGAGTGAAAGGTATGGACAAGGGAAACCCCATTGTACTTCTTAGAATGGAGAAAGGGAGTTACAGCAGTAGCATAGAAAATGGGTCAGACAAGGTCCTGACAACTGTAGAGATGAGGAATCATTGGTGGACATTTTAGAAGTACAGGTTTGGAAGGTTTCATCATCGGATAGATGGGACGGAGACAGAGGAACCAGTGGAATGGGATAGTATTCCAGCTGGCTACAAGGTGTGAGAAAGTGCAGTCAAGAAAACTGTGGGAGTTAATGGACTGTCTATTGTCAGCCTTAAACACATTCAATGACTCAATATGTTAATTAAATTTACTAATATTGTGATGAGATCAACATCTCATGCAGGTCATATAACTTCAATTGTTACCCATGAGGTTACTATGCTGAATGCACTTCCAATTAAAACGTAACTTTCTCTCCTCCGTTTTGATTATCGCTGCACTGCTCCCCATTCTGAAGCCCCCCCCATTGCCTTTTCTGCATGAGTTTGCTCTCAGCAAACCTGACCTATTTTTGCCATTAAAATCTATCCTTCATCTATATCTCTTTTCCACTACCAATTGTACTTCCTTTGCTTTTTGTTCTGGGCACCTTTCCCATCTGCTGTCCATTCTCTTCCCACTACCCACCATCCCCCATCTCTGCCCCCACCCCAACCATCTTTCGATAACAAAAAGCCATCACACTTCCAGATCCCTTCACTTCTGAAGTAGTAGCACATTGAACTTGACACATTAATTCTGTTTTTTTTCTCCACATATGCCGTCAGACCTGCTGCGTTTCCAGCAATTTCTGTGTTTGTTTAAAGTTCTCCTTTATTCACTTGAGATTAAAGCTTGGATCAGTTTAGTATTCTGTTTTGGAGTTTAGTGCTCCTAATAAAAGTTCCTTGTTGAACTTCCATTGCCACAATTTCACAACTTCCTAAACATTGAACATGTTTGGCTTTACAATGTCCTCAATCTGCTTTACTTAGTCTGACACAAGTGCAAGTGAGGAAATTAGCTCAGCAGTAAATGTCTTGATATTGAGAATCAAGAGTTACTGGTCAAAATGTTTCGTAACTACTTAGAGTTTTGTCTCCATTTAGTAGAAAGTAACTGTTGGGGCTCCCAGAATGCTGTCAAAATTGATTGATTCGTGGTAGAGGTGGTTGCATAGATCAGAGGGCCTGCTTGTCATTTTTTTTGCTGATAATGGCTAACGGTTATTATCAGTCCGGTTGCTCTGCAATCACTTCCACATAATACTGGTCACTGAGGTTTCTACTAATCTGGAAACAGGAATTGGCCCAGTTTATGACATTTTCTAGTAAATGATGTTATATTTGTCTTCTGCAATATTTCTATAATTTTACACCCATGGCATGAGGGATCACTTGCCAGAATCCTGGCTTTGATTTTGTAAGCTTAAGCCAAAGAAAGGATTTCTGATAACCTTCAGTTTTGAAAAATCTCAAGCGCAGGAAACTTTGGAGATTGACTCATTTCTACTTGAACACTGTCTGATATTGTCCTCCCCTTCCCATTGAACTAATGTGGGAATTCCCAAATGCTTAGACAAGTGTGTTATTTCTTAAAGTATGTCAGGCAATTGGGAGTCTCCGTGAAATAAACAGAAAGCTTATCACTGTTCCAAGCTTGTCACTGTATCATTTGTATATTCAAGATAAAATTCTGATCAATCAGATGTTTTTCTCCTTTTTCTTGGGATATGGGTGTGGTTAGCCTGTCCTTGAGAAGTTGGTGGTGAGCTGCCATCTTGCTATGCTGTAATAATATTTCCACAATATTGTCAGGAAGGGAGTTCCAGAAACTTGACTCAACTACAGAGAAGGAACAATGATCTAATTCCAAGGCAAGATGGTGTATGGTTCAGAAGGGAACTTGTTCCCATGGACCTGCTGTCCTTGTCTTTACAGATGCTAGAGATCATGGTTATGTTACAATTAAATTTTATTTAGTAAAGCCCTGATGAGATTGATTTTTCTATTGGGTCAGTTTAATTAAATGTTATTGTAGTGATTGGAAAGAGGGTCAGATGATCATGTTGACACTGAGATCCTTGATTGGGGTTATTAACTTGGGCCAATCAGGGAGCCCTGGCTGAAAGATAAAAACAGGAGTTTCAGAGAGTCTCCTCATTCCAGGGACTGACTCTGAGCTGGCTGGTCAGAACCTATGTACTGTGATTGCTTGATGACTTGATGATAGGGTACCTGTATCTGTGCAGTTACTTCAGTTACCATCTTATTTTTTGATTGGATTCATATTACATTACCCCATTGATTGATTTAATAGAAACTTTTGGCTATCAAAGATTCAGTGCAAAACGGAGGTTGGCATCAATTTCACTTAACTCTTATCTGTTTCTTTCCAACTGAGTTATTCCCTTGGTTAGGCTCACTCACTCTATTCCCAACAGGCTTTGTCCCTTTCTGTCACTTTCTGTATGTTTTATCAATGTCCTTCTCGTTCCATGGCACTCCTTTCTTGATGTAATCCCTCATTGCTAACAGTTTCAGTTCCTCTGAAACTTGTGATTGTGCTGATCTTTCTGACTAAAAATATAAGAACCCCTGTTTGAACTGTTTGAGACTGTCACCTCAAAATAGGAAAGATGGAAAGTAAAAGTAATTAGCTAAAACAAATTTTAAACAATATTACACATCAGGGTGATATTATGCCCACTCTACAGAGTAATAGCAATGGCCCCATTATGGCTTCAGTAGCCTTATCACCCTGCTAGCATTGGCAATGTACTCAGCTTCATTTTAAAAGATCATTGCACAATGTTCATGATTCATCAATTGATGAAGCAATCTATGGCTCAAAACTAACACAACGTACAGCCCTGGGCAGTATATTCACTTTATACAAGTACCAAGTTATGAACCCCTCCAGAAACATCGAATCTAACCCCCACTCCAACATATACAAAAGCATTACCATTCCCAAATCTCCCACCATCAACATATGGCGACATGGTGGCTTAGTGGTTAACATAGCTGCCTCACAGCACCCAAGGACTTGTGTTTAATTTACCCTCAGGCAACTATCTGCGTGGAGTTTGCACGTTCTTCCCATATCTTAGTGGGTTTCCTGCAGGTGCTTTGATTTCCTCCCAAACATGTGCATGTTAAGTGGATTGGCCATGCTAAATTTCCTGTAGCATCCAGGGATATGCTGACTAGCCATGAGAAATGTAAGGTTACTGGGAAGGAGGATGGGTTTGGATGAGATGGTCTTCGGAGGGTTGGTGCTGAGTCAATGGACTGAATGGCCTGTTCCCACACTTCAGGGTTTTTTGAAAAGAAAAAAAAATGAGGATTGCCACTGGTCAGAAACTCAACCAGGTCTACTGCCTTAATGCCATGAATAGGAAGTGAAGACTCACTTCCAGATTTCCAGATTCTCCAGCATTGCCTATCGACCTAAGTCTGGAATATAATAGGATGACCATCACAGGGTACTGCAGCATTAACTCTTGATCATCACCCATCTACCACAAACTTCCATTCTTTTCTTTCTATCAATCTTAAAGTCTACAGAAAGCTGTACGAACTGGTGAATCACTGGACAATCCAAGGACTGTGAAAGGGCAAGAGTGATTAAAGAGATTGTTTGCAGGGATTTAAGGGATTAAAAAAAACAATGAATGTTAACTGATTTAACTTTAGATATGTTAGACAAAAGTTTGATCCTAAGATTTTTCTGAGAACTCCCTATTTCTGAAAGGGGCACTAGGTAGATGGGGTGGTGGGGTGGGGGAGATGTGTGTGTGGAGGATCAGTTGGGTGGTCAAGAGTTTAGTCGAAAAAGGATCAAAAGAGAAGGAAGTGTTTGTCATGGATCAGGTGAACTTGGTCAGGTCACGAGGGGTCATTAAAGAGAATTTAGAACAAAATGAGAGATCAGGTCAGGTGACAGCCTTACAAAAGGTTTGGCCAATAGGCTAAGGGAAGGGAAGGAAGTGGAAAAGGAAGATGTCTGTATAGCCATCAATCTCCTAGCCCAGGAGTTGCAAGCATATATAGGAACAATTTCTCCAACTTACCTTGTTGTTACTACTTCAGTCTGATTTGCAGTTTTCAATCTGACAAGTAAAGACAGGATGCCTGTCTGTAACCTTGCAGCTCACTTGAGTAACTTGCCAATAACCTCAGAATCACAGCATCAGAATGACCAGTTGCCCAATGCACCAGGTTATTCATCAACACAAAATACAAAATTCATTCCATTGATTCTAAAGCATAATATGTTGCCATGCAACGAATAATTTAGTAGGGATAAATTTTGATTACATTTGCGAATTAGATACGTTGACATTATTGCTTTCCTCTAGATGAGTAGAAAATATAAAGTTTACTACAAAACTATGCCATACAAAACACAATACACCTGCTCTTCTTCTACAATTAAGCTGATAACAAGTGAACTCAAATAGGCAATAATGAAAAAGTCCCCATATTCCTGGACAATCTGGTAAAAAGGATAAATTTGAATCCGTGTTCTTCCTGTAATCCACTTAGGTGCAAGGAAAGAATCCTTTCATGGACTGGTTTAGACATACCTCCACATTCACAGTGATACAATTGGCTCTTAACTGGCCTCTGAAAATAGCCGAGCAAACCAACCAGTTCAATAGCATTAAAGATGGGCAACAAATGTTGACCTTGCTAGTATTACTCTTATCCCATGAAAGCAAATTTTAAATATTATTCAATATAATTCAATTTACCTCCAAAGACCAATATTTGTGTGCAAGTCCTGCTATCTTGAAACCTTTAAACATCCCATACGCCTACATAAATCACAGTAGCACTCAATGGAACTATAGATGTTGCTTTGGTAAAAACCTTGCCAGTTGCTTCAGTTCATAAACAAATTCTCTTGAAGAACATAATTATCTATGTAACTCCAATTTACAATTTTTATAAACATTTATCATTTAGCGGTTTTTGAGAAGATTTGTAGCTCAGATTGATGATAAGTATGTAAGTTAGCTCGCTAAGCTTGAAGGTTTGTTTTCAGTTGTTTCGTCATCATGAGTAGATAATATCATCAGTGAAAGTCTCTGGGTGATGCACTAGTGGTATGTCCAGCCTCTCTATTTAAAGGTCTTGGTTTCTTAAGGTGGGTGATGTCATTTCCGGTTCTTTTTTTCAAGGCAGGGTAGAACGCATCTAACTTGATATGTTTATTGATGGAGTTCTGGTTAGAATGCCGTGCCTCTAAGAATTCTTGTGCGTGTCTTTGTTTCGCCTGTCCTAGGTTGTGTGTGTTGTTCCAGTCAAAGTAGTGTCCTTTGTCTGTGTGTATAGAAGCTAGAGATAGTGGGTCATATCTTTTGGTGGCCAATTGGTGTTCATGTATTCTGACTTCCAGACATATCAGAAATGACTTCCAGACTACTCAGACCTCTTGGCATCATGGTAGCCCATAAACCGACCAACATACTTAAACAGTGACTAACAAACCTAAAGGATCCAGTAGCTACTACTAGCAAAACTAATGTCATTTACAAGATACCATACAAGAACTGTAAAAAACACTGCATCAGACAAACTAGCAGGAAAGAATTGCCTCCAGGATACATGAACACCAACTGGCCACCAAAAGACATGACCCACTATCACTAGTTTCTATATAGAAGGACAAAGAAGGACATCACTTTGACTGGGACAATGCACACATCCTAGGACAGGTGAAACAAAGACACACACGAGAATTCTTAGAGGCACGGCATTCTAACCAGAAATCCATCAATAAACACATCGATTTAGATCCTATCTGCCTTCCTTTGAAAAAAGAACTGGAAATGACATCACCCACCTTAAGAAACGAAGACTATAAATAGAGAGGCTGGACATACCACCAGTGTTTCACCGGAGACTCTCACTGATGATGTTACCTATTATAGTGACGAAACGTCTGAAAACGGACCTTCAAGCTCAGCAAGCTAACTTACATGCTTAACATTTGTCATTTCATATAAGAAGATGTGCATCAGAATTATGCCATGACCGAAATATAGTCAATCAACTAATTTGTTAGTTTTTTTGTTCAAAAAGATTTCAATTCTCTATGTTTAATCTGAAGAGAGCTACAGATTCCTGGAATGTGACACTTCAGCATAAGTGGTAACTGCATTCTAGGATTTAAAATGTTGCCACTGTGGACATTGAATGACATTAATTAGAATACTCCCACTTCCATCATTCTGTACTAACAATGCATTAGAAAGATACACTTTATTGCTTGGGATGTGAATAAGAAATAACTTTACAGAGATTATTTCAAAAATTCAGCAACGATATATGCCGTTCAAGCCCTTGAACAATCCCCACACAACTTAAAAGGAACTGCATTTTTTTTCTGTCATATCTCACTAAACGTAATTAGAGAACCTATAATTACCAGAGGCATGCATTACAGACAAAAGTGTAAATAGTAAACCTAAATCGCTGTTGAATTTCCAGAAAGTACAGAACAGGCAGCAATGATCACTTTTCTAGTTTAGCATCTTTTCTGCAATAATTTTGCACCATTAGCTTTGCCAAAAAGGAATATTGAAATATTTTCAGTACATCAGTGTCACTCACCAACAGGTGTGCTTCCAAATCATACCCATTTGTTACCTGTGTTCATCCATCACTGACATTTATTGAAAGAAAGATACAAATGCAAACAATTGGCTTTGCAAAAGATGAAGGAAAGAATTATATTTTCTGGATGTTGGAACAAATATGGCACACTGCAATGATCTTGCCAGATCTCAAGCTTATTCTAACCCCATTCCCAGAAGGCTTTGCAGGAATATGGAGGAGTTTGTAATAACATCCTTCTTGAACTCTATTGCTGTAATTTGCATGCTCAAATTTATGTTGCAGATCATTTAGTAGCATTTTTAAAATATCAGAAAAAAAATTAGTTTCTCCAATTGAGAATCAAACTAGAGTAAGAAAGCCTTTGCTATTTTTAATTAATAAACATTCTTTTTCCCTCTCAGAGGGTATAGTCTTTTGAATTCCCTTCCTCAAAAGGCAGTGTATGCAAAATGTTTAATATTTTTAAGGCAGAGGCAGATAGATCTTGATTATCAAGGGCATGAAAGATTATAGTGAATGCAGTGTTGAGATTGAAATCAGATCATTGCCTATCTTATTGAATGGCACAGCTAGCTCAAAGTGCCAAGTGACCTGCTCTTGTTTCTTAATTGCAGATTTGCATATATTTTGTGTTCCTTCTTACCCAGTATAAGTACATTGATTAGACAATAGGAATTTTCAGATGAGGAGAGCAGTGTGGATTTCACATCAACCCACTCATGAAGACTCCACTGCGCACACCCACAGAAGAGGAATTTGAGTTAGGCCTTAACCTTGTGTGAATGTAAAATGGATAACCAGAGAGGCAGCACTTTAACATTTCTTCTTAACTGCATGAATGAAGAGATGGATTTAGGAGAAATGTAAACTGGATTGCTAACTCACTACAACTCATTTTATGTCTTTTTACATAGACAAGCCATTTCACAGTCAATTTCACTCAAATGTGAAAAGTGACATTCATGAATTCAGATAAATAAGTTGTTGTTGTATCACAAAATGGAATTAACTGAGATATTCTGTAATCCAATGAATCAAATTTATCAATAAATATGATGAGCCATTCACAGTGAAATTGTTTGAAAAATAAATGGCAAAATATTTTATGGGCATTTTGTACTATCTCTGTATCCTTTGTCTTAAAAACCTCAGCATCTCGAAAGGTACATTGGGCCTTGCTTCTTGCTCCAAAGGTAATTACCTCAGGTATATCATTCCAGAATGATATACCTGGAAGATTTATGAATGACTCCAATGACTATCTGGTCTCTGAGCCAACATGGAGAAAAGTTAAGTAAGCTTTAATCTGGACAATCAGATTGGTATAGCAACATAGAAGCATAGATAATTGGTACACTGAGCCTTTCAAGCCTGCTCTATCATTCAGTTTGATCATAGTTGATCATCTGTCTCAGAACCCTGTTCTCACTTTCTCTCCCTATCCTTTGCCCTCTTTAGTCCTAAGAAGTATACCTACATCTTTCTTGAAAGTTTTTAATGTTTTGGTCACAAGGGCTTCCTGTGGTAGAGAATTCCACAGACTCACCACTTTCTAGGTGAAGAAAGTCCCCACTCCTCATCTCAGTCTTAAAAAGCCTACTCCATATCCTTAAACTGTGATCCCTGGTTCAGGACTCTTTGGCCATCGAGAGCTTCCTTCTGAGGTTTACCATGTCAGGTACTGTTAGAATATTATTGGTTTCTTTGAGATTCTCACACTCAATCTTCGAAACACCAATGAATATTGTCCTCACCAGTCCATTCTCTCTTCATGCATCAGTCCTGCCATCCCAAGAGTCAAACAAATATGTTCTGACTTGATACCAACCCAACAAATTCAAGCCCATTTCTGAAAGTTTACAATTGTTATCTCAATAATAATATTGCATGTGAAGCCATAATTGATTTCCAAATCTTTCACCAAATCTTTCCCGCAGCAGAGAGCGGCGGGAGCTGGGCAGAGGTTCAGGCGGAGCGCAAAGCCGGTCGGGAAGGTAAGTGATTGCTATTAGAGTGGGAGTTGATGTGGGAGGTCAACGACTCTGGTGTGTCTGGCTATATGTGTGGAAAGTGTGTGCACATTCAGCTATTGACCGAGCAAATTGCAGCACAGATGAAAGAACTCGAGGACCTTAGGCTCATCCGAGAGAACAAGATCTTTCTGGACAAGACCTTCAGCGAGGTTATTACACCAATCATGCCAGAAGAGAGCAGACGATGAGGAAGGCAGAGAGGAGACAGGTGCAAGAGACCCCGGGAGAAGTACCTGTCTGGAACAAGTTGAAGCTTTTGGAAACCGTAGAGACTGAGTGACACTGCCAGTTCGCAAGGCGGCCAGGTCTGTCAATCAAAAGTTGGCGCAGAGGCAGAGCGGAAGAGTCGGATATCGCACAGAGCCGTGGTAATAGGGGACTCCATCGTGAGAGGAACTGACCGGGGTTTTTGTGGCAGCAGATAGGATTTAAGGATGGTGTGTTGCCTTCCTGGTGCCAGGGTGAAAGACATCGCGGACAGAGTGCAGGAAATCCTCAAGGACAAGGGTGAAGAGCCAGAGGTGGTGGTACATGTTGGCACAAATGATGTCAGGAAGAAGAAGAGGAGGATAATACTACAGCGGGACTTCAGAGAACTAGGAAGAAGGCTAAAAAGCAGGACGCACAAGGTGGTTATCTCCGGTTTGCTTCCAGTTCCTCGGGCTGGTGTGGCCAGAAACAGGGAGATAATGGACTTGAATGTGTGGCTAGGGAACTGGTGCAGGAACCAAGGATTTAAATTCTTGGACCACTGGGGTATATTTTGTGGTAAGCATAAATTCTACAAGAGAGACAGTTTGCACCTTAATAGGTTAGGGACCAGCATTCTGCAGGCAGGTTTTCTACTGCAACAATGCTACATTTAAACTAAGTAGCGGGGGGGAGGGGACAAACTGGATGTTTAAAAAGGAAACTGAAGGGAAAGTTAGAACAAGAGAAGTCAAGAAAGACAACTGTATCAATGAAGCAGAAAACTCAGAAAGGGATCATGTTGTAAGGTTGAGAGAAATAAGGGCTGATGGGAAGGGTGAGAGCAGTAACAAATTAAAAATACATGAATGCACGAAGCATTAGACATAAGATGGATGAGCTTGAGGCTCTTTTGGAAATTGGCAGATACGATATTGTGGGGATAACTGAGACGTGGCTTCAAGTGGACAGGGCCTGGGAAATGAATATTCAAGGCTACACGTGCTATCGTAAGGACAGACTGACGGGCAGAGGGGGTGGGGTGGCCTTGTTGGTAAGGGAGGATATTCAGTCCTTGCGCGGGGGGACCTAGAGTCAGGGGATGTAGAGTCCGTGTGGATAGAGCTGTGAAATACTAAGGGTAAAAAGACCCTCTTGGGAGTCATCTACAGGCCCCCAAACAGTAGTCTGGATGTCGGATGTAAGTTGAATCAGGAGCTGAAATTGGCCTGTCGCAAAGATGTTACTGCAGTTGTTATGGGGGATTTTAACATGCAGATAGACTGGGAGAATCAGGATGGTATTGGACCTCAAAAAAGAGACTTTGTGGAGTGCCTCAGAGATGGATTCTTAGAGCAGCTGGTGCTGGAGCTGACCAGGGAGAAGGCAATTCTGTATCTGGTATTGTGTAACGAACCAGAATTGGTCTGAGACCTCAAAGTGAAGGAGCCATTGGGAAGTAGTGACCATAATACATGAAGCTTCAATCTGCAATTTGAGAGGGAGAGGGTACAGTCAGAAGTGACAGTACTTCTGTTGAATAAAGGGAACTATGGAGCTATGAGGGAGGAGCTGGCCAAAGTTCAATGGTGCAATACCTTAGCAGGGATGACCATGGAGGAACAATGGTGGATATTTCTGTGTATATTGCAGAAGTTGCGGGATCAGTTCATTCCTAAAAGGAAGAAAGATCCCAGGAGGAGGCATGGGTGGCCGTGGCTGATGAGGGAAGTTAAGAAACATAAAGTTAAAAGAGAAAAAGTATAACATAGCAAAGATAAGTGGGAAAACTGAGGACTGGGAAGCTTTTAAAGAGCAACAGAGGATTACTAAGAAGGAAATGTGCAGAGGGAAAATGAGGTCCGAAGGTAAACTGGCCAAGAATATAAAGGAGGATAGTAAAAGCTTTTTTAGGTATGTGCAAGGCAAAAAAATGGTTAGGACTAAAATTGGGCCCTTGAAGACAGAAACAGGGGAATATATTACGGGAACAAAGAAATGGCAGAAGAATTAAATGGGTACTTCAGATCTGTGTTCACTGGGGAAGACATAAGCAATCTCCCTGAGGTAAAAGTGGCTGAAGGACCTGAACTGAAGGGAATTTATATTTGCCAGGATTTGGTGTTGGAGAGACTGTTAGGTCTGAAGGTTGATAAGTCTCCGGGGCCTGATGGTCTACATCCCAGGGTACTGAAGGAGGTGGCTCGGAAAATCATGGTTGTGTTGGTGATTATTTTCCAGAGTTCGATAGATTCAGGGTTGGTTCCTGAGGATTGGAGGGTGGCTAATGTTTTACCACTTTTTAAGAAAGGTGGGAGAGAGAAAGCAGGAAATTATAGACCGGTTAGTCTGACCTCAGTGGTGGGAAAGATGCTGGAGTCTATTATAAAGGATGAAATTACGGCACATCTGGATAGTAGTAACAGGTAAGGTCAGAGTCAGCATGGATTTATGAAGGGGAAATCATGCTTGACTAATCTTCTCGAATTTTTTGAGAATGTAACTCTGAAGATGGACGAGGGAGATCCAGTAGATGTAGTGTACCTGGACTTTCAGAATGCTTTTGATAAAGTCCCACACAGGAGGTTAGTGAGTAAAATTAGGGTGCATGGTATTGGAGGCAAAGTACTAGTTTGGATTGAAAATTGGTTGGCTGATAGGAAACAAAGGGTAGTGATAAACGGCTCCATTTCGGAATGGCAGGCAATGACCAGTGGGGTACCGCAGGGATCCATGCTGGGACCGCAGCTTTTTACAATATATGTTGATGATATAGAAGATGGTATCAGCAATAACGTTAGCAAATTTGCTGATGATACAAAGCTGGGTGGCAGGGTGAAATGTGATGAGGATGTTAGGAGATTACAGGGTGACCTGGACAGGTTAGGTATGTGGGCAGATGCATGGCAGATGCAGTTTAATGTGGATAAATGTATGGTTATCCACTTTGGTGGCAAGAACAAGAACGCAGATTATTACCTCAATGGAATCAATTTAGGTAAAGGGGCAGTACAGAGAGATCTGGGTGTTCTTGTACACCAGTCAATGAAGGCAAGCATGCAGGTACAGCAGGTAGTAAAGAAGGCTAATAGCCTGCTGGCCTTCATAACAAGAGGAATTGAGTATAGAAGCAAAGAGGTGCTACTGCAGCTGTACAGGGTGCTGGTAAGACAACACCTGGAGTACTGTTTGCAGTTCTGGTCTCCAAATTTGAGGAAAGACATTCTGGCTATTGAGGGAGTGCAGCGTAGGTTCACGAGGTCAATTCCTGGAATGGTAGGATTACCTTACACTGAAAGACTGAAGCGACTGGGCTTGTATACCCTTGAGTTTAGAAGACTGAGAGGGGATCTGATTGAGACATATAAGATTTATGAAAGGATTGGACATTGGAGGCAGGAAACATGTTTCCACTGATGGGTGAGTGCCGAACCAGAAGACACAGCTTACAATACGGGGTAGACCATTTAGGACAGAGATGAGGAGAAACTTCTTCACCCAGAGAGTGGTGGCTGTGTGGAATGCTCTGCCCCAGAGGGCAGTGGAGGCCCAGTCTCTGGATTCATTTAAGACAGAGTTGGATAGAGCTCTCAAAGATAGTGGAATCAAGGGTTATGGAGATAAGGCAGGAAGAGGATACTGATTAGGAATGATCAGCCATGATCATATTGAATGGTGGTGCAAGCTCGAAGGACAGAATGGCCTACTCCTGCACCTATTGTCTAATGTTGCATTTTTCACTGATCAGTGAACTGTGCTTTTTAAAATTTTAATTTGACATCAAAGTAAAACTGATTAAGCCCCTCTGTACGAGTTCACCCATATTAGGGAGCCAATAAGGATCTGCCTGTTTCTTTAGATTCACAACTTCCTCCAAGGTGTTCAAACTTTGAAAGGGCTTCAATACATGTGAAAGAATGGAATTGAATTCAACCAGTGAAGGCACAGGAGGTAGAATCTGTTGTCAACCTGTTTAGATAAACCTATGAGGCCACTCGCATCAGCTCTTTGTATCAGACCTTTGAAAGAGCTTTGAAAGATCATGCAATTAATCCCATTTTCCAACCTTTAACTCTGCAACTTTTTATTTATCTTCTGACCAATTTATTGAGATATGTCTCTTGATTAAACTTAAAAATATAAGTCATAAGTATTAAGTTAGCCTGGAGCAGTGTTTTGTAGAGGGATAAGATGGGGCTGTTTTCTGGGTCTGCAGACTGGAAGAAACAAAAATGGTCCTTAGTAGAGTGATATGCTCTTCTTGTTGGACGTGGGAGTTTAGGGTGAATTTACATGTTACTGAGAATTATATCTGCCACAAATGCCATTTGTGGCATATGGTAGGTTGTGAATCCTACCATATCGAATGGATCAGTTGGAGTGACAGTTGGAGGCAATGAGAAATTTTCAAGATCAAGGGGATGTGATGGATGACAGTGATAGGAACGGAGAACAATTGGAAAAGCAGTCACATGGATGGGCTAACTCTAGGTAACGTAGGAGAGGTAGTGCAGGAGTCTTCAATGGCTATCCTCATATCAAACAAGTATGCTGTTGAGGAAAATGTAGGGGGTGATGGGTTCTCAGGGGAATGTAGCATGAACAGCCAAGTTTATGGAATTGAGACTGCCTCTAAATCAATAAAGGATACATCAGTTTCCAAGACATTGATTGTGTTAGGGAACTCGCTAGTCAGAGGCATAGCCAGTCTTTTCTGTGGCCAGCAGTGAAAAATCAAAATGGTGTGCTGCTTCCCTGGTGCCAGGGTCAAGGATGTCTCCGAGAAGGTGCAAAATGTTCTCAAGGGGGAGAGGGCCCAGCAGGAGATCATTGTACACATTGGAAGCAATGACATAGGAAGAGAAAAGGTTGAGAATCTGAAAGGAGAATACAGAGAGTTAGGCAGGAATTTAAAAAGGAGGTCCTTGAGAGTAATACTATCTGGATTACTCCTGGTACTACGAGCTAGTGAGGGCAGGAACAGGAGGATAGAGCAGATGAATGCATGCCTGAGGAGCTGATGTATGGCAGAAGGATTTACATTTTTAGATCATTGGAATCTCTTCTGGTGTAGAAGTGACCTGTACAAGAAGGTCAAATTGCAGCTAAAATGGAAGGTGACTAATATACTGACAGGGAGATTTGCTAGAACTGCTCAGGAGGATTTAAGCTAGTAAGGTGGGGGTGGGGAGAGGGACCAGGGAGATAGTGAGGAAAGAGATCAATCTGAGACCAGTTGATAAAAGAAGCAAGCCAAACAGTTAGGGTAGACAGGAACAAGGCAGAGAACAAAGTAGGACTGATAAACTAAACTGCATTTATTTCAATGAAAGGGGCCTAACAGGGAAGGCAGATGAACTCAGGGCATTGTTAGGAACATGGGACTGGGATATCATAGCAATTACAGAAACATGGCTCAGGGATGGGCAGGACTGGCAGCTTAATGTTCCATGATATAAATGAAGGACAGAAAGGGAGGCGAGAGAGGAGGGGGAGTGGTGTTTTTGATAAGGGACAGCATTATAGCTGTATTGAGGGAGGGTATTTCCAGAAGTATATCCAGGGAAGTTATTTGGGTGGAACTGAGAAATACGAAAGGATTGATCACATGATCACATTATTGGGAATGTATTATAATACCCTAATAGTCAGAGGGAAATTGAGAAACAAACTTGTAAGGAGATCTCAGTTATTTGTAAGAATAATAGGGTGGTTATGGTAGGGGATTTTAACTTTCCAAATACAGATTGGGACTGCCTTAGTGTTAAAGGTTTAGATGGACAGGAATTTTTTAACCATGTACAAGAACATTTTCTGATTCAGGATGTGGATGTACCTATGACAGAAGGTGCAAAACTTGACCTACTCTTGGAAAATAGGCAGGACAGGTGACTGAGGTGTCAGTGGGGGAGCACTTTGGGACCAGCGACCATAATACTATTAGTTTTAAAATTGTAATGGGAAAAGATAGACCAGATCTAAAAGTTGAAGTTCTAAATTGGAGAAAGGCCAATTTTGACAGTATTAGGCAAAAAGTTTCATAAGCTGATTGGGGGCAGGTGTTCGCAGGCAAAGGGACAGCTGGAAAATGGGAAGCCTTCAGACATGAGATAACAAGAATCCAGAGAAAGTATATTCCTGTCAAGGTTAAAGGAAAGGCTGGTCGGTGTAGAGAATGCTGGATGACTAAAGACATTGAGGGTTTGGGTAAGAAAAATGAGCAAGCATATGTCAGGTATAGACAGGATAGATCGAGTGAATCCTTAGAATAGTATAAAGAAAGTAGGAGTATACTTAAGAGGGAAATCAGGAGGGCAAAAAGGGGACATGAGATAACTTTGGCAAATAGAATTAAGGAGAATCCAAAGGGTTTTTACAAATACATTAAGAACAAAAGGGTAACTCGGGAGAGAATAGGGCCCCTCAAAGATGAGCAAGGCGGCCTTTGTGTGGAACCGCAAGAGATGGGGAGATACTAAATGAGTATTTTGCATCAGTGTTTATTGTGGAAAAGGAGATGGAAGATACAGAATGTCAGGAAATAGATGGTGGCATCTTGAAAAATGTCCATATTACCGAGGAGGAAGTGATGGATGTGTTGAAACGCATTACAGTGGATAAATTCCCAGGACCTGATCAGGTATACCCTAGAACTCTGTGCGAAGCTCAGGAAGTGATTGCTGGGCCTCTTGCTGAGTTATTTTTATCATTGATCATCACAGGTAGGTGCCGGAAGAGTGGAGATTGGCTAACGTGGTCTCACTATTTAAGAAAGGTAGTAAGGACAGGCCAGGAACTATAGAACACTGAGCCTGATGTTGGTAGTGGGCAAGTTGTTGGAGGGAATCCTGAGCGACAGGATGTACATATATTTGGAAAGGCAAGGACTGATTCGGGATAGTCAACATGTCTTTGTCCGTGGGAAATCATGTCTCACAAACTTGATTGTGTTTTTTGAGGAAGTAACAAAGAGGATTGATGAGGGCAGAGCGGTAGACGTGATCTATATGGATTTCAATAAGGTGTTCGACAAGGTTCTCCATGGGAGACTGGTTAGCAAGGTTAGATCTCATGGAATACAGGGAGAACCAGCTATTTGGATACAGAATTGGCTCAAAGGTAGAAGACAGAGGGTGATGGTCGAGGGTTGTTTTTCAGCTTGGAGGCCTGTGACCAGTAGAGTGCCACAAGGATTGGTGCTGTGTCCACAACTTTTCGTCATTTATATAAATGATTGGGCTGTGAGCTCAAAAGGTATAGTGTGTAAGTTTGCAGGTGATACCAAAATTCGAGGTGTAGTGGACAGCGAAGATGGTTACCTCGGATTACAATGGCTTCTTGATCAGATAAACCAATAGGCTAAGGAGTGGCAGATGGTGTTTAATTTAGATAAATGCGAGGTGCTGCACTTTGGGAAAGCAAATCTTAGCAGGACTTATACACTTAATGGTATAAGGGAATGTTGTTGAACAGAGTCCTTGGAGTGCAGGTTCATAGATCCTTGAAAGTAGAGTTGCAGGTAGATATGATAGTGAAGAAGGCATTTGGTATGCTTTCCTTTCTGGTCAGAGTATTGAGTACAGGAGTTGGGACGTCATGTTGCAACTGGTCTGGACATTAGATAGACCACTTTTGGAATATTGCGTACAATTCTGGTCTCCTTCCTATTGGAAATGAAACTCAAAAGGGTTCAGAAGAGATTTACAAGGATGTTGCCAGGGTTGGAGGATTTGAGCTATAGGGAGAGGTTGAATAGGCTAGGGCTGTGTTCCCTGGAGCGTCGGAGACTGAGGGGTGACCTTATAGAGGTTTATAAAATCATGATGGGCATGGATAGGGTAAATAGACAAGGTCTTTTCCCTGAGGTGGGTGAGTCCAGAACTAGAGGGCATAGGTTTAAGGTGAGAGGGGAAAGAACTAAGAGACCTAAGGGGCAACGTTTCCACACAGAGGGTGGTGCGTGTGTGGAATGGGCTGCCAGAGGAAGTGGTGGAGGCTAGTACAATTGCAATACTTAAAAGGCATCTGGATGGGAATATGAATAGGAAGCATTTGGAGGGTTATGGGCCGGGTGCTGGCAGGTGAGACTAGATTGGGTTGGGATATCTGATCTGCATGGACGAATTGAACTGAAGAGTCTGTTTCCATGCTGTACATGTCTATGACTCTCTGACTCTATTCTCGCCAATTTCATTCTGAAAGTTATTATTGAACCTGCTCCCTAGCACCCCCTCCCAAACACTGGTCAGAAAATGATTCCAAATCATTACAACCTACTGCGCAAAAAAGAATCTTTTGCAGTGGAATAACATTTCCATCAATCATTTTGCAGTTTATTTTCAAAGATTTCATTGGCAATGGCTCATTACATTTAATTCACCTCCGGTTCTTTGACAAAGTATCTGAAGTCTGTCCTCTGAATACAAACTGCCAGCCAATGGGAACAATTTCGGTCTGTCTGCTTTATTAAACTCCTCAGTATTAAATCTCCTGTTCATTGTTCCTGCTCGAAAAAGCTCTAGCACAGCTTTTCCAATCTCTGTATAACTGTAGCTCTGTATCACTGATACCAGTCTCCTCTGCATCCTCTAATCCCTAAGGGTGGGATGGCCTTCAGAGAATCAATGTGGACTTGATGGGCCAAATGGACCGCTTCCACACTGTCGGGATGCTATGATAAACACCTGCTCAAGGGTAATTGAGGGAGAACAAGTGCTGAAAGAAAAACAGAAATTGCTGTAGAAACTTAGCAACATCAGAACCAAAGACGAGTAATACTGGACTCAAAACATTAACTCTGTTTCTCGCTCCACTGAAGCTGCCAGAGATGCCGAGTTTCTCCAACACTTGCTGTTTTTATGGCAAAACTCTAACAGATGCAGTAGTTTGGTTTTACTATAGCAACAAATTCTCACCTTACGAACAATGCATGGAAAATTAAAATAGAATCTTTTTTTCCTGAAACCTGTTGCCCAGACTGGATGCAATACTCCAGCTGGCCAGCAACCAGAAAAGTTCTAAAGCTGTAGCATAACTTCCTTGTTTTGCAACTCTATGTCAGCAATACTAACACCAAAACAAAAACACAGTTTCAAATTATTTCAGGAAAAAGTATTAATGCACTTAAACCTTGATTTAATTGCAGCCGATGCTTTGAACTCCGTGTTTCAAGTATATGTCCAGACTGCTGTGATACTGATTGTGATGGTGTGCATCTGATTCAACAGCTGGTTTAGCAGGACTTGAGTTTGTCTCCACATTGTTTTTAAATGACAGGTCATAATCTTAATCACATTACCATTAAAAGGTGTTTGTAAAAAAAACGATAATATTATGTCTGTATCTGGTAGAAGAAAAAGTACCTGTAATTGATTTATGATTTGCCCGTAATTTATCTTAGCTCAATTATCTAATTCCCAAAGCCTATGACATGCGAGAAGATGCTGCACCAAATCAGTGGGCGTCACAGACTAGGACAACAGTTAATTACATTCACAGTAAGTCTTTGATATAGCAAAGATCACGAAATTAGATACCTCTCATTTAAATTTGTGCTCGGCATTGTTTTACTTATACAGAAGCACTTAGTTATGTTTAGGCAATTGGCAGAGGAAAATCATGTCACAGACAACTTGCAAATGTAAGTTAAATTATTCTGATGATAAAAGAAAAGGAATGTTTGTCCTACAACCCAAATTCTATTAAAACTACTGCAGGAATTATTAACCTGAAAATTGGACCATGTGCAAACTTGACCAGTCATAGAGCCAATGCAACAGACATGCAAAACACCCCACTAGAGGTTATAGTTTCTCTCAATCTACTCTTTTAAGTAATGCTTTTATTTAATCTTTTGTAAAGCGATGACGATCAGTCCATATGTATTGACGGGGTTTCTGACAGTTTAATTTGGATGGTCATTACCAAGTCTTTCAGCCAAAGACATATGGATACATTTGCCTTAAATTCCCATCTTTCCTGCTTAAAATTAGATGACCCACAATTTCTGCTGATCTGAATAATCTCTACTAGGTTAATCTGCTTTGTGTTTTAGTCTTCTCTTCTAACAGTGCTGTTTGGACACTTTATCTGTTTTCTTCATGTTGGGCTTGTCACTATTGAAGTTTATACATTTGACGTAACATTTTGGCTGAAGTTCTTTCTGGCATTAACTCAGGCCTTGATGTTCCTACTCATACAATCAAAGAATGCACTGATGGTAACCCAAATTGAGTCTATCTAATCAACTGCCTTTGCTACTTCCTTCCTTTCACTTAGCCCATCATGTAAACAGCCAATAATGTTCTTTAATGTCCTCATCCAGATTCACATTATTCTACACCTTTGTTCCTATCTTCCCAACATCATCTTCACAAGCATCTTCTCCATAAATTCCATGTCCCACACCCTCGCTTCTACTCCTGTCAAACTGCTGACAAGCCAACTTCCCTTCTTGAGCAATATTAGCTGATATCGTTAATTGATCTCTCTGCTCAAATACTGTCATTTCCTCTTCAAATTTGCCATTATCTCATAGTGTCCTCACAATATCTACAATTAGCGCCCACCCCCCCATTCCCCAGTCATTGAAATTTACTACCCCATCTCTAAATTATCTTTTTTTTCCCCAAAGTATTTGAACATATTGTCACTTAAATCTATTCTTTCCTTATCACTATTCCATGTTTGAACATCTCCATTTAAATTTTTGCTCTTGCCATACATTGAAATGGTTCTTATCAAAGTCACACATTATATGATATATTTCTGTAGCCTGGGTAAACTCCATGTATTCCTCTGGCTGTCTGCAGTGTTTCACATGACTGACCCCACACTGTTCTCCAACACCTCTTCTCTGTCATCAGGCCCTCATCAGGATCAATTCTTCGGGATGGCACTGTGGCTCAGTGGTTAGCACTGCTGCCTCACAACACCAGGGACCTGGGTGCAATTCCAGCCTCGGACGACTGTCTATGTGGAGTTAGCACATTCTCCCCGTATCTGCGTGGGTTTCCTCTGGCTGCTCCGGTTTCTTCCCACAGTTCCAAAAATGTGCAGGTCAGGTGAATAGGCCATGCTAACTTGCCCATAGTGTTAGGTGCATCATTCAGAGGGAAATGGGTCTGGGTGGGTTACTCTTCAGAGGGTCCGTGTGGACTCGTTGGGTGAAAGAGCTTGTTTCCATACTGTAGGGAATCTAATTTAATGTAGTTATGCACAGGCAGAGAATCACTTATAATGGAAGCACAAAATGAATCCCAGCTCGACCTCTCCACCACAAAATCTCAACCTTTTTATTGTTGACTTGTCAATCTATTTATCATGTATCCAGCGCTGGATGAATTGAAATGTTCTCCAAATATTGGGAAGAATAAAGCCATTGTCTTCAGTCTTTGTCACAAATTCTGTTCTCAAGAGCCTATTCTCTTGCATTTTCCTGACCAATGTCTGAAGATAAATCAGACTATTCACAATCTTTGCATCTTCTTTTCTGAAGTGAACTTTTGACTGTCTCTATATCGCCAAAATTGTTTATCTCCAGTTCCGTAATATTGTCCATCTCCTATTCTGCCTCAATTCAATACCTACCGAAAACCTCACTGGTGTCTTTATTATCTTTAGATTTGAGTTTTCAAATGTTTTCCTTGCCAGCCTCCGCCTTTTACTCTTCTTAAACCTCAGCTGTTTAAGAATCTAATGCTCATCTCATAGAGTCATAGAAATGTACAGCATGGAAATAGACCCTTTGGTCCAACCCGTCCATGCCGACCAGATATTCCAACTCAATCTAGTCCCACCTGCCAGCACCCGACCCATATCCCTCCAAACCCTTCCTATTCATATATCCATCCAAATGCCTCTTAAATGTTGCAATTGTACCAGCCTCCACCACATCCTCTGGCAGCTCATTCCATACACGTACCACGCTCTGCATGAAAATGTTGCCCCTTAGGTTTCTTTTATATCTTTCCCCTCTCACCCTAAACCTATGCCCTCTAGTTCTGGACTCCTCGACCCCAGGGAAAAGACTTTGCCTATTTACCCTATCCATGCCCCTCATAATTTTGTAAACCTCTATAAGGTCACCCCTCAGCCTCCGACGCTTCAGGGAAAACAGCCCCAGCCTGTTCAGCCTCTTCCTGTAGCTCAGATCCTTCAACCCTGGCAACATCCTTGTAAATCTTTTCTGAACCTTTTCAAGTTTCACAACATCTTTCTGATAGGAAGGAGACCAGAATTGCACGCAATATTCCAACAGTGGCCTAACCAATGTCCTGTACAGCCGCAACATGACCTCCCAACTCCTGTACTCAATACTCTGACCAATAAAGGAAAGCATCCCATGTATTAACTTCCATTAAATTTTGTCTACCCAACACACCATTGTCACCTTGGCTCAAGTTGGCAATGCCTTAAAATCCTCATTGTGTTTTCAAAGCTCTCCGAAGTTTCAGCCTTCAATCTCTATAATCTCTTCCATGCTGAAAACTCTCAAATGTCTGTGATCCTACAATTCTTGTCTCTTGAACATGTCTAATCTTAATCAATTTAGGCTCAAGGTTTTGGAATTTCTTCCCTATACCTTTCTACCTCTTTGCTTTTCTCATCTCATTAATATGCTTCTTAAAATCAATCTCTTTGGTCGCCTCTCCTAATATTTTCTTATGGGGGTGGTTGTCAATCTGTCTTTGATAATACTACAGTAATCGCCTTGAGTTGTTTTCCTGCTCTTAAGGTCTTTAAGTACTGTGTTTAAGGTTTTGCATAAATGCAGGTTGATGTTGTGAGGCTGAGTGTGGCAGATGATTTTTTAAAATGTGTCCAAAGAAAACAGGAAAATAAATTGTTTTAAATTCGGCTTGATTCACAGCATGACAGCAAGACCATTTTCTGTATTATCATGATTAATGAAGATTAAATCTTAATTGTTGATTATATTATTTTGTAATCCATGTGCTATACTAATTTGTTAGTCATGTCAAAGAAAAGATGCGCTACACCTTTGCCTCAAGGCATTTTCAATTCCTTCTCATAGAAATATTGGCTTTTTTCTTAAGTATGAAGCAATAGCTCCATCTAATGAGAGTGTCACACTGTGTGTGACGCCTCCCGCTTCTTCCTCCACCTACACACACACACAAACACACAATCAAGCCTACGGTTTCACTTTGAAGCTGCTGAATTGCTTCTTTGGAACTGCAGAATTTCAGGTCCATTCAAATAGACTTCCTAACATTTGTCAGATCATCAATCAATTTTATTTGGATCTGAGAGATTTCATGATGGTTTTATCTCAAAGCAACTCAAGATTTTCTAAAGAAGGTGTTCTCACATTCCTACTGAACAACTGTAACCAAAATCTTTGCAGATGACACCAAAATTTGTGGAGTTGCAGATGCTGAGGAGGATTGTCAAAGGATACAGCAGGAGATAGATAGATTGCAGATTTGGGTAGGGAAATGGCAGATGGACAAGTGCAATGTGATGCATTTGGAAGATCAAAATCAGGTGTGAATTATGCAATAAATGACAGAATCCTTAGAAACATCGACATACAGAGACATCAGGTTTACAGGTCTGCAGATTCCTGAAAATGGCAACACCGGCTGATAATTTGGTTGAGAAGGGATACAGCATGCTTGCCTTCATTGGCCAGGGTATCAAATATAAGAGTTAGGAAGTTATGTTACAGCTGTACAGAATTTCAGTAGGCCACATTTGTAATATTGCATGTAGATCTGGTTGCCACACTACCACAAGGACATGGATGCATTGGAGAGGGTGCAGATAATGTTTAGCAAGATGGTGCCTGGTAGAGAGGTGAGGTTGGATAAATTCAGATTGTTTTGACTAGAAAGATGAAGACTGAATAGAGGCCTATAAAATTATGACCGGCATAGATAGGATGGACAATCAGAAACTTTTTTCCAAGGTGGAATGGTCAACTACAAGAGGATACTAGTTCAAGATGAGCGAGGGAAAGGTTAGGGGAGAAGTGCAGGGAAAAGTTTTCACACTGACAGTGCCAGTGGAGATGGTGGAAGCAGGCACATCAGCAACAGTTAAGGCATATCTTGATAGACACACAAATGTGAGGAGAACAGAGGGTAGAAACTATGCATGGACAATAAGTAGCAAGTTTAAATAAGAATTAGAATCAGCACAGGCCTGGTGGGCTGAACCGCCTGTTCATGTGCTGCATTGTATTGGGAATAAATAATTCCCAGCAGTGTTAGGACCATCTTTGTGGAGAGAGAGCTCAGAATGACTCTGGAGGTGTCCATACCAGCCTTGTGGTTGCATCACTAGGCATTTGAGATGATGCTCCAATAAACATCTGACTGGTCATCAGAAAGCTGTCTCCGAGCATTAAATGGGTTTTGGGTTCAGCTGGGGTGGTGGTGGTGGGGGTGTGGTGGATGTCCAGAAACAATACGGGATAATATCAGTATGAGCATGGAATAACATCTTTTGATCGGGCTTGTAACTGAAGCCATTGTCTGCCAACCTCAATATTCATAGTTGTTTGCGGGATGTATGGGAGGAATGGGGTGTGGTAGGGATGCAGTTCAGCTTCCGGGAGTTGGATTGTGTGGTGAAGTGATAAATGTCTAAGGCTGTTGGTGTAGTCACGAACCTTGGCCACTCAGATGAAGGAACTGAATATTTTGCTGTGCTTGGGGCTTGACTCCTGGCCTTGATCTCATGGCTATCCATTCCAAATAGCTTTTGTTCTAAGGTCTGAAGTGGACCCTGTAATTACAGGGCACCTCTCTCCTCTTTTCAACTGAGTGTTCAGGGCTGAATCTGAAATCATTGACGGCCACCCCTTCCCATGATGTACATGTTTACACTTTTCCCTGTCCTAGCTGAAATTTCCAGCATCACAATACAGCTTCGCTTAAAGAGGTGTAGGCTGGCTATAATTGGAGATATTAAGTTGCCATTTTGAGCCTTTGTGTGTAATGAATGATGAGCAAGGTTAGTAATGGCTAATCACTTCAACTCTCCCTCCCACTCCCCTAAGGACTTGCAAGTCCTGGTACTCCTCCACGGCCAAATCCAAGCCACACAATGACTGAAGGAAGAACACCTCATCTTGCGCCTTGGGACCCTTCAATCACACAGCATTAACATTGACTTCACCAATTTCCAAATCTCCCCTTCCTCCACCTCATCCCAGATCCAACTGTCCAACTAGGCACCGCCCTCTTGAATTGTCCTACCTGTCCATCTTTCTTCCCAGCTTCCTGCTCCACCCTCCCCACCAACCTAGCACCATCAGCGCTCCCCATCTGCATCTGCCTATTACATTCCCAGCTACCTTACCCCCCAGCTCCTCCCCCACCCTCCTATTTATCTCCCAGCCCCCTTTCCACCACGTCCCCCCCAACATTCCTGATAAAGGGCTTATGCCCGAAACGTCAACTCTCTTGATCCTCAGATTCTGCCTGACCTGTTGGGCTTTTCCAGCACCACACTTTTCAATGCTGATATCTGCGGTCCTCACATTATCCCATCCATATACCTGTCCAAATGTTTCTTAAATGTCAAAATTGTGTTGGTGGCACAGTGGCACAGTGGTTAACACTGCTGCCTCACAGTACTAGAGATCCAGGTTCAATTCCCACCTCAGGCAACTGTCTGCGTAGAGTTTGCACATTTTCCCTGCGTCGGGTGCTCCAGTTTTTTCCCAAAATCCAAAAATGTGCAGGTTAAGTGAATTGGCCATGCTAAATTGCCCGTAGTGTTAGGTGAAGGGGTAACTGCAGGGGAATGGGTCTGGCTGAGTTTCTCTTCGGAGTGTCGGTGTGGACTTGTTGGGCCAAAGGGCCTGTTTCCACACTAAGTAATCTAATCTAATCTGTACTCACTTCCATCACCACCTATGGCAATCTGTTCCAGGGACTCACCAACTTCTATGTGAAAACATTGCCCCTCTGGGCCTTCTTGTATCTCTGCTCTCTCACCTTAAACCTACACCGCAGAGTTTTAGACTCCCCTACAATGAGGAAAAGCTGTTGGCTATCTATTTTATCAATCTATCATAATTTTATAGACCTCTATAAAAGGTGTCAGAAACAAGGGTAAGGAGTGGCTTCCTGGAGAACCCTTGCGGTTGTTGGATCCTTTTATTAGACACAGGCCTCCTGGTAGAGGGATCTCACCTCCCTCATCCCTACCCCTATCTCTACCAGACCTTTCTGCCCTGGTCTTAATCAGAAAGAAGGCAATGGGATGTCTACCCTAAACCCTCCCACTCAATCACAATTTTCCCCTACCAATCACCTCTCAGCCTGGCACCAAGGAAAGGAGGGGGTAATTAATTTCTGCTCACAGTTTTGTGGCAATGTAAACACAATGAATTGGTTTCAGTTAGTCAGCCCTAAGCATCATCCTCCTCCCACTCCGTTCTCTCAATCTAACTTTCTTGCAGTTAAAACAATATAATGCCAAGTGTGAAGGAGGCCATTGACCATGTGTGTCAATAGGTGTAAATATAATAGGATTAACTTCACTCCCCAGTGCCCTTCTCCATCTTTGTCAGTGCCCCTCAGAAAGCAAGCACCATTATGCCATTAGCTGGCTCAATTGACTTATAATAGAAGATTCATCGATAAATATGTATACATGCATTCTCTGAAATCTTGTCCCTCCCACACACACACAGAGCATTTCAATATGCTAGTTAGATGTGTCAACAAATTGTATTACTTTCGTGGCTGTGGGGCTGACACAGATAACAAAAGCCTTCAGTTTTTCTATCAACACTCAATGGAGAAAAGCTGATGGGATGCCTTGCCCTTCCAAGCATCATATCAGCAGCTTTGCAGCTCCAACCACAGAGCACAAGGTACAAAGAAGATTCAAGGAAATTTGTTTTTGCTTGCAAACCATAGATCTCTCTTCCTGACCACTGTGGTTTGAGATTCCAGGAACAGGAAGTAGAAGACCCTTGGATAAAGGATCCCTCCTAGTCCTGGTATTGTTTCTCAACCAATCGGTGCCCCTGACAGTGCACTGGTCTTTGGCAAGATAGATTGTTGAACCTTCATGGACTGTTTTTTTAAAGCTGATAAGAGACTCTCAGGCTCCACTCAAGTTAGTGTTTTTATAATGGTTGTGAACCATTCACATGAGGCATCCTTCCGTACACATTGTTAATGGCCTTTTGTTCTCAGGAATTGGCTACTAAAAATTCCCGTTGATGAGCCTACAGCACATGGTGATGCTGGTGGTGACAAAGTGTCCTTGCCTGAATAGTTAAAACCTGCTCATTGGGAGAATCTATTAAAAGTTAAAATTGATTCACTTCCCACAGATGATCTTCTAATTATCATCTGTTTTAATTAAGCACCACTGTGCTGCGAATAGCTGAGAAGAAGTGCCTCTGTGAGACCATTAATTAGCAATAGATATTAAACTTTGAAATGTTTGCTTTGAACCTCCCAATCTCAAAAATATCAAACATGAGTTCACTTAAAGAGTAGAACCAAAAGTGAACCAAAGTCCATTAAGGCAAGGTGATGCAACACTCGCTGCAGTAATATATGTTAATTGTTAAAATCATAATGCATTTGAATAATCATAGACAATTACAGCTCAGAAGGAACCCTTCTACCAACCTGACCATGAGCAGCTCACCTTATCCCAATTCCCCACCTTTTCCCCATCATGCTGTAAAACCTTTTCTCTTCAGATAATTACCCAAAGTCACAATGGAATCCACCTCCAACATACTCTTGGCAGTACATTCACATGCTAACCACTCATTCTATATAAATAATTTTTGTTTATTACTTTTTTGTCAACTTAAATCAGTGTCCCCTGGTTCTCGATTCTTCAGTCAACAGCAAGTTTCTCCCCACCTGCTCTGTCCAGATCTCTCAAGATTTTAAGTACCTCCATCAGATCGCCCTTAATCACATCTTACTAAGGTAAACAGCGCCAGCTTCTCCGATCTATCCACATAATGGATGTTCCTTTTCCCTGGAACAGTTCTTATAATTTTTGTATGCACACTAATGCCTTCCTATTTTTCCTAAAGTGTGAAGCTCAGAGCCCGAACACAATAATCTACTTAAGGAAGAACAGTGTTTTATACAGGATGTATATCATAACATCACTATTTTTTGCACGTTGTGTTCCTATTTGTATAGCTCGGGATCCTGGAGGCAATAGTCTAGTGATATTAGATTTTTAACCCAGGTAATGTTCTGGAGACTTTGTTTCAAATCCCATTAGGACAGGTGGCAAAATTATGATCCAATAAAAACCTGTAATTAGGAGTCTAATGATGACCATTAGTCATTAATTTCCGCTTGACATTGGCTGCTATTTTCAACAAACATTATAATTAATGTGGTAACATTTATTTCAGACTGTACAGAGGTGACAATTCTTGATGAACTCAGAGACCATGGAGTTTAGTAAATTGATAATTTAAATGTTCAGTTAAGTGTATGAGAGTGGAACACAGAGAGTCATAGAGTCATAGAGATGTACAGCATGGAAACAGACCCTTCGGTCCAACCTGTCCATGCCGACCAGATATCCCAACCCAATCTAGTCCCACCTGCCAGCACCCGGCCCACATCCCTCCAAATCCTTCCTATTCATATACCCATCCAAATGCATCTTAAATGTTGCAATTGTACTAGCCTCCACCACATCCTCTGGCAGCTCATTCCATACACGTACCACCCTCTGCGTGAAAAGATTGCCCCTTACGTCTCTTTTATATCTTTCCCCACTCACCCTAAACCTATGCCCTCTAGTTCTGGACTCCTTGACCCCAGAGAAAAGGCTTTGTCTACTTATCCTATCCATGCCCCTCATAATTTTGTAAACCTCTATAAGATCACCCCTCAGCCTCCGATGCTTCAGGGAAAACAGCCCCAGCCTGTTCAGCCTCTCCCTGTAGCTCAGATCCTCCAACCCTGGCAACATCCTTGTAAATCTTTTCTGAACCCTTTCAAGTTTCACAACATCTTTCCAATAGGAAGGAGACCAGAATTGCATGCAATATTCCAACAGTGGCCTCACCAATGTCCTCTACAGCCGCAACATGTCCTCCCAACCTCAATATTCTGACCAATAAAGGAAAGCATACCAAACACCTTCTTCACTATCCTATCTACCTGCGACACCACTTTCAAGGAGCTATGAACCTGCACTCCAAGGTCTCTTTGTTCAGCAACACTCCCTAGGACCTTACCATTAAGTGTATAAGTCCTGCTAAGATTTGCTTTCCCAAAATGCAGCACCTTGCATTTATCTGAATTAAACTCCATCTGCCACTTCTCAGCCCATTGGTCCATCTGTTGTAATCTGAGGTAACCCTGTTCGCTGTCCATTACACCTCCAATTTTGGTGTCATCTGCAAACTTACTAACTGTACCTCTTATGCTCATATCCAAATCATTTATGTAAATGAAAAAAAGTAGAGGACCTAGCACCGATCCTTGTGGCACTCCACTGGTCACAGGCCTCCAGTCTGAAAAACAACCCTACACCACCACCTTCTGTCTTCTACCTTTGAGCCAGTTTTATATCTAAATGGCTAGTTCTTCCTGTATTCCATGAGATCTAACCTTGCTAATCAGTCTCCCATGGGGAACCTTGATGAACGCCTTACTGAAGTCCAAATAGATCACATCTACTGCTCTGCCCTCATCAATCCCCTTTGTTACTTCTTCAAAAAACTCAATCAAGTTTGTGATACATGATTTCCCATGCACAAAGCCATGTTGACTATCCTGAATCAGTCCTTGCCTTTCCAAATACATGTACATACTGTCCCTCAGGATTCCCTCCAACAACTTGCCCACCACCGAGGTCAGGCTCACCGGTCTATAGTTCCCTGGCTTGTCTTTACCACCCTTCTTAAACAGTGGCACCACGTGTGCCAACCTTCAGTCTTCCGGCACCTCACCTGTGACTATTGATGATACAAATATCTCAGCAAGAGGCCCAGCAATCACTTCTCTAGCTTCCCACAGAATTTTCGGGTACACCTGATCAGGTCCTGGGGATTTGTTCACCTTTAACCGTTTCAAGACATCCAGCACTTCCTCCTCAGTAATCAAGACATTTTGCAAGATGTCACCATCTATTTCCCTACAGTCTATATCTTCCATATCCTTTTCCACAGTAAATTGTGATGCAAAATATTCATTTAGTATCTCCCCCATTTTCTGTGGCTCCACACAAAGGCCGCCTTGCTGATCTTTGAGGGGCCCTATTCTCTCCCTAGTTACCCTTTTGTCCTTAATATATTTGTAAAAACCCTTTGGATTCTCCTTAATTCTATTTGCCAAAACTATCTCATGTCCCCGTTTTGCCCTCCTGATTTCCCTCTTAAGTATACTCCTACTTCCTTTATACTCTTCTAAAGGATCTATCCTGTCTATACCTGACATATGCTTCCTTCTTTTTCTTAATCAAACCCTCAATTTCTTTAGTCATCCAGCATTCCCTATACCTATCACCCTTCCCTTTCACTCTGACAGGAATATACTTTCTCTGAATTCTTGTTATCTCATTTCTGAAGGCTTCCCATTTTCCAGCTGTCCCTTTACCTGCGAACATCTGCCTCCAATCAGCTTTCGAAAGTTCTTGCCTAATACCGTCAAAATTGGCCTTTCTCCAATTTAGCACTTTGACTTTTAGATCTGGTCTATCCTTTTCCATCACTATTTTAAAACGAATAGAATTATGGTCGCTGGCCCCAAAGTGCTCCCCCACTGACTCTTCACTCACCTGCCCTGCTAAATCTGACATGTTCTGGCTAAATGTCATCTTCTCCACGTTCCATGGTGGGTTTCTCTCCAAGAGAACTCGAGAATTTTCTTGCCTTGTCTTACTAGACTCACCCTACTAACTACCTAGCCAGCTTTATGGCAATCTTTTTAATTGCTTCTAGCCACATGCCTGTACTCACTATAACCAGAACAGTTCACCATTCCTGTTTTATCCCAGAATGGACTGGAGTCACTGGTGCCGATGCTATCTGTAAGAGTTTGTTGAGTATTCAGAGAAGCATTGATAGTCTGGAGCTGACCCCATGGTTCCTGGGCATGCTCTGGATATGGTAGAGAGGGGAAAATAGGTGCCCTGTTTGCAAGTAGGGACATGGAGGTCTTTCTAGACAGGAGGGACATCCTTTTTCCCTAGGCAGTGAAGGGCATGAGCCCGAACTTGGTCCAAGGTTTCAGCAAAATGCCCGTGCAGTCTCAGCCAGATGGAGGAATACAGAACACTGCAGGGAGATGTTCAGTGAGTTTCTTCACTCTACCAGGGTAACAGGTACTATTTTACCTCTGATATCTCATGTTCTTTCTACCTCTGTTACTGCCTCCTCCTCCTCCTAAAGCTCATGCTCCACCACTCACTCTCATTACTGCCTGCAGCACCTTCCCCTACTCACTCTCAATCACAAACTCACCTGACACTCCAACCCTGCATATTATCTTCAGCCCTCATTGTCATAGAAAAAGGCAAGAAGGGTGATGGACAGCCCAACATTCAGTTCCCTACCGCTTACATGAAGAGCATCCCAGCTCTGATAACCCAACCAGATGACTGACCCTGGAGTGGTATCCGAAGTTGCACTTGACTTCCTGTACCAGGACCCACTGACTAAAGGCTAGCTACCTTGCTTTGCTTGTGAGTAGCAGGGTAGCTCAGTAGTTAGCACTGCAGCTGAACAGCACTGGCGACCCAGGTTCAATTCCAGCCTCGGATGACTGTGCAGAATTTGCATGTTGATCCCGTGTCTGTGTGGGGTTCCACCAGATGTTCCAGTTTCCAAAGGTGTGCAGGTCAGGTGGATTGGCTCTGCTAAATTTCCCCAAGTGTCAGGGATGTGCAGTCAGGATTAGCCACGGGAAGTGTTGGGTAATGGAGATAGGATGGGGGGTGCTGAGTTTGGGTAGGGTGCTCTACGGAGGGCTGATGAGCCAAATGGTCTCTTTCTGCACAGTAGGGATTCTGTGATTCTATGCCTACTATCAATCATGACAAGCTTCCTTGCTTTGTGCCTATGCTAAATGGCACAGCAGTTCTGTGAGCCTGGTATCTCTGGCTGAGAGGTAAGGTGCAAACAGACAAGGCTGTGAGCACCCAGGTAGTATTAATATGAGTGAGCACTAACAGAACAAGTGTAGAGGCCAGAGATGTAGTCTGGTCCAATCTATGAGCTGGATGCATGTTCCTGAGCACAAAGTTTCCTTGCTGCAGCACTACTGTGATAAGTATTTTTGTGTCCTGAAGGCAGTATATATGTGCAGCAATGTACTGAAAATAGATTGGAGATATGCCATGGGGGTTCATAGAGGCTGGCACATGTCAAGTGCCATTGTCAGTGGTTGTGGGGTGTGTGTGCGGCGGTGCCCACTGAGCATACTCTGAGAAATTGATGCCTGATGTCTAAAGTGGAGGCCCTTCAGAGCATGCACTGAGATGAAGTCCCAGGTAGCAGCACTGATTTCCACATCTGAGAATTCTCTGCACCTAGTTCATAGACAGAAGACAGTTTGATAGAAAACTACATATTAATGAGGTAATGTGTACTGTTGATAAGGTCATTAACAACAAATAATCTGTAACTTCATTGTCTGATACTTAGAAGAGCATTAATGATTTTTATTCCAGATATTTTCTCCTTGATCAATCTTTTCTTTGGTCCTGTACTCCATAAATCTGTTAACTCTGAACTTTGCTCCTCAGCATGTTTGTTTTTTGGGAACAAAACTTATTTATTCCATCCCTAAAGGGATCAAATTTGCTTTGCTTGTCCAATAATCAGATTTTCTATAGAGGTACTTAATTTAGATTTAACCCTTTAGTTACAAGTGAGCTTTTACTGTTCTTACTGCTATTTGAGATGTTGTTTCTCCTCTGGCTGCATTTACAAACATTGTGGAACATACATGTTACTCCTAGCAAGTATGTGCATGGACATTAATGGATGCAGCCACGAACAGGGCGGGAATTGGGGTTGGACCGTGGATGGGGCAGGGATCAGGCTGGTGAGGTGGAGACATCATGGTGGATAGTTGGGATATGTCGGGTGGGGGATTTGGTTAGCTTGGTCTGGGATGGTGATGCGGGGGGAGAAACAGATCCAGGCAGGACAGCTCCAGTCCACTTTCTCTTCGCCCTTCCCACCCCACCCATTGTTTGCCTGCCCCATCCATTCTCTATCCTCTCAGCCCTGTCCGTGCTGTTCACCTTCTACCCCACTAGCCTTGCCTGATCCCATTTCAATATTGCACCTGTTGTGTGCACATGCACAATGTGGACTTTATGCACAATACTACAATGCAAAGAGTATGGAAACATGCGCATACGTATTTCTGAGTGATAAATACATTTCAGAATACATGCACAGTTTCCATGCAGCACCAATGGCAGCAGACACTGCCTTACCACATTATCAGCTATAAGTGGCTTTTTGAATGTTGCGGTGGAGACAATGGCCTAGTGGTATTATCACTGGGCTGTTAACCCAGAGGCACAAATTAGATCCTGGGCTTGAATCCTGCCGTAGCAGACAGTGGAATTTGAATTCAATGAAAATCTGGAATTAAGAGCCTAATGACAATTAATGATTGTTGATTGTAGGGAATAACCCATCTGGTTCACTAATGTCTTTTAATGAAGGAAACTGGTATCCTTACTTAGTCTGGCCTACAAGTGATTCCAGACCCACAGCAATGTGGTTGATCTTTAACTGCCCTCTGGGTAGTTTTATCGTTATTCATTCTTTGAGAGATGGCTTGGCTTCAACCTTGTACAATTGGAGCTTGTGGTAGTGAAGGTCAACTTTAGTAGAAGTCAACTAAACTGGATAGAAATGGATTTTATTCATTTTCCAGGTTGTTCTCAGGCTCTTTCATATTGAGTTAAACACATTGGGAACCAACCAACTGAGTATGGGTAGCAATAAGCGCTGGCCTAGCCAGTAACATCCTCATTCCATGAATGAATAAAATAAATTAACGTTGGACTTGTTCAACTTCAGACCGGAAATGATCAGCCATCCCTTAGCATTTTGCCCATGCTGAGCACTTTTCATTCATGAATCCTCTCAAGTGAACTTTGGCAAGTCCAGTCCTGTCCTTGTCTAATACTTAATGGATAACATTTCAGTAGCGGATGCTGATTAGTGATGAAGAACACGATTCCTGCTATATCTTCTCCAATCTAACTCTGTTACCAAGGCAAATTTTAGTCTTCTTATTGCTACCCATACTCAGTTGGTTGGTTTCCAATGTGTTTAACTCAATATGAAAGAGCCTGAGAACAACCTGGAAAATAAGTAAAATCCATTTCTATCCAGTTTAGTTGACTTCTATTAAAGTTGACCTTTACTACCACAAGCTCCAATTGTACAAGATTGAAGCCAAGCCATCTCTCAAAGGATGAATAACAATAAAACTACACAAAGCTCATTTCAAGCTGTTGTGCTACTCCGATTTTCTCCAGTCATTGATTGAAGGTCGAAGTCATCCTTAAATATGATTCCGTGAATGTCAACAGTCGATCACTATGCAAGTGACCATTTTCATGTTTGAATGGAGAGGAGGGATTAGATATAACTTTTACCTGAAGAATAGTCATGAAAGGGTGAAATGATTTCTGTTTTTTCCAGAAAGCAGATAGAACATAGTACAGTACAGCTCAGTACAGGCCCTTCAGCCCTCGATGTTGTGCTGACTTTTTATCTTACTCTATGATCAAACTAACCTACATACCCTTCATAGTACCTTCCATATGACTATCCAAGAGTTGCTTAAATGTCCCTAATAAGTCTGACTATCACTACTGTTGGCAGTGCATTCCACATACCCACTATTCTCTGTGTAAAGAATCTACCTCTGGCATCTCCCCTAAATCTTCCTCCAATTACCTTAAAATTATGCCCTCTTGTGATAGACATTTCCGCATGGGAAAAGGTCTCCAGCTATCCACTCTACTAACCTTCATGTTATTGGCAAACTTACTAAACAACCCACTTCCTCGTCCAAGACATCTATAAAAATTACAAAGAACAGAGGTCCCAGACCGATCCCTGAAGAACACCATGGGTGTTGAAACTATGTCCATTTTCCTTTGATTAGTCCTTTGTAAAGCACTTCTCAATGTGTTATGGTGCTAAGTAAGTGCAAACATTTTTGTTGCTGCAGGTGAAATGGCAAGTCAACCAGTTACTCATTGAACCAGCATTTGAATGTTATTAACCCATTAATGTTCATGTCCCAAAAACAGATCTCTTTTTTTTTTGTTCTCAAAACTTTAACTCTGTTTTCTCTCCACAAATGTTGCCAGACCCTCTAAGTTTCTTGAGCAATTTCTGTTTTTGTTTCAGATCTCCAACGTCCACAGTTCTTTATTTTAATGTTCACATTGTGTTCATTGGGCATTGAATAGCAAGAGCTATTCAGGAAATATTTATAAACAATGCATCACTAAAGTTATCAGAGATATCAAAACCTCAAGGGATCAACAGCAACAAAACTCCTATTTAAGGCATCCACTGTAAGTGCCCTGTCATGACATTGGCTGTGATGTGTTGACTTGTGTATCCATCAGCTGTTCGCTTCTGCCATTACTGATGTGTGAAGACCTTCCCAGGCTACTGAGTGGCCATGCATGTGGATGAACAGTTGCCAGCATTGTGACTGAATTAATTATGGAATGTCTTCCGATCATACTGCTATTAAACCCTTGATCCCACTGCTGCTTACCACCCATGGCAGGTTAAGCTATCGAATGAAGAGATTAGCTGAACTAATTGAAATGCACTGTTCTATCAAGTGGAAGTGAAGGCGTTAACCCTTTAACATGCTTCTTCGTGCATGTTTGTGAAACACCATGGAGTTCTTATTTATTCAGCAGAATAATTACTAAGAAATGGACCCTGTGATCTTTCTGCTTGTTCTCAGGGAGGCTTAGCTCACAGGAGAAACTATTCATCCTGCTCACAACAGTGCAATAAGAAAAGGTTCAATTGGAAGAAAAAGAGTATTTTAGACCGCCTGCCCCATACAAGGCCATCATTCACATGCAGGTAAACCTCTTTGCTTTTTAAAATGATAAATGAAGTAGAAGACCACAGCTAAAGGAAATAATGAATCTATTTTCAGTTCACATTCAATCTCTAATGCTCAACTATCTGAAGCATGCGGGCTGAATGATTAAACTTCAAGCTTTATTGGGAGATGCAGGAGAATAATGGTGACAGATTATGTGCGGGGGAGGTGGGCAGAGGAGACATGTTTGTGCATGATGTGGAAGATCATTGTGGTAGTGTGCCAATACGTGCACAGATGTCAAAATGTCTTACTTCATAAGGATTCCTTTGCTGTACATTGAACCATTTCATATCAACAAAAGGCGGAAAATGTACGAAGCAGTAACAAAAGCTTCAAGCCACAGCCATAGTTTCCTCCTATCACCTTCCCACAGATTCTAACAAAGAATGGGAAGAGTTTGGGACAAATAATTATTTCAACGGTATTGTGCTATCAAGAAAGACCAAGTGCTACCTTACAGCAGGGGTCTCAATCTGCACGTAAATGTCGAATTGACCTGCTGGCACACACTGTGAGATTTTCCCCCAAGTGTAATTTCAAAGAAAAATGCAAAACTTGGTGAGAAGGATAGCAAAAGTAGTTATATTGATGTGAATGTCATAGTGTTTTTCTCCTTTTAGAGTTTTAATGTTGTTTTTAAACTTGAATACTTATCACTGACAGTTGCTCTCCAAAACCATGATTGCTCCTAAAATTTCACTTTTCAATCTATTTATAATCAGCTAAAATGTAAATCGAGTTTGAAGAGGCATGAATAAAATTGGGTTGGTTTCACTCTTCCTCTGATTGCACACAAATTATATATGGAAACATCAATCAGCTTTCTGGCTGAGTGATGCTTTATCTTGGAACGACATTGCAGGTAGCTGGGAATGGACTGGAGTTGGGGTAGAGAGTGGTTCCAGAATCTGTGACAAGATGTTGGAACCACTCTTCTTTATTGAACATGCCTGCAGCAGTGAAAAGTTTCTCAGTATTTTATAAATGCACGAAAACAACCTCTTAAATTGGGAGGATTCTCTCCTTGAAACCACCAGAGTTCTGAATATCAAAGAACTCCTGGAGCAAATTACTGTGATGCTGATAGCTCTAGATCAGTTGGTAACACTAGGAAGGCGTATTTATAATCACAGCAATTTTGGTTGAAAGTACGTATATTAAACAATTGTATAAAATTATAATTATTCGGTCTGGTTAGTGTACGAATTGATATAATTGTTCAGAAATGCATTGCTTCAAAGGCATAAGAAATTAAAGAAGTGTTAGAATTAGTGAAACTGAAGGCATTTTGCATAATCTGTTGCTGTTTTATTATCCCTCAAAGACTGTTCCCCAAAGATGCCAATCAGAGAAGAATGATTTGCTGATATATAATGGTTTGTTCACCAATCATAATGCTTTTTCTCTGTCTAAAGGAATGTTCTACTACATTTATTTAGCTTTATACTATAGGAACGTTAAGTAGTATTTACATACCATGCAGGTAACATCTAAGCTTATCACCCAAGCCTTAAGGCCAGAGAGTGTGATTTTTTTTAAATACAGACATGGCTGCAAAGTTTTACTCACTGTCATCCTAGAGCAGCTATTACTTCATCTGTCTGTTCATTGGTTGCAATAGATGCCGGTGTTGGACTGGGTGTACAAAGCTGAGGACAGTTGGCTACTGTGACGTGAGATCTCTGAGGGAAAAGCTGTAAAACTCTGGGATGAAAAGAACAATGTTCAGGCAGGACCTAAGCATCTGGTAAGTCAAACTTGGTTGTTACTGGTTCAGTCATAAAATGTAACTGGCTGATCGCCACAACAAACTTCCAAAATGCTTAATGTTTTCTTCATCACAAATTAGATGCACAATTTTTAAAGTAATTCCTATTTAAGAACACTTTAGCAGGCATTATTCCTAATACATTGAAAATTAACTCTGAATATTTGCATAAATGGGACAAATTGTGAACTTGGATTTTTTTAAAAATCAGGTACTCATGTATATTCGTCATGTGTTACTTTCATCAATTATCTTTAAGAAATGCCCTTTTACAAGCCATGGTTTGATTTTGGACATCTTAGTTGCATTCCTACATGCTACTGCAGAATGGAACCCATTTCATCCTGTATATCTCAGGCTGTATTATCACTTGCTGGTGGTGGCATATATAAATGTGGACATAACATGAAAATTGTATTCAGAAAGGGTAGCTCTAAACTCCTCTACTTCTGGGGCTATCTACAAAATTTTAAAAGTGCTTGCTCACAGGTAAATGGAAACTTCCCTCACCACCAATTAACTGCTGTTTAACTTACTTAATGAATTCATTAAGAAATCTGTCTCAAACAGGATGGGATTTTCCATTTGTTTTCTGGATGAAACCAAACGTTTAGCTGTACATTGTCACAGGGTGAAATGCATCTTGTTTTCATATCTGCATCGCTATGAAATTCATGGGGTCAGTTGGCACCATGTTGAGGGATGTATCTCATCTTGGTGTCTATGGCTGCTTTGCATAACTTTTGTCCTCCTAGCTAATTCACAAGTTGTTCTCTACTTGGCAAGGCAGCACCAATCCCAACATGGCTACTGCCTGCCTTTGCTGTTGGTAGGCAGGCATACCCCACTTCCTGGAGGCATTTGAGATCACCTCACCTCATGCCCAATCAGCTCACTTATTTTTGAAAACATAGTCACAGCGGTTCAGCCTCAAGGTCAGGACCAGGACTTCATCCAGGTGTTGGTTTCATAACCAGTACGGGCAATTTACTTGATTGGCTGTCAAATTAACTGAGATCTGAGGCCTTAAAAGTTATGATGTGCTTTAAGCCCGGTGTGCCTATCCAGAACAATGCAATGGATGATGAGTAAAAATAGTCATCATAAGAATGATTTTTTTAAAAAATGGAAGTTCAGTTTTTCAATAACAGTGAATATGGAGGCATTAATCACCATAACTTCTAATGACACATTGTTCAACTCTAATCCTTTCCTTCTCTTTCCCTCTCACATCCTGCCCTTTCTCTGACCTCTGGCCAGTTTTGGACATCGTCAAAAGATGTCAACTTTAATCACAGCCTTTGAGGCTATGCTATTTAAAACAATGGGAATGCAGGAAGCTGTATATCTCTACAGCGTCACTTTGGGTCTGTTGCACTCTCACACTTATTTGACTGCAAGAAATAACTGTCGCAATTCACTCAAATAAAGAGAAAAAGGCCACATTTCAAAACAATTAAAATAAGTCTTTTCAAGCAAAAACCTTTGTTTTATGAAGGGGAGTTCCTCGCTGTTAAATTCCAAGCAAATTGTGAACATGTATCAGTTTACTTCATTCCTGGAACTCACTTTCAAATTGTGGTACAAGCGGTAGCCTTAAGTTTTGAATACTGTTGGAATTCATTCTACATGCATTTAAGTTAAATTTTCTACACAACCCTGTAGCTTCTAGTTTCAATTGTAACCATATATTCAAACGACTGTTAAGCAAATATTAATCGAATAAGTCATCACAACCAAGGATCAATTACACAATTCCTTGTCAGTGTTCTGGCAAGCTCCTACTTGTTTGAAGTGTTTATACCTACTCCTTACTAAGTAAATAGTGCTTATCCTGTGGAACTAGGCAGTATGTATAGCTAAAGTAACGAGTAGCTGAAATCCCAGCAAATGTCTGATTATAGAATCATTGAAGCTAACAGCACAAAAAGAGACTACTCAAGCCATAATATCTGTGTTGACATTTTTAGACGTGGTTCAACTAGGGCCCCCTCCCATGTTTTCTCCCCAGAGTTGTGTAATTTTCCGTCATCAACCTTTTAGCCAATTCCCCTTTGGAAGTTATTATTAAATCTGCTTTCAGGCAGTGCCTTCCAGACTGTAACAATTGGCTGTATGTGAAAAAATTCTCTTTGTTCCACTCCCTTTGCAAATTATCTTAAATCTGTGTCCTCTGGTTACTGACCCATCCTGTCAAACCAACTGAAATGAATAAGTCACATTTTTGCTAGTAACAGAATGTCCACACTGCTAGTATTTTTATCACCCTGATTTTGGGTGGATTTTATCATTTATGTACATTTGGTACGTTTGACACACCCTGCATGCTTCCAGTCTCAATGAAAGTGAACAACATCTTGTGTTATTTTTATAGAATGTTGTTAAAGTATTGAGTGTGTTTGTAACTATTTCTAAATTAGTACTTGGAAAAAGAGCCCCTCGAAAATAAAATGCAACAAAGCCCAGGTGAGATCATCTCATTGACCGCATCTGTGATACAAGAAGAAATTATAATCTAGATCAATCTAGGATCTGAACAATTTTGGCCTTCTAATACCTCAGTTTGGGTTCGGTGAAAATGCGATTTATTAATCTCGTGTTAAACATTATTGTGATGTTACCGGGGGTTTTAGGTAGTTAAAAATGTGATTTATCAACATATTACCAGTTATGTTAACAGCTGCAGTTAAATGTTCTGTGTAATTGGATAACTTGACTAGGAAAATTAACTGTTTCAAGAATATTACAGGTAGATTTACCTATGAACAAGGAGCACCCACTATTTGGTACTTCTTCAGCATTTTCAATCGAATGTAAAAACAGGTGTATAACTTGTTCACCTAATTGTTGTTTGATGTATTTTAATAGAATACAAATGATGAAGTCACATCATTGGAGCAATGTTGACTGTATAGTACTGTAAAGAGTGCAATATTATTTCATTTACTCAATATGCCCAACCATCAATGTCCTCGAGGTTGCAAATGATCAGAAACTAAACTGAGCTAGCCATATAAATATTTGGTGTCAAGAGCAGGCAGAGGCTGGGAATCCTGCAATGAGTAACTTAGCTCCTGACCCCCCAAAGTCTATCCACAATCTACAAGGCACAAGTCAGAAGTGAGACAGAATATATTCCACTTGACTAGATGACTGCAGCCCCAACAAAATTCAAGAAGTTGGATATCATCCAGGACACAGCAGCCCATTTGAATGGCAGAATTAAACACCCCTGCACTGTTAGTGGAAAGGAAAAGACTCAATCTTGCTCTGACTGCTGCATGCTCAAAGGAAATAAAATTTCAGTAAATGAAAAGTGAAAAATCTCAAAATTGATGGCTCAACTCTCAGTGCTAATATGTTAGATATCACCCAATATGGTCACAATGTCCCCTCAAGTTCTTCACAGATAGCAGAGACTGATCCATACATTTTAGACTTTTTTTCTGGATTCACTTCTAATTCACTTCTGGATTCACACTCTAATTAGTGTGTACATATATTGTATTGTTTCTTTTAGTGATTAGCAACCAATAAACTCACTCTTTTGTTTACTCAAGAAAGCCTGGTTAGAATTACACATTTTAAAGCTTAAATTAAGTTCATCTGGAAGTGATCCTTTCTGAATTAATCTTGTCTTGATCAACCCAGGGGCTCGGCAAACAAAGAAGGGGAGCCGATTCATCCTTCCCCAGCGGGAGCTTTAAAATTTAGTTTACCATGATAAACTGAGGGACCTCACCAGGAGACTGGTTGTGCCTTAACAACATTGGCTCTGGTTCTGACAGTAGCCATCAACCTGCAATGTTAACTCTTTCCAGAGATGCTGAGTAGCTTCTGCAATCTCTGTTTTTATTTCACATGTTCAATTTCTGCAGCATTTTGCTTTTGAACACTGGTGATTTCTTGATATCCAGTGTTGATATGCACCATGGTGAAGAATTGGCGGGATTATATACTAAAGGGCAAACATGCATACCACAGCTGACATTAGGTAATACCATCATCATTCTAGCAGATGCCCTCAAAATGGCTGACCAGATAGAAAGTCATCAATCTGATATGATGGTGTCATTTCTCTCAGTGCAGATCCTGCCCAACCTGTTAGTTTTTTCCAGCATCTTTTGCTTCTAATTTTCAGAATGGGTGGAGCTAGTTATGACCTGGGGCCACCAAGTTGGGTATTTCCATCTTCACCGCTTGGGCAGGATTCCACATTGAAACCCACCTGATATGCATTCCATTGAAATATGGATTGAAGTGGAACAGAGAACGTCGACAGCCAAACAATCTACTCTACCACAGTCAGAATCAGAGACTTACCTTCAAATGGTCAATTTCACATCATTTCTGCTTTAATACTAATCAGCAGCAATCATATCCATACAAAACAGGAATCCAGCAATATCAGACATTATGTAACTGACAAAAGGTAGAAATTTGATTGAAAATATTCACATAAAGTAACTTTTCAAATTACTTTGGTCACGTTGTTTTGCTTTTACTTCTTTTCCTCAACTACATAGAGGTTTATAGATTCATGAGGATAATGGATAGGGTAAATAACCAATATCTTTTACCCAGGATAGGGGTGTCCAAAACTAGAGGGCATAGGTTTAAAGTGTGGGGAAAAATTTAAAAGGGACCTAAGGAGCAACTTTTTCATGCAGAGGGTGGTATATGTATGCAATGAGCTGTCAGAGAAGTGATGGAGGCTGGTACAATTACAATATTAAAAAAGCAGTTGAATGGATACAGGAGTAGGAAGGATTTAAAGAAATATGGACCAAATGCTGGCAAATGGAACTAGATTATATTAGGATATCTGGTCCACATGGAGAATTGGACCAAAGGGTCCATTTCCATGCTGTGTGACTCTAACTAACTGTGTTTGTGTTCAATTTTATGTGGATTTCCCATGGGAAATTTCCCTGCATTATTGGCTGGAATTTTCTCAGACTCATGGAGCCAACTTTAAGGATTGGCTGGATGTGAATGTGAAAAATCAGATCTGGACAAATTGAATTCACTCCCAGATATGTCTCTGCATCTGGAGATTTTCCTGCATGTGATCTGCCTGCTGCACCATCTTTGTCCAGTCGGATAATCAAAGTATTTCAAAGGCAACCAGCTCTTAATTATTGGCAACAATGAGATTTCATGGAGGGTTAAGAAGCTTCACGCAGTGTCAAGATCTTAACAGGTCAGCAGAGGTGTCATCACAGTGTGAGGTCAGATGGGCATCAAAGACCATTGTCCATAGTGCTAACATGGAGCTGGAGGGATGAAATAGGCACAGTTGCAGCATCCATATGGACATGTTCTTCTCCACACTGATGTCTGTAACGCTTTTCTTTCTCATACATCTCTCTGGTGCCTTTCGACAACACCTCCAATTTGACACACACTCACGATCTCCCAGCTTCAGCGGTGTTTACTTTTCCGAGTGCAGATATCAGTTGCAGTCCAACATGATCTCTCATGGATTTCCCACTTCTGTGGAGGAATAAGAAGAACAACAAATCAATAAATGGATGTCAGATTGTATAGAACATTGGTGAAGCCTCTTTTGGAAAACTGTGTCCAGTTCTGGTCGTCCAGTGATAGAAAGGATATTATTAAGCTGGAGAGGGTTCCGAACAGATTTACCAGGATGTTGCCAGGTATGGAAGGTTTGAGTTATAAAGAAAAGCTGGATAGGTTGGGACTTATTCACTGGAGTCTAGGATTTTGAGAGGCAATCTGATAGAAGTTTATAAAATAATGAGACGTATAGATAAAATTAATAGTGGCTGTCTTTTCCCTAGGATGGGGGATTTCAAGACCAGAGGGCACATTTTTAAAGTGTGAGGAGAGAGATTTAAAGAACATGTAAGAGGCGATTTTTTTACATGGAGTGTGGTATGCATGTGGAATAAACTTCCTGGGACAGTGGTGGATGCAGGAACAATTGCAACATTTAAAAGACTTTTGGATAGATACATGAATAGGATAGGTTTTCAGGGATATGAGCCAAGAGCAGATAGGTGGGACTTGTTTAATTTGGGCTTATGCTCGACATAGACTGGTTAGACTGAAGGGTCTGTTTCCGTGCTATATGACTCTATGACTCAATTAGCAGTGGAGGAAATGACATATATCCACCAGTTTTCCATATTTGAACATACAACTCAAGAATCTTCAAGATGATAAGGACACTGATTTTGAAGACTACATTTTACACAAAGCGCATATCCTGCTACCAAAAATACAGTCACCATATATCATAAGCATTAGCATTGTGGGCTACTAATTGATGGAAAAGCAGACCTAATTCACTGTTTTCTTGAACGACTTGCTTGAAAGCTGGGGTGATACTCTTTAATCTGACAACAAAACATCGCATGAGTGCAAACTGACTATTGACAGCAAAAATTACAGATTGCCCTTGGAGCCTCTGTTATGATAAGGCCTCTCTCCATGATGTACCTGGAGCTGTAGTAATTAGATTAGATTCCCTACAGTGTGGAAACAGGCCCTTCGACCCAACCAGTCCACACAGACCCTCCGAAGAGTAACCCACCCAGAGCCATTTCCCTCTGACTAATGCACCTAACACTATGGGCAATTTACCATAGCCAATTCACGTAACCTGCACATCTTTGGATTGTGGGAGGAATCCAGAGCACCCGGAGGAAACCCTCGTAGACACAGGGAGAATGTGCAAACTCCACACAGGCAGTCACCTGAGGCTGGAATCAAACCTGGGACTCGGGCGCTGTGAGGCAGCAGTGCTAACCACTGAGCAACAATGCTGCGAACCATTCAACAGGAATAAGAAGCAGAATGTTTACGTGAATTTGAAGTCTTAGCCTCTAAATTACCCATTCTCTCATTCCTTCTTCAACATCCCTCCTGAAAGCTGCAATGCATCCTCTTTTTGAAGAGTCAGAAGTCTGGAAGAACTGGACATTCTCTCCTAGTAACTAAAGAAGTGGCACATAGAATGGGTCATGGCCTTGCAAAGAAGATTTAATGGAATTTTCTTTGTCCTTACTAGGGAGTCAAATCAATTCTATGAAAGTATGATTTAATTATTACTGCAATAAAATATCAACATCTATGTAGCTTGTTTAAGGTGGTGGTTAGCACTGCTGCCTCACAGCACCAGAGACCCGGGTTCAATTCCCGCCTCTCTGTGTGGAGTTTGCACATTCTCCCGTGTCTGCGTGGGTTTCCTCTGGGTGCTCCGGTTTCCTCCCACAATCCAAAAATGTGCAGGTTAGGTGAATTGGTCAGGCAAAATTGACCGTAGTGTTAGGTGAAGGGGTAAATGTAGGGGAATGGGTCTGGGTGGATGGCGGGTCGGTGTGGACTTGTTGGGCAGAAGGGCCTGTTTCCACACTGTAAGTAATCTAATCTAAATATGTGCTTCTTCTAATGCTAAAATACTTCAGTTAGTATCTTACTTACTTGATTTGGGTTTTTTTTGACACTAAACTTTAACATATGTTTGATCCTAGTCACCTCTGGTGGGGAGGAATGACCTCCTACAAGTTTAACAATTCCCAACAGCCATTAATACTTGGCTTGTTTAAACAAACTTACAGGGTGACAAAAAGCACTCTTTCAGCTTAAACAACTTGCAGCTTCTGGGTCAAAACTTTAGCTTTGAAAAAATGCATTTACTGTATTATTCTGCTTACCTGTTCTTATTTATAACATTCCCTTGTACTTACACACAAAGAACAATAGATTTGAGAAGAAATTGCAAGAGTGAGTGATTGTAAAGATTAGTTCAGATGTGTTATAGAGACAATTAAAGCTATATTTCTGGGAGAAGTTTAAATGATATGTAGGTTAGGTGAATAGTGGGTTAAAATCAGCATAATGGATACATGCTTTTTTTGTTTCTTCTACATTGTCAAAATCTTGCAAATCTAGGCTAACATTGATGATACCTTGGAAGCATCCTGTAAAACAATCCATTCCATCACTGTGCAGGCTACTGATTATCAGCAACACAGGATAAATGCAGGTGATTATTCATTTCTGAGGCAGTCTCATGGATGTTTAATTATTTGACAATCTTGAGTCAAGAATGTGGTAAGATACTCATACTGACTTGGATGAGTGCAGCTCGAGCAACACTTCAAGAAACCTTACATCACCCAGGGCAAAGCAGTCCATTCAATGGACATCATATGCACAAACATTCATCCCTCCACACTGAAGGTCAGTAGCAGCAGTGTGTGCGATCTACAAAATGCACTGCAGAAATTCACCAAAGCTCCTAAGACAGCATCATGTGACTACACAACCACATCCATCTAGAAGGACAAGGGCAGCAGTGGTTCAAGATGGCAGCTCACCAGCAAGGATTTATTTTTGAAGAGTGTACTTGAGTAATAAAAACTTCCAGAAATCCCCCTTTCCTTCACATTTGCTTTCTGCTTCACAACATTTACTAGGTCAGAATATTAAATAGAGTGACACCCAAGTATTCACTCTGTGTCCCAGGTTGTGTGTGAGTAATAGACGATGCACCATATGCAAAGTGGACATGGAGGCGACCTGTTTTACAAGTGATAACATGACCACAGTTACAACTTACACTGACAGTTAAATAGTAAATGTGCAGGAGATTTGTTACCACAGTTTAGAGCATCCCTGCTTCTGAGCCAGAAGAACTGGGTTCAAGACCTACTTGGACATTTGATGACCAAGGTAGATGCATTCATAATGCAACCAAACCAACTGAGTAGCAACCGGACTACCTTCCAACGCACACCAGTGGCAAAGGCAATCAGATTTCTGGGCTGCCACATTATAGAAAGGAAGTCAAAACCTCATCCATCATTATTCATAGTCCCAGTGTACAACATGCATGTAAAAATACGGGTTGCCATAGCAACCTGGACTTGCTGAATGAATTGTAACATTCAATCACCAACAAAATGTGTAAGGTTTCAGCATAGGTGTAACCTTGAAGTGTGACAAGAACTATTTTCTGAAGATTTAACATAAGTCTAGCATGGTTTCAAAATCTAGAGGTTCTAGCCACTCACCTCGTCAAACACCTCCAGCCCCATCTGAAGCAGAGTCTGCGGCTCCAGAATTGGACTATTCAGTCACCTCAGAGAATAAAGATTTGATAAATAGAAAAATGTGTTTACACAGCAGTTATTGTATGCATACCCTTCTTTGACACATTTTCAGAGAGGTTGACCTGAATGTGTCAGAATATATCAGGCTTCAACTTGCAATCTTTTCAAGGAGAACTGTCCTGAGCATATATCATCTCCATGGATTAGTCTCAAGGAATCTTCCATTACAGGGATAGCTCTTACCATGGCTATGAAGATCACCCCTGCATAAAAACCTTTATGGTATCAGAATCTTACAGCACATGGTTGGTGACATCAGCCAAACCAATCACTCAGCTTCTCACAGATAGACCATGTAACTTTTAGAGGTCTCGGGATTTTATACCAGAAATATGGTGTGTAGAGTGAGTGAATTAAGTCAAATGTGGAATTTTGATTTCCCCACAGTATATTAAGATGTAGAGATTGAGCATGATGTTGAGCATAAGTTTTGTGGTTATAATATATTCGCATGTCATAAATTCTCAGTAGCAAAGAGACTTTTTTACATCATGTCTCATCTTGAAGATAAGATCAACAGCACATAAGAATTAGGTTGACATTCATTTCAAGGTAGTATACAAGAGTTGGGTTTTAAGCAATTGTGTCTGGGGCTAATAGTTTTCATTATTAAATACCCAGAAACAAGAGGGGGTAGGAGGAGAATGGAGGCTTGCACCAAGTCTTGGGACTGGCAAGGAGAAGTCAATAGTATGGGGCAAGGTGGGTAAGTGGATAGACAAGAAATGGGAGGAGGGAATGAGGAATGGAAGAGGGATCCAGGGGAGTTTAGAGAGTGGAATTGTTGTTTAGTCCGGATGCAAATGAAGAAAGCATATCCAATAGTTGGCAGGCCTCAGTCAAGTCCCTGGGGAAACCTTCAGTCTGGAGATCCCAGCACTGTAATTTAAGGGCACCCTCCTGTGCTAATGCAGAGGTTTGGAAATAGTCAGTCAGCCCCTCAGGACAGTCAGAGTCAGGATATTCTGCACTAAGGGATAAGGAGTTGAATGTTGGACAGCCTACCAATCAGCTTGACTCTTTCTGCCCTATTTCTTTACGCCCTATATTGGCTGTTTTCAGTCTGAAATGAGACATGGAGAGGTAGGTATGAAGGGACGTGTGTATGGCATAGCTGTCATGTTTGGTACAGCAGGAGAAGTGTCCTGAGCAAGAGAATACGCAGCATAGAGGACATGCAGAGTTGTTGAGGGGTCCAGGTGCAGGTGACAATGCGTGAGGGAAGATGTTCCAGGTAATTAGTGAGAGTCATAGAGATTGACCCTTAGTGAGAGGGAGGAACAGTAGCAGTGATGGAGTAAATGTGAGATATTGGAGAGAACATAGTTGAACTTACCTGGGCAGAGAGCAAAAATACATCAAGCTTCTTTCTACAGTGCTGGAAATTTCTCGAGACAGCTGAGGTTGAATTAACCTGGGTGGCAACCTCAGATCATGACGTGTTGTCAAGCCCTCCACTGCTGATCTTGTGAGAGGAAATCTTACCTTCTGAAGAGGAAATCCAATTTGTACACCACCACATTCAAAACCAGAGCTCTAGACCTCTGCCAGCAAAGCAGGGCACCAATTTCTCTTGTCTGCCATGTTGGGGACAAATGTCAGGAACAATACAGGGCAGCTGCAGACTAACAGCATCTGAACGGGTACGTAACAGGAAATTCAAGATGACCCAGATGCAAGGGGTATGGATGAATTCTGAGATATCCGCTGAGTGGCAAATGCTCCAGGAAAAGTATATGATAAAATTGAGCTGAAATTGGACATGGGACAGTATAGGGGTGGGCTAGGTAGTTAATAAGACGAATTTGGTAAGATATGGTGAGAAACCTCACTCAGCCTCACAGCAGGAATCCCTCCAAGAAAGTCAAAACAACTCAGTCCAAGAAGTAAGATTCAGCCCATAATGTGAAAAAGTACCCAGACCATTTTATATTAAAGGTGGCGGAGCTGAGCAGGAAAGTGGCGCCCTTGATGCAGTGAGTCCCTGTTTGACCAAGAGGATCTTTTATGGTGCATTTGAAGCTACAAAATTGCCTGCTAATAGTGGTTTCTAATAGAAAGGCATCTTCCACCACCACAAAATCAGATATAATTCCCATTCACGCTGCCAGCACTTTTATTTTACTTGAAATTGGCACGGAAATGGGAAAAAGCAGGAGAGCAGAAAAGACACTGACTTCAAGGTGTACCATTAGGGATGGTGCCCCATTGATAAAATTGCACCCTTTGTTTCCATTCAGCAATATTCACATCTCCTCTCCTGAACTTCAGCTGGATAAGACATAGGATTTGTATCAGTTAGTATGGCTCCAAAGAAACAAGGACATTGTAGATGTTGCTTATTTGGCTTTCCAGGTCTCTTATTCTAACTCCATGTATAAGGATGGTCTTCAATTCTCTGAATGTCTAGTTTGCATTAAACCTCAGGAACATGTAGGTCAATGCCTGGTGATTCACAAGAAGCCAAAATTCCTTCACCTTGTGTCAGTTTAAATCTGTTTACAATGCCATTTCATGATAAAAATGTATATTTTTCAATCAAACAAGTCTTTGTTCCTTCGCATCTTGTTCTGTAAACACAAACTCAAACATTTCCAAGTAACAAATCACCATGGAAACTTAAAATTTCCAGATAAACCCTTACCAGATAATTAGAATTGTGCTTCTGGTGCTGTTTTCAGTCTCATTAAGCACTATCATTTTCTCATAGAACTATAATTCCCTTTCAATTCTATTTGTGTTCCACAGTGAAATCCAAAGTATGAATGAGAATGTGGTCATAAGGTGAGAGCTGTGGTCGCCAATAGATAATATCTTTACCGAGTACATCTGGCTCTCCAGTTTTACTTAAACCAGCTGACAGTTGTGTGTTTCACTAATGTGGATCCAATTCAGTCTCTTGCCCAACATATTTGGTATCTGAGGTTAGTGAACCAAATCACTGGATCACATCTCACGACTAAATTTAACTCATCTAGGCTTCTTCAGATAAGCTTTACTCATTAGTCAACCATTTTCAGTATCAATTTCCCTGTACGTTTCCCTGTGTATTCCCAGAAGACTAACCACCACATAGCATCCGTTGAATTGTGAATTGCTTGTGAAGCTGCTCTTTCTCAGCTTGCTAAACCACAACTATATGTCTAATATCACAATGTATTTAACTTTTCTTCTGAGAATCAGAACAGTCTCAGGGCTTGCTTAGAGCAAAATATATTTCAGGAAGTGCCTGCAACGCCTGATTACATCTGTGTTCAACTGACTTGAACATGAACTGCCAATTCTTGTGAATGGTTATCACAACTCTTGGAGCCATGCATTGGTATAGCCTCCACTCCCAGTCCAATCTTTAACAGTGGTAAACTACTATTTGTTTTCTGTTGGTTCTTTAAATTGTAAATATTGTACAGTTGAATCCAGAAATCCATTTTGCATTTAATCGGAAAGTTAATTGTGCATATGCTAGAACTTCAGATCTAATTTCCCATCATAATTTAAAAAGTCACTTTATCTAAATTTGAGCATATGCGGAAAATTATTTGCTGTTTTTTAAAGCAAATATTCTCTCTGAAGTTGGATGGTTTATTCTTTCTGCACTCTCCTTCATTTAGTTTAAGCACCGGCAAACCAGTTGCGGAGTTGAGACACTTCTGTTCTACACCAATGAGGGATTATTGTTATCATTATCAAAAGGTGAACATGTACAGACTTAAGTGGCAGTCTAAATTTTGGACACAGGTTTTCATCTACTTATTTATTCATCTTTCCCTTTTCAAAGGGTTAATGAATGCACTAGAATAAAGGTAAAAAAAAAATGTTATATACATTAAGCGTGGGATTCATGTGGCACAGCGACAGTGTCCCTATTTGTTCCAGAGGTATATAAAATATGTCGAAAGGCTGATTAACAATATCCATATTTTAAGAGCTCTTATGCTAAATCAGTAGCTTTTATTTCCAAACCAATGGTCTGAAACCTACCATATTTTGCAGTGGTATAATTTTTGACGAGTTTCATGTCCCAATACTATTCACAAACTATCTATCCTGCATTTATGGCCAAAGGAGCTTACTACTGCCAGGAAATCCAGGATCCCTGGCACTGTGCCATCACACACCCAGACATGAAACAACAGTCTTGAGATGCCCTGCATGGTTTGTGACATTTGTCCCAGGTTGGGGGAAATTGGCACCCTGCTTTGCGAGCAAGACTTGGAATTCTGATGGAAGGAGTGGTGCAGAGGCAAAATGTGCTCTTCCCAAAGGAATGGCAGAGGAGGCCATAATACCAGTTTGCTATCCAGTCGATGTGGTCTTGGGTGTCTGGAGAAATGCCCAGTGCCATTATTTTATCTATGCCATCTCTCACAATCAATTATATTGTATACAGCTTCCACCAAGGCTCATTTCCTACTAGTCTTAGTAATATCAATGTTTTCTAATCAATATTTAAGTGACATTATGACATATCTCTGGAGCAGGATGGATTTGAACCTAGGGCTCCCAGTCCAGAGGTAGGGACATTGCCACCATGTCACAAGAATTCTCACCATTTCTTGCAACTCTTCCCTACTCACTCTCACACACCTAGTCTGTATATGGTTTCATCTTATTCACTCACTCACGCCTTACCACATTTCTCCATCTACACCGATACTAACAGCCACTCGCTTTCATCTCACACAATCACCCCCTTTCTCTCATTCCACAGACCACACAGAAGAAGACCACAGTAGGGCAGAAAGAGGCAGAGCAGATGCCGGGAGCCCCTTTTACAGTTCCTCACTTTCTACAAGTAGAGGTACCTGAATCTGGTAACCTTAATCTACCAAATGACTGTGCTCTGGACTGATCTCGATTCCTGGGATGTTTCCCTTGGGCTCACTGAATACTTAGACTTAGTGGCCTTAGACTTTAGACATGGCTATTTGCTCGAAACATGCAGTTCAATGGGCACATGCACAGTTGGCATATAGTAAGATTAACATGGCAGAATGCCATACAGCAACCTATCTCACCCTTGAGTCATGAATGCTGACAACCACAGCAAGATTCCTGGCTTTGTATCCATACTACAAAGCAAGACAAGATTGAAACATTATACAGGGATGTCATGATCATCTTGGTAAAGTCACCATAGTCCTACCAGTCCAGAGGGCTGCTCTCCGATTAGAGGCAGAGATGTCTCATTGTGGTTTAATTTGAGAGTCACTACAGCTCAGAGAAGGAGAGAGGTTGATGAAGGAGAACCCTTCATGGTAACCTCAGTCTTTGTAGGAATTGAACCCATACTGTTGGCATTATTCTGCATCACAAACCACCATTCAGTCAGCTGAGCTAACTGATCCCGCTCCCATTCCCCTCCCCCCAACCCCCCACTTTTCCTGGCAGACACTAAATGAATAAGTGTGAAGAGAGCAAGTGTGATGCAGCCTGGTCCAATCTGTCAGCTCTCTGCAATCCTTGCAGCACCATTGTGATGATGGTTGCCAGTGCACCCCAAAGTGCAGCAGTGAAAAGCAGAAACTTTCTGGAAGTGGATCAGAGATAGGCCTTGATGGCCCAGAGACATTGGCATATGTTGGATGCCAGTGTCCATTGACGTGGGGCGAGAGCAGCTGCTGCCCCATCGAGCATGCCCTGAGATGTCGGTGCCCATTGTCCGAGATGGATGATTGGATGAACAACAGCGAGCCAGGTACCCGCTCAGACTTTCAGAGCAGAATTTTTCAGGATCTTGTTTCTCTCCTGTTAGTGGTAAAATAGGAACCTCCACATTAATGAAGTGCGGTTAAATAATAATAAGGGTGATAATGAGCAGTAATCCCTTTTAATAGTCCTCTTGCTGCTCATGATTGATAATCTCATCTTGACATCTGGGACATCATTAGAAAATGAGACTTGTTGCTCCCTACATCGAGAAAGAGCTCATTCATCTTCTCATAAAATTCTCCCATGGTGTCACCCCAGCCCATGTCATTCAGGGCCTAGGGAGATTCCACTCTATGCTCGTATCGCTCAAGTGCATTTTGAGAGATCTAATGTAAGAGGGAAGTATACAGTAAATGGCAGAACTCTTAGTAAAAGCAAATTACTGCGGATGTTGGAATCTGAAACCAAAAGAGAAAATGCTGGAAAATCTCAGCAGGTCTGGCAGCATCTGTAAGGAGAGAAAAGAGCTGATGTTTCGAGTCTAACTGACCCTTTGTCATAACTGACTCTTAATAATATTGACATACAGAGGAGTCTAGGCGTACAGGTCCACAACTGTGGCAACACAAGTGGATAAGGTGGTCAAGAAGGCATATGGTATGCTTGCCTTCATTGGTAGGGGCATACAGTACAACAATTCACAAGAAATGTTGCAACTGTACAGAACTTCAGTTAATCCATATTTAGAATATTGTGTACAGTTCTGGGCGCCACAATACCAGAAAGGTATTTGGAGGCTTTGGAGAAGGTGCAGAAACGGTTTACCAAGATGTTACCCTTGGAGGGTATTAGCAATGAGGGGAGTTTGGGCCAACTTGGTCTGTTTTTATTTGAACGTCAAAGGGTGAATGGTGGCCTGATAGAAGCTTGCAAAATCATGACAGGCATGGATAGAATGAATAGTCAGAGTTTTTTACCCAGGGTAGAAATGTCAATTATAAGGAGACATAAGTTTAAGTTTAAAGGAGGTAAGTTCAAAGGAGATGTGAGAGGCAGGTCTTTTACACAGAGGGTGATAAATGCCTAAAATGCACTGCCAGAGGTGGTAGTGGAAGCAGATACAATAGCAACATTTAAGAGGCATCATAAGATATATGAATAGGCAGGAATTTGCGGGCTAAGGACAACACAGAGGCAAAAGGTTTTTAGTTCAGAAGGGCATCAAAATTGGTGCAGCCTTGTGGGCTGAAGGACCCATTCCTGTATTGTACTGTTCTTTGTTCTGTTTCCTTTGTACTTTGTTCTTTGTTCCTTACTAAACACAGAAGGACACTACCAACCTCCATGCCAATCAGCCTTTGATTTTCATATTGTTGTCAATTTGGTGTGCCAAATTAGCATATTGGTATAGTCTTAGACTGTAGATCACTTTGAAGGATTGCATTGAGAATATACAAGCACATTTATGGTAGAGCCCTTGCAGTGACCAAGGGAGGGCACTTTAATCTCATCAATCTGTATCAGTCTTGAACCAACTTCCAAACAAGAAGGTTGAGTGTTTGAACAAAGACTGTACTACTATCGTTAAAGGTACAGATCTATAAGCAAATCCATCACCCACTAATTCAAGCAACTAATTTACATTTGATCCTGATGTTGTTCTATTCTGAGTAGACTCAGAAACAGATTATATCACTCAAATCTTGCAAGGAAATCATTTTTAGAAATGGATCAATCAGAAATTTGGCAAAATGATAAATCGAAAAGCAATGATGTTGTCAAAATAAACTTAGACAGAATAATTTGTCTATAGTTGGAATTGGAACAGGTAATTCCCTCAAAGCATGAAACCTGCTTGATCTTCAATTCCCATTTTACATCTGGTTAGCACATTCCTAATGAAACAAGTAGATTTTCTTGCACTGTATGCTTCAATATCATATACACGGACATCTCTATCAAAACAAAGTTTTTGCATGAGTTCTGTAAAAAGCGAACTGAGAGATGAAATGCTGTATAATTCAGTCAGGACTGCAGCAATATGGATCTCCATTGACTTCATAGCAGCTCACTGTTTGGTCTACACTGCTGAGAACAATTTGGTTAGTTGCAACTTTTATTCTTATAGGCAAAAGACTTCAGAGCAGAATTAGGTCATAGGGTCATTCAAGGCCAGAGAGAGAAATCACGTGACCCAGTGCATCTCCTATTTCCGGACTCCTTACCACACACAGCCCACTCGAACACTCACATTAATTCAGTACCCAGAATTGGATGAATAACTTTATATAGGATTGTCAAAACCTCAAATTTTTTACTCTACTCTTCTATTTATATAGCCCATTGAAAGATAAGTTTCAGCATAATAGACAGAACAGCCAGAGCTTTGTCAGACAGCTGAACACAGTCTGGTCATTCATATTATTCAACCAACCCTGTGATGCATTGGTAGTGTCCCTATCTCTTAACCTGTAGGCCAGGGTTCACACCCCAACTGTTCCACAAGTGTTTAATAGCATTTCTGAACATGTTGATTGGAAAATATCTATACAACTAACTCTTTGGAGTTCTTGTGGGGCATTGGTAATGCCCCTGAGCAAGGAGGCTTAGGTACAACCCTACCTGTTCCAGAGATGTGTCATTATATCACTGAACAGGATGATTAGAAAATGTTTATGTCACCAATTTTGTTTCTCTCAACCTGGTCCTATGCAGTCTCTATCCAGAAACAGCAAAATGTCATTTCACAAGCATCAGATACAACAATTCACAAGCACAAATAAGAACATCTTGAACTATCAGTGGCATAATCTATTGCTGTATGAGTCCTGGCTTCACACCAACGCTTAAAATGGAAATGTCCCAGCAATTAGTATCAACCATTTTAGCCGCAATAATGTGCAATATTTATTTGCACAAGGGCAGGAATTCAAATTTAATCTTGAAACTTGAGAATTTTAAATTCCCAATTCAAAATTTAGAGATAAACACAATGAAGATTTTGGACTGCCATAAAAACTCAACAGCTTCACCACTATCATTGAGGGAAAGAAACTAGTCATTCTTGCCTGGTCTGGTCACTACCAACAGGATTGGTTTCATTTTCTTCTTCTGATACTAGCAGAGACACTTAGTAATATTCAGAATGTTACTGTTTTCACTAGAAAACCCGTCAACACCAGATGAGCTAATCCTATTTGCCAATGAATCCAATGCTCTTTGCAAAGGTGTTAGGACTCTAGGAGCATTAGGATAGAGTAACCAATGTGATTTCCAACACTGTATTACTCCTAGTTGTTATCAATGAATTACAGGTTTATTGTTATTTTTCTGTCCCACAATGACTTTCACATAGAGGATGGGAAATAAGTAAAGGCTTTGCTTCCAATGCCTCTATCTTGCGATTGAATGAAAACACATTCACAATTAACAGTCTACCTTCCTTCTCTTCATAGAAAACTCACCCACAGACTGTCAATTCAACACCCACCCGCATCAAAGAAAATGACCTAAGAGAATGACGAAGAAAAACATTGGTGTCAAATCTTTGACATGCTGTTGTTGTCCTGCCTGCTGGCCTGTTTCATGTCTTCTGTGCAAAAAAAACGTAATTTCATTCCAACTTTAGAAAGCATTGTCAGAGTTGTTCCCTAACAATCTGATTATGCCTTTTATATTTTCATGCACTCCAAACAGTGACAGTACTGAATGATCAAGCAACGTATATGGATTATAAAAATCTTTCTCACTGTGGAAATACTTCAATTGATTGACTGGGGCTTTCAAGCAGCTTTACATTTGCTGCCAACTGCAGCCCTCAAAGTCTGTCAACTCATCTCAGCAAAGCCAAATGAGAAGACAAGGAACAGGACCTGAGTACAACTTCAGAGTCCGTGATATTCAAACATTTCTCTGTGGAAAACATGAAGCTTAAAAATTCCCAAGCCTGGGTGAAGAGATTTCAATCACCACTGGGGCAATGCGAGCTCTAAACACAATGCATGGAGTTTTTTAGTGGGCTAATGCCTTTGCTTGTGCAGGACGGTGAGAGAGTGACCAAGGGCAGACATGACTCAGAACACACCTTAGCTGTGCTATCTTAACTTCTTACTCCAGGGCAACCAGATCTTGAAAATTGGAACATTGTTCAAGAGTGGGACGTCCCATATAGAAGCATATTGTGAGAGGGGCAAAGCTTCCTAACCTTCTCCCATCCTCACAAAGGTCTCAGTGATTAACACAATCTCTCCTGGGCCTTGCAGTCATTCAATGAGATCATGGCTGATCAGGTTATGGTCTCATCCCCACTTTCCTTATCTGCTTCCTATAACCCTCAACTCCCTTGTCTTTCAAAAGTCTAACTCAAGTATCTTCAGGATTGTATATGTTTTTGCAAGACCTCTCATTCTTCTAAACTCTCATGAGTACATTATGTTCTTATTTGCTGGGAGATCCTTACAATTATATATCTATTTAATGCTGTATAGCCTTGCCCACAGGAATTATATTGGGAATACAGGGACCACTTATTACAATGGATGAAAAATCATATAACCATACTTTCAATGGGTTACTTCCAGTGACTCCCCCAGAATTAAAGCACCACTTCAAACAATTATCCTTCTTTTGCAAAGTCAGAAAATGCAATAACTAATCACAGATAGAAAATACAGAGGAACCTTGATTAGCTGAACGTCAAATATCTGAATTTTGGACTATCTGAACAAGATCGCAAGGTCCCGATGCTTGGCTAAACTGTGTTTTCTGGCATTCAATTATCTGAACATTCGATTATCCAAACAAAATACTCCCCGCCCTTGTTGTTCGGATATTGGAGTTTCCACTGTATAAATTGCCAATGAATCCAATGTTCTTTGCAAGGGTGTTAGGACATCTAGGAACATTAGGATAGAGTAACCAATGTGATTTCCAAAACTGAGTGAATCCTAGTCATTATCAATGAATTACAGGTTTATTTATTGGTTTTAAGAAGTTTCTATTATGGAATTCACTGTTATCTAATCACATGGTCTTATAAGCTAGTCATTAAACATCCAAAATGACTTAATGGTAAACTTGATATCACATTGTAATTTTTTTTGAAGAGTACTTTGGGGTCAGAGCTCAAAAACTACATCATTCATTTGAACGTAGACTCAAACTTCGCTCACAATTCTGTGTCTTCTCGTTAGCATAGGAATGGGATCAGTCCCTTGGATCTGTTCCACTATTCATACAGATTATGGATGATCTTTAGCTTAACCCCATCTATTCCATAGAAACTCAATGAATTACCAGTATTGAAATTTTCGACTGACCAAGCTTCAATAGCTTTTTTCTTGCTTTTTTCTGCTTTCACATCTGCAGTTACGGTAGAAGAACCATATGTAGCTACTTTGATTTAATTTAGATTAGATTACTTACAGTGTGGAAACAGGCCCTTCGGCCCAACAAGTCCACACCGCCCCGCCGAAGCGTAACCCACCCATACCCCTACATCTACATCTACATCTACCCCTTACCTAACACTACGGGCAATTTGGCAATTGGCATGGCCAATTCACCTGACCTGCACATCTTTGGACTGTGGGAGGAAACCGGAGCACCTGGAGGAAACCTTAGGAAATTTAGGGAGGAAGAGAAGCAACCAGTTGCTACTGCCATTTCAGGGCATATTTGTGCCCATCCATATATTCATGTGTGCATGTTTGAACATTATATAGTGCCAGGAATTTGCTTAGTCATGCTGCTCATGCTCACTGGGCTCCGATAAAGGAGATACCAAAGATCATTACCATCCCTGGAAACCACATATAAGCATAACTCACTGTCTTTGGGAGAGAAGGGAAAATAAACAAAACATTGAAACTGTTGGAATTCCCTATAGGACCCTCTGAGTCTGAATTCTCATCAGAAATTCCTATTGGGGTTTTTACAAAACCTACCCTAAATATCTGGCAGAAACTTTCGCTGAAAGAAAAACAATATGTACTTGTCTGACCCAGTCAATGTCTTGGTTCTCTGCCAAAGCTTGAGCTCTCTAGCATGACCTCACCCCAACCACCAACCCCCTCCCCAATTCTGTTAACGTATTATAGGAAGCGGTTTTGTCAGTTTAAAGATGGTCCCTCCTAGTGTCAGCAGCTTTCTCAGAAATCAACCTGCAATTCTCCTAAAGTTAGATTGCCTAAACCAGAAGGGGCCCATTGGGTGCTGGTAGTAGCCACAATTCCCCAGACAAGGAGTTTTATACTATGTTCAAATACACACATTCAGCTGCATAACTCAACGGTCAGTCCAGAGACCACAGTCTTATGCAAGTTCTCAGGGTCTAACTGTGCTTTGCAATAGCTATCAGTGAAAGCAGCTGCTGTTTTGTGAACTGCAAATAACAGCTGCCTGAGCCATGGTTTTATTATGTAATTGGTAACAAAGGAATTGCTACACTTTTAGTGATCAGAAAATAGGCACCGATAACTGATTACTTGAACCACGACAAACCACAGTTGTGATCTTTGTATGGATGTAATGACAGGTAAAGGTGGGTACTTGAAAAGAAAGAATTTGGGGAAAGAGTGGGATGAATCTTGCAAAGAATTGGAACACAAGCAGGACAAGCTGAATGTTGTGCTTCTGTGCTGCATGAATCTATGGAATTGTCTTTAGCCAGGTTTATGCTAATCTGAGACAAAGCTAAAGCCAGGGAGTAACAAAGTGGCACACTATTTAAGGTGTTCTGTCATGGTCAGGTAGCAATTGGATTTCTTGCAAATATGTCAGCCTGCAAGTGAGGCTCCCCATGTCAGTCCAGATAAATATCAAGAAACTCCACATGAGAGACTAATCTATGACATGTATCTCACTATTCTATCCAGGTTCCAGATGGAGACTGTGCATACTGGTGTTCTGTGACAGTACAAGAGGGGTCAAAAACACCTTAGCAATAGGGAACAGTAAATTCTTTTGCTTAAACAAACCATACCTGAACTAAAACTGAGATAACTACAAAGTAAGAAAGAGAAAGTGTTACCATTCGGGTGCACTGTGCCACTGGATGGATGAGCGACATTTTAACACCAGTGGTACATCACAGGTTTTGTGTTTCAGATCTCGGCTCTCAGGGAAGTAGAATGAGAAAGGCTCAGAAACATATCCAGAGGGTCAAAAAGATGTACAAGTCATGGGTCATCCTGACCATTTACAGGTATCATTTCTTTGAAAATGTGAAGGTGTTTGGAAGTAATCATAGACCTCCCTACCATGCCACCTACTCTCAACCGATTCTGATCAAGAATTCATGACATGGAAGGGACTATATATAAGTGGAGTAGCAATCAACAGCAAGTTTCACTGTATCTACGGCTGTTTGGCATTTAATGACATTTTTCTGGTTGTTGCTTGGTGACTTCATAGCAACAGCTCTGATTCAGATCCAAGAAAGTGACAGACCTGGTCTCAAGTTTGGCTCTCACTTTCCAGCATAAATCAAGCAAATGCAGTTGTGTAACAGGGAGAAGCACCCAATTCCTGGAGGGGAGGGGCCCTGATTTGGTTTACTCCAATTTTAAATCACAGGCCGAGATGACACCTCTCAAGCCAGCCATCCTTTCTGAATTTGTCAATGGGGTCACAATTGCTTCCTTGGCTTTAAATTTCAAAGTGAATCTTTGACTGGATGAATGGTAGTGGTTTCTTACTGACGCTGATTCCGCTACATTGAGCTTAGCCTTGGGTGGGGCATGGTGCCTGCAAGAGCCCAAAATCCTGCTGCTGCTATGGGCCAGGCAAGGGTTCTGTAAATGAAGCCTTGTCTGGATAAAATCACTTCCGGTCTGTTACTTGGATACCCACCTCCTCCCTCAACTAAGTTAAGATCTCGACCACCACTGGATTACACAGTGATTCTGTAATTACACAGTAAAATACCTTTGGCTCTGAATTTCAAGGAGTATTTTAATACATGTATTTTTGTCAATAGCACCCCTTCCACGTATATATGGTTTCCATTCAGTGGAACCCAAACATTACATTGTTTACTGTCATTTGATGTAGGCAGTGGTGTATGTGGGTTCATGTGTGGTGGGCCCCATCATTTTCTGCTCACCCTCTGTGTGCTATTGTTGGTATACTGCCTGCTATTGTGTTTGTTAGGTTTACCACGTTGCATGTCACTTTGTGTTTGATGTCACAGGCTGACATGAGTTGCTGTGCTAAGGACGAACATGTTGGTTGCTGTTCTATTGCTATCATGTTGGGATTGGTACTGCTTAACTGCTGATCTGTTGGTTTCAGTAACAGAAATACCTGAATCTAGGGAACTATAAAGTGCTTTTATGCTGGCCATCAACATACGAGATCCTATCTGTGACTGGCATGTGACAATATATGGGCATCAGTAAAACAGTAACAATCTCAAGATGGGAAAAGTAGTCATTTATTTTCGATTCATACAGACAATGTGACTGGCTCCATTCTGAAAGGGGTTTTCCACCGGGTGCCCAATGTTTCCATCTATTTCCTGTGACAGACCACATTACACTTGGAAATTGTAGTTCTGGAATACATTAGGTCTCCCGATTATCATTTTAGAACAGAACTGGATGGAGACTGCGCATAGACAAAGCAAGCCAACTTCTGTTAACTTTCCTCTTCAAAGACCCACAAAAATCATTGCAGTCACTGTAATGTCAGTACCTTCACTTTCCACAATCATGACCTCTCTCCCCTCATTTTCAACTTGCCTGCCCTTCCCCTCGATCAGCCAACAACTTACCCTGCTCTCAGTCGCTTGCCTCAATTTTGAGGCATTGACCCAACACCCGTTTGGCTACGTGCCACTCACCTCTTGAGTTTAAAGGAGACAGGGACAGTTTACCACTGGATCAGAGAGACAGCTGTCCCAGTCCACCAGTCAGGCAGCCAGAGGTCAAAGCCAGGTCCTTTTGGGGAAAGAAAACACAACCACAAGCTTCAAACATGCTCAGGAGTTTGACGGCCATTTTCACACATGCAGAGCAAATGTCAAGTAGTTCCAGCAAGTCTGAGCATGATGACATTCATATGAACACACTCACCAGATTCCACAAGACGCTGCTTCAAAACAATATTTGTATATTTCGAGACTGTGCCTGACTGATATGTTTGCATTAACTGCATTACATCTGACTGCCTTTCATGTAAACAGTGCACAGGCATAGGAGCTTATGCAAAGTGGTCATGTTTTTCTATTTAAACATAGAACTAAAAATATAGTATACTCAATAGTCAGTTGCTCATTATTAACGGACTGTCACAGACAGAAATAAATGCCACTCCAAGGCTCAAACATGGCATGACCTGACCCTAGTCTATCCAAAACTGGAAAAACATCAGCATCAATTTCTGTTGGATAAACCTGTCAATTTAAAGCAACAAGAACAAGGAAACAAGTCCAAATCTGCATTGAGCACAGGAATTTTCTGTGTCCCATTTTCATGAGCTTGGAGACAGAAAAGCATTTTCTTACTCGTTATATTGGGCATTTTGGGAATCCTGCTGGATTGGGTAAGAGATTCATGTCAATGGCGAATACCAATATTGTACCTTTAGATGTGTAATCAAGATACTTAGAGCCAGAGTGAAGAATTTTGCTTTGTGCCTATTCCACTCCCAGTTGAGCTGTGTTGAATGTAGATAGTTCAGAGCATTGCGGTATCACTTTTGTAGGTGACCAGAAATACTGGAGGGGGATAGGTCATGCAAACAGTTCCACCACTTGAATAGCCATTTTTGGATGCAACAATTAAAGCATTGCAATGAGCCACAAACAATAAGTGTGTTTTTGAATACTTTCTGGCAGGAAACCAAAGACAGTTTGAGGCTGGTCCTGTCAGGTGGTCCAACCTGTCCGCTTGACATCAAGGTGTCAAAGTTCATTCGTCAAAGATGAGAAGGAAGAAAAATAAACAATAAAAAGGGCAAAGAAATGTTTAAGACACTTGCTGCCAGATTGCCTTTTAGACCTTTTGTGACTCCCAACATCCTTGCCAACACAAGTCCATTGTCTTTGCAAAGCTTGTTTCCATCATCCACTGGTGCCACAGCTGATACAGGGTGAACGTCTTGTGTTTCTTCACCATGGTGTTCATGGTGAGCAGTGCCAAATGAAAACAAATAAGCTTAGAAAACTTTTAGCACTTAAAAGTTCTCGCTTTGACCAAGGCCTTTTCCATTTTAAACCACTTCCCACAACACCCACCCACTCTTTGCCCCACTCTTCACCAGAGTTTGGTTCAGAAATTTGGCAGAAATAATACACAGAGAGGATGAAATATTCCGTTGCCCACCAGTTGAAGAGCTGACAAGGGATATGCAGCATCTTGTGGAGAAAAACTCACTGAACATTCTGCCAATCAGGCAAATTTGAGGTTCCCAATGGGCATCAATCCATAATCACATCCTGTGCAGCAGCAGTCCCTACTGAGAGGGCTGACCAGCTAAGCAGAGGCTGCAGTTGCTGCTGGGAAAGCAAACCAGAAGTGCAAGGATCCAGGGGGTAGGGCTAGTGATATTTTGACGAGGGTGCAGTTAAGGGTTTCTAGGGTCTCGGTGGATGGAGAGAGGAAGGCAGCGAATCAGAGGCAGGTGGCTTCAGTGGCCAGCCCCTGTTTCATCATGTTTGTGCTTTCAGCAAGCACTGACTGCTTTTGATTGTGGCCTACCTCCACCATCCCTCTAAGTCAAGCAGCCAATAGTCTTCTTGCCTCCAGAAGGATACTGGTCAGCAGACCCACGTGAAGCTGACTTACTCCCAGCAACAGTGAGCTGAGACCCTTAAGTGGTCATAATTGACCTCTGAAAGGCCTGAGTGAATGACAGCACAGGGAAGTCAACCATGGACCCATTCACCCAGGATTTAATTCTATCAGAGACAGGAAGGCATTGGAGACCACCTCCATCACTTGGCTTGGTGAAATGCCCTTCCAGCCTCCTACCTCAACTCTTCCCGGACCAGAAGGTGCGACCTATCTGGGAGCCCTCAAATTTAATGCTCCCATGTTAACACTGTTATTGACATAATAGGTTACATGCAGAACTACAAGATTCCCAGGTATATTTTCCTTCTTCACCATTGCATCTTTGAAAATTGCATTGCTTTCCTGAGAACTGCACTTTTTAAATTTATTTAATAGACTGATAATTAAGACAGTGAGGAATTGGGGAGCAGAGCAGGAAGAGGCCCTCTACTTACAGAATACAAAAGCAAATTTAAGAGGACAGTCATGACTGACTCAATCTAAATTTTACCACAGTTTATCTGAGCTTTCACCTGATGTGTGCTTTCAGGAATTAATTCAGGTTTCCCAGTTTCACAACATGGCGACCAGTACTATTTTCTGTAACAGAATTGGTCATCTAATTTGTTTGCACTGGCTTGACTTTGGAAGGGTAGTTTTAAAGTAATCTGGCTTATGTTTCAGACACTTCAGTACATTCTCACCCCAGTCATGTAGCTACTTCACACATCCTATGTTGCATTATAATATTTAACCATTAGTCAACCATACAGTACAGGTCATTCTGCTATAACATATGTTTTGTCCATGAGAAATGACTGTAACGCAATTGACAAATAGGAGACACTGTTTCTAAAGTACAAACTTTCAACATGTGTGTTGGCTATAACGAGATTGCATCATCAACATTTTAAGTGCTATTTTTCTTGTGTGGTTTTTATATACCACACGGTCACACAAGAACATGACCATCATGTTATAGAATAACTACCTGTAATGATTGAGTAAGAGCATCAGGACCCTGGACCAACCTTGCAATGATGCCCAGTCTCTCTTCAGCCCAAACTGATAGTGTGGCATCAAACCACATGACAAAAGATGGGATAGCTACAAGCTTCACTGAATAGAAAATTGGGCAGCACTTAGGATCAGTAAACAAATTTGAGATTGTTTGCAGAAGAGAAGATTTCAAAAAATAATTTTTCAAGAAATTGTCAGCAAAGTTTTGAGTCCAGGTTGCAGCCAAAAAATGCTATAGAGCTGCTATAATAAAGAAAACATCTCTGGACAGAAGACTCTTCCAGAGAAACCAGCAGTACATTGTTTTTTATTCATTCATGGGATGAGATGTCACTGACCAAGTAGTATTTAGTGCCCAATCTCTAATTGCCCAGACAGCAGTTAAGAATCAACCACATTGCTATGGGTCTGGAGTCACATGTAGGCCAGACCAGGTAAGGATGGCAGTGTCCTTCCCTAAAGGACATAAGGAACCAGATAATCAACAACAGTTCCATGGTCACCATTAGACTCTTAATTCCAGATTTCATTTTTTACTTAATTCAAATTCCACCATCTACCATGGTAGGATTTGAACCAGGTCCCCAGAATATTGTCTGGTCTCTGGATTAACAGCTCAGTGACAATACCAGTAGGCTATTACCTCCCCTGTAAGCTCCAAAAAGCTATTCATGGCCAATAATATTATGGTAAGGCAGTGTCTGCTGCCACTGGAGCTGCAGGTAAACTGTGCATGCATTCAGAAATGTATTTATCACCCAGAAGTATGCATGTGCATGGTTCCACATCCTTTACATCTTAGTGTTGTGCATAAAGTTCACACTCTGCATGTGCACACAATAGGCACAATATTGGAATGGAATCAGGCATGGGTGGATGGTGGAAGGGTGAACAGCACAGACAGGGCTGAGGGGGTAGAGAATGGATGGACCAGATAAACAATGGATGGGTGGGGAGGGAGGAGAGAAAATGGACTGAAGCTGTCCTGCTAGATCTGTTTCTCCCCCCGCATCACCAACCCAGACCAAGCTAACCAAATCCCCCATCTGATCTACTCCCTCCACCCGACATATCCCAACTACCCACTTTGATGTCACTACCACCCCAGCCTGATTCCTGCCCCATCCCCTGGTCCAACCCTACTCCCCTCTCTATTCATGGTTGCATCCATTAATGTCCATGCACACGTTTGCTGGGAGTAACATGTATGTTCCACAGTGTCTATAAATGCAGCCAGAGGAGAAACAACATCTCAAATAGCAGTAAGAACAGTAAAAGCCCACTTGCAACTAAAGGGTTAAATCTAAATTGTGTAGCTACATAGAGAATCTGATTATTGGACAAGCAAAACAAATGTTATTCCTTAAGAGATGGAATAAATAAGTTTCACTCCCAACCAAAAAACAAGGCTCAGGAGCAAAGGTGAGAGTTAACAGATTTGACTATTCAGTCAACAACAAACTTTAGGTCCAAGATTAAAGAAAAGATTGAAAAAGGAGAAAATATCTGGAATAAAAATCATTAATGCTCTTCAAAGTATCAGACAGTGAAGTTACAGAAGTCTTTAACCAAAAGAGAAAATGCTGGAAAATCTCAGCAGGTCTGGCAGCATCTGTAAGGAGAGAAAAGAACGGACATTTTGAATCTAACTGACCCTTTGTCAAAGCTCCCTTTGACCCTTTGATAAAGGGTCAGTTAGATTCAAAACGTCAGTTCTTTTTTCTCCTTACAGATGCTGCCAGACCTGCTGAGATTTTCCAGCATTTTCTGTTTTGGTTTCAGATTCCAGCATCTGCAGTAATTTGCTTTTATTTTTTACAGAAGTCTTTATTATTTTAATGGTTTGAACAGTAAATTCAAAGTTTTATTGAACAACCAAGGAGTTTATTGAGTTTATCCTTTAAAAGATGTGAAATTGGAATCTGATCAAATGGTGTCAAATTCAGTGCTTCAGATGCAGAGAAAAATCTGCATGAATGACAATACAGCAGACATATTTGATACAAACATAAAAAAGCCAGCCAAAAAACATACAAAATCACTAATAAAAAATATACAGTATATGTTGTCAAATGATGTAACCTAAAAAAAAACTCATTTGAGAACCTCTAAAAATCCATTAACGAATATTCATGATAGAAGTAGGAGCTTGGAGAGGGGTGTTTTATGTCAGAGCTTCAAGACCCTGGAGCAACCTGGTGATGATATCACAGAAAAACACAGCACTGAGCATAAATATCACTGTGTGGGCAAAGTTAGGACACTCTAGAATGAGAGATAACCTTGAGAGCACATAGACATGAATGCACCATGAAGCTAGATTAGTCCTTATATAATGCCATCATAAGATCAGAATCTGGCATAGCTATGATTACTATTTATAGCAGTATTTGTTATTAATGTATAATAAATAGTGTTACATTGAGGACTAAGCCTGAAGACCATTGTGACTTTGCCTTCGTCTCGAATAGCATGTCTTGAAACCAAAATCACAGGATAAAAGAATAACAAAATCTAGAATTCTAGTTGGAATTGTTAACTATTTTTCATAACATGTTTTTACATTTACTTATAATATGGAGTTCATGATCTAACTTGTGTACGGATTTTTGAAAATGCATGACTGCAGATAAACAGACATTACTCACTGATTGCGCACTCTAGTGATTTTATGCTTCCATATGGTGTTACTTGGAATTTATTTTACATTTTACCACAATGCCTTAGAAATGAGTAAGAGGAAGTCAAAACTTTTCAAGTGCATCCGAGTGAACAGAATATACAGAATAAGTTGAGTATATGATTTTATTCATTTTTATCCATTTCATGCTTTCAAATAATGTTAGCACCTCCAGTTTAAAATTCTCATACTTGATCTTAAATAGCCTCTAACTTCTTTATCTCTGTCACTGCTTACAGTTGTCTAACGTACTTGGGTTTCTCAAATTCTTGCCTCTCATCTCTCCTTAAGATTCAGCACTCCACCTCGAGTAGCAATGTGCTCAGCTACCTAGAACTAAAACTTTGGAAATCCCTCCTTAAACTTCTCCATCTCCCTCCCAGAATCTTGAAATTTAGTAAATTGTTCCTAGGCCTTCAAGGATTACATTTTGAGGGAAGGTTATATCAGCTAGGCTCATCTTCCATAGAATATAGAAAGTTAGAGGGTGACTGTATTGAGAAATTTAGGATTCTAAAAGGAACATGAAAGGCTACACAAAGAAAAAATATCCTTCACTATTGGGAGAACATTAAGTGAGGCACATAACCTTCAAATCAGAGGCAGTGAGAAAGTGGGAGCATGGAACATGTTCCCACAAATAACAGATGATGCTATCTCAATTAATCATTTTAAATCTGGGACTGATAATTTTTTGCTAGCTAAAGAATATAGAGCTGAAGCAGCTAATTGGGATTAAAATTCAGTTCAGCTCATTGGATGGGGGGATAAGTTTGAAAGGCCAAATGGCCTTTTCTTCAGTTCATGTTCTTTAAAACCTACTTCCTTGATCAAGCTTTTGGTCATCTGCGTAATATATGGCATATGTCAAATTTTGTTTGATAACACTCTTGTTATAAGACATGTTACTAAGGGAACAGTGTTATATAAATACAAGCTGTTTCCATTTCTCATTTTGATTTGGACTTCATCATTCTTTTACTAAAAGTTTTGATTTTTACTCCCAATTTTCCACATGCTTAAAGTTTAGTTGCTCTGCTTGCCCGGATTTGTTGGCTAATTGGTTGGCTGGCTATCATTGCTGACATCCTTTACAGATTACACCCGATTATGTGATCGTGTTGCTTCCTGGTTAGATGTTCTACACTCAAATAGAATATAGTGTCACTGTGACTTATCAGTCCAGAACCTGCAAGCTCTTACAAAGTAAGGTTGGTAATGTTTGAATTTAAAATATCAGCAAGCTGAAAGAAAAGGAAATCTGTGATTGCGAGGACAGTACATGTCAAATAAATAGATTCAAAATAAGCTGAATGTCTAAATAGACAACCTCCATGCCATAGCATGTCCTACTTATCTGCAATAATAAAAAGATCACATAAAACCTCTTTTATGACAACCTCCAGCATTAAAACCGAGGGTAAATGCTTTCCAAATTCAGGATCATCTGTGATGCATAATGATCATATTTCAAAAGAAACTTTGCTTCATTCTCTGGTAATTTCATTATTATATATTTCAATCGCTCATAGTGTGCAATTATCAAGGACATACTGTGAAGGAGGTGAACTAATAACAGCAGAAGGAACAGAATAGAACAAGTAAGCACTATGAGGTTCTGTGATTATAATAATATCAAAGAAATGCAATAAGGTTTTCCTTTTTGAAATTCCATATAACATGGGTAAAGCCTTTTCAGAAAAGGCTTCTCGATGCAGTCTTTTCTTCTTTCCCTCTTCTTGGAAACTGAAAACCAGTAATCCCTTAAGAATGCAGCACAAATCAAAAGCTCAGGGTGAGATTAGCCTTGAAGAAAGGGTGAATTCTACAGTAGGCCCCTCAACACAATTCTAATGAATGGTGTATCATTACAGCTCCACATGGCATAGTGCTGCTGACCAAAGACAGACTGTGCTGAAGTGAGGTAAAAGGATATGTGGGAACAGTTTGTGGAGTCAGGGTACCGTGCATAATCAGTGACCAAATAACTCTGGCTTAACCCCTTCACCCATAAATGCTCATTTACAGGAACTAAGACAAGAGCCTTCATGACTACAAATTCCTTTCTATGACAGTGAGAGACCTCAAGTGTTCCTTCCAGCACGGGGACACTCTGACTTTCTGCTGTGGCTGAACCAGGCCTGACCTCAGTCTCACTGAACTTGAACTATAGTTCAAACAACTCAAAACACTGAACCACAGGGAAGAGTGAGAATTTGGCTCTATTCCCACATTTGTGGCAGCTCGTGTTTTCAGTTTTCAAATTAGACCTCTGCCATTTGAAATGAAAAATCTGAGCTACTGTACATCTAATCAAGTCAGTCGAGCTCAGAGAAAAGCAAATCTTTGAACTCAATATCATGATTATTGGAGGAAGCAGCTGGACAATCCCTCTGAAGATTCAGCGTGATCATGTATTCAGTATTTGTTACTGTTGAAATTATTTCAGGAAAGGTATTCTCAGCCATTTCTTATGAAGCTGCATGTTCTGAGCTAATAAGTTCCAGAAAAATAGAAGAGGTAGAGTCATAGCAAGAAAAACCTAGAAAGCAGCTTAACCTTAAATAAAGGTTAGGGAATGCTGGAGACTCGGCATTTTTGCCTTGTTTTTTTTTTCTTTGATGAATACAGGAATGTCCAGAATAAACAGAGTATTTGCAACATCTGTATTATATTGTTACTGGTCACCACACTCTCACTTCCTCACATTGCTGTCAGTGCACTCAGTCTAGCTGTTTACACACAGTCAGTGCCCACAATAACTCTTCAAATCTATAAAAATGACCAGTTTGAAGCGAATGAAAAACGAATCTGCACAGAAGAGTCTTCTCGTAAACAGACTTGAGAAAAGATTATTTTCTTATTTGGTGTTTAGTGGAATTGTAAATAGGAGAGCGCAGTTTGTATTTATAATCTTGCTACAAATAGCACATGGATGCCATCTTCTCTGATTGTTCCTGACAGTAAGTATGTAGTGGATATTAAACCTGGTCCCCAGATGTTGAATTTTTTTTCCCTTTTCCTCATATTGTTATGATTAAGTTATGCTGTGGTGTTCCTCATTACAGAAGCTGTGTGGAGGAACAGTTTGATCCTTGACAGAGATCTATCATAGCCATTGTAAAAGTAAATCCCTTAAAACAGGAAACCAAATTGCAATATTTCAGGGTGTTAAGCAGCTTCTAAAAGCAACTGAACAATTGTGTGCTCTGATTTACTATTGGCTGAACTGAGTATTGCACACAATTATTGGATCCCTATATATTTGAAATATGCAGCTTTTTGTCATTTTATATTGCCCTTATAGGCATTTAATGCAAAGTAGGTATGTTGTCATTCATTGCAAGGGGAATGAAATATAAAAGAAGAATGTCTTCCATGAGCTATACTGAGTAATGGTAGCACCACATCTGAGATACAGTATATAGTTTTGGCCTTCTAATCTAAACAAGGTAATAAATGCATTGGAAGCAGTTCAGAGAAGGTTTGCTTGACTAATTCTTTGAGATGATGATGGTTATCTTATGAGCAATGGTTGAACAGATTGGGTCTGTATCCAATGGAACTTAGAAGAATGAAAGGGGCTCTTTTTGAAATGATCTTTTTAAGATCCTGGGGTCACTATTTGGATAAATACATGAATAGGAAAGATTTGGAGGGATATGGAGCAAACACAGTCAAGTGGGACTAGTTTAGTTTGGGAACATGGTCGGCATGAAATGGTCGGATCAAAAGATCTGTTTCCATACTTTTTGACTCTATGGCTCTGTAACTCTCTGAGAGGGTGGTTGCCCAGAGGTTTGGTGCCCGGTTGGCCAATCTAGAATGAGGGGTCACAATTTAAAAAATTAAGAAATTACAATATAAGAGATGAATATCTTTTATTTCTCTCAGAGGATCAAGAGCTTTTGGTACTCTTACTCAGAATAGAGGCAGGGTCATTGAATATTTTCATGGCAAAGGTAGATCAATTTTTGACTAACAAGGGCTTATGGCTATCAAGGGCTGGTGAGAATGTGAAGTAGAGGCCACAATCAGATCTGCAATGATCTACCGAATAGTGGAGCAGACTTGAAGGGCCAATTAGTCTTCTTCTGCTCCAACTATGTATATTCATACATTTGTATGTAGTTTACTCAAAAAGTCACTGTTTGGACAGAAGACCAGAATGATATACCAGGCCATGTTTTCCACCACTAAGGTGTAAATATATTTTTCTTGCAGCTCTTTATGAGACCGAAAATAGTGAAGCAAAATGATCTTTCAACAAAAAGATTTCATTTAAAACAATTCTGTTCATGGGAATACTCAAAGTCTGACCAGTATTCACCTGCAGAAATGGTCCTCGGACACTTTTCAGGCTGCTAATGAGCCAATTCACTGGTATAAAAGTTTGAATGTTTGCAAATTCCACAATGGAATGTACATTGCAATGTAAAAATAAAATAACCTTTGTTTTTGTCCAGGAGAACAATCCATGAGAAGAAAACTTTTGGGATGAAATATCAGGCCATATCGTAGAAACATAAAAACGTAGGAGCAGGAATAGGCCTATCATTCCTTCAAGCCTGCTCTGCTATTCAATATGATCACAGCAGATCAGCCAACTCAGTATCCTCTTCCCATTTTCTCCCCTTACTGTATGATCCCTTTAGTCCTAAGAACTATATCTAACTCCTCCTCGAAAACATTCAATGTCTTGGCCTCAACCTCTTTCAGAGGCAGAACTTCCATCAACTCACCATTCTCTGGGTGAAGAGATTTCTCCTCATCTGAATCCTAAATAGCCTTCCTGTATCCTTAACCCAATCCTCCAGATGAGATCTCACCAAGGCCTTGTACAATTGCAGCAAGAAATTACAGAGAGACCATTATGTAAAGCAGCAATATTTCTGTGAGACAACAACATAGTGGTAAAAGATCATTGTTGTCACTAGAACAATAGCCAGCTGGTTAACATCAGGGGTTATGAACTCAATTTTTGACATTATTCTGCTTCTTCTACTGTAAATTTCTGGACATTTCTCTCCTCATTGGAATTTAACAAAGCTATTACAATTATCCCTGCACTCCACTGCTGACTAGAAGTTGCTCATATTGAAAGTGATGGTGCTGGGCTAAAGTTCAGTCAGGAAATTTGAGTTAATTCAGGCTGTGGATAGAACTTTAAACTAAATAGTAAGGGTGGGTACAATCACACGGAAAGCTCTGGAAAAATTTAAAGGGAGCAGAGCTTAGCAGAGATTATTAAAGTTTCCAGAACAAGTAAGAGGACAGAACGAAATAAAAGTTATCAGAAATCTAACTTCAGATGCAACAGATAAGGGGACACCTATGAGAAGGGGGGGGGAGACAGTCAATACAGGACTAAGGGTGTTGTACTTAAATGTATGCAATATATGAAACAAGGTAAATGAGCTCGTATTACAGATTAAAATTGGCAGGTACAATGTTGTGGGAATCACAGAGAGGTGGCTGGGAATTAAACATCCAAGGATGCTCATACTATTTATAGGACATGCAAATGGACAGAGGGGCAGTCTTCCCTTGTTAGAAAGAAATGAAATTAAATCAATAACAAGAAGTGATATAAAGTTGGAAAGCATAGCATCTATGTAAGTAGAGTTGAGGAACTGCAAAAGCATAAAAAAAGAGTTGTGTACCGGCCTGGAGAAGAAAATTAATCAGGAGATAGAAAAGGTATGTAAAAAAGGCACTTTTATAACAACCTTAGGGGAATTCAATATGCAGGTGGACTGGGAAAATCAGGTTGTTAACAGATCTCAAGCAAAGGAATTTGTGGAATATCCATTAGATGATTGCTTTTGGAGCATCTTGTAGTAGAGTCCACTAGGGAATGGCCAATTCTGGATTTGTGGATGTGTAATAAGGCAGATTTGATTAGGGAGCTTAATGGGAAAGAACTCCTCGGGACAGTGATCAAAATATGACAGAATTTACCCTGCAGTTTGGGAGGCAGAAACTGGAATTAGATGTAATGGTATTACAATTGAGTAAAAGTGACTACAAAAACATGAGGGAGAAGATGGCCAGAGTTGATTAAAAGGGGAATCTGGCAGGGAGGTTGGTGCAGCAACAATGGCAGTAATTTCTGGGGGTAATTCAAGAGGCACAGCAGAAATCCATCCCAACAAAGAAGAAATATGCTAAGGGGAGGATAAGACATCATGGCTGGCAAGAGAAGTCAGGGATACTATAAAAGCAAAACAAAAAGCATATACTGTGGTGAAGATTAATGGGAAGCCAGAGGTTTGGGAAGCCTTTAAAAAAAGACAGGATAATTAAAAAAGCAGTAACAGGGAGAAGAAAATGTAAGAGAGAGGAAAAAATGGACATTGGACCATTAGAAATTGAGACTGGAGAAGTAGTAATGGAGAATGAAGAAATTGCATCTGTTTTAATTGTGGAAGACATTGGCAACATACCAGAACTTCAAGAGCGTCAGGGAGCAGAGGTGAGTGTAGTGGCCATCACTAAAGAGAAGGTGCTGGGGAAGTTGAAAGGTCTGAAGAAGGATAAATCAATCAGACCTGTCGGACTACACCCCAGAGTTCTGAAAGAGATAGCTGAGGGTTTGGAAAGGTATTGGTTGTGACTTTTCAAGAAACACTGGGGTCAGAGAGAATCCCAGAGGATTGGAAAATAGCTGATGTAACACCCCTGTTTATGAAGGGAGGGAGACAGAAGATAGGAAACTAGTCTGGTTAGTCTGACTTTGGTTGTTGGTAAGATTTTCAAATCTATTAATAACAATGAGACTGGAGAGTACTGCAAGTGCATGGTAAAATAGGACTGAGTCAGCAGAGGTTTGTCAAGAAGAGGTCATGGGTGATAAATCTGTTCAAATTCTTTGAGTAGGTAATGAGAAAGTTAGACAAAGAAGTGCCAGTGGATCTGATCTATGCAGATTTCTAGAAAGCTTTTGATAAGGTACTGCACAGGACACTGCCTAAAAGAAAAAGATCCATGGTGTTAGGTGCAATGTATGGGCATGGATACAGGATTTATTGACTGCCAGAAAGCAGCGAGTGGGGAAAAAGAAGTCCTTTTCAGTATGGCAGCCAGTGATTTTGGGGTCTGTAGGGGATAGTGTTGGGACCAAAACTATTCATATAATACATTAATGATCAGGATGAAGGAACTGAGTGCATTGTTGCTAAGTTTGCAAATGACATGAGGATAAGTGGAGGGACAGGTAGTATTGAGCAAGCAGAAATAATGCAGAAGGATTGGACAGGCTTAGAGGGTGGGCAAAGAAGTGACAAATGGAACACAATGTGGAAAAGCGTGAGGTTATGCACTTTGGTAGCAATATTAGAGGTGTAGACTATTAGAAACCTGACATACAAAAGGACGTAGTGTCCTAGTTCAGGTTTCTCTTAAAATTAGCATGCAGATTCATTTCACAGTTAGGAAGGCAAATACAATGCTAGCATTCACTTCAAGTGGGCTAGTATTCAGTAGCAAAGATGTACTGCTGAAGCTGTATAAGGCTTTGCCCAGACAATATTTGGAATATTGTGAGCAGTTTTGGCCCTGTATCTAAGGAAATATATGTTGGCATTGGAAGGTGTCCAGAATAAATTGACAAGATAGATCCTGGAGATGAAAGACTTGTCATATGAGGAGCAGTTGAGGACTCTGGGTCTGTATTTGATGGAGTTAAGAATGATGAGGGAGCTCATATTGAAAGGAATACGGAGAAGCCTGGAGAGGGTGGATGTGGAGATGCTTGTACTAGTAGGAGAGACTAGGACTCAAGGCCATAGCCATAGACTGAAGGGATGACCCTTTAAAACTGAAAGGAGGAATTTCTTCAGCCAGATAGTGGTAAATCTGTGGAACTCATTGCTGCAGAAGGCTGTGGAGGCCACGTCTTTGAGTTTATTTAAGTCAAAGATAGATTGTTGATTGGTAAGGGGGCCAACAGTTGTAGAAAAAAGGCAAGAGAATAGCTTTGAAAAATGTATCAGTCATGATCAAATGGTGGAGAAGACTCAATGGGCCAAATGGCCTAATTCTGCTCCTATATCTTATGGTCTTATGTAATTAAAGTTGCTGTGGTAACATGTACTTTTACAGCATGTTATATTCAGGAGTCATGAATAGTCATGTAAATAGTGCAATTTTCTTACCAGCAGATAGTTGACCAGGAATCTCTCTCATTCTTAACAATGCATGTGTTGGCACTCAGCCTTTTTTAGCCACATAATGAACACACCTTCCTTGGTTATCAAGTCCTGGAACCTACAGTTTATGTTGGAGAGGTAGGCACACTTACCCATGGTGCCGCAGTACCCCCACATATTGGAAGTAGAGCTGAACAATCCATAGACTAGAATCCATAAAATCCCTACAGTGTGGAAGCAGGCCATTCAGCCCAACAAGTCCACACCGACCCTCTGAAGAGTATCCGACCCAAAACTATTACTCTACATTTACCACTGATTAATGCACCCTAGCCTATGCATCCCTGAACACTATGGGGAAGTTAGCATGGCCAATCCACCTAACCTGCACATCTTTGGACTGTGGGAGGAAACCTGTGGAAACACAGGGAGAATGTGCAGACTCCACACAGACAGTCACCCAAGGCTGGAATTGAACCCAGGTCCCTGGCACTGTGCAGTAGCAGTACTAACCACTGAGCCACCATGCCACAAAGTGGTTAATTCATTGCTTTAACTCATGTTGCATTGTTCAGCTCATTTTTTTTGCTTCATTAGAAATATTATATAGAATATGTCCTCAACAATGAGAAAATGTTTACCCTGAATTTAATTTGTGTTGTATTTTTAAAAAACTTATCCAATGAAGATTGCAGTAGTGTACCCTTCCCCATATCAGGTAAGGTAATATAGATGGGGCCACACCTGAAACATCGACTCTCTTGTTCCTTGGATGCTGCCTGACCTGCTATGCTTTTCCAGTACCACCCTTTTCGAGGGTGAGTTAAAAGACAAGTAAAAGTGGCTAGTCATTGCAGAGTGAGTGCTCTTGTGTGAATGTAATATAATGATACATACAGTGTCCTGTTTATCACTCATTTACCTGAGTAGAATTACTTTTTTTTTAAATTGTAAAGTGAGTAGAAATGCTTAAGGGCAGAAGTTCACAAATTTAACAGAAGCATTCACTCAAATTATTTATTTCTTTATTTTTAATTTGCTTTTGCTTCTGCTGTTATTACTCGTCTTATGCAGGTAAAGGGATGGCTAGAAAACGGGAAGCCTGCAGAAATGAGCTAACGAGAGTCCAGAGACAATATATCCTTGTTAGGGTGGAAGGAAAGGCTGTTAGGTGTAGGGAATGTGGGATGACTAAAGAAATTGAGGGTTTGGTTAAGAAAAAGAAGGAAGCACATGTCAGGTATAGACAAGATAGATTGAATGAATCCTTAGAAGAGAATAAAGGGAGTAGAAGTATACTTAAGAGGGAAATTAGGAGGGCAAAAAGTGGACATGAAATAGTTTTGGCAAATAGAGTTAAGGAAATCCAAAGGGTTTTTACAAATTCATTAAGGACAAAAGGGTAACTAGGGAGACAATAGGGCCCCTCAAAAATCAGCAAGGTGGCCTTTGTGTGGAACCACAGGAGATGGGAGAGATACCAAATAGGTATTTTGCATCAGTGTTTACTTGGGAAAAGGACATGGAAGGTATAGAATGTAGAGAAATAGATGGTGACATATTGAAAAATGTCCATATTATAGAGGAGGAAGTGCTGGATATCTTGAATCACATAAAAGTGAATAAACCCCCAGGACCTGATCAGGTGTACCCTGGAACTCTGTGGGAAGCTGGGGAAGTGATTGCTAGGCCTCTTGCTGAGGTTTTTGTATCATCGATATTCACAGGTGAGGTTCTGGAAGACTAGAGGTTGGCTAACATGGTTTCACTGTTTAAGAAGGGTGGTAAGGACAAGCCAGGGAACTATAGACCAGTGAGCCTGATGTCGGTGGCGGGCAAGTTGTTGCAGGGAATCCTGAGGGACAGGATGTACATGCATTTGAAAAGGCAAGGATTGATTAGGGATAGCCAACATGGCTTTGTGCATGAGAAATCATGTATCACAAACTTGATTGAGTTTTTTGAAGTAACAAAGAGGATTGATGAGGGCAGAGCAGTAGACATGATCTATATGGACTTCAGTAAGGCATCCGACAAGGTTCCCCATGAGAGACTGGTTAGCAAGGTAAGGTCTGCTTCCATGCTGCACATCTCTATTACTCTATTTATCCATTTTTAAATTTTATTCAATTTGCACAGACCAAAATTCCATCTAACACTTTGATTAATGAATTGAAAACAGCTCAGTATTTCTAAAGAAGGAGTCTTAAGTCCTTTCCCACATCTCCAACACTGGTCTTTACTATATGGATTGTTATCGTGTCTTTCACAACATGGTTTGGCTGTAATGCAGTTGGTGAATTGGGGAATGATGTTTTTTTAAAATACAAACTCCTGTGGTTATTATTCAATTCCATCCATGGCACTAGGTGTCACGGTGCACTGAGATTTGGACTCATGTCAACATCACATGATCAGTCAGCTTGCTCCTTTTGTGCAGTACTTAGTAATTTTTTAGTCCTGTTTTTTGCAAATCTTGCCATATTTGTTATAAATAAAGTGTTAAATTTATTGTACTATTCTATTAAAATATTTAATTTCAACATTTACTTCGACCGTGCTATCATTTGTGTTAAGCTAACTACTATTTTTAATTCAATTATTACCGATATTTTTGGGGGCCCACCCCAATCCTGTTTTTCCCGTAGGCCCCTATATTTCTACTGTGCGATTTTCTATAACACAAGGATGTACAAGAATGCAACTACCGCGTTATAGAACAGACCGTACCTCCTTTCCTTCAGATCTGCAAGATTTCACCTTATCTCAATTCTATTCTGTGGAATTCTTAACCAAAATACCTCACTGTTCCTTTGACATTTAAAAGTCAGCTTAAACCTGACTCTTTTTATAAAATATTTTGGTCCTGTCCCACACAATTTCAATCTCAGCAGAGCTCCTTGGGACATTTTCTATATTGAAATCACTGAATAGTCACATGCTCCTCTTGAAGGAATTAGTTCAATAATGCTATCTTGAGAAGGGTGGATCTCTATTGTGAAAAGACAATGACAACTTTCTTGATGATTGTACTATCATTAGACATTGCAAATGGGTTCAAACTGTACTGCAAAACAGTTATGATGGTCCTTAGTCCATTTTATTTTGAATGGTGATTATTTTTGTAAACACAGCAAACAAATATATTTCTTAAAAACATCATAATACATTTATTATTGGTAGCACCACCAACTGAAAAGTATTAAACCTAACAAGCCAATTCAAAAAGGTGGTACAGAAATTGCTACTACTTGGATTTTAATCAAATAAATTATATATGTCAAAGGTTAAATCTTCTTTCAAGGGCATCAAATATAATTGTATTTACAGTGTTTATGCTCCTCTAAAAGGAGACATTCTGCCTTTATAATGTTTGGGGGAATTTGTAGACTTGGCACAAAGCTTCATTCACCAGGAGCATACACCAGAGATTTGGGTCTGTTGTCTGTATGTCGCCATCCCCTCCAGCTACAAATCTCTACCTGCTACAATGGATGGGAACATACTGAGCATCATACCCAATACTCACTTTCCACTGAGCAAAACATCAGCTGGAGAACTGCTAAATCATAATGTGTGTCCTATTTTACAGTTTAATCAATGAGCATTTGTGGGAAAGTACACAGTACAGTTGTGAGGGCACTGGAGTTGAGGCAATTCATCTAGTAAGCCCCAGAGGACTCTCGGAGACCTACTGCTGAGTCTTTTTAAATTCTTAATCAATAGCTGCATTGCAACGTCCATTGGAATTTTTCCAATATTTATTTCCTTTGTAAATCCTCAGTTGCTGTATACTTAATTATTGACTGCACCTGCAGTAAATAGAACACTGTGTAACTTCAACAGACAGAGGCATGTTAAATAACTGCATTAAGTATTCAGACAGTAATATTGCAAAGGGTAAGTTATAGCCTTAAAACCATTTGACAGAACTGCCTTTGAAGGTTCAGGAATTTGTTTGACATGGTGCAGTGTGTGAAGTATCAGCCTTGAATCAATGACCTGAGTTCAAATCAAGCCCAAATTAATGGAAAGAAATTCTCTTCATCCAGACAGCTGTAGATTTCCTGCATGAAGTGAATCTGGAAAGTCTAAATTCAGTTGCAATAAGCTCCCATCTGAATTGGCATAAAATTGGAAGTTAGAAGCCACAGGATGGTGGGTGCAAGAAATGGAAAATTCTGACTTTTTTTGTATGTCTATGACAGGATCTATGGCTTTGTTTGGGCCAGGGTATTTTGTACGTACTCATTCTGCAAGAAAAATACAGAGCCGACTCTCAAATTGCTAGTGGCTCTTAATTATCAGAAATGAAGGTGTGAACCAACATATTACAGATATCTAATAGAAAATTCCCACTTTCCAGTGGGTGTGCAACTCCAACAACACTCAATAAGTTTGACACCACCCAACTCAAAGTACCTGCTAGATTGGCACCATATCCACAAGTATTCACTCCCTCCATTACTGATATTCAATAGTTGTAGTTTGTGCTGTCTTCAAAATATGCTACAGAAATTCACCAAGGTTCCTTAGAAAGCACCTACTAAAACCCACAATTACTACCACCTAGAAGAACAAGTCCTCTTTCAAGCTACAAATCGTCCTGATTTGGAAATATATCATTGTTCCTTCACTATCACTGAGTCAAATTTCTGGAATCCCTCTGGCAGTGTGGGTGTACCTAAAACTCATGGACTTCAGCAGTTCAGGAAGGCAGCTCACCACCACCTTCTCACAGACAACTAGTGATGGGCAATAAATGCTAGCCCAGCCAGTGAGGTCCATGTCACATGAATGAATAAAGCTAATGACAGACAGGAACAGTTCTCCTGTCCCTTCACTTGGCTTGACATCCAGCATTCCCATCTCAAACAAGCCTTACCATGCCATGGGATACTTTTTTGAGTTGGTGACATTTTAAGTGCAGCCAGAAGCTGGTGCCTGACCACATGGTCTCATAACCCTACAATCCATTTGCTACTTCCAGCGCTACGATCAATACTGCAAATATCTCAAAAATCAATACTAATCAAGGTCACTACAGCTGGGATACTGTTATTAGTAGTGATTGATTGCATTATTGTATGCACAATTTACAGGCTAACTTACTCATTCACAGCATTAGGGCAATGCTGGCAAGGCCAGCATTTATCACCCATCCCTCCTAACTATTTCAGACTGTAATTTAGAATCAACAACATTGCTGCAGTTGTAGGGGCACATTGTGACCAACCTGAGTAAGGGATGGCAGACTTTCCTCCAGAAATTACTTTAGTGAACCAGATGGATTTTTTGTCACAATTTGTTGGTTTCATAGGACCCAATCTTTCGGGTCCAGGCAGCAAGCGTGGAGGTGGTATGTGTACCATTAGGTTGGAGTTTGGTGGATCAGAACACCATCGCCATCCAATCTTGCTATAAGACCATAAGACCATAAGACATAGGAGTGGAAGTAAGGCCATTCGGTCCATCAAGTCCACTCCGCCATTCAATCATGGCTGATGGGCATTTCAACTCCACTTACCCGCATTCTCCCCGTAGCCCTTAATTCCCCAAGACAACAAGAATCTATCAATCTCTGCCTTGAAGACATCTAGTGTCCCGGCCTCCACTGCACTCTGCGGCAATGAATTCCACAGGCCCACCACTCTCTAGCTGAAGAAATGTCTCCGCATTTATGTTCTGAATTTACCCCCTCTAATTCTAAGGCTGTGTCCACGGGTCCTAGTCTCCTCACCTAACGGAAACAATTTCCTAGCATCCACCCTTTCCAAGTCATGTATTATCTTGTACTTCTCTATTAAGTCTCCCCTTAATCTTCTAAACTCCAATGAATACAATCCCAGGATCCTCAGCCGTTCCTCATATGTTAGACCTACCATTCCAGGGATCATCCGTGTGAATCTCCGCTGGACACGTTCCAGTGCCAGTATGTCCTTCCTGAGGTGTGGGGACCAAAACTGGACACAGTACTCCAAATGGGGCCTAACCAGAGCTTTATAAAGTCGCAGTAGCACAATGGTGCTTTTATATTCCAACCCTCTTGAGATAAGTGACAACATTGCATTCGCTTTCTTAATCACAAACTCAACCTCCATGTTGACCTTTAGAGAATCCTCGATTAGCACTCCCAGATCCCTTTTTACTTTGGCTTTACGAATTCTCTCACCGTTTAGAAAGCAATCTGTGCTTTTATTCTTTTTTCCAAAGTGCAAGACCTCGCATTTGTTCACGTTGAATTCCATCAGCCATCAGCTATGATTAAGTTCTGGGTGAGATGGCCTAAGCTAATGTGCTGTCACCAATTGAGGTACTCTAGTGGTCAAATAATGACCATTTACAGCAAATTTTCAGCTCCAGTCAAGACAAAAAAAAATGTTAGTGTACCTCACTGGTTACCAAGTGTGGGCAGCTGTCAGTTTGGTGGGGTCAGTGGTCGGTAAAGGTGCAGTGCATGGAGAGGGAGGGGTCCCTCAATCTGTGCTAATCTATGCAAAACCAAGGGACTGGAATGGAGATGGGAATAGTTACTGTGAGCCACCTTCCAACCTCACAACACTTGTCCCCCCATGTCGAACCCCGGAAACACCTACTCAAGCAATGCTTACTTTCTCCATCAACAACCTTCCACCTTGGGAGTCTGGGGGAAGATATCATTGTCCTGGTAGCAAACAAGACCTTCATCATCACATTATCCGGGTTCAGAGCTGACCAATGATGATTGGCCAACACCTCTAGACAAGTGGGTCATCCTCATCCAGGGTCCTCACTCTGGCAAAAGGCTACTGGTAGCCAATCAGCCGGCTGATTGCCAGACAATCCAGCAAGCTCTCTAATCAAAGTAGGCCCTGTGATTCACTTCTGGAAATTCTCTGACTTGTGGACTTAGTATCAAAATGAGAAAATTCCTCCTCCTGGCATGTACCAACAGATTTAAGAATACCTCCTTCCCTATTGTTATCTGACTTATGAACAGACTTCCTGTATATTAGACTTGATGTTTCTCTGTACCTTCTCTGTAGCTGTAACATTATATTCTGCCTTTTGTCCTTTTATCTTCATGTACTTATGTAAGTATGATTTATCTAGTTAGCAAGCAATACAATCATTTTCACTGTATCTCAATACATGTGACACAATAAATCAAATCAATTACTGATATTCATTTGTTAATTTAAATTCCAGGTTTTATTTAGTTAATTGAATTTATACTCCCCAGGAACTATGATGGGATTTGAGTTTAAGTTTGTGGATAATCAGTTCAGTTCTCGAGATTATTAGTCTAATAGCATAACCAAATTACTATGTGCATAACTTGTAAAACTAGCAGACAAAGATTTCACCAAAAGATTCATTCAACCTACTTCACTTCCTAATGCATCTCTGAGCTCTACACAACCACATGCCGATTCTTTTAATTTGGAATTGCAAAAGGCCCTTTGCATTGATCATGGAGCAGAGGGAAGTGAGTGGTTGGTTTCACATTTACAGTAAAGCCTTACATAGTAACTGGCACTAACTGAGAAATAACAGACTTAGCAATGTAAGATGTGTAAGTTGTTTGGTACATTGATGTTATCAACCTAAATTTCAACTGCAAGTGATTAAATACTCTTGCAACATAATCAAAACGTCACACTAGCGCACATGTGAAAGGGAAGACAAAGGTGCTTGACTATTAACCCAGAGACCCAAGTAATATTCCAGGGACCCAGGTTCAAATCCTGTCATAACAGATCTCAAATGAATTTGAATCTAATAAAAATCTAAAATTAATCATCTAATGATGCAACCATTGTTGAAAGGTCCATCTGGTTCACTGATATCCTTTAGGGAAGGCAACTGATGGAGTGACCTGACTGCAGACCCACAGCAATGTGGTTGACTCCTCCATGGCCGCTGAGCACTTAATGCTGGCTTAGTCAGTCATGCTCACATCCAATGACTGAATGAATTTAAAAAATCCAATGCTTTGCTAACTAATCCTTGATTTTATGTAGCTGCCTCTTGTTCATAACTCTTACAGATTTGAGTTTGCTTCCATTTGTGCCAATACTGAGAAACTGTGTTTTTGACATATTCTTCCAGATAAAAACATTCTTCCCTGGTTTATCATTTGGCAAACTTGATTGCCCACTTGACTGGCATTCGACCCAATATCTTCAAAATTCACTCCCTCCAACACTGACACATTGTCTAGCCAGTGTGCATCATCTACAAGATGTACTGCAGCAGCTCAGAAAGCTTCTCTCAACAGCACCTTCCAAATTCATGACTTCTGCCACCAGCATGATAAAGGCAGAAGATGGATAGGAATACCTGTCACCACCAAATCCCTGGGGTTCTTTCTCAAGTTATCATGTCTCCAGACAGATACAACAAATCATTAATGGTGAGAAACTGGCCCCCCTTTTTTTATTCACCCGTGCCCTTGATTGATTACAGCAAGGTCAATTTTCAAAAAAGGCCCTTCCCTCGTTGATGACTTCCTCTCAGACTGAACAAATTTAAATTTTACAGGAGCCAATTTAACTAAGTTTTTGTTGTATCTTTTAGTTATTAAATTCAAGAAGTAATAATGACATATACACATAGATTAGGAATAAGGATTGAGTCCAAGAATATAATATGAGGGTCAGTTTCTCAGAGTTGTTCATGAAGAGTACATAGTGAAACATTGATCATTGAATAGTCAATTTTGGATTCCAGGTATTCAGTTAGCTAAAGGCTTTCTGTCCATGGGTGACAGTACTCAGAGCAAGGGTATCCTCCTTGTCTTGTTTCTTTCTGGCTGGTTAACTGTTTACAGCATTCAGAGTGAAAGAATACATTTAGTTGCAATGCAAAGCTATTGGACGGTTGTTTGTCTGTGACTGCCACAGCACCCTAGAGCTCAAACCCAAGCTAGAACATGTGGGCATTTCAGTTCACCAGTACACCTTCCCATTAACACACCTCCCCTCATCATCACATACAGGCCAGCTTGTATTCAGCTTTAATTCTTTTTTTGTATGTTCTCAGAAGGGCAAAACTCAAAAAAACAATGTTTGAGAATGTTGGTTTTCTGTTGAGGGAGGATGTAGTCAGCTCACTCATTATCAGTTCCTGTTACATTTCTCTCTCTGTTTGACATTTCTCTGAAATTTTATGGGTGTAACGTTCTATGGATCCCATACAGGTCTTTGCCAGACAATAACTGGTTTTACATCGTTAAGAATTACACAACACCAGGTTATAGTTCAACAGGTTTATTTGGAAGCACTAGCTTTCAAAGCACTGCTTCTTCATCAGGTGAAAGCTCCGAAAGCTAGTGTTTCCAAATAAACCTGCTGGACTATAACCTGATGTTGTGTAATTTTTAACTTTTCCCACCCCAGTCCAACACCGGCACGTCTAAGTCATGATTTTGCATCTGCAGTCTCATTTTGTCAATATTAGTACTCTTAAAACAAGAAATTTAAAATTGGAAGTAAAAGTTAAATAGCATTCACAGTACTTTGGAGCTCTGATCAGTCAACATAACATACCATCTTGTGCAAGTCACACACCATCCTAACGTGGAACAAGATCTCCAATCTATCACTGGGTCAAAATCTTGCAACTCCCTCCCTTGTGGATGTCCCTACACCCAAAGAACTTCAGCAGTTCAAGAACGCACCTTCACCACCATCTTCGCTAAGACAATTAGGGACAGTCAATAAATGCAGATATCCCATGAACGAGTAAAAGAAAACTCCATACCTCACTTTATTTTTATGATATGTGAAGTAGTATTCACCATTACATGAGGGTCTTGAAGTTCTGTGACAGAATAGGAGGACAGTTTTCTCAGCAAGCATTTAGCAGTGGTAAACGCCTAAAGCAGAGTGAAATGCTTGAGCAGTAAGAGGAGAGAAGGAATAAGTTAGCAGTGAGGCAATGCAAAGTAGAATCCATCATCAGCATCAAACATTAGTGTGATCTCCTCATTTTGGTTTTGCTGGGATATCATACTGTCAAGGTATTGCAAACATCAAATTTGTTTTGCCTCATATCTAAATACTTGATAGGTATCACTGAATCAATGAGAAAAAATGATCAACATTGTTGTTCTAACACGCAATTGGTTCTGAGATCCTACCATGAAAGGACCAATTACTAAACGGGGATATGAGCCATGCCAACCAAAACTCACAGATATGAACCTAACTCTCAATCCCTCCACTAACTCAGAGTTTTCACTTGGTCTGTGCCATTCGATATTGAATAGTGTAAATCTCCATCAACTAAACTAAACTATACAAGCCATTGTCATTGCTCCCTGCTGCAATTTGTATTCCCTGTGTGCCAACTCCATTCCTCCCTCTGGTGAGATGGATAGAGCTTTCACAACTTTGAACTAACACTGATATGAGTTCTGACAAAATATCTGTTCTATCACAGAGACCAATTTATTACATCAACCATCTCTACTTCAGCTCATCTGTCTCACTGCTGTCAAACCCCTCCCCTCCCTTGTGTTTCTTACTGGCCCTCCATGTTTGAACATGGGGATTAGCAGAGTACATGCCAGACATAGATGTCAGATGGAGTAAGATCTGCCCCCCATCCATGTATTATGGCAGAATATAGCAAAAATAATTAATATGAAAGCCCGGAGCTAGATGCCTCAAATGAAGTTTATGGACAAGGTATCAACATTCAAGAGGGTTAATTTTGATGTTTTGTTGACCAACCAGTAGACACCACATGGTCTGACAGAGGAGGTCCTATGAATTTCAAGGTCTAATCATGTTTAGGTTTAGCAAGTGGACTGGGGTGGAGGCTTTGGAGTAATCAGACATCCTGATGTAGCTCAACTAGATTGAGACTTCAATATTGGGTGGCACAATGGCTCAGTGGTTAGCACTGCTGCCTCACAGCACCAGTGTCCCAGGTTCGATCCCAGCCTTAGGCGACTGTCTGTGTGGAGTTTGCACATTCTCCCTGTGTCTGCGTGGGTTTCCTCCGGGTGCTCCAGTTTCCTCCCACAATCCAAAAAGATGTGCAGGTCAGGTGAATTGGCCAGGCTAAATTGCCCACAGTGTTAGATGCATTAGTCAGAAGGAAATGGATCTGGGTGGGTTACTCTTCTGAGGGTCGGTGTGGACTGGTTAAACCGAAGGGCCTGTTTGCATACTGTAGGAAATCTAATCTAATCTAATCTGGTCAGGTAGCCAGGTACAGTAATGTGGCGTGACAGAAAATCAAAGCTTAGTAATTCTATGGCGGCATTCACGTATGTAGACACCTTTGCCATAACCCAGACGAGGAGCACTTTTGTTGGCATCTTCTGTTCCTTTGCTGATAAAAGTCATGCTGTTGCTTTGGGCGACAGAATGGATCTAATAGTGGTGCCAGAGTTACTGTGGTGGTAAAGTAACCCAGCCTAATTGTATGCCCTCTGCCATCTCATTGGGTTGAAGCAAGATCCGTGAAATACTAAACCCCTTGACAATTTTCTCTTGTCATTGTGTGTGAACACATGTTAGAATTAGAATTAGAGTTAGAATTAGCATGCATACAGTGAAAAGTTGATAAGTTTATAAGTCGCTACTTATGGTGCCATCTTAGGTACCAGGGTACCCAGGGTACAGATCTTTAAATACAAGTTTTTAGGGGGAAAAAAATTAGAAAGATAAAGGAAATTTTAAAAAGTCCAGCAATAAGTTAGAAAAATAGGGAACTAGAGTTCAGAATAACAATCCTTTAAACCCAGACCATGCTGGGCTTCCACTCGAGGCCAGGGATACCAGATTTCAAACATTCTTAACATCTTCAATCAAACAGGAGATTTTCAAAGGTTCACTTTAAACATTGTGAGCAGATCATAAAAAGTTGATTAGAGATTTTCATAACCAGCTGCAAATTGATCGAGGATATATGATTTTCTTTCGTTATTTACAAATACAATGCTACAGGCAGCCACTTAAAAGCATGTCCAATTAATACGGCTTTGCTCACAATTAGCAGTTAACAATTTACCTCAGAAACCATTCTTCCCTGTGGGAACTGCAAAACATTTAGCCAAAAAATCATGCAGCAGTAGGCTGCTTTTATCCAATTCAGAGAAAGTCTTAAGTCCTTAGTTCATTACAGCAGATTACCCTGACCCACCTTTGAGCTAAGCGACCTCAAGGCTGAGGTCTCTAGTCATGGCAGGGACCTTTGTGTCTTTTCAGCCATCCATTAATCTGTGCACTGCTGTCCTTTTCAGCCTGACCTTAAAGTCAAAATGCTCTGGCTTATTTCTTACCCTAATAATAAAACAAAAAAGGGAAGAATGAAAATGGATTGTAAAACACTTAACATGAAAAAGACGTAAGTGAATGATGGGATTTTTATCAGACCAGAGTTAACTGAGGTGCTTTTGATGAGATCAGCAGAGATCAGAAGAGGTCAAAGGTTTTATTGTACAATCTGTGAAGTGGTAGCATCATGTTGGTGAAAGAATTGATGTGAATGGGAGGCAGGTCATGGCTAGGAACATTAGCTACTCCCAGTTGAAGCCTAATTTATCATTTCTGGACTTATCCAAAGTCAGAGCAACAATATCCTGAGCTACAAGCAATTAATGCAAGGTATAAAACAATTATCTTCTGATAAACAATTAATTTACTGTCAGCATTAAATTGCAGATGTGCTATAGAGCGATGTTGTAGCAGGCACATGTCTACATGACTGTTTCACCTCCATTCATTAACCAACTGCAATGAGATTTGTATGTTTGGTTACTGGTTCATTTAATTTTAGTAAAAGTGAACAGCGGCTCATACTTGTACCAGTGACTTTAACGTAGTAAAATGGCCCGGGGTCATTTACTTTACAAAGTGTGATTCAGACAAAAATTGGGTATAGAACATTAAAGCAGCAATAAGAGGTAAGGTTAAAGAGGTAGATGCTGAGGACAACTTTGAAAAAAATGGAACTGCAGAGGAATCCAGGGAAATTTGTATGCTTATTTAAAACCAATCTGTGCCCAAGGAGAATGGGGCTTTAAAGGGTTTAATAGCCTCTGGTTTCATGCCGCACTCTCATCAGGCACAATTCTCACTCTAGAGTTTCAAAAGACATTAGACGACCTCACTATAATCAGACAACAAGTTTGTAACTATCCAAAAGTATTCATTGTTCACAAATTTATCAGGAAGGATTATTCCATAAGCTTCTGGACTCTGATTACAAGACCAAATGGAGCAACAGTCACAGAGGGGCTCTCCTAATTGGCTTCCTCTATGCTCACACTTTTATTAAAGATAGACTGTGGGCTGCCATTGCTTTTGTTGCAACATAGATCTCAGGCTCTTATGGTCCACCACCTAAACTGGGCATTGGGGATGGGGGAGGGGTGGGGGTGGGGGGTGGGGTTGCTTCCAGTAAACTTACAAAATCTGCATACAGCAGGGAGTCACTCTGCTGCCCTAAAAAATCCAAACCCATGCCAACCCAACACCTTTAAGAATGCAAGTTTGATGTCCAGCTACGATCAGCAAACTGTCAATCTGTCAATTTACATCCCCAGCACCAAGAATGTGTCAGGGAACCCTCACAATCTGGTCTACCCACCTCCAGGCCTGCCACTAGAGGGCAGGAAAATTAAATCATTCATTTCCCCACCATAGCTTTTCAAACCCATTAAATCCTGTGTCCCAGCCTGCACTCAGATGTTCTGAACAGGGCACAGGTGATTTAGAGAGGTCACATCTCAGTATTTGTGAGATGGTGAAGACCGAAGGGGGTATGTAAACTTATTAAACAAAAGGTAAATAAGAACATAAAGTAACATCAGTCCCTTGGAAATTAAGTGTCAATGAAGTGAGTGGGACTTTGATTGCTATATGGAGCTATCAGTGCAGGTGTCTCGTCTGTAATTGTGGTGAGGGGTTGAAAGATAGGAAGGCCCCTCAAGGTTGTGGCTAGAATTGTGTGTTCAAGGTAATATGGTGAATAAGGATAAGTCCAACAGTTCAGGGGGTAATGGGAAAGGTGAATTTACAGATATGGGGCTTGAATTCATTTAGATGGAAGAAGGGAAATAAAAATATTATCTCAAATCATCTACCTCAAACAAACCATCATTTAATTTAACCAGGTATTTATAGCATTGGGCTTTCTGTATGACTTTTTCCACAGGTTTAAAGTTGCAGGATGGCAGTTCTAAACATCATGTGCATAGAATATGAATCCATGGATGCTAAGGAATCAGATTTGAAGCTAACTGACACTGAGCAGATAGTACACCATATAAATTTGATGTTCCTTTTTTTCTCTAGAGCTGAACAGGAGAAAATGTTCTTCAATGTCTCAAGACAGCAAGAAGCAAGTAAGTACCCATTATGTACTGAAAGCATGCCATTGCTCATAATATAAGAAAAGAAATTGCTGGGGAAAGGTAGCAGGTTGGCTAGCATCTGTGGAGAGAAAGCAGAGTTAATATTTCAGGTCCAGTGACTCTTCTTCAGAACAGAATTGTTATTTTTGTTTCTGATTTCCAGTAATCACATTCTTTTGGGGTTTTTTTCCATCTCTCTTATTGTTGTAGGCAACCAAATAAACAATAAACACAGAGAATGCTGGACAAACTTAGCAGGTCTGGCGCTATCTGTGCAGAGAGAAAATCAGAGTTAACATTTCAAATTTTATCGGCAGCTGGGCAACGGTTCAGCGCAGAAACAGGTCTTAGACACTTTGATGGCCTTGACCGGCCATCAAAGTATGCTTTGACCGACCTTATAGCATCTATTGCAAGGGACCCATGGAAATTTGAGTGGCACCAACCTGCCAGATCAGCTGTGTTTCAGAAATAAAAATTTTAAATGCAAGCTAAAAGGGATGTCTGCAGTCCACAATCCACACATTTAAAAAACATACTCACCTGAACGCGGAGCCCTTCTAAAGCCAATGTTAAAACGGTTGCCGTCCTCGTGATTAACTGACTAACTTGAAGGACACCGATGTCTATTCTTTCAATGCAGTTTATTTACTTTGAACAAGGTCCGAATTCCAATATCGGGACATCACAGGCCCAGTCCATTCTGATCAAGGGACCATAAATACACTATTCTTTTTGGCTTTCGTACTATTATAGATGGTGTCAGTACAAGGTAACTGCAGCAACTCTGGGCTTCTGTTTTTCTTCCTTGCATTGCGTTGAGGAAGAAATTTATTCATACAACAATTTATAAAGATTTGCACAAAATATCTCACGAAATTTACATAATCCTGAGATTCTAGTCACTTGCTAGCCCTCTCAGACATGTACATTTTAAAATTACGTCCTACATGCAATGACAGCACTTTACATCTACTTCATTGGCTGTAAGATGCTCTCAGACATCCAGTGATTTACAAAAAGAATAAATGCAAGTCTTCTTTCTTTTTACTATAAAATTAGAATTTAAAGCCAAGAGCAGAAACTTTAGAAAACCATAATGCAAAATATTATGTATTAAATGATGTCAAATCACAACTAAGCAGCAAATATTGAATTGCACACAGGTTAACATCATGGATTCTACTAGATTCTTATGTAATGAATTTACACTTTTCTTAATATGGTCACATTATTTAACATCAAATAGACATCTTCTGCAATACTGTAGATTTGCATATTTGCAGCAAACTGTGACAAAGAGCAGATGGATCACTTATAAGCGCATTTTAGTTCAGAATCAACACATCCCAATAAACCAAGGTAATCTTGTACATTGCTGGCCTACTCTACAAATGAGCTGGCAATGACTCATGCTCACCCATAGTGAAATAGGTGAATCCCTTATTCAGAAAACAGGGAATAAAGTGATTGTAACTAAGACAGAATTCATATTGTTCTGTCTTGGATTGTCCCAATGAGCTGCCAGTCAACATTCTATTCAAGTTTTTTTTGGCATTTGAATTATAATAGAATCCCAGTTTATATACATGGTATCAATTTGATTTGACTTAATTGCCTGAGTTTTGGATCTAGTATCAACAGTAATAGGAATATTCCCATCAGACTAAATTGTGGTAAGAATTAATATTGCAATCGGTTCTTGGAAATCTGACTTGGTTTTTAAGAATTGTTTAATAATAAATCCAGTTTTAGAAAAAAATGATCCTGTAACTAGAGAACTCAGATAGAGTCTTTGAGACCTCGAGGTGGGGAATGAAGTGAATTTGATGAGATGGGGACAGATAAGAAATCTGTTACTTGACCAACCCCACACTAATTCAGAGTAGGAAAACACAAGCTCATTTTTCCCACCCCACCATCGATGGAGACCAATTAATGACCACTTATGCATTTCATCCCACTTGGGTTGCAATTATTTTAGTTCAAGGCAAAATGAGAAAGAGTCAATCTACCCAACTGGTAAACTATTGCGGGCAGACTGTCAGTTTGTGGGATGTAGGGGTCCTTTGATCTGTGCTAATTTGTGAAAGATTAAGGACTGGAGGCTGCTAAGGGTCACCCTCCTTGCTCTCACTTCCTGTTCCTCTCTGCCCCACAGCCTACAAACCCAGATACCACCTCAAACAGAGGTCAACTTTCCTATCAATGATCTGTCATGCTGCAGCATATGGGGGTAAAAATGAAACAACTACAGTGTGGTGAAGAAATTAAATAAAATTATACTCCGTAAACATGTTCTAAGATTGTTTTCCCTGTGTGAACCTGTGCTGCCTAAATATAATAGAAATGAAATATGTGGATCCTATTCACTGAAATGTCTCTGGTATGTTTTATTACAGCTAAATTAATTCATACAGAATAAACTCTAGGCACAGACTTTGCTGAGGGTGCTACCATGCAGAGTTACCTTAGGCATTGTGATATAATCCAGGTATCTGGCACATCTGCATGTTGAGTTTCTTAAAGGGGCATGTCTCTTAAAATGACCACTTCATTTATATTGCCATTGATTGAGAAACAATATAGTTATTTTATCTAATCTGCAATTAATTAGTTATGTTACCAGTTATAATGTGAATTGCTAGACATTATATAATGTAACACAAAATTCTTCTATAAATAGCAATATTATGTTTTAAAAACAGAAGTCACATGACACCAGGTTATAGTCCAACAGGTTTGTTTTAAATCACAATGCTGGGTGACTAGAGAAATTGAGGTTTTGATCAAGAAAAAGAAGAAAGCATATATCAGATTTAGACAGCAGAGATCAAGTGAATTCTTAGAAGGTTATAAAGATTGAAAAGTATACTTAAGAGATAAATTAGGAGGGCAAAAAGGGGACATGAGATAGCTTTGGTAAATAGAGTTAAGCAGAATCCAAAGAGATTTTATAAGTACATTAAGGACAAAAGGGTAACTAGGGAGAGAATAGGGCCCTGTAAAGATCAGAAGGCAGCCTTTGTGTAGAACCACAGGAGATATGGAAAATACTAAATGAGTATTTTGCATCAGTGTTTACTGTGGAGAAGGACATGGAAGGTATAGAATGTGAGGAAATAGGTGGTGACAACTTGAAAGATGACCAAATTACAGAGGTGGAGGCACTGGATGTATTAAAACCCATACAGGTGCATAAATCTCCAGGCCCTGATCAGGTGTACTGTGGAACTCTGGGAAGCTAGGGAAGTGATTGCTGGGCCCCTTGATGAGATATTTGTCTCATCAATAGTCACAGGTGAGGTGCTGGAAGACTAGAGGTTGGCTAATGTAGTGCCATTATTTAAGAAAGGCTGTAAGGAAAAACCAGGGAACTATAGACCGGTGAGCCTGACATCGGTGCTGTGCAGGTTTTTGGAAGGAATCCTGAGAAACAGGATTTACATGTATTTGGAAAGTAAGGGCTGATTCAGGATAGGCAATATGGCTTTGTGTGTTGGAAAACATGTATCACTAACTTGACTGAGGTTTTTGAAGAAGGAATGAAGGGGATTGATGAGGCAGGGCAGAGAATGTAATCTATATGGACTTCAGTAAGGCATCCGAAAAGGTTCCTCATGGTAGACTGGTTAGCAAGGTTAGATCACATAGAATACAGGGAAAGCTAGCCATTTAGAAACAGAACTGGCTTGAAGGTAGAAGACAGAGGGTGGTGTTGGAGGGTTGCTTTTCAGATTGAAGCCCTGTGACTAGTGATGTGCCACAAGGATTGGTAGTGGTTCCACTGCTTTTCATCATTTATAGAAGTGTTCTGGATGTGAACATAAGAGGTATAGTTAGTAAGTTTGCAAATGATACCAAAATTGGAGGTGTACCAGACTACAAATTAGGTTAGAGTGCAACAGGACCTTGATCAGATGGCCCAATGGGTCAAGAAGTGGCAGATGGAGTTTAATTTAAATAAATATAAGTGCTCCATTTCAGAAAGGCAAATCATAGCAAGACCTGTACACTTAATGGTAAGGTGCTGGGGAGTGTCACTGAACAAAGAGACTTTGGAGTGCAGGTGCATAGTCCCTTGAAAGTAGAGTCACAGGTAGATAAAATAGTGAAGAAGGGATTTGGTATGCTTTCCTTTATTGTTCATTGCATTGAGTATATGAGTCAGGAGGTTATGTTGTAACTGTACAGGACATTAGTTAGGCTACTTTTGGAATATTGTGTGCAATTCTGATCTCCCTCCTATAAACAAGATGTTGTGAAACTTGAAAGGGCTCAGAAAAGATATACAAGGATGTTGCCAGGGTTGGAAGTATTGAACTATAGGGAGAAACTGAATAGGCTGGGGCTGTTTTCCCTGGAGCATCGGAGCTTGAGGTGACCTTATAGAGGTTTATAAAATCATGAGGGGCATGGATAGGCTAAATAGACAAGGTCTTTTCTCTGGGGTAGGGAAGTCCAGAACTAGAGGGCATAGATTTGAGGTGAGAGGGGAAAGTTTTAAAAGTGACCTAAGGGACAACTTTTTCATGCAGAGGGTGGTGCATGTATGGAATGCATGTATGGTGTCAGAGGAAGTGGTGGAGACTGGGAAAATTACAACATTTAAATGCATCTGGATGGGTATATGAATAGGAAGGGTTTAGAGGCATATGGACCAAGTGCTGACAAATGGGACTAGATTAATTTAGGATACCTGATCAGCATGGATGGGTTTGACCAAAGGGTCTGTTTCCATGTAATACATCTCTATGACTCTGTAACTATGACAAGCTTTCGGAGTGTAGGCCCTTCGTCAGGGGACTTCATCTGATGATGGGGCTGTGCTCCAAAACCATGTGATTTCAAATAAACCTACTGAACTGTAACTTGATGTTGTGTGACTTCTGACTTTGTCCACACCAGTCCAACATCTTATTAGTCATCAATATTTCTGCTTATATTTGTCATTGTATTGTACCTCAAGACCCAGGTGACTACTTGAGCACTAGCAATCATCCTTTGTAATTTTGCATACATTGGTTTAAAAGGGGCTGAAAGTTCTGGATCCCACTAGCTTAGAAAACCTCTAATACCTGATAATACAACCAATGGCCTCTTTACTAGTCATAAAAGTTTTGAAGACATGTAAATTTATTCTCAATGGCAATGCTCCAATCTTTGTTTTTTGTAGTCTCCTTGAAGCACATGATGAAACTGAGCTTATTTTCTCATTATTATACCCTCGTCTGACAGACCTCTGAGCCTCTGCCAAGCCGTTATCTGGCCGCTAAGCATACTGAGACTCCTGGCTCTTTAATGACTACATATTTGTTTAGACCACAAGGAGCATATGTGCTGTTTATTTATTCTATACCATTCACCGTATATCTCATCTATTAGATGTCACCTGCTATTACTCAAACCACTTTCTAACTATTCTGTAATCATTGAATGTCTCCTTTGGTCCCTTCACACTCCCAGCTTGAGGACATCTCTAAAACCTCTCCTCATTAGTGATAATTCTGCAATTTTTTAATGATAAATCATGCTAATCACTTACAGAACATTTATGACAATCATGGAAGTGTCAGTTTTGGGAGATTGCACAGACTTGACAAATGTCATACAACTCCCTACATTTTAATGATTTATGTCACAATAAATATCTCAGGTTATTTCAGCAATACAGAGTTGGCATGCTTACTTTTCTTATTTTATCCATTCATTACAAACCTAAATGTTGTCACAAAGGACACAAACTTGAAGATTTTCATCTTGCACTCATTAGGACTGGGGGCAAGCAAGTAAGCTTAGAAAGGGAACATCAATTTCAGCCTGAGAAGATTGAACTGATTAGTTGCACCTTGGTTGGCATTGAGAGAAAATAGGAGCTCTTTAACTCTCGGTATCACAGACTTGTCACAGCACAGGAAGTTGCTATTCAGTCCATCTTGTCTGTATCTTGCAAGTATAGCCCTATGACAGAAATATTTGGGTTTTGGTATTATCCACTGCTCCCCAAGTTAAACACGTTACATAAAATGTAATGTAATATACCAGCACAAGGCAGAAATTACTTTAAATGACATAAGGCGTGAACTCCATTACATATTCCATTGTGTAGCAGACATTACATCACCTATATGGTGTGTTGAATTCAGTAAAACGTTCACAAACCATTTTTGCTATTTGGCAAACTGCCTAATGCACAAAACCTCACAGATTTGTACACCACCAGTGAAAGAAACCTTGCAGCATCTCCTCTTCCTATTTTGCTCTTGTTTGTAATAATATGACAGTTTTTCAATGGCTCATAGCAGTTTTGTAACCTTCAAAAGCATTCCTTTGCCAACAAGCTGTCATTATCCCATTATAAATGAACTTCTAAAAGCCACCTCTTCCCTTTTCCAGTGAGTGCCTTGGCAGATGCCAATTGCAGGTCAGTTTCACAGATTTCAAAATCAACCAGACAGGGATCTTTGTGTGCTCATAATGATTTAGCCAGTTCTTTCATATTTTGACTTCCCCATTTCTTATAAATTGTGTGAATGGAGTTGCAGGGTTTGTTTTAACATTTCATAAAAGCTACCAACATGCAATTGACTCTCGATAAAAGGCAGCTTGTTAAACACTGGGGTCAATTTAGGCAGAGTTTAGAAGTCACAGAAATGGGCTCACAGTGAACTAGCACCAAGCCCAACTTTTTTTCCAATCAATGTGCATTAATGGCCACATTGTGAAAGGGTGCAAAATGGTCATTCAATATCAGCTTATTTTGTGCTACAGACAATAAATATTTACAGCTCAGATCTGTCTGAAACATTACACCACAAGGCCAAAAGACCATAAGATATAGGAACACATTTAGGTCATTCGGCTCATCTAGTCTGCTCTGCCTTTCATCTGGATGATATGTTTCTCAACCCCCATTCTCCTGCCTTCTAATAGTAACATTTGACCCCCTTTTTAATTTAGAACTTACCTATCTCTATCTTAGATACATGCAATGACTTGGTCTCCACAGAATGCTGCAGTAATGAGTTCCACAGATTCACCACCTTTTGGATAAAGAAATTACTCTTCATCTCAATCCTCAGTTACTGTAAGCTATGTCCTTGGGTCCTAATGTTTCTTACTAGTGGAAACATCTTCTCCACATCCATTCTATCCAGGCCTCTCAGTACAATATTCTGTATGTTTGAATGAAATCCCTCCCCCCTCTATCTAAACTCCATCAAGTACAAACCTAGAGTTTTCTATCCCTCCTCATATGACAAGCTCTTCATTCCCAGGATCATTCTTGTAGACCTCCTCTGACCCCCTCCAAAGCCAGCACATCCCTCCATAGATGCAGTGTCCAAAACTTTTCACAACATTCCAAATACAGTCTGACCAGCAATACATCCCTGCACTTGTATTCTAGTCTTCTCAAAATGAATGCTAACATTGAATTTGCCTTCCTAACTGCCGACTAAACCTGCACGTTAACCTCATGAGAATCCTGAGCTAAGATTCAAGTCCCTTTGTGCTTCATACCTTGAAGCCTTTCCCCATTTAGAGAATAGTCAATGCCTCTATTCTTCCTACCAAAGGGCACTACTTCACCACTTTGTATTCCAACTCCCACTTCTTCACCCACTCTCCTAGTCTGTCCAAATCATTCTGCAGCTTCCTTTTTCCCTCTTCACTACCTGTCCCTCCACCAACCTTTGTGTTATCTGTAAATTTAGCATAAATGTCCTCAAGTCCTTCATCCAGATCATTAATGCATAACTCAAATAGTTATGGTCCCAACACTGACCTCTGCAGAACACCAACATTCACTGGCTGTCATCCTGAAAAAGACCCCTTTATCCTCACTATCATCCTTCTGTCAGTCAGCAAATCCTGTACCCATGCCAGTACCTTGCTCCTAGTACCATGGGCTCTTACCTTATTTAGCAACCTCGTGTATGGCACCTTGTCAAAGGCCTTCTGAAAATCCAATAAATCATGTCCACTGGGTCTCCTTTTTCAAACTTGCTCGTTATCTCCTCAAAGAAATCTAACAGATTTGTCAAGTATGGCTACATCTTGACTAAACCATATTGTTCAAGCCTTATTTTCTGTGAATTACCAAGTATTCCACAATCTCATCCTTAATAATAGATTCTAACATCTTACCAACAGCCGAGGTCAGGCTAACTGGCCTATAATTTCCTGTCTTTTGTTTCCCTCCCTTCTTAAATGGAGGATGGGGGTTACACTAGCTATTTTCCTCTGAAATCCTCTCTGGCTCTAGTGATTCCTCTACGATCACTTGCTGGAAACACAATTGTTTTTTAAATGAAAATGGTTTTGCAGTAATTTGAGATCAGATTCAAAGATGGCTGAATGTTTTGTGTCACCAAACCTTCTCAATTCCAACTCCACTGAAATGAAAATAACTTGTCCACAAAGCAACACCAAAAACAATTGTCTTACAGGATTTGGGACTAATTAATTACTTTCCTACACATTAAGAAAGCTCTATGACAATCAACTGAGTACACATCTGGGTAGAGACACATTATTAGATACAATCACTTGAACAAATAGGACTGTGACAATGAAATGAATGTACTCGAACACAATCTCATTACATAACTTGGAACTGAAATAGAGTAGGCAAGACCACAATGGATCACTAGTCAGTTGACGAGGGAAGGTTATGTGACAAGCCAACCAGCCTATAGAGTGTTTAAGCACCTGCAGACTAAATCAAGCATCTGAAACAGTGAGGGAGAAAACCTCTAAGTGTGTTTCCTGTCCCTCTCCGAACAACTTGCAAATTTCAAACTCTGGTGATTTTCTCTACTCAGACGATGCAGAGATTTGGCAAAAAAAAGAGCTCAACCCAGCAACTACTATATCCAGAAGCATAGATAGATCATTTATCCATATCTTTAAAGCAGTAGGACCAACAGATTCAGCCTGAAGCATGCCAAGTCTGCAACTTTCAAGAGATGTTAAATCTTTCAATTTTATTGGACACTAAAATAGCTTAATCCATCCTCCAATGTGTAATCTGTTTGTATAATTGTGAACTTCAGGTGTATGTGTGTCAAAGTCAAAGTTCTTTATTTATTATGTTACTTTGACCCGGTCAGTGTCACTAACAATTAATATAAGACTTTCAATGCAGCTCGCAGTGTTGCTCAATTATATGAGCTAGAAGCTACATATGTTCTCATTGAATAACATGTCCACACATTTTCTTTTTTTCCAAACAAATAAAAGCAGCACTTGCCTGGTTTAAACAAATATATGAAAAGGAGCAGGAGTAGGCCACTCAGTCCCTTGGGACGGCTCCACCGTTAAATAAATCATGACTGATTTCATTGTAATGTTCCATCCACCTTCCCTCCTACCTCTGGCAACCTTTCAATTCTTGCTTAACAAGACCCTATCAACCTCTGATTTTAAAATTTTCAAGAACTCTGCTTCTACCATCTTCCAAAGTTCCAAAGACTCTCAAACCTCTGAGAGAAGAATTTCCCCTCACCTCTGTTTTAAATAAGCAAGCTCTGATTTTTAAACTATGCCCCTTCATTCTAGATTCTCTCCCATAAGAGGCAACCTTCCCTCCACATCTACCCTGTCAAGACCCCTCAGGGCCTTTTATGTTTAAGCAAGTTGCCTGTTATTCTTCGAAATTCTAGTACGAGCCCAGCCTGTCAACCCTTTCCTCACACATAATCTGCCCACTCCAGGTACTATTCTGGAACACCTTCTCTAAACTGCCTCCAATGCGTTTACTTCCTTACCTGAATAAGGTGATCAATCATTTTAAATTTTAAACAGAGGTTTGGCCTCTATTTCTTCCCTGATGCATTTCCCATGGTAATCAGATTCCTCTTCCCAACTATTCACCATCCTCTTCTCATGCTGAATAAATTCTTATTGCATTTTAGATTTTATGTTCTTGTAATTCTGTCCTGATGAGTGTAAGACAGAAATCTTCTACAGCAGGTCTCATTTCACACCAATGCTCTGTACTGCTAAGCAACTATTAATAAAAACTGTCTTCATTTTTTTATTTACTGAGGAAATATCAAGGCAACCTAATTGCATCTTTAATATCACAATGTGCATACATTTACTATTCATTTGTTTTGCAAGTGTAGACAGTTTTAATCAAACTTTTCAAACATGTTATGATACATGTCTGGGGCAGGTGGGGCTTGAACCTGAACCTTTTGGCAACTATATGCTTTATCAAAGGCCTTTTGTAGTCAAACAAGGAATGGAAAAGAAGACAACCATTGAACTCTCTTCTCTATTGTTATACCAAGTGCACATCCCTCATCCCAACAGAATGATCACATTTTAGTTAGTTTTTTTTGAATATTTAACTTTTGAAGAATGTTAATCTTTGCATAAATAGTGTCTTCAAAAAATTGTGCATTTAATTAGATGCTTTACGTGACTCATTGAGGATTTCTATAGTTTTAATAATCACCAAGCCTTTTTGTTGAATCAGTGAATGTTAATGCATAAATTCAATTTATTGGCAAGTAGATCACTGCAAGAAAATAAATGTAGAATTTTCATTGAAATTAATTTCAGTCTCTGCACCTACAAAATGTATTTCACTGATGGAGCGCTTTGAATTATTGTCATGTGAAGGATACCATATAACAGCAACAAGGGATCAGCTTTAAAAGAGGGCTGGCCTTCAAACTGTTGTCGAACTATTTCTCACATCTACAAAAGAGACATATCCATCAAATTGCATCATGACTGAAGAAATCACTGTGACGTGCAGAAAGACTTTTCAAGTAAAATAGACAATTTATTGTACAAGACACAACTTCAAAGAATGTCTAACCATAAAACATTTCTAACTAGTTTGCAAAAGCAAATCAAATGCAAAAGTAGGAGCAAATTACTGCAGATTCTGGAATCTATGCTGAAAACAAAAAATGCTAGAAATCACAACCAGTCAGGCAGCATCCTTGAAGAGAGAGCAAGCTAACACTTTAATTCTAGATAACTCTTTATCTCAATCTGGAGAACAATTTTATAAATGGAAGGTTGAGTACTCTTAATACATTAATCCCCAAGGTGAATACTGAACTGCTTCAAGTAATTATGCATCAAAATTCAAGATCTAACCTTGCACTCCTGGAAAGATGACATATGACAGGGACTAAAATTGGAGAATGTCCCACTTACTGGTTACAAAGCCATTTTTGGAAGTCTATTTTTGCGCCTCAGGTATGTTGAGGACCTTAAACTATAAAGATCATGGTGCAATGAAGCCACTTGGACTGCAGCTCACTTTAAATCCTGGGATGTGTAGGTCATGCACAAAGCTCCCACGTAGTATATCAAGGTTTAGAATAGACTAGGATAAGATTATGTCAATATTCTTAAAAAGATTTGCCACTGGCCAGGAACAGCACTACTCCTCTAGGTGCCTCATTTGCATCTAATGCTTAGTTCTGCCAATGGTTGGGCTGTATTGTCAAAATGGAATTTGACTTTCTGCTTTATCATCTTGATTTTGTATTTCACTGCTGTTACTCCAGATTTCAGTATCTATGTTGCTGATGGAAGAGTTGTTTATTGTGATGTGAGATTAGTATTTTTATTGAACCATTTTTCATGTTCAGATTCATGAAACATTGCTTGTGACCAGTGGTGTTCCACAGGGACTGATGCTGGGTCCACTGTTATTCTTTATTAACATAAATTATTTAGATGAGAATTTAGGAGGTATGTTAGCATGTTTGTGCAAGACACCAAGTTTGGTGGTATTGTGCACAATGAATAAGGTTATCTGGGTGCATAGTGCAACCTTCAACTGAACCAGTGGGGTGAGGAATGTAGATTGAGTTTAATTTAGATAAATGCAAGATATTGCATTCTGATATGTCAAACCAGGGCAGGACTTACACAGTCAACAATAGGGCCCTCAAAGAACAAAGAGATCTCAGGGTACAGGTTTATAGCTCTTGAAATTGGAGTCACAGGTAGACAGGGTGGTGAAGAAGGCTTTCAGCATCTTTGCTTTCATTGGTCAGAGCATTGAGTATAGGAATTGGGATGTTTTGTTGCAGCTATACAAGACGTTGGTAAAGCCACATTTGGAGTGCTGCATGCAATTCTCTTTGCCTTACTTTAGAAAGAATGCTACTGAAGTAGAAAGAGTGTAGAAAAGATATACTTGAATGTTACTTGGACTGGAAAGTTTGAGTTATAAAGGGAGGTCAGATAGGCTGGCTCATTTTTCCCTGGAGCGTAGGAGACTGAGGGGTGACCTTAAAGAGGCTGATAAAATCACGAGAAGCATAGATAAGTCAACAACTTTTCCCATGGTAGAGGAGTCTAAAGCTAAAGGGCATAGGTGAGAGGGGAGAGATATAAAGAGAGGCAGAGGGGCAATATTTTCACACAAAAGGTAGTGAACATCTGGAAGGGGCTGCCAGAGGTAGTAGTTAAGGTGAGCACGATTTTGTCATTTAAGAACATTTGGACAGGTACATAGATGGGGTAGGTATGGAAGGATAGGACCAAACACAGGCAAATGGAACTAGACTAATTGTGAAAAATGGGCAGTGTGGACAAGTTAGGCCAAATGATCTGTATCTAGGCAGTAAACCTCTATGACTCTATGATGTCTGTTTTTCCATATAAAGATTGACTAAGTTATGAACATCTGTGTGGGATTTGCTCAAAATCATTATGATTCTTTTGGCAATTTTCACTGCTGCCTGAGTCTTTCCATTTGACTGGGAAAAGTGTGGGGATGGTGTTAATGTTGAAGTTCCCAACAGTTTTTGAAATGTCTGAATTTTTCACTGATGAACTGAGGGTCATTGTCAATCATGACAGTGTTGGGAATGCCCTAACATGCTGGAGTGTACTTTTAGGCATTCAACTAATTCAAAGGTAGTCATTGAAGTCAATTGGTCCAGCTCCTAGTGGTCACAATAGTAGTGTACTGTGTCAAGATAACCGATTCCTATGAGAAAAGAAGAGATCTAGTCCCAGCTTTATCTACTGGTGTCTGAGATGTGATTGAAACATTAAAAACAGGAGCAGGAACAGGCCATTTGGTCCTTCAAGCTGCTCCGCCATTCAATATGTTCATGACTAATCATCAAACTCAGTACCCTGTTCCTGTTTTCTCCCCATACCTCTTGATCCCTTTAGCTCTAATAATTATATTAATCTCCTTCTTGAAGACATTCAATATTGTGGTCTCAACTGCTTTCTGAGGCAGAGAATTTCACAGGCTCACCACTCTGGGTGAAGGCGCAATTTCTCCTTATCTCAGTCCTAAATGGTCTGCCCTATATCCTTAGACTGGGAGGTGTTGTGTGTTATTAGCAGTTCCTTAGCTTGGTAAATTGGCATGGTGTCTCAGTGGTTAGCACTGCTGTCTCACAGCACCAGGGACCTGGGTTTGATTCCAGCCTCAGGTGACTGTCTGTGTGGAGTTTGCACATTCTCCCCGTGTCTGCGTGGGTTTCCTCTGGGTGCTCCGGTTTCCTCCCACAATCCAAAGATGTGTAGGTCAGGTGGATTGGCCATGCTAAATTGGTCATAGTGTTAGGTGCATCATTCAGAAGGGAATGGGTCTGGGTGGGTTACTCTTCGGAAGGCCAGTGTGGACTTGTTGGGCCAAAGGGCCTGTTTCCACACTGTTGGGAATCTAATCTAAATTTGGTGCTCATTGCAATGGCTGATGTGGTCCTCAATATTGTTACTCATGTTTGGCCAGGGGAGCAGATTTCTTGCCATTTCCTAACTTGATTCAATTCACTGGTGGCTTGCATTGATGCACTCTACTCATAATTCCTTCAGGAACGTTATTCCATTTCCTTTGTACAACTGGGCTGTCAATTCATCTCTTTCTATCCAATATACCCTTATAACAATAGTGTGTGCTTGATGCTCTCAAGCCATTCTGTTATCACTATCTCTTGCAACTCTTGGAGATTTGCATCTTGTTGGGTAGTTTGTTTAATTTGAGTAAGATGTTTGCCCATTATATTCACAGTCTCTGTTGGGTTGACGACTTCCAGAACATAATGAGCTGTTGCTTCACATTGAATCCGGAAGATTTCACACTCTATGTTGTTGCATCTTCTATATTGTTTCATTGGGAATGGTGCTTTTAACAACATGTCTGTAATGCACAACTGCTTCACTTGCTTGGATGGCATACCCTGATGGTATCTCTGTAACTGGCGTAACAAGCTTTGAAGCAAATTGTAACAGCTTAAGGAAAATTCATTGAAGTGACACATTGTCTGTCCTGACTGATTTTTGCTCCTTTCAAATAGTTATGAGGGAAAATGTTCACAAACAAAAGCCTGGCACACTTTCTTGAGTTGAAACTAGCATCAATCTATTTGTGTTTGACTTATAGGTGCACATAAAGTGCAGATTATGCCTGCTGCATTCAATTTGCTCCATGTTCTGTCTCTCTGGCATCACACTGGCAAGTGACTTCATCACTTACATTATGGTGTTTCAGCACTGATATTGCCCTCACTAGTTGCTTGATTTTAGTGAACTCTATGACTACCACTACTCCTTGTTCTGTGACCCAATGCTACTGTGCATCCTCGGCAATGATGTGGTGTAATGGTTCACACTCCAATGACAACTTGGGCAAACATTCTGCCAAAGAGTTGACAAATCCAACACCTAACACTGTAATCACAATGTTGCTCTCCTCTACTATCTGTTCTACAGTCAATGACTGAGTGCCTTATAGCACATTACCAATATCTTTTGGCACATTGAGGGTTAACAGTCCAAGCTTTAGAGTTTCCCTAAATGAGATAAATAGCACCTGCATTCCATCTATGATCTGGAAGTCCTAATCCTCGTTCATTGTTGAAATCGGCTCACAGAGTCATCTGTTCTCTTGGCATGAATATGGTGCCGAGGAGAAAGTGAGGACTGCAGATGCTGGAGATCAGAGCTGAAAATGTGTTGCTGGAAAAGCGCAGCAGGTCTGGCAGCATCCAAGGAGCAGGAGAATCGACGTTTCGGGCATGAATATGGTGCTATCAACATAATCTGAATCTTACGTTTGAATGCTTCATTTTTGGATTACGACATTGAGCCACTTAGCACAGGTCAGTGAAGATCATAATAAAAAATTACACAACACCAGGTTATAGTCCAACAGGTTTATTTGAAAGTACTAGCTTTCAGAGTGCTGCTCTTTCATTAAGTAACTAGTGGAGCAGGATTAAAAGACATAGAATTTATAGCAAAAGATCATAGTGTCATGCAATTAAGATGATATATTGAACAAACCTAGTTTACTGTTTGTTCAATATATCATTTTAATTGTGTAACACTGTGATCTTTTGCTATAAATTCTGTGTCTTATGATCCTGCCCCACTAGTTACCAGATGGAGCGCTGTGGAAGCTAATACTTCCAAATAAACCTGTTGGAATATAACCTGGTGTTGTGTGATTTTTAGCTTTGTTTACCTCAGTCTCCACATCGGTGAAGATCATGGCATTGCATGATACACCAGTGCTAATCTGACACTTTATGTTGACTTGATGGTCACGTTCTGCCATTCTCATTCCAACAGTCAAAAACTATGACTCACCTATTAACTTACCTGAACCAACCTGTTGCATGACGTTCAGTGGTTCAACAGAATCTTCAGCCAATGTCTTCCATGGGCCAATCATACTTGGTTGGTGTGCTTTTTAACCAGACACTTTTAAGTAAAATGATTCAACTTTTTACAGTGAAAACACTGCTGTCCCCATGCTGGACAGGCCTTTGTTTGTACTCTTTGCAAAAAAGGTGCTCTTCAGAAATTTCAACCTGCCCTTTGTAATTTTTCTGCCTTTTGTGCCCAGCATATCTGTCAGCATAATGCAAGACCTGGTCTGATCTGCCATGAATAGGCTTTAGCTGCTGACTCACAACCTCAGCACTTGTTAACTTCTCTCCTGAGTATAATTTTCGCTTCGTGCTTTCATGTCTGAGTCCCCTATGTCTAATATATCCTGTCTTTAATTAGGTCATCCCTTTATTGTACAGATTCAATAGATTTCTGCCAGCTGAGTTAATGACGTTACATATTAATCAATGGGCTCTTTGATACTTTGGTGCCTAATATAGACTATGCACCGCTCAAATGTAACATTCACACTTTCAAAGCTTTGAAAATTTCTGTTGTGTGTTTTTGTCTGCTCTTCCCAGAAATAACAAGTGGAGTATATTTTGAATCAGTCACTAAAATCAAGCAACTAGTGAGGGCAATATCAGTGCTGAAATACCATAATGTAAGTGATGAAGTCACTTGCCAGTGTGATGCCAGAGAGACAGTGGCAAACAGTGGCAAAAGGGTAGGCACGTATAACTATGCTGGTTTTCCTCAACAAATGTGTTCTTAATTCATAATTCTCCCATTGTGCATGGAAGAAATTCCAGTTTTGCTTATCACCCATAATTTGAACAGGAGCTGGTAGGGGAAAAGCTGCAGCTACCTTTTCTTGATCAGAGTCTTAGCTGTGGTTGGCCTCAAATTTTTCCATTTTTGGCAGCTCATACCTCTGCACATAGCTGTGTCCTCTTATCAACGTTCATGTATTCTTACAGCTCTGCAACAATCACTTCAGAGTCCTCTCTTCCACCATGTTTTGTGTGTTCAATGCAGCACTATATTAACATGAGGTCTTTATTGAAGTGAGCTTAAGATTTATTTTATTTATTCAGATGAGGGATGTGGGTGTCACTGGTTGGCTAGCATTTTGTTGGCTGTCAGAAGGTGGTGATAAGCTGCCTTCTTGAACTGCTGCAGTCCACCTGGTGTGGGTTGACCCACAGTTCTGTTAGGGAGGGAATTCCAGGATTTTGACCCAGATACACTGAAGGAACAATGATATATTTCCAGGTGAGGATGGTGAGTGGCTTGGAAGGCAACTTGCAGGTAGTGGTGTTCCCATGTATCTGCTGCCCTGACCTTCTAGGGAGAAATGGTTGTGGGTTTGGAAAGTGCTGGCTGAGGATCTTTGGTGAACTTCTGCAGTGCATCTTGTATATAATACACACTGCTGTTACTGAGCATTGGGGGCGGAGGGAATGGATGCTTATGGATTTGGTGCCAATCAAGTGGGTTGCTTTATCCAGGATGGTGTCAACCTTCTTGAGTGTTGTTGGGGCTGCACTCATTCAGGCAAATGGAGAAGATTCCATCACACTCCTGAGTTGTGCCTCATAGATGTGAACAGGCTTTGGAAAGTCAGGAGGTGTGTTGATCACCTCAGTACTCATAGCCTTTAATCTGCTCTTGCAGCCACTGTGTTTATATGGTGAATCCAGTTGAACTTCTGGTCAATGGTAATTCCCAGGAAGATAATAGTGGGAGATTCAGTATTGGTAACACTATTAACTGTCAAGAGGCAGGAGTTAGCTTGTCTCTTATTGGAGCTGGTCATTGTCTGGCATTTGTGTGTTGCAAATTTAACTTACCACTTGTTAGCTGGATATTGTCTACATCCTTTTGCATTTGAACATGGACGTTTTCAGTACTTGAGGAGCCGTGAATGGTTCTGAACATTGTGCAATCATCTGCGAACATCCCCACTTCAGACCTTATGATGGAGGGAAGGTCGTTGATGAAGCAGCTGAAGATGATTGGGCCGAGGACACTACCCTGAGGAGCTCCTGCAGAGATGTCTAGAGCTGACATGACCAACCTTGAACAGCTACAACTATCTTCCTATATGCCAGGTATGACTTCAACCCATTGATTCTGTGTTTACTGGGCCCCTTGATGCCACACCTGGTTGAATGCAGCCGAGATGTCAAGGGCTGTCACTCTCACCTCACCTCTACAATTCAGCTCTTTTGTTCATGTTTGAACCAAGGCCGTAATAAAGTCAAGAGCTGAGTGTCCCTGAAGGATCCCAAACTAGGCATCTCTAAGCAGGTCATTGCTAAGTAAATGCTGTTTGATAGTATGGTTGATGACATGTTCTATCACTTTACTGATGATCAAGAGTAGACTGATATGGCAGGAATTGGCTGGAATGTATTGATCCTGCTTTTCGTGTACTGGGCATACCTGGGCAATTTTCCACATTGCTGGACAGATTCCAGTGGTGAACTATACTGGAAGAGCTTGGCTAGGAGAGAGGCAAGTTCTGAAACACAAGTCTTCAGTACAGAATCCAGAATATTGTCGGGCCCAAAATCTTTGCAGTAGCTAGTGCCTCCAACAGCTCTTGATATCATGTAGAGTGAATCAAATTTGCTGAAGACTGGTATCTGTGATTCTTGGGACTACTGGAGAAGGCTGAGATGAATCATCCACTCGGCACTTCTGGCTGAAGATTGCTGTGAATTCTTAAACTTTTTCTTTTGTGGAGCCACCTCCTTCAGTGAGTTGTTTAATTCTGACAGTCAGTTTGCTTTATGGAAGAGGTCATTCGGCAATGAGAAAATTGAAGAACATTTGAATATGAGGACATTTCAATGCAAATGTTCTTATCCATTGCCTTACATTAGTCAAGGTCACAAGACCTAATAGGTGTAGGTATGTTTACAGCCCTGAATTTTCAAGCTGTCCGAACTCCTGTCAAAACAACATGTCAGGAGCCACCACTTTAAATATATTTTTGCCTACATGAAGATAAATAACATGACTAAATTCTTGTGTTTCAAGACATCCTACTGGACGGTAGCCTTTATACAATAAGAATATTGCAATGATTAATGATGAGTCTCAGTCACAGGCTTTTCACTGTGGTTGTGGTGCTAGTGCACTGCCAGTAAACCTTTAGTAATCATTCCACCATCCCCATCCCCTCCCGCTTCACCACCCCCCTCCTCCGGGTGCCCCCAACTTTCAGGAAACTTAGAAACTGACCATGTATGTGTTGTAAGCGCAAAGTTCAGGGTCATAAGGTCGCAACCTGCCTGCTGGCATTTTACGGAACAGGACGTACCCTCTGAGCTCTCACTAAGTATTTGCTGCCATCTACAGTACAATTAAACATCACAGCCATTTGAGGGGATGAAAATGAGTAAACAATAATAAGAAACTTACTTGAATTATTTTCAGCTGGCAGTTATGTCCCATGTTTGAAATAAATCTAGAATGAATAAAATTAGAACTTTTGGATTGCTGGCTTGACTGCGGACCAAGGCTATTACACCAATAGTCTTTTATCAGTATCCATGTAAAAAAATCTGAAAACCATCTGAAAAACATGTGAATTAGAAGCTTTATTCTTAACTGAATTGCCTGGAAATATGTTATTTCCTAAAATTAAGTTCTATTTTGATTGAATTAGCTTTAATTTAGTTAACAAAGAACAAACAGATATTAAACAACATTCTCTATCACGTTTTCATTCACATTCATGCATATCTGGGAAAGCTTCATCTTTATACTCAGACACAGAGTATATCCATGCATCATGCAGTCAGGATTTCCTGTATGGTTACAAGAATGCATTGTGCTCAAATAAAACATTCGAAACAAATACCTTCACTTTTACATCGCACCATTTTGTACAATAGCATAAGGAACAAGATTTTCAGGTTATATACAGACTACACTGCCATAAATTTCCCTTAATTCACTTGCCTCTACAAGGTAAAGCAATTAAAAAATGTAAGCTCACCTCCAAAATGTTTAGTTCTTGATTTTTCTTTGCTGTTCTTTGCCACTGCATTTCTAGTGACTGGAGCTCTTTACACCCCTCCATGCACCTCCCCTGCACCCCCAAGCCCATAACATTCCCTTGTACTGAAAAAATAAGGGTTTTCCCAATGTCTTTTAGGAAGATGAGCTATGGCATTAAAATCTATACTGAAATTTAAACTTAATAATCTAGTGTTTCCATAGTAATATATCCAGCATTATAGGTAGATTCCCGTATCCAGAACTCTCAGTGGGAAGGAAGTCTGGCTTGAAAGATATGTGCATTGGAGAAGCAGCAGTCATGCTGTAGCCTGTAACATGCTATTATAGAATTGGTGAACTCACCTTCATATTCTACAAGCCTACACATAGGAATGACAAGGCTGACAAAAGCGTAGCTGAGATTGTATCTGAGATCAACAATTTATTATTTATAAATTAATTTTCAGTTGAAACAGTAAACATAATTTAAGTCAACCAACATATATCCCTCTCACATAAACTTGGATAAAATCTATTTTCCATAGTTTTGTTACTGTTTCCAGGCTTTATCCATAAAATGTCAAAGTGTAGACTGTTCCCATACTCCCTCTTGATTTTTATATTAAGGCAAAATTGTACAGCACCAAATGATAAGTCCTTTAAAGGGTTGCATTTCAGCCTTTGATTTTCCTTTGCCAAAGTTTTGCAATTAACTCATCAATGCTACAACTCTGTGGCAATTTACTTTGATTGAATTCTACTCCAATATATTTGCACTTGTCAGTATAAAACATTGTGAAAAGCTTCACTGAACCTTAGTAGAGGATTGCAGAGTGTACAGGGTTTAGTCTCAACTAAAGTGCAAGGAAAAATACTCATTTAATATCTCCCATATTTTCTGCACCTCACACAAAGGCCGCCTTGCTGATCTTTGAGGGGCCCTATTCACTCCCTAGTGACACTTTTGTCCTTAATGTATTTGTAAAAACCTTTTGGATTCTCCTGAATTCTATTTGCCAAAGCTATCTCAAGTCCCCTTTTTGCCCTCCTGATTTCTCTCTTAAGTATATTCCTACTGCCTTTATACTCTTCTAAGGATTCACTCGACCTATCCTGTCTATACCTCACATATGCTACCTTCCTTTTCTTAACCAAACTGTCAATTTCTTTAGTCATCCAGCATTCCCTATACCTACCAGCCTTTCCTTTCACCCTAACAGGAATATACTTTCTCTGGATTCTCGTTATCTTATTTCTGAAGGCTTCCCATTTTCCAGCTGTCCCTTTACCTGCGATCATCTGCCCCCAATTAGCTTTCAAACGTTCATGCCTAATACAAACAAAATTGGCCTTTCTCCAATTTAGAACTTCAACTTTTAGATCTGAATTGAAAGTTACAGACTTATCACTGAATTGATCTTGACGTACAAAATGGATCACCCACAATTGATAAAGTGGTAAAAGACGAACGTAGAGAGATGGAGGTCAGACTTTGATCCATCAAGTCTGCACATCAGAATGTGCCACATTCCTAGCTGGCTGCAGACATCATATCATTGGTAATAACAGGTCTGACAGAAATCCCTGAGTCTGGCAGTCAACACAACAATGGCATGATATAAATAGGTGGCCAAGGGAATACTGGGAGAAGGTCTACTGATAAGATAACATCATCCATCAGAATTACCATCTTTCTACCAGCACCATGTACACATTCATTCTAGTCCAGATTAAGGAGCAAGTGATCTCAAATTATCAGATGTCATTTTCCTGAATCAGGAGATTTAGCATCCAATGGACCAAGTAAGTGGGAGTGAAAGTCCTTGCCACCAGTCGCCATGCTGGTTTATTAGCACTATCCCATTCCCAGGCCTTTTTCCTGAGATGGTATATAGTAGGGGACTGTTAGCAGAGATAGATGCCCACAAGCACGAGTAACAAATTAAGGGGATTAAATAGCAACAAGTCAGTTATAATCAGAAGCTGAATTGAATTTTCCAGATTTCCTATTAACCCTCCCCAATGCAAAAGCCATGTGCCATCACCAATTGGCCAGTAGGGTACATCAATGGCTGGTGGTTGTTTCAAGCAAAGTGTTGGCCTTTTACCCTTTCTAGATCCCAGTGTCGCCGTCCCAAAGCCAGTAAGGCAAATCCTGCCCCTATTGTCATTTGTTAGCAAGATTCAGAATGGGCTGAGTGATAACAAACAGGAATTATGGCCAATGGATACTTTTCAGGCTGGAGGAAGGTTTATAACGGCATTCCCTTGAGGTTGGTACTGGGCCCCTTGTTTTTCCTGATATATATTAATGATCTGGATGTTGGTGTGCAGGGGACAATTTCAAAGTTTACAGATAACACTAAACTTGGAAGAATGTAAACGGTAAGGAGAATAGTGAGGAACTCCAAAAAGACATTGACAAGATGATGCAGTGTGTGGCTAAGTGGGGTTTAAAGCAGAGCAGTGGGATATGATACACTTTAGTCAGAAGAATATTGAAAGCCAATACAAAATAGATGGTACAATTCTAAAGGACGAGCAGGAGAAGTGGGACCTAGGCATACATGTGTTCAGATCATTGAAGGACAGGTGGAAAGAGCAATAAATAAAGCATATATTGCTCTCCACTTTATTAATTGAGGCATAGAGTACAAGAGCAAGGAGGTGATGTTGACCTGGTACAAGACACGCCTTAGATCTCAGCTTGAGTATTGTGTACAGTTGTGGACACCACATTACATGAAAGATGTGATTGTTTTGGAGAGAATCCAAGAGCAATTTTGAAGAATGATTCCAGGAATGAGAAACTTCCGTTATGAGGGTAGATTGAAGAAGTTGGACTGTTCTCTTTACAGAGAAGAAGGCTGAGGAGAATTCTGTTAGAGGCCTTCAAAATCATGACCAGTCTGGACAGAGTCAGTATGGAGAAGCTGTTCCTGGTCATAAAAGAGAAAACGAAAGTGAGGGCATAGATTTAAAATAATGTGTCAATGAAGCAAGGGCACTATGAGAAAGATCTTTTCTTACACAGCAAGTAGTAGCAGATGGAATGCAGTGCCTAGAAATGTGGTGGAAGCAGATTCAATTGAAGCATCCAAGAGGACATTAGAAGATTATTCGGACAGAAATAGTATGCAGGGATATGTTGTAAAAGAAGGCATTTGGCACAGGGTAATAGAAGCAGTGCAGTCCCCTTCTGCTCCATAACAATTCTGTAATTCTTAAACACTCAGCAAGTGGTAAATTTTGATGTCACTTCTGTAAAATTCCAGCCAACATTGACCTGAACACACAGCTGAGGATAATATTAACTTTGCTGTAAAAGTGCAAAACTAGTGATACTGCTAATGACTAGCTGATAGAAAGATGGTTACAAGAAGGGGCATATACATCAATCTTCTCAGACAGTTAATTAGCCTCCAAATTATTCACAAGTAGAAAGGTGCAATGATTCAACAGCAAAGACCCACTTTCAGGAGATGTTCTTTTCCTGGTAAAGCTCATGCCTGAAATATGCTAATTTGCATTCTCAAGACTTTGCTATCTTTTCATCGCAAGATACATGTGTGTTAGTAACAATTAGACCCGACTAGACAGTATTCTCAGTAGTTCAGACATCGTAGCCTTCTGGTTGGAATCTTACAGTTGAGTTCCCTTTATGCCCAGTGATTATCATTACTTTATCTGACTTTTTAAAAAAATTAGTTGATTGTCTTTTCAATACAAGAAAAGTAGCTGCCCCATTCAGTCTTTTGAACCTGTTCCGGCATTACATGGTAGGTGACCTCTTTTTTAAGTCCATTTACCTCTCAATATTCCTTCCTACAAAATAAAATTAACAATCAGTCACTTTGACATTTTCATTAATCCTCAGTATCAACCTTTTTTACCCTTTGTGTAAAGAATTGTTTCTTAACATCACCCATCTAACTCTAATTTTAAGGTTATGACCCCTAGGTCTGCACTGCCAACTGGACGAAATAGTTTCACTCCATCCACTCCATAAAGTCCTTCAATAATTTTCAACACCATAATTTGATTACCCCTCCATCTTCTACACTCAAGGAAGAATGCACAGTCCTTTATAACCTGTCTGCGCAATTTACCTCTTTTAGCCTTGTATCATTCTAGTGCATATGTGTAGCACCCCCTCCTGGGCACATTTATCACTCCTGGGGAGCAGTGCCCAAAATATAGGACAGACTTCAGAAATGGTCTAACCAAATGTGGCATCTCCTCTCTCTCCTCAAATTTTGGTCTCCTCGATTTAAAATCTAATGTTCTGATAGTCTTTAAATTACTCTTATACCTGCCCATGAACATTTAGTGATTTCTGAACATAGAGTCATAGAGATGTATAGCACAGAAAGAGACCCTTTAGTTCAACTCCTCCATGCTGACCAGATATCCTATATTAATCTAGTCCCATTTTTTAGCATTAGACCATAACTCTCTAAACCCTTCCCATTCATGTACCCATCCAGATGCCTTTTAAATGTTGTAATTGTACCAGCCTCCACCACTTCCTCTGACAGCTCATTCCATACACGCACCACCCTCTGAGTGAAAAACTTGACCCTCAATTCTCTTTTAAATCTTTCTCCTCTCACCTTAAACTTAAGCCCTCTAGTTATGGACTCTTGACCTGGGATAAGATTTTTCCCATTCACACTATGCATGCCCCTCATGATTTTATAAACCTCAGCCTCCAACACTCCAAGGAAAATAGCCCCAGCCTATTCAGCCTCTCCCTTTAACGTGCTTTATTAAAATCTCCCTGCTCCTTACAGCTGCAGTCTCTTGACATTAGAACGGCTGTCTATCGTAGATCCAAGTTACTGATACCCAGAACCATTTACATTCCTTTGCCTGCACGGTTTTTGCTGGCTCAAAATGATTCATTTTGCACTAATCAGGCCCCACCTAGAAAACTGGCCATTCCTCTAGGTTAAAATTAAATAATTCCACTAATTTGCTATGTCACATGAGCACTATTAGAAATGTTTTGAATTGTTTGATATCAAAATTGTCTAATTTCCTAAGTTTCCTAAGAAACTGAATAGTGTACACCAACGGGATTATCGAATGGTTCAGAATTGAACTTTTCTTAGTCTTTTTTCCATGGTATTCAGTCAGATTACTGACAGGTGGAGGACTGGTAAATCCGGTTTGTTACAACTTTGATTCTATTTTCAAATGAACTAATGAAACTTTGCCAGATTACCATTCTTAAAAGCAACAATGAATACTATTAAAAAGACAAAAAATGTAGAATCTATAATGCTGCCCAATAATGCTAATTCCTGGAAGATTTATATGTTTGTTGTATATTAGCCAAAACTTGAAGCCAAATTTAATTTGTGCAATTTTGATAAGAAACTATGCACCTCTGGCATTCTTCTTTAGCATTTAGAAATTGCATTAAATGTAATATTATCATTTAATATTAGCTTTATTTACAGTTTGTTATTTTCAGTGTCCTTTGCTACTGATCTATGATCTTAATTCTTATATTTATTTTAGTTACAGCCAGCCATTGTTATGTTCCCAAGCCAGAGACAGAATTAAGTCTGGTGTATTTTAGATGGAATTATCTATTATGAATGATAAGGAACTTTCATTCTTTGAAAAAGGTCTGGATTTAAAGTGTTGTTTATAAGTCTGAGCCTTTGATCAACATATCAATTGCTTTTTGAAGAGATATAGATAGTATGTAGAATGGCTACTATCTAGAAGGACAAGTGCAGCAGATACATGGGAACACCACAAACTGAAAGTTCTCCTCACTTGGAAATATATCGCTGCTCTTTCCGTGTCATTGAGTTAAAATTCTGGAACTCCTTCCCCATTGCAGTATGAGTCAACCTACAGTAAATGCATTGAGACTGGGTACCAATGGAAAATCACCTCTAACATAGAAAAAAGTGCGAAGAAGGAAGGCTCAGGATGAAACATCAGCAATGAACTAGGGATCTGCCTTCATGCACAGAATGAATGATATAACATAAAGGATATGTTTTTCACTGAAACCTGTAACTGAAAGATTCCACATACCTTACATTCTTCAGTTTGTTCATATATTGCACTCACTTTCTCTTCTAGTTCTCAGCTCTTTGGCACAATGACAAGTAACTTACCAGCCTAAAACAATCTTGGTAACTGAATGCCAAACAGTTTCTAAAATTCACAGTTTTAATTCTGGAAATACTGAGCAAAGGTAAGGGAACACCTTGTTGAATCTGTGCTGGATTTTCTCATCAAACATATGACTATAATTAGGAATCCCAAACAGTTGGGTAACCAACACAATGCACCCACTTGTTTCCTTGACCCACAGGAGCCCATATCCAAGAACAAGCCTATTCCTCAACATGCATTACTCGACTGTTATCATAACTATACTAAGTAAGCAAAAAGCACCAATATAAAGCTCCCACAAGGAACATGGCTCGATTTTATGATTTTATTAAATCCATATGTCCTTCCTAATCTTTAATTTGCTTTCCAGGCATGATTTAAATTTGCCTTTTACTTCTGGTTTTAGATGCCCAGTTTACATACTGTAGACTGGACTTTTACCTGGGAGAGAGCAGAGAGAGTTGGATTGAGGTTGGAGGTTGACATGTTTCCTCAGGTCTTTCCAGGTTTGATTAATACTTTTTCTCTCTTTCCTAACCACAGCAGCTAGCCAGAATGAGGGGTTACTGGATAGGTAGACCTGAAGCACCAGGTCACTGCCCACAGATCAGAGGTCATGGTGGATGAGATTAGAGACTCCGAGCAGGTAGGGAGAAGAATTTGGGATTGCAATTAGAAGCTTCACCCAAAATTTTCATTGGCCTCATTTCAACAAGGAAAAGATGCTCCTGCATTCATTTTGACCTGGACTCCACAATCTGTTTAAACATGAGACCTGCAAAGTATCTTTTGGTCTCTGAAAAAACTTCACAGAGGTCGGTATCCATCACCAAGTCACCCGTTATTTGTACAATCTTTGACTTTAGTACCACCTCACTGAGTGTCAGGTACCAGAGTGACAGGATCTCTCACACTCCACTTTGATTAGACCAGATTAACAGCCCCTCAGGGAACTCATATTTTACAGGGTTCAGTTGGCTGACCTCATTACAATCCCTCCCCCACTGAGGACATACGTCGGTCTTTTTTCTTGGAGAGTCTCCAGGACCATTTAAGCAGCAGGTCAGATTCCTCCAACTCAGCATCCAACATGTGTGTGTGTAACACACGGGAGCTCACCTCCTGTGTTCAGAACACCTCTGTCAAATTTGGCTTTCTGCTTCTAGTGGCAAAGGCATTGAAGCAGTGGACTACTTCCATCATGTCCATCTCTGATTCTGAGGATTCATCAACACTTGACGGAGTGGCTGACCCACTGGGTTCCAGCAGTCTTTCTGACTGTTCCAAGAGGCAGGGCATGTTTTGCAACTGTTTGTAAATCTGCAGCTTTCATATGGTCCTTTTTCAGGACCATTGTACCAACCCAAACTTTATACACCACTGATCCTGACCTTGTGTTGACCATGCTGCTTACCCACGATTCCGTGATTTTTACACCAAACTTTGTTCCCTATATCAAACTATCTCTCTCACTTGGTGGAGTTTTGTGTCCAGCATTGACTTTCCTGCTACTATTTCACCCTCCCCCTGAGTTCTGAGAAGGTCAGAGTTAATCGGGTGCATGGTCTTCTACCCATTAGCTATTCTTACAGATGCATGTTGGATGGTCCTATAATCAAATGGGAACTATGACAGCTTGCTGTCTAATGACTCTATAGGCTGTTTCTTCAAGCCAGCCCTCAATGTTTGGACTGCTCTTTCTGTCAGGACATTGGATGATGGGTGATATGAAGCTGTCCTTATTTATCAATTCCCATTTGAATTTAGGAAATACCAAAATTTTCTTCTGGTTAACAATGACCAATTACCTGTGACCACCACTTTCGGGATGACATGTGAAAAAGATGCGCGTAATTTTTCTATTGTCATCCCTATATTTGACAAAAGGACTCGATACATGTCCAACCACTTTGAGTGGGTATCATAAGGACTAAGATCATTGAGCTCATGAAAGGACCTACACAGTCAATGTGTAACTGAGTCCAAGGTTTATCCAGTCATTCTTACAGATGTTGGGGAGCTGCTGGCTGTAATCTTTGCCCTTGTTGCCACTCTGGGCACTGTGCTATCAACACGGCTATGTCTGCATCCAATCCTGACCACCAGTCGTAACTTCTCATCAGTTTTGGAAACCTCTGGATAACCCTTGTGGAGTTCAGCCAGTATTTGGCTGTGACCTTTGCTCAGGACAATCACTCCTGCTCCCCATAACAATATGCAGATTTTGACCATGAATTGGTCTCTCCAGATCCAAAAACGATTCAATTCCAGTTGTGATGGCCCTTTGGTTTCCCCCATTCCCACCAGTTGTTTCAGTTTAGAAAGGACTGGATCTTTCTGCATCCAATGTCTGATATTGTCAGCTATGACTGGGACTGTGCCCAGAAAATTTCATATCATTTCAGATTCTTCCACTGGGGGTACCACTGGTGGTGCATCTACTAATGGGTGGTGGCACAATGCATCTGCATTCACTATTTGTCCTCCCAGACAGTGTTCTAACTTGTAAATATAAACACTTAGTACTACAACCCACTGCTGAATGTAGCCCGGAACTATGGGCAGCACTGCCTTGTTCTCTTTAAAGCAGAGCAAGTAGGGGTTTGTGGTCCATTGTTATCACAAATTTTGATCCATAAAGGTTTTGGTAGAACTTCCTGACTCCAAATATGATTATCAATCCTTCTTCCACTATCTGGACTCTGCATTATCCAAGATCCTGGATGCATACATTGTTGGGGATTCCTCTCCATTGGGGCACCTATGAGCTAATACCACCTCAATGCCATTCAGGGAGGCATCATAGGCATCATCAGGCATCACCTGATCTTTCTTGGGATGATAACATGTCAACCTTAGCGGTTTCTTTACTTCATTGAAAGGTAGGACTTGTTTATGCGTCCATTTCCAAAGTTGACCCTTTTTTAGAAGTTGATGCAAAGGTGCCAAGATGTTTGCTAGGTTATGTACAAACTTTTCATAACAATTTACTAGCCCAAGAAATTACCTAAGCTCTTGGACGCATTGGGAGCCAGGACACTTTTGATCACCCTCACTTTGTCGTCCAATGGGTGTAACTTGTTAAATCTGTAGCCCATCTAGGTCACTTGGGGTGCCTGGAACACACATTTTTCCCTTCTTAGGTGTGAATCTGTCTTGGAAAAATGTCTTAGGATTATATCCAAGTTCTCTAAGAGTTCCTTATTAGTTTTCCCTGTTATTCGGATGTCACCTAGGCAAATGGTGACCTGAGGTAAACTTTCAAAATGTTCTCCATCGTCCACTGAAAGAATTGGACAGGCCGATGATAGCCCAAATGGCAGTCTTGTATGTTGGTACAGCCGTTAGGGGTGTTAATTATATCATACTTCTGAGAGTCCTCATCTAACTGCAATTACAAGTACGCATGGCTCCTGCCAGTTATAGATCCTTTCGCTGAGAGATTGGATATCTATCCAGCTGTGAAAAGCTGTTTACCATTTGTTTAAAATCCCCACAAATGTGAATTGACTCATCAGGCTTCAAAATCAGTACAACCATTGCTGCCCATTCTGCAATTTGAACTGATTTGATGATTCCTTCACTTTCCAACCTTTTGATTTCTGCCTCTAATTTTGCCCAAAAGGCAAAAGACCTGGGCAAGCCTCACAGAATCATAGAATTGCTTCCTGGTCAATATGCAAGGTTGTCTTGGCTCCTCTGATAGTTCCGAGACTTTCCTGGAGGACTTCTGGGTATTTACTTAAGACTTCACCTCAGGCAGTCATTTTCAAATTGAAAAATGTTGAGCCAATCTAGATGAATCTCTCAAAACCAATTTCACCCCATCAAGTTGGATCGGAGCCTTTTACGACAATCACTGGTAACTGAACCAGTTGCTTTTCATAAGAGACCAGAATCAAAGTTATACCTTCAATCTGTAAAGGTTCCCTATTTGGAGTCCAGAGCAAGTTTAATTAAAGATTAGTTCTGCGATCTCTGATATGGTGGCAACAATCTTGACCTCTATTAGGGTAGGTTGACCAATTAACTAGATATTTATCTTGATTGATTTTGATTTTGATGTTGCTAAATAATTTAACTGTTCCAAACCAGATGTCAGTGAACTTTCCAGGGTGGACACTCTCCTGGATATCATTCTTGGTATCAGCTTATGAGTTATCGTATTCAATTAAGGTCTAGCTGTCTCAATGCTTCACACTGGCAACAATTACAATGACTTGCTAACCAGGACCCTGAGGAAAATCTTAACCATTTGGTCGAGGTTTAGCTTTGTTTTGGAGTTTTGCTGTTATTTTTCTGTTCAGGGTATGTCCTGAATGAAGCTATGCAATTGCTTTCACTCAAGTGGTGTTTCCCAAGCTCAGTCAGACTGATGAGAGTATCCACTTTCATCGGTATATCCTCTAACTCATATGCTCCATTTGCCACATTTTCAAATCATAAAGCCAGCTGTAGCACCTATTTGAAGAATGTGAAAACTGTGCAAAGGAATGCCTTCAGATTTTAAAAATTCATGGAGCGCATGGTGAGTTGATTACAGTATCGCTTTCCCCTGAAACAGGGAGAACAGACACCACAAAATTGATGGGTTCTGAACCAGGACAACAGTGGCTTGACAATGTTTTAATTGGCTCTTTGTGAAATGACTATGGCTTGTGTGGACACAGGCCAGCAGAGAATCCTCTCATCTGCAAAGAGGTGTGCAAAAACAAATCTGTCTCTCTTGCTCTGGAGGTACCAGACAATCTTCAGTAACAGCTTGCTGCCCTCCATTCACCATCCTCTGTTGAAGGAGGAATAAAACACTGTCAAAAAATACAAGTAGGACTCTTTTTGCATAACTTTATCATTAATTCCACATACCAGATGGCCTCTAAGTATCTCTTAAAGGGTTATACCAAAGTCACAGGCTTCTGCCAGCTGGCTTATCCTAGTCAAAAATCCTGATATTGTTTCCCATGGTTCTCAAATTGCTAAGTAAAAATGATCTCAGAATTAGAGGAGGCTTGGTGGTGTAATATTCCATAATTATGTCAGTCAATTCTTGAAAGGTTTTAGTATCTAGTGCCTCAGGGAAGGTTTGGCTCCCAATAATAGAAAAAGCTGCAGCTCCGCAGGCTTTGAGGAGAATTACTTGTAGCTTTTGTTGGGTAGTATGGTGGTTGAGTGGTTAGCACTGCTGCCTCACAATACCAGGGACCCAGGTTTGATTCCAGCTTCTGTGTAGAGTTTGCACATTCTTCCCGTATCTGCATAGGTTACCTCTGGTGCTCCGGTTTCCTCCCACAGTCCAAAGATGTGCAGGTTAGGTAAATTGACCATGTTAAATTGTTCATAGATGTGTAGGTTAGGTACATTAGTCAGGGGTAAATAGGGTAGGGGAATGAGTCTGGGTGGGTTACTTTTTGGAGGGTTGGTGTGGACTTGTTGGGCCGAAGGGCCTGTTTCCACACTGTAAGTAATCTAATCTAATCTAAAGAAAAATGGCCTGTTTCTACACTGTAGGGATTCTATGTAGAAAAATAAATTTCATCTTCCAAAATGTCATTTGCCCAAAGAAAAATGCATTCTTAGATGGCAAGGTCAAATGAATCAAGCTTCCCTAATAAATGCATGATGTGAGAAATGCTTACCCCAACTCAAACACAATTGTTGTAAGAAGGTTTCTTCAGGATCGTGCTTTCCTCCCATCACCACTCAAACAACTCCACAGAGGCCAGTATCTGTCACCAAGTCACCCTTTATTTACACATGGGCAGTCCCTGACTTCAGTACCGCCTCATTCAGAGTCAGATACCATCTCTGATACTCCCATTTTATATGTCAAATTAACAGATCCAGTTAGGGAATTCATATTATATGAGGTCCGGCTGAGTGACCTTATTACAATCGAAACAGTCTCGAGTCATCTTGCCTGCTGTTTTTTAAAAGGGTCACAGGAGACAAAAAGGGTCCAGAAACACCAAAACATGCTTAGTATTCTGTGGAGTTAAAAAATACCTCGGAGTGGAGCACATGATTCCACAAAAACACTGTAAACTTCTATGGGCCCATCCTCACCACCTGCTCCTTCCTAAGCACTTCTCGGCCTTGGGACGTAGCAAAATTAATAAAGTCCTGGAAGTGGGGCAACAATGAGGTCTCACTGATGTTCACAGCTTACCTAACTTATTCTGATGAGAACTGAAGACAAACAATCTTTGATCCTTGGACACGTTTTACTTTCACTTCACATAACCAGATTTGATCACAGGATTGGGGCATTGAGGAACAAAGACCCTTGTTTTTTTTTTCTCAGCTTAGGGCAATTTTAGAATCTCTTCTTACCTAGACTTTTTGAAAAAAAAGCTTTACATTTGTTGATCAATAACAATTTCCAGAAAAACATATCATTTGACATAATCTGTACTGCTGCAAATAAAAGGTAGTAATACCAGACCATAGTGTTGCTTTCTCATTAGAGAGAGAGAATCACAGCTGGTGTGGTAAGGATCACCACACCTCAAACAAGGGGAGGGATTGAAGTGGAGCATCTTTCATGGTGACTTTATCTGGTATGGGAATTGAATCCATAATGTTGGCATCACTCTACATGTGAACTAACGAACCGTCAAAACTGCAGGTAGTCTACTTATGGTAACTCAGTCATTTTTGTACTACATAATTGGATTATTCAATCATCCCTGATTTTGAAAAAAATGTGAATAAGCAATAACAATGGAAAACTTTTACAATGTGAGTGGTGAAATTTGAAGTGAAGGGTAGATCATATCATGTTTGTTGCCATTGCCCATGCTACTGGAACCTCTTAAAGAAGCTATCCAATAAAAAACACGCTTTAACCACCAGGAAATGTTTGATTACATCTGCTACAATCCACAGATCCTGACTTTCAGATTGCTCTGTGTTTTTTTTTGGCAGCTGTTAGCCCAAACTAAACTAAAACTGAAATACCTCTGGGAGTTTTACCAAACAATACAGTTAGATGTCAGATACAAGCACCTCTTCAGATGGGGTCATGTTTACAACAATCTGGAACATGACATTCTGGTCTCCTTCAAATGACAATTTGGAGAATATTGCTGTGGGTCATCTGATACAGCAACAGTATGTGTACGTTCAAAAAGAACTTGTTGCAAACTCCTTTGTTAGAGGTCAATGTTATGGGTTACCTTTCTTTTAGACATCTATTTCTCCATACAAAAGCATCATCACCTTAAAAAATTTGTTTTTCCTCACTTCTGAGGATTAACCTATCTCCACCTTCTTTACCTTCCTGTGCTCCTTAAACTTATCTTCCTTAACTGAAAATATGATGCAGTATTTGTTCTCATTCTCTTAGCTTTATTATGACATTCTACACTGTTGTTATGCAGTGTTCTTCCAACACCTTTTCATTGTTGCATTCCAGGTTTGTGTTACTGCGATCGCATGGCTGTAATACATATAAACATGTACAGCCCTATAACCCCAGAATTGGTTTCCTTTCTCTTAAGCAGACGGGAATTTCAATCATGACCCTATGTAGAATCTCATCAAACAATCTGCCCATTGACAGCAGCATCTTCAGAAATAGAGGTCAGGTTCCACTGTCCACCAACACCACCCAGCTTCACCTTTCTACAATCTCTCTTGATGTCCCCTTCAACCATGTTAGACATCTTCTCCTGGGTCTGATCTTGCTGCAGGTATAACCTTCTGCTTTTCAACACTTGGGAATATGAAAGCCTTCATCATCAGTCCTCAGTACAGACTCTGCTGTTTTGCCAAAAACTCCATTCCCCTCATAAGCCACTCTAAAGTTGAATCAAAAAGTTTGCAATCTTAGTGTTTTGATCAGCATTGAACTCAGTTTCAAACACTACTTTTTCACCATCTGAAAAATTATTTACTTCCCTAGAACTGCCTTACTTTGTTCTATTCTCATTGTTGAAATCCTCCAAAGCATTTCTGCAGCTCCCAATTTGACTACTTCAACACATTCCTTCCTAGCCTCTTACCTTCACTATTCGTTAAAATTTATATTTGTCCAAAACTAAGATGAACTTATCCAGTTCACCCATCAACTTTGTTCTCACTGAAATATATAAGCTCCCTTTTGCTAGTTTAGTAAATGTAAATCTGCAAATCCCTACAATGTGTTTCTGGAACCTTTTTCTACAACCTCCTTCAAGCCAGCAACCTACTCTTCTTCAATTATTGTTCCTCTGTCTCAGCACAGTGTAAATATATCCATTGATTTTTCCCATTGTTGATAACAAAGCTTTCAGCTGCCTACAGGTTCTGCAGTCTGAAATTATCTCCTCAATGTAAACATTCTCTCTACCTCTTGAAAATCTCCTCAAAATTAATATCTTTCACCAGGTTTTTGTTCGCTTGTCCTAATCTCTTCTTACATTTTACATTTTCTTTTGTTTATCTTCACTGTCTTCAAACTTTTTCTTTTACACTATAGATGGTAGACACTTTTTTTGCTACATGTCATTTAAGGCTATTCGCTTCTTCCCTCTGCTGCCCAATCACTTGGTCTTGTGAAATGCACTAGAAACAATAAAAATAACAGATTGTATTTCCATAACACCTTTGATATTTGAAGACAGCATCATTGAATTACTAAACAAATTTGACACCAAGCTACATGGGAGGTATTGTGAGAGGTGGTCAAAAGGTTATAAGGGTAATCTTAAAGGAGGAGGCAGGGCATGTTAAAAAGATGGAATTATTTAAGGAGTGAGTTCCAGAACTGAGTTCTCTGGGATTTGCAAGTATGACCACTGATGGTGTAGTGAGTGAAATCAGGGACATTCAAGAGATCAGAACTGGAATATACAAAGCACTGGCTTCATAAACAATGTGACAAGTTATAAATCACACAATACTAATGACGCTGAGTTGGATACCATTTATAGCACTAGATGAAGTTTATGATAATGGTTTTGGAAGGATAGCAGCAAAGATCTTGAAGAGGATGTAAGCAATAATTTTAAAAGTAGAACAGAAGTGACTTTCTTCAACCACCCTTGTGGTCACCTCTATTAACATATGCTTCCATGATTTGGCATCTGGTTTCTTTACTACAGTTCAATGAAGTGCCTTGAGGCTATTTTTACATTAAAAGTGATGTAGATGGTGTCATTATTTTCATTCATGATAATAATTCTCTCAATAGATTACGATTAGAAGGCATTGCAGCAGAAAGTTGCCACAACATCTGGTTCAAGTTGTTGTCCTCCCTACTCCATTATCTGCCTTTGTTAGATTCTTAACTGCTTCTTCCTCAAATGTCAACTGGTACTTCTGAATCAAAGGTTATGGATTTAAATTCCATTCATGTGCATTCAATTTAGCAATACTTATTTGATAAAGCTTCCTATTAGCCAATCAATCTTCTATCTATATCCATATGCTGCCCACTCTATACCATGAGCTTTTCTTTCCACAATTACCTTTGATGTTGCAATTTATGAAATGCCTTCTAGGAATCTACATACAGTATATCCACAGGTTTCGCTTATCCACAGCACATTACTCAATGAACTCGAATTGATTTCCCTTTCACAAATCATGTTTCAGGTCCAGACTTCCAGACTTCACCTGAAAAGTAAAAGTGTGTGTGAAATTATGTGTGAAGTAAGCAGCCTTTCAACAGACAAAGTGATGATGACGGGAACATAACATTTGTAGGTTGCTTTATAAATTAATGCATTACAGTTGAGTTCCTGAAAAAAATATATTTGAACATGTTAGGGAGACAAACGAAGATGAAAATGTATTCCATGATGTTAGTTTGGGATATGCTTTGATGAAATATCTCAGCCATTGTTTTAACAAGGATTTTTGAATTTGCACCTTCTTTAAAATGGTTTTGAGAGGAATCTCATATAAACACACCAACCTGAGCATTACTACTAACGATTTTGTTTTTAACCACTTAATTCTGAAATAATAATCCACTGTCTTGCATTAAAAATAGATTTTTTTCAAATTAATGTACCCTTTCCAACTAAAGAGATAAGATGGATAAGAGAACTCATTTGAGACAGAGAAGTTTTTGTGGATCACTTTAATTGTTATCTTCAGGTGAAAAGTAGGTGACCACTGTCTCAATTATGGATTGGAACTCCAACATGCTGCAGACATTTTTAGCTCTTAATTCCAAAAAGTGTTTTTTTAACTTGTGGACTGCTGACACAGGCGAGATAACTTCAGGCATCGACAAATGCTGTGTGGCACCAATGGGTGTAACACTTAAAGGTGTCAAATCAACTTCAAACAGACTGGACTGGGATCGCTCATGTTCCAACCTGCAGACATACGTTTGGCTTTTTCTTCTTTTGAAGAATGCACAACGATAGAAACAAGTTTCAATTTTACCCAAGTGTATTAGTGGGGCTAAAGGTTCCCAAGTATGTCATCCTGTGAATGAGTGTAGGCATGCTGTGAAGGTCACAGTTGAACAACCATCCTCATCCTCTAGATATTTTTGCATTGCAGGTAAAGTTTCTGTCACTCTAGAAGTCAGCTAGTTAGCAGAAAGGCCACCCTTTATTACTGTGAGTACTGCAAAACAGTTTAAAATAAAAGTCAAAGGAACAAAACCAAGATCCTTAAAATTATTAATTCAACTCCAAATGTCCATGTTACTGGTACATCATAATAACAGTCATAACATTGACATTTTTGTGTTCATGATCATTTCATATACTAACCAGAATAACCTTGTTCTTTATTTGCTTTTAACTCATTAAACTCACCTCTTATTGCTAACATTTGTGCATGTGTGTTACTTTACAAATTCTTTTCATGTTAAATAACTAATAAACTCACTCTTCTTGATAGTTCAAGGAAGCCTGGGTAAATTAGTTCCTTTTAAAATATAAGTCAGTTTGGGTTTGGGGGAAAGGTATCTGCAAAGGAAGGAATTCTTTTTTAAATTCATCTCGTTGCTACTAATCAAGGAGATGAGTAAATAAAGAAGGGGAGGCAGTTTGTACCTCCTCGCCCAGCAAATTAGCAGTGCAGTGTATCCCATTTGGACCTGGAATGACTTGGGAAACGTTGGCAGGAATGCAGTCGTAACATTGTAAATGGGCAGGTCTGTTTTGCATCTTCTACAACTGGTCATTTCTTAACATCAATGGAGGGGAAAATGAGATGAGCTTTTAAATTGGCAGCTGATTCACTATCATCTGCTATTTGACAAATTGCCAACAAATAATCATTTCCAAATATATTGAAGTGTAACACCAGAGCATAAAACCTTCAAGGTCCAGGTCTCGAAGTCTCAGCTTAATGTTACACTTTCATTTGTCCAACACAGCTGCAATCTACCATTCTGTAAATAAAATGCATTTGAGTTTTATTATTTTACCATCATATATCATCAAGCATTGGCATTTGGTCTCATGTGAGATATGAGGCTGTCCACATTGGTGAAATATTAATAGTTCCTTCACATTTTCCTGTTATATGTCCTCTGTGGCTTGAAAAGTAATACAAATCTGTGTGTGACACATGGAATGATTGAGATGTTCAAACACAATTCTTTTAAATCGATGAAGTGAATGAAACCAGATTTGAGATGTGCAACATAGAAATGGGAGAAATATTGGATTAAGTAGAACGATCTATAAATGGTTAAAAATAAATATCCTGATCTTGCTCCCTGGGTTCCGCTCTTGGGTTTGACTGGGCAAACAAGGATAACATTTATTGCAATTTACTGGTTCTCCTGTAAAATGGCACGTTAGCAGATTTCTCCATAGGAGTGAGTGTACAATGGCATAAAATTATTTTCTACCTCATGACAAAAGATTAATGTAACCAATATCACAAAGATGCCAGGGTATTCTAACTGCTGCTGTCCACACCCCCTGCTCAAACCCTTTATCTCACCACTCATTTGAAGGAGAGGAGCAGAATTATAAGACAGCAAACAATATGGTAAACAGCTACAAAGTTGATATTCAGTAAATTACTCTTATTCATTTTATCTTCTGTTAAAACGTCTTGTCAGTGTGGAATCTAGGTGGCTTGATACATTTAAGATATAAATTTTGATAAATCTTGATTTAATTGAATGACAGAACAGGTTCTATGAGTTTTCTATTTCAAACTGATTTGAGTGAACTCATTGATTTACATGTATTCTGAAGTCATCCGGATGAATGTTTGTCAAGAATGGTTTGTTAATTGTCTCTTAAGTAAAATGAAAATCATTGCCATGACTGGATTTTTTTAAAAATTCATGAGCCTGTTAGCAAAAGAATTTCTGACTCTATTAAGGAATATGATATTCCAGGAGATTTTGCTAGAGAGTTTGTCCTCACATTTTATGCATGCGTTTTCATGAACTGAGGAAATTCCTAGCTCCTGAAGTAAACCAACAACCTCTAAGTCAGTGTATTGAAGGGTGGATCATTTATTTTAATCAATGGAGGAACTTAGCAAGTCCAGCAGCATCTGTAGAGAGAAAAACAAAGTTAACATTTTGGGTCAAGTATGACTCTTCAAAACTGGCATTAGCTGGGCAAGGGTGATACTTTTGTAGATGCTGGGACGTTTGTGAGTAGACTACATGGAGATGGAGCCCAGAATAAGAGAGATAGAAGGAACAAAACAATAGCTAATGATAAACTGTGAGAAAAAGAGATAAATACTAGGTGGGGTGCTGACGAGAAATGCGAATATTTGAAAATGGGTTTGACGTGTACTATATAACACAGGATCTAGGCGTGTGGTGGAATGTAACCAACATGGAAGAAGATAATCACATTCTGAAATTGAGGTTGGTGGGGTGGAAAGTGAAGACCCATGCTCCCTACCATTGTTCTGGCAGGGAGTAAGAAATGTAAGAAATTTAAGTAAGAAATGAAGAGCCCTCAGACCATCTTAATGAGAGATGGATGTGTAGAGGAATTGCACATCCACCATTGTCCTCCTCTGCCCGACTAAGTTTGTCCTCACTTTGAACAACCTCAACTTTAACTCTTCTCACTTACTTCAGGTCAAAGGTTTGGCTATGGGTACCTGCATGGGCCCCAGGTATGCCTGTTTCTTTGTGGGGTACATGGAACATCCTTGTTCCAGTCCTCCTCAGGTCCCACCCACAGTACATTGATGACCTCATTGATGCTAATTAGAATTGGATTTAGAAGAACTTATCAATTTTGCTTCTAATTTCCACTCTGCCCTCACCTACACCTGGGCCATCTCTGACTCCTCCCTTCCCTTTCTCAACAAGCTTTGTTTCCATTTCTGGGGATAAGCTGGCCACCACTATCCACTACAAATACATTAATCCCACAGTTACTTTGGCTAAACACCCTTAGAGTATGCCTCCTATGAAGACTCTATTCCATTCTCTCTAATTCTCTGTCTCCATTGCATGTGTTCCAATGATGCCAATGTGTGTGTGTGTGTGAGAGAGTGAGAGAGAGAGAGAGGAAGGGTGGGGAAAGAGGAGCTGAGAAATGTCCACCTTTTCCCTTAACCAGAGATTCACCACCACAGTGGTACGCAAAGCTCTCAGCCGTAACCTACCCATTTCCTGTACTCATGCCCTCACACATACTTGCCCTCCCAGACCAGCGATAGGGTCCCCCAGCCCTCACTTTCCAAACCCAACCTCTGTATCCAAAGGTTGGGCACTAAGAATGAACTTTATGTTAAGTGGAGTTTGTTAAGATTTGAAAGAATATTTGTTATAGGGGACTCTTCCATCAGACACAGTACAGGAGATTCTGCAACCATGAGCTTGATTCTAGGATATCGTATTGCCATCCTGGTGCCAAGGTAAGGACATATCAAAACGGTTGAAGCCTATTATTAAAGGGGAGTGTGAGAAGCCAGAAGTTGTTGTTTACATTATTAGTAATGACATCATTAGGGAAAGGATAAAGGCTTTGCAGAGCAAACATAAGAGATTAGGTAGAAGGTTAAAAAGCAGAATCTCAAAGGTCTTCTCTGGTTTATTCTTGGTGTTACGTTCTCAGGAGAGCAGGAATCAAAAGATAAGGCAGATAAATCAATGACTAAAAAGATGGTGCAAGGTGATTTTTGGATGATTCAGATTTTGGGATCATTGGGATTTTTTCTGGGGAAGAAAAAACCTGCTCAAAAGGGATGGGTTTCACTTATACTGGGTAAGGACCCTAGTGGGAAGATATGCTGGTTCTACTTTGGGAGCTTTTAAATTAGTAGAGAGAGAGAGGGTGGGAGTTTCCTAAGAAGCACTAAAAATAGAAAGGCTGATGAGGATGGTTCTGAATCACAACATCCTTCCCATAGCAGGGAGGTCATGGTTGCACACAATATTCCAAAAGTGGCCTAACCAATATCCTGGACAGCCACAACATGACCTCCTAACTCTTTTATCAATGCTCTGACCAATAAAGGAAAGCAGATCAAACGCTTTCTTCACTATCCTATCTATCTGTGACTCCACTTTCAAAGAACTACGAACCTGCACTCCAAGGTCCCTTTTCTCAGCAACACTCCCCAGCATCTTACCATTCAGTATATAAGTCCTGCTCCAATTTGCCTTTCCTAAATGTAGCACCTCACATTTATTTAAATTAAACTCCATCTGCCACTCCTCGGCTCATTGGCCCATTTGATCAAGATCCTGTTGTACTCTGAGATAACCTTCTTCACTGTCCACGAACACCTCCAATTTTGGTGTCATCTGCAAACTTATTAACCAATGTTCACATCCAAATAATTTATCTAAATGACAAAAAACAGTGGACCCAGCACCGATCCTTGTGGCACTCCACTGGTCACAAGCCTCCAGCCTGAAAAGCAACCCTCCACCACCACCTTCTGTCTTCTATCTTTAAGCCAGTTTTGTACCTAAATAACTAGTTCTTCCTGTATTCCATGTGATCTAACCTTACTAACCAGTCTATCATGAGGAACCTTGTTGAATGCCGAACTGAAGTTCAGAGATCACATCCACTGCTCTGTCCTCATCAATCTTCTTCCTTATTTCTTCAAAATTCTCAATCAAGTTAGTGATACATGATTTCCCACGCACAAAGCCATGTTGACAATCCCTAATCAGTCCTTCCCTTTCCAAATACATGTAAATCCTGTTCCTCAGGATTCCCTCCAACAATCTGCCCACCACCAATGTCAGTCTCACTGGTCTATAGTTCCCTGGCTTTTCCTTACCACCTTTCTTAAATAGTGGTACCACGTTAGCCAGCCTCCAGTCTTCTCACCTGTGACTATCGATAATACAAATATCTCAGCAAGGGGCCCAGCTTCCCACAGAGTTCTAGGGTACACCTAATAAGGTCCTGGGGATTTATCAACTTTTCTCTGTTTTAAGATACCCAGCATCTCCTCCTCTGTTATATGGACATTTTTCAAGATGTCACCATCTATTTCCCCACATTATATATGTTCCATGTCCTGCTCCACAGTAAACACTGACGCAAAATACTTGTTTAGTATCTCCCCCCATCTCCTGCAATTCCACACATAGGTTGCCTTGCTGATCTTTAAGGGGCCCTATTCTCTCCCTAATTACCCTTTTGTTCTTAATGTATTTATAAAATCCCTTTGGATTCTCCGTAACCCTATTTGCCAAAGCTATCTCATGTCTGCTTTCTGTCCTCCTGATTTCCCTCTTATATATATTCCTACTGCCTTCATACTCTTCTGAGGATTCACTCAATCTCTGTATCTATACCTGACATATGCTTCCTTCTTTTTCTTAGCCAAAATCTCAATTTCTCTATGATGTGGAACAGCCATCTGATGAAGGAGCAGCACTTAATAAACCTGTTGGACTAGAACCTGGTGTTGTGTGATTCTTAACTTAAACAATTTCTCTGGTCATCCATACACCTGAAGAAGGGCTTATGCCCGAAACATCGATTCTCCTGTTCCTTGGATGCTGCCTGACCTGCTGCGCTTTTCCAGCAACACATTTTCAGCTCATCCATACACCTACCAGCCTTGCCTTCACCCTAACAGGAACGTACATTTCTGGATTCTCATTATCTCATTTTTGAGGGCTTCCCATTTTCCAGCTGTCCCTTTACCTGCAAACATCCACCCCAATCAACTTTTGAAAATTCTTGCCTAATACCATCAAAATTAGCCTTTCTCCAATTTAGAACTCTAACTTTTAGATCTGGTCAATCCTTTTCCATCACCATTTTAAATCTAATTGAATTATGGTCACTGGCCCCAAAATGCTTCCCCACTGACACCTCAGTCACTTGCCCTGCCTTATTTCCCAAAAGTAGGTCAAGTTTCACACCTTCTCTAGTAGGTGCATCCACATAATGAATCAGAAAATTTTCTTGTACACACTTAGGAAATTCCCCTCCATCTAAACCCTTAATACTATTGCAGTCGTAATTAAAGTTAACCTTCGATCTTGTTACAAATTTGTTTCTCGTTTTCCCACTGACTATAGTACAATCCCAATAAGGTGATCATCCATTTCTTACTTCTCAGTTCCACGTTAAATGACAAGGGTCTCTTTCCATAGGGTTGAGGAGTTCAAAGCTGGGAGGCATATTTTCAAGGTGAGAGGAGAAAGTTTTAAAAATGACATGAGGGGCAACTTTGTTAGACAAAGAGTGGTTTTTGTGTGGAATATATTGCCCGAGGAGTTGATAGATGCAGATACAGTTACAACATTTAAAAACAATTTGGAAAAGTACCTGAATAAGAAATGTTTGGAGGGGTGTGGGCCAAATACAGACAAGTGGGAAACAAAAACAGAAATTGCTGGAAAACCTCAGGTTTGGCAGCATCTGTGGAGAAAAATCAGAGTTAACATTTCAATTAATGTTTCGAGTGACCTTTCGTCAGAATTGAGGCAAATGGGACTAGCAAAGTTTGGGAACAGAGCAGCATGAACTAATTGGTCTGTTTCCATACTGTATGGCTGTATGATTCTATGACAATAAGTCACCATTGCCCCCACCTCCAATGGGATGGCTCCACCAGACATATATCCCCTGCCTTGTCAGCATTTCACAGGGACCACTCCCTCTGGGATATACTGGTCCACTCCTCCTCCACTCCCATGTGGCATGGCACCATTTTAAAGTAATTACAGAAGCTGCAATACCTGTGCATTTACCTCTTCCCTCCTCACTATTCAAGGTCCTTGACACAGCTTCGAGATGGTGCAGTGTTTGTCTAATCTAATCTTCATTCAATCTAATCTACTGTATTCACTGGTCTGGGACCATCTGTGAAGAGAAATCAAAGTTAACGTTTCGGGCTCCGGTGGCCCTCTCTCAGAACCTGACCAGTCTGTAAAAATGGCCGTGACCTTCTTATTGCCTGTTACCGCAAACACACCACTGGGTTCCCATGTCAAGATTTCTGTCTCAGACTTGCTGCAGTGCTCCAGCAATGCTTTTTGTAAGCAAAGGAATAACACCTCATCCTCTCCTTAGGGACCTTGCAGCCTTCAGAACTCAACATTGAGTTGAATATTTTCAGAATGTGGTCTCCCTCCTCCATGTTGGTTCCCCTCCACTAAGGTTCTGCGCTCCTATGGATTGCTCCTTACACAGCCAACCCACATTCAACTCGTCACACTTCTTGCTCCCACCCTACCTAGTATTTATCTCTTTCTCCCTCTCCCTTATCATTAGCTATTGTCTTGTTTGCCGTTCCCTTGTCTCTTTCTCTCTCTCTCTCTCTCTCCTGTGTTCTGTCTCCATGTACCCTATTCACTTCACCCTCCTTCAACCTCCACCCCATCAGCAGCATAAATACTACCTTTTCCCAGCTATGGCCAGTTCTGACAAGGAGTCACTGAATTTGAAACACTAACAGAATTTAGTGTTGAACTCAGCAGGTCTGGTAAAAAAAAGTACAGTTAACATTTTGGGTCCAGAGATCTATCTTCAGAACTTCAGAAACAGTAACTGTCTTTCTTTTAACAGATGCTGTCAGATCTGCTGCTGTGTTTCTCCAGTGCTCTCAGTTCATGTTTCAGATATCCAGCATCCACAGTTTTTTGTGTTTATTTCATTTATGTTAATACAGTGTGTGAACTCACTGGGAGAATCACCTTCTGGAAACACAGGTATATAGACAGAATGGAGATGTCATCTCTCTATATTAGCTGAGTAAGATCTCACTTTGGCTTATAGTTTAAACAAAGTTACAAACCTCAGGCACACTGTGGTATCACAATCATTTCAACTCAAGTTCTCCAAAGCATACCTTGAATGAAGGTTTCATCTAGTTGCTATGTGTTACCCACATGATAAATATAGAGGAAGGATTGAATCAGTTGACCATTTAAAAAGGACTTGGAAAGTTTCTTGTTTATATTGTGTTTATGATTTTGCACAGATAGAAACAGAGAAAACCTCACTGCTGTATTTATTATGTTGCTAGCTCAGTGATTAGCAGAAAGCTTTCTTCCCCTCCAACCCCCAACAAAAAATCTCACTTCAGCTCATCCAAGTGCTGAATCAACAATAAAGACAGTGTTATCAGTCTCTCCTGTAACATCAGCCTATTGCGGGCAGACACATTATTGATTCAGATAAGAGCTAGACTGCTGATTCCATCAGCACTCCCAGTGAAAGGATAATGGAAAGAATAATAACTAGTTTGAACCATGCACTGGAGAGCACAGTCAGCTGCAGCAGCTATAGTTTTCATTTATTACAGAAAAATAGATGTTCTGCAGAGAGATTGATGGATACTCGGATGCAATTACAAAGTAATGATCTCAGAATATGAAGTTTGTAGAGATGGTTTTATTTATGTGGATTTCCAACAGGGATCCTTCCAATCTCTAATCATGTCTTTCGCGGAAGATTGATGGAATCCCCTGAGAAATCATTCAAAAATCAACAAACACCCAAGCAAATGGTTTCCACCACTCCCACTGGAAACATTGGCAGGTTTGTGGAAAATATCCCCACGTTCTGTACGGACTACTGCATATTTTGTCAAATGAGGTAACTGTTGGCAGCCAGGACATTCTATATAGCATTACAGCCAGGTGACTCCAGCATTGACGAGTTAGCGGGGTGGATGAATGTGTAGCAGGTGAGATTCAATGAAGAGAAAGGGGACACAGGAGCACAGATCATTGAGGGTGGCAGGACAGGTAGAAAAGAGCAATAAAGAGAGCATACGTTGTTCTCAGCTTTATTAATAGGAGCATAGAATACAAGAGCAAGGTGGTGATAGTGAACTTGGACAAGACACTTCTTAGACTTTAATTGGATTATCATGTACAGTTCCGGTTGCCATATTACAGGAAAGACGCAAATGCATTGGAGAGAGTACAGAAACAATTTACTAGAATGGTTCCAGGTATGAAAAACCGCAGCTACGAGGAAGAGATTAGAACTGTTCTCCTTGGTGAAAAGAAGGCTAAGAGTATATCTGATTGAGGTTTGTAAAATCATGAGCAGGCTGGACTGAGTCAGTAAGACAAAGTATGTACCACTTGTAAAATAAATAAGAATGAGGAATTGAGATTTTGGTTATGAATAAGAAGGAAGCATCTGTCAGTCTGTCAGGTATAGACTGTAGAAATCAAGTGATTCCCTAGAAAAGTATAAATGCAGTGGGAGTATACAGTACTCAAGACGGAAATCAGGGGGGCAAAAAGGGAACAGGAGATGGTTTTGGGAAATAAGGTTCAGGAGAATCCAAAGGGTTTTTACAAATACATTAAGGACAAAAGGGTGACTAGGGAAAGAATAGGGCCCCTTAAAGATCAGCAAGGCCACCTATGTGTGGAACCGCAGGAAATGAGGGAGATACAAAATGAGTATTTTGCATCAGTGTTTACAATAGAGAAGAATATAGTAGATAGAGAACATGGGGAAATAAATAGCAACATCTTGAAAACGGCCATATTACAGAGGAGAGGTGCTGGAAGTCTTAAAACACATAAAGTTGGATAAATCCCTGGGACCTGATCAGGTGCGCCCGAGAACTCCATGAGAAGCTAGGGAAGTGATTGCTGGGCCATTTGCTGATATATTTGTATCATCAATAGTCACAGGTGAGGGGCCAGAAGACAGGAAGTTGGCTAACATGGTGCCATTACTTAAGAAAGGTGGTAAAGACAAGCCAGGGAATGATAGACCAGTGAGCCTGACATCAATGGTGGCCAAGTTGCTGGTGGGAATCCTGAGGCACAGGATTTACATGTATTTAGAAAGGCAAGGACTAATTAGGGATAGTCAACATGGCTTTGTGCATGGGAAATCGTGTCTTACAAACTTGATTGAGTTTTTTTAAGAAGTAACAAAGACAATTGATGAGAGCAGAGTGGTGGATGTGATCTGTACAGATTTAAGTAAGGCAATTGACACGGTTCCTCGTGGTAGACTGGTTAGCAAGGTGAGATCACATGGAATACAGGGAGAATTGCTATTACAAAACAGAACTGGCTCAAAGGTAGAAGACAGAAGGTGGTGGTGAAGGGTTGCTTTTCAGACTGGAGGGCTGTGACCAGTGGTGTGTCACAGGTATCGTTGCTAGGTCCACTATTTTTGCAATTCGTGATTTCGCAGATACAGAGGATTTAATGTAGGTTGTTATGGTATGAAATGCACTGTAAAAATGTACTGGGGGTAGGTTCAATTTAGGCATTCAAGAAGGCATTTAATGATTTTTGGATATTATTAGCATGCAGGGATGTTAACACTAGATAACAATCCAGTACAGGTATGATGGCTTGAATATCTCCATGATTTGGAGATGCCTGTGTTGGACTGGGGTGTACAAAGTTAAAAATCACACAACACCAGGTTATAGTCCAACAGGTTTAATTGGAAGCACAATCACCTGATGAAGGAGTGTCGCTCCGAAAGCTAGTGCTTCCAATTAAACCTGTTGGACTATAACCTGGTGTTGTGTGATTTTTTAACTGAACATCTCCTTCTGCATTGTAATAATTCTGTGATTCTCAGGCAAGAAAGGGTAATTTTGCTCCAATCTTTTAACCCCATCAGGTCAACTGCAACAACTAATTTATTTTTAGCATTCAGTTATCCCAATTCAATTACATTTTTGTTAGCTATGTCAAAATTAACAAGCCAGTTCTAAGGATTTCTTCAGAGGTGTAGGAATTTTATTACCTGCTAACACTGAGAAAAAAAACCCTATAAAACATAACAACAAGCACACACAATCACAGGTAATAAGTTTAAAAGGGGGGAGATTGAGGGTCGAAAATTGTGGAGCTGGAAAAACACAGCAGGTCAGGCAGTATCCAAGGAACAGGAGAATTGATGTTTCGGACATAAACCCTTCTTTAGGTATGTGGTGGGGGGTGGGGGGGGGAGGGGGTGGGAAGAGGGCTGAGAGATAAATAGGAAGGCAGGTGGAGCTGGGGGAGGAAGGTAGCTGGGAAGGCAATAGGTAGATGCAGGTGGGGGGGGGGGGGGGGAAGCTGATGGTGGTAGGTCGGAGTGGAGGGTAGACCGGATAGGTGGGAAGGAAGATGGACAGCTGAGACAATTCAAGAGAATGGTGCCAAGTTGGAGAGTTGGAGATGGTGTCTGGTAGACATTTTGAACTAAGTACTTTGTGCAAAATGTGATGTGACCTGGGGAAGAGAGAGATAAAGCCTCCCAGATTCTGTTGTTATGACTCAATTTTTCCTTCTGTCTTTGTTCTGCCAAGCACAAAAAATAAATATGGTCATTTGTCTCCTCCAAAGTTGAGGTCCATTTTTTTTCCAAGTTGAATACTCATCAGCCAACCCGTCATCTCTCAATGTGTGTGATTGCCACACAAGTGCTAACTAAGTAAGTTGTAAATTTCTTGACACTGATTCAGATTTCTGGTTTCACTCTTTTTGGATGAAATAGGAAGTTCCATGCAGCTGGTTATGTCAATTTCATACAGGTTCCCTGGACTCTTTATCTTTATTCTGAAATAGGATGAAAACATCACTGGTTCGGCAGCATTAATTGCCCATCCGTAATTGCCCAGAGGACAGTTGAGAGTCAACCACTTTGCTGCTGGTCAGGAGTCACATATAGGCCAGACCAGGTAAGGACAGCATACCTCCTTCCCTAAAGGACATTAGTGAACCAGATAGGTTTTCCCGACAATTGGCAATGGATTTATAGTAGTCATTAGATTCTTAGTTCCAGATATCTATTGAATTCAAATTCCACCATCTGCCATGGAAGACATGTCCCTGGAACATTGTCTAGTTCTTTGGATTAACAGTTCAGTGATAATATCACTAGGCCATCACTTACCTCATTCTATGCTCAGGTGATCGCAGCAGTTATTTTAGGTCAGTAATTGTCCTCTTATGAATCCCTTTAGTTCATGAAAGTCTCATGTATTTAAATCGGAAGCCATCATTTGGAATGCTTATTTTCATTGGTTAGTTCATTGATTATGGGATTTGGGATGTCATGTTGTGACAGTAGAGGACATTAGTTAGACCACTTTGAAGCACTGTATTCAATTCTGGTCTCCCTGCTGTAAGAAAAATATTGTTAAACTTGAAAGGGTTCAGAAAAGATTTATATAGATGTTTCCAGGGTTGGAGAACAGCAGCTATGGAGAGAGGCTAAAGAGTTTGGAGCTATTTTCCATAGCGTGTCGGAGGCTGGGGAGTGACCTTGTAGAGGTTTACAAAATCATGAGGGGCATGGATAGGATAAATAGACATGTTTTTTTCTCTGGGGTTGGGGGATTTCAAAACTAGAGGACAAAGGTTAAGATGAAAGGGTAAAGATATAAAAAGGACCCAAGGAGCAACTTTTTTATTCAGAGGGTAATGCGTGTATGGAATGAACTGCCAGGCAAGGTGGAGGCTGAGGTAAAAACAATGACTGCAGATCCTGGAAACCAGATTCTGGATTAGTGGTGCTGGAAGAGCACAGCAGTTCAGGCAGCATCCAAGGAGCAGTGAAATTGACGTTTTGGGCAAAAGCCATACAACATTTAAAAGGCATCTGGATGGTAACATGAATAGAAAGAGTTTAGAAGGATATGGGCCAAGTCCTGGCAAATGGGGCTACATTAATTTAGGATATACATGGACAGGTTGAACCGAAGGGTCTATTTCCTTACTGTCCATCTCTATGACTCTATGACTCGATGAACCATGAGGGTAGAATAATGGCAACCTTCCATCTCATACAATGATGGTTTGTGCCTGGTGGTCAACTTTTTGTTGTGTAAATGTTCTGCAACCAAACCGGTCAAACGTTTCAAGCTATGTTTGGTTGCAGAAATTACTAAAAAATCTTACATATTGGAAAGGCAATCTGCCTTTGGGAGTTAGTCCAGATATTTTTGTCAAGGTTTATTTCCATATCATTCAACTTTCCCAAGCTTCCCCAAAGCAGTGGAGCTACTCATCCATGGCTGGAAAAGTTAGTTCAGGGATGTCACGCCATGCCCACACATTGGTGGACTTACACATTGCTTGTCTGAGGGTCGAACCTCAACCCAGGGGTGAAAGGGATTCCACTTCTATGTGTCACCATCAAGCGGTAATTTTTTAAAACTTCTTGCACGGGATGGGAAGTCATTGTTGATTACTCTTTAAATGAGTGGCTTGTCAGCCATGTTAGAGGGTAGTTAATAATCAACCACATTGCTGTGGGTCTTGTAGGCCTGACCAAGTAACAATGTCAGATTTTCTTCTTCAAAGAACATTAGTGAACCACAAAGGTTTTTATGACATTTGGCAATGATTAAATTTAAACTAGCTTTTAATTCCAGTTTTTTATTGAATTCAAATTTCACCTTCTGCTATGGTTGGATTTGAATCCCTTTCCCAAAACATTAACATGGGCTGCTGGATTAATAGTCCAGTGATATTACTGCTATCCTTGATAATTGATAACAAACTCTCGGGCACTTTCTTCGCTTCTCATATTCAGTCTACACTGTTATTCCATATTCAAAGCTTCACACTAAAAGCGTACAGACAAGAGAGCCAATGGACTGTGAAGAATTTCACAATCATTCATTTTAAGGACCTCAACTTCTCTAATTCGACTTGAAGCAGGGTACAGTTGATTATTTTGCTTCTGGCCAAACTCCTCAGCTCAGGCCAATGATAGCATACTTTTGATATTTTATAATAAGTTCTAATTGAACCATGGCAAAGAAACAGTTTGCATTTATCTAGTTCTTTACAGCCACTTGACTACTTTTGAAGTGCATTTAATGTTGTCATGTAGGAAACACAGTTTACACAGCAAGCACCCACAAACAGTATTGATCAGATAAACTGTTTTAATGATGTTGTCTGAGAAATAAGTATTGCTCAGGGCACTGAGACAAAGTTCCTTCTTCAAAACTACGTAGTTGGACTCACATGTCCAATCCAGAGTGCAGTCAGAGAAGCACAGAGCTTAAAGAATTCTGTGAAAGAACTTCCAACAGTGTAACATCCTCTTGGCCCTGCACTGAAAGGTCAGCCCAGGTCTTGTGCTCAGTTTTCTGAAATGGAACTTGACCCCGCCACCTTCTGGTTCAGGGCAAGCACTGAGCTGGTGGTTAAAATTCCAACTGGCTCATTCACGTCCTTTAGACAAAGAGATTTGACATGAGCACCCAGTTTGGCTGATTGGTGACTCTATATCACATTGGTCCCACACCTTTGCCCTAGTTATGATGGACCGCAAGATGCCAGCAAGGATCAAAGCAGACAAATCACTTGTTGTAACTGAAGCATCAGACGGAATGCGGTGGCGGAGGTGGGGAAGTCACATCAGTCATCTGGAGATCAGGGTAAAAGACCTGTGTCAGCTCTTTAAGAGAAAGCTCCACCAATATAATGGCAGAAGGATGTTAGAAAGGTTACCTGCAAGCCTTTGAAGTGAAGACCCTGGAGATGGAAGTCCAACCAAATTGAGAGCTGTCAGCTAATCAGAGGCCAATAGCATTTGGCAGTGCCAGGCAATCAATTGAGGCAGCTGCCAGAAGGACCCCCAGGACTGTGGAAGCCCAAACTGTATGACAAGTGACTTGAGATGGAGAGCATGACTTCTGATGGCTACAGGGAGAAGTGGGGGTGGGTCAGAAGCAAAGGCAAGGGTTTGGCTTCCAGCAGCCACTGATCAAATTAGAATACCTGTGCACGTCAATATGTAAGTCAACGTTTCAAAGCTCAAATATCCCTCCAGAATCAGGGGTTGCTTTATGAGCTGAGTGTAAAAGTGAACTGCTGATCAGGGTGTATATGTGATCACCATCATGAAATGCAATCAGCAAACATTGCAAAGGGTGAGTATGTCACTTTGCAATATGGCCCATATCAGTATCTTAATTCCTTGTGCTCAGTTATTAAGGTACTGATAAGTAAAACAAGCATTTATGGGTGAAAAATTGAAGCTTACTACAAATGGTAGATCAACCTATATGCTGAGCATTGTGCAAAAGCATGAACATTTGAGGCAGAGAAGGATTGTCTTAACTGCCGGGTCAACTCATACACTAGTATATATCACCAACGTTCTTTCATCAACTTTAGTCAAAACTCTGGAAATCCCTAGCCAGTTGTGAGAGCTTAAACCCCTGCAGTCCATGTGGTGAAGATCCAATACCAGCTTCACTGGGGCACTTAATGATACACTGTTGTCATAGCATCCCCACAATGTGGAATCAGGCCATTCAGTCCATCGAGTCCATACTGACCCCTCGAAGAGCATCCCACTCAGAGCAACCCCCCTACCCTATCCCTGTACTGCTGCATTTCCCATGGCTATTCCATCTGGACTGCACATTATGGGTAATTTAGTATGACCAATCCACCCAACCTGCACATCTTTGGACAGTGGGAGAAACCGGAGCATCCCAAAGACACACAAGCAGACACTGGGAGAATGTGCGGACTCCACGTGGACAGTCACCTGAGGGCAGAATCAAACCTGGATCCCTAGTGCTTTGAAGTAGCTAACCACTGAGCCATCATGCCATCCAAAATGAACCTCCACCTTGCCAGAAAGGTCCATATCTCCAGAATTAAACAGGAACCAGTCCAGCATCATTCCTCTTACACATTTAAGTTAATCTGTTAAGAGGACTCATGGAATAGCAATCATAAGACGGAACTCCTTTATCCTTTCCTAATCAAGAATGCTGAAGCCAAGTTACCTACTGCCACCTCAGCAGAATACTAAGTTAGAACTAAATTAGCTCTGAAGCCATCTTAGTCTGTGGCTTTACCAAAAGTACCATTGTGCACCTTGTAAGTAACTTAGTTGTAATTCCTAGTTTTGTTTTACTTCTGCAAATATGGTTTACAGCTCTTTATCTAAAAGAGCCTGGAGTCAATGAAGAGGTAGAGATTAATTTATTCCAAATAGCAGACCCAAAGTCCCAAATAGCCTGCTCTAATGTCAATCAGGACTCATTCTTTTAACAACTCTCAAAAAAAATCAGCAGAGAACAACAAAAGAATTTCTAATTAATCACAGTCCTTTGTAATTGCTTAACTGGCCAGCACACATTTCACAAAGTGCCAGAGAATGAAGATTGTCGTGCCATTAGACCAGGCTTGATTCAAACCCAAGTTTCAAAGTGCAATGCAAATTTTCTAATCCAATATCACACTTAACGTATATTTTCCTCATTATGTAAACTGAATCATGCATAATATCAGTTTATAAAATGTACACTTTATAAAATGTTTTCCTGTTTTCATTCATTCTGTAAATAAATACTGATTTCATGATTCTTATTGCTGTTTGATGAGTTTACTGATTCTATTTTATGGATCAGACATATATATAGGGCAAATTTTCAGCCAGACCTTATTGTCTCATAATTCTGTTGCTATGCCCAACCCTTTGTTACAGCCATGATGGTGAAATGCAGCCACTTGAAGCTCCAGTATGATGACTTTCTTCGCTCCATTTGCAAACTCTACAAAGTGCAGCCCCAACTGAACACATGGAGAGCTGTTTGGTTTTATGGGGTCGGGCTCATACATATGCCAGGCAGCCTAATGTCTGTAATGGGATATATGCCCAGACCTACAGCAGCTAGAACAGCTAGAAATGCAATGATGTCTTGTGGAGGTGGACTACTAATAATCTTCAGGAGTTGCTACTAATACAGGTGAAATCCGTGTTACCTGTTCACAAAAGTGATCTTTGCACATGATCAGCACTTCTCAGGGTAGGGAAGGGATGATTTTGATGGTGGGAGGAAGCTCTACACCAAGGCAGACAGCTCTGTTATAGGATGCTCAGTTATAAGTATATTCAAGATAGCAGCCTAATATCTAACAAGCAGCAGGGGATGTGTGAATTGTGAGGGAAGGTGGAGTTGAGATAGAAAATCAGCCATTATCTTGTTGAATAGCCAAGCAGATTCAAAGAGGGCTGAATAACCTACTGTGGCTGCTTTTTCTTACAATTTTATGTTACATTCTAGGTGACTGTGTAAGAACACACAGGTTTTCTCTTGATGTAGAGAGTTTCAGTTACCACAAACAGCAAACTGAGATGCCATTAATATTGCCTACTGCAGCCTGGAAGGCTTCTGTAGCATAAGAGTTAAGAGTCATGGTGACCTTGGCAGGCAGTGCTGTCTGTACTCTTGTTTGATGCTTGATTTCTGGCTGTGGCAAACACCTTACTTAAGTGACAGCTTCTCTTGTGGAACCAAATATGGGTTAATCTTAACCTTCCAGGACATGCAGGTGATTTACAGGAGAAGAGGATACATTGACATTGCAAACTTTGAAATCTGATCCCAACATTCCTCCAAATACACCCACTTTCAATTTTAGTGAATGTTTGTCAGGGAATGGGCAATTAACCAGCTCTCAGGTCGTGGTTCAGTTTTAAAAACACGTGAATGAGACTGTGTGCCTCAAATTGGAACAATTTTTAAAGGTAATGGTTGCTGGTTCCCTGGATGGTCATGCCATAAAGAAGAAAAGACATATATGAGGTAAAAAATACAATTAAGAACTGGATTGAATATGGAAATTTCAAAGAGATGGTGAAAAAGCAAAGGCAGTCTGAAAAGAGACAGCGAATTTAAAAGTGAATATCAAAATCTTCTACAGGCGTACTACAAGTAGTAACATATTAGCTTAGATAAAGTAGGCTTAATTAAGGACAAAAAAGTGTTGATTTTTGACAAAGGTCATGTCCAAGCTATTACATAAATATCTTTCATCTATCTTTGCCTAGGATGCTACAGAAGCAATAGTGAAAGAGGAAGGCATTTAGTGACTAGAAGAGTTGGAGATTGATGAGGAGAAGGTATTGACAGGGGTTGTGTTTGCTTAAAGTTGACAAGGCGGCAGGATCAGATGGGTTGCATACAGGATACTGAGGGAAGTGCGGATAGAAACTGTGGACGAACTAGCATTAACTTTTCATCTTCATTAGATTCAGGAGTGGTGCCAGGTTATTGCAAAATTGAAAATATTATGCTTTTGTTCAAAAAGGGTTCAAAAATTAGCAAAGTAACTGTGGAAAATTTCTAGAAACAATATCCCAGACAAAATTAACAGACAAATGAACAAATACTTAGATTTCTTAAGGGAAAAGCATGTTTAACTGAATTACTTAGTTTTTTTTGATGCGTAATAGAGAGGATTGATCAAGATAATACTGTTAATATTGGTGTACATGGATTTCCCAGAAGGCATTTGATACAGTGCTATATAATAAACTTGAGAGCAGAGTTACAGATTATGGAATAAAAGGGACGGTAGCAACATGGACACGGATTTAGCTGAATGACCAGAGACAGAGAATAAAAGTTAACAGATCTTTTGGGGCCTGGAGAAAGGTTTATCATGGATTCCCCACAAGTTTGGCATCCTTGCATTTTCTGATATATAATAATGATTTAGATCTAATAGTGCAAAATTTGTCATTGATATGAAATTTGGAAGCATTGTAAACTGTAAGGATGACAGTGGTAACAGATGAAGTTCAATGTGGAGAAATGTAGGGTGATGCATTTTGGTAGAAAGAGCATGGAGAGGTAATATAACCGAAAGGGGACAGTTCCAAAGAGGATGGAAGAGCAGAAGGAATTTGATGTACAAGTGGAAAGACGGGATTAGAGAGCAGTTAATGAAACATATGATATTGTGCACTATGTTCGTACGTGGATAGAGTATAAAAGCAAGGAGGATATGTTAAACTTGTATTAAAAAAACTAGCATTATATCCCGTTCTCAGCACTGCACTTTTGAAAGGATGTGGAAGCACTGGAGAGAATGCTGACAATGTTTACAAGAATGGTTCCAGGGATGCAGTATTTCCATTTTGAAGGTAGATTTGAGACATTAGCACTGTTTTCTTGGAGTAATGATGACTGAGAGAAGTTCTGATGGAAAGAATCAAAACCGCAGGAGGCCTAGACAGAGTAAATAAGAAGAAAATTTTCCAATTCATGAATAGATTACAGACAAAAGGACACAGATTCAAAGTGATGAGTAAAAATAGAGTCAAAAGTGATGAGGAAAAGTTTATGCACAAAGCAAGTGGTTCAGGTCAGGATTGCAGTGCCTGAGAGTGTGGTGGAGGCGGGTTGTCCAGTCATAGCGTCATAGAGGTATACATTACGGAAGCAGGCCCTTTGGCCCAACTCATCCTTGCCACACAGGTTTCCTAAACTGAACTATTCCCATTTGCCTGCATTTGGCCCATATCCCTTTAAACCTTTCCCATTCATGTACCTTACCGAATGGCTTCCAAATGTAATTGTACCCACCATCAGCACCTTCTCTGCCAGCCTCATACATGCACCACCCTCGGTATGGAAAATCCACCCCTTAGGTTCATTTCAAATCTTTCCCACTCACCCCAAACCCATGACCTCCAGTTTTGGACTCCCCCACCAAGGGAAAGGACCCACAGCCATTCATCCATCCAAGCCCTTCACTATTGCACAAACCTCTAAAAGATCAACCCTAAGCATCCTACACTCCTGGAAAGAAAGGTCCCATTCCAGTCAGCCTCTCCTTATTAACTCAAACACTCTAGTCTCAGTAACGTCCTTCCTCTAGTAGAGCGACCAGAACTGCAGCCCCATCAAAGTCCCACACAGCAGCAACTTAGCAACCCAAATTCTGTACTTAATATTGATGAAGGCAGACACACCAATTAGATTAGATTACTTACCGTGTGGAAACAGGCCCTTCGGCCCGACAAGTCCACACCGACCCCCCGAAGCACAACCCATCTGTATCCCTACATTTACCCCTTCACCTAACACTACGGGCAATTTAATATGGTCAATTCACCTGACCTGCAGATCTTTGGACTGTGGGAGGAAACCGAAGCACCTGGAGGAAACTCACGCAGACATGGGGAGAATCTGCAAACTGCACACAATCAGTCGCCTGAGGCGGGAATTGAACCCGGGTCTCTGGCGCTGTTAGGCAGCAGTGCTTACCCTCTCCACTACCCTGTTCACCTGTAACACCATCCCAAAGGAACCCGACACCTGAAACCCTAGGTCTCCCTGTTCGACAACACTCACCATCAACAATGCAAGTCTCACCCCAACCCATCCTGCCAAAATGCAATACCTCACATCCATCCTAATCAAAATCCATCTGCCTGTTCTTGGCCCACCAGCCCAGCCAATCAAGATCCTGTTGCACTCCTAGATTCTCTTCCCCACTATGCCCACTATCTTCGAGCCCATGGCGGAGATATTTGTATCATTGACAGCCACAAGTGAGATGCCAGAAGACTGCAGGATGGCTTATGTTGAGTCATTGTTTAAGAAAGGCTGCAAGGAAAAGTCAGGGAGCTATAGACTGGTGAGTCTGACATCAGTGGTGTGTTAGTTTTTGGAGGAGATTCTGGGAGATAGGATTTACATGCACTTGGAAAGGCAAGACAGAATAGGGATAGGCAGCATGACTTTATAAGTGGGAGTTTGTGTCTCACACATTTGGTTAAGGTTTTGAAGAGGTTATCAAGAAGCTAGATGAGGACAGTGCAGTAGATGTCTACATTGACTTTGGCAAGACCTTTGACAAGGTACCACATGATAAACTAGTTAATTAGGTTAGATCGTATGGAATCCAGGGAAAGCTTGTCAACTGGATACAAAACTGGCTTGACAGTAGGAGAAAGAGGGTGGTGTTTTTCAGACCGAGTGCCTGTGACCAGCAGTGTGCCGCAAGGATTGGTGCTGGATCCACTGCTGTTCATTTATATAAACAATTTGGATGAGAATGTAGGCGTGGTTAATAAGTCCATTATCCTCTGCAGGGCTCTTCTGAGGCACTCAAAAGTAAGTTGGAGACCTACTTGTAAAGGACGAATATGCAGCAGCATGGGCAGTAGGCAGGGCAAGGCACTGACTGAGATGCACAATTGAAAGAGCTGGTGCAGACAGGATGAGCCAAATTGTTCCCTTTGTGCTGTAACAATTCTGTGATTCTGTGAGCCTGCCTTCTTCCTCTCCTTCAGTATCACCTCTCTACTTCTCGGCTGCAGCATTCCAGCGCAGACATTCTCTCTTGACAGCTAGTCACTCTTTCCATCCTGCTGTCTGCCAATGAGGAAACAAAGGAGATTTTTCCACGAAATTCAGCATAGCCTCCACATTGCCGGGATTTCCACGTTTCCCTTCTGTAACAATGTGGCCACACCGTGCTTCCATCGATCATGCCCATGTCCCTCAGTGTAGCTGAGTTGGGAGAACTGCTGAAGGTTTGTTGTGAAGTACCTAAAACTTACATAAACAGCTTTAATTTTTTTTTCCCAACTGCATGAAGTGCTCTCGTGAAAGCTGTCAACATATTCTAAACCCAGATTACAAAGCAAGTTCAGAAGGATATTGCATCTGGGACCCATTTACTGCAGAGCCTTCCTCAATACATATAGCACATAACTTTGTTTCAAAATGAGCCAGAAATCATACATTCAGCTGATCTCTATATTTCATCATTAATAAAATGTCTGTGAATAGTAATCAGATGTGTCCATTTCAATGTGGATGAAACTCAGTGCACATCAATAACGCAAATAAATTAAGCCGGCCAAGCAGTTTTAAAAGGTAAACTCAGCAATTATAATCAGTTTATAATTAGCATGTGGATTAATTTAAAAGATTTCATGAAAAGGCCATGCAATCTCTCAATAACAGTAGGTGATAAGGCAGAGTGGCACACAATTAAGTATTACAAGCAACACAATGATAGCATTCAAATCATGGTTAGACTAAGCCAGCTTTGATTGCCTGGATATGTTTTCTACCTCCCCTAAAGATGTATATTCCATGATTGATGACAGAAAAATGACAAGCCTGAGGTGATCCAGAAAACAAAACTCATGCATAACCTCAGGCAAGGATTTAAAGTATACAACTTTCATCCAGAAACCAAAACTGCTCAGAAGCAGAACACTGGGCACTTCAAAGACAATAAGCCATTAAGAAAAGGAAGACACCACTTTTTGAGGGCAGATTGCCAACACCATCAACATCCTTCAAGCATTAGTAAATGGGACCCCTCACCAACAGACACTTTTTATACTTGTGTTATGGCCATCTTCATATCAGAGTGATTTAACATATTAGTCCACAAGAACAATTTGACATGCCACTCTGATGATTAAAGCTACCTCTATGGCATTACATACTCTGGTATGTCATGTATATATGCACATTATATGCAATGGTTTTATATGTGTAGTTTAATTTTTGATTTTAAATTGATTTTCTGTTTCTGCAAACATAGAAATTGCAGCACAGTTGAAGTCCATTCAGTCCATTCATTTGTTAACTCTTCTGTTGGAGTCGTCAACTTTAATTTTAAATTCTTCCTCTTTGTACACTATTGATTCAGGATAATCAGCATGATCTTATGCAAGGGAAATTGTGTCTCACAAACTTGATTGAGTTTTTTGAGCCAGTAACCAAAAAGATTGATGAAGGCAGAGTGGAGGACATTGTTTATATGAAATTTAGCAAAGCCTTTGACAAGGTTCTGCATGGTAGACTAATTAGTAAAGTTAGATCACACGGGGATTCAGGATGAGCTTGCCAATTGGATATAAAATTTTATAGTTTTATAGTTCGATGATAATATGTGCAGTTCTGGTCGCCCCGCGATAGGGTGGATGTTATTAAATTGGAGACGGTTCAGTACAGATTTATCAGGATGTTTCTGGTAAATGGAGGATTTGAGTTATAAAAATAAGTCTGAGAGGCTGTGACCTTTTTCACTAGAGCTTGGGTGGCTGACCTTATAGGGTTTATAAAATCATCGATGGACATAGATAAATAAGGTAAATAGCAACAGTCTTTTCCCTAGGGTGGGGGAGTTCAAAACTAGGGGCATATTTTTAAGAAGGGAGAAGAAAGTTTTAAATGGGACAATGTTTTACACAAAGAGTGGTTAGTGTGTGGAATAAACTGCCAGAAAAGTGATGGATGCATCTACAGTTACAACATTTAAAAGACATTTGGATAAGTACATGACTAGGAAAGGTTTGGAGGGATATGGTCCAAACACAGGCAAGTGGGGCTAGTTTAGTTTGGAAACATGGTTGGCATGGACTAGTTGGACCGAATGGGTTGTTTCCACGCTGTTTGACTATGACTCGAAAGATTGTTTTCTTCAAATTAGTTTTTTACAAAAAATGTCCATGGCTGAAACATCTATTTTTCTTTCTCACCACCTTTATTGCTTGATCACCTCGGTATTTCCAGCATTTCCCAATGCTGTCTCTCATTTCCATCATCGGAACTTCTTTTTGCTTTATCACTTTTAAGAAATGCTATATTCTCTGTTTCAAGAGACACTAAATTCTGGTTTCCTTTTGCTTTCTTTACCTTTGTCTTCTTGTTACTAGTTTGTCAAGCACCAGAAATAATCTTTCATGATTTATTCACCAAAAATCTTTCAAAGTTTTGAATACCCTTCTAGCAGCCTTGTGGCTGCTAAAACACAGATAGATTGCTAACTCGGCAGACCTGACCCGATTGGTGATAGAGTCATAGAGACATAGAGATGTACAGTATGGAAACAGACCCTTCGGTCCAACCTATCCATGCCGACCAGATATCCCAACCCATTCCAGTCCCACCTGCCAGCACCCGGCCCATATCCCTCCAAACCCTTCCTATTCATATACCCATCCAAATGCCTCTTAAATATTGCAATTGTACCAGCCTCCACCACATCCTCTGGCAGCTCATTCCATACACGTACCACCCTCTGCATGAAAAAGTTGCCCCTTAGGTCTCTTTTATATCTTTCCCCTCTCACCCTAAACCTATGCCCTCTAGCTCTGGACTCCCCGACCCCAGGGAAAAGACTTTGCCTATTTATCCTATCCATGCCCCTCATAATTTTGTAAACCTCTGACGCTCCATGGAAAACAGCCCCAGCCTGTCCAGCCTCTCCCTGTAACTCAGATCCTCCAACCCTGGCAACATTCTTGTAAATCTTTTCTGAATCCTTTCAAGTTTCACAACATCTTTCCGATAGGTAGGAGACCAGAACTGCATTCAATATTCCAACAGTGGCCTAACCAATGTCCTGTACAGCCGCAACATGACCTCCCAACTCCTGTACTCAATACTCTGACTAATAAAGGAAAGCATACCAAATGACTTCTTCACTATCCTATCGACCTGTGACTCCATTTTCAAAGAGCTATGAACCTGCACTCCAAGGTCTCTTTGTTCAGCAACACTCCCTATGACCTTACCATTAAGTTTATAAGTCCTGCTAAGATTTGCTTTCCCAAAATGCAGCACCTCGCATTTATCTGAATTAAACTCCATCTGCCACTTCTCAGCCCATTGGCCCATCTGGTCAAGATCCTGTTGTAATCTGAGGTAACCCTCTTCGCTGTCCACTACACCTCCAATTTTGGTGTCATCTACAAACTTACTAACTGTACCTCTAATGCTCACATCCAAATCATTGATGTAAATGACAAAAAGTAGAGGGCCCAGCACCGATCCTTGTGGCACTCCACTGGTCACAGGCCTCCAAGCTGAAAAACAACCCTTGACCACCACCCTTTGTCTTCTACCTTTGAGCAAATTCTGTATACAAATAGCTGGTTCTCCCTGTATTCCATGAGATCTAACCTTGCTAATCAGTCTCCCATGGGGAACCTTGATAAAGGATAGCATTACAGCTGTGCTAAGGGAGGATATTCCCAGAAATACATCCAGGGAAGTTATTTGGGTGGAACTGAGAAATAAGAAAGGGATGATCACCTTATTGGAATTGTATTATAGACCCCCCCCCCCAGTAGTCAGAGGGAAATTGAGAAACAAACTTGTAAGGAGATCTCAGCTATCTGTAAGAATAATATGGTGGTTATGGTAGGGGATTTTAACTTTCCAAACATCGACTGGGACTGCCATAGTGTTAAAGGTTTAGATGGAGAGGAATTTGTTAAATGCGTACAAGACCATTTTCTGATTCAGTATGTGGATGTACCTACTAGAGAAGGTGAAAAACTTGACCTACTCTTGGGAAATAAGGCAGGGCAGGTGACTGAGGTGTCAGTGGGGGAGCACTTTGGGGCCAGTGACCATAATTCTATTCATTTCAAAATAGTGATGAAAAAGGATAGACCAGATCTAAAAGTTGAAGTTCTAAATTGGAGAAAGGACAATTTAGGTATTACGCAAGAACTTTCGAAAGCTGATTGGAGGCAGATGTTCACAGGTAAAGGGACGGCTGGAAAATGGGAAGGCTTCAGAAATGAGATAACAAGAATCCAGAGAAAGTATATTCCTGTCAGGGTGAAAGGGAAGGCTGGTAGGTATAGGGAATGCTGGATGACTAAAGAAATTGAGGGTTTGGTTAAGAAAAAGAAGGAAGCATATGTCAGGTATAGACAGGATAGATCGAGTGAATCCTTAGAATAGTATAAAGAAAGTAGGAGTATACTTAAGAGGGAAATCAGGAGGGAAAAATGGGGACATGAGATAGCTTTGGCAAATAGATTTAAGGAGAATCCAAAGGGGTTTTACAAATATATTAAGGACAAAAGGGTAACTCGGGAGAGAATAGGGCCCCTCAAAGATGAGCAAGGCGGCCTTTGTGTGGAGCCACAGAAAATGGGGGAGATACTAAATGAATATTTTGCATCAGTATTTACTGTGGAAAAGGATATGGAAGATATAGATTGTAGGGAAATAGATGGTGACATCTTACAAAATGCCCAGATTACAGAGGAGGAAGTGCTGGATGTCTTGAAACGGTTAAAGGTAGATAAATCCCCAGGACCTGATCAGGTGTACCCAAGAACTCTGTGGGAAGCTAGAGAAGTGATTGCTGGTCCTCTTGCTGAGATATTTTGTATCATCGATAGTCACAGGTGAGGTGCCGGAAGACTGGAGGTTGGCAAACGTGGTGCCACTGTTTAAGAAGGGTGGTAAGGACAAGCCAGGGAACTATAGACCAGTGAGCCTGACCTCAGTGGTGGGCAAGTTGTTGGAGGGAATCCTGAGGGACAGGATGTACATGTATTTGGAAAGGCAAGGACTGATTAGGGATAGTGAACATGGCTTTGTGTGTGGGAAATCATGTATCACAAACTTGATTGAGTTTTTTGATGAAGTAACAAAGAAGATTGATGAGGGTAGAGCAGTAGATGTGATCTATATGGACCTCAGTAACCTTAGACAAGATTTTATAATCTGCATTCAGCAGTGAAATTGGTTGCCAATTTCTAATTTTCTCCCTCGTCCCCTTCTACTGATAGAAGAGGGTGATGACAACGTTTCTCATGGATTCTCTCATGATACCTTCCAGAAACATGCACCTCCAGCAGGTCCTGGCCAATCAAGTCCCACAGAGCTGAATACAACTTGGCCAGTAAGCTGTCATTTCTGAGAGTTTTATTGTTTTGTAAGGACTCAAGGGCTTTGGTCAGCTCATCCGGTGATAATGGCTGAACCAGTCTCTCCCATGTGCAGTTGTCTAAGACCTCCATGATAGAGGACGGAATGACTAGCCACGCTATCTGTGGGATCACTGATTCACCCCAAGCAAACCTGTGCTGTACTGGGCAGGATGATTTCTAAGATCCTCATGGCCTTCAGGGATACGGTCCCATTTGTGCAAGAAAGAGGGGGTGGATGTCTGCCTCATCAGCCTGGAGCGGGAGAAGGCCTTTGACAGGATATTGCACACTGACTTGTGAGATGTGCTCTCCAAAATGGGCTTTGAGGAGAGAATCCGTAATTGGATCCAACTGCTCTACATCCAATATCTTTATGCGGTCTCCATCAATGGTTGGGAATCAGAAAGGTTCCCAATCAGATCTGGAGTCAGGCAGGGCCACCCACTCTGTCCTGCTATGTTCGTGTGTTGTATAAAACCTTTTGCCAAGTCCATCAGGAAGGATGCGAGCCTGAGAGGTCTGACTATGCTAGGCAGCAGAGGCCAGTAGGTCAAAACCTCCCTGTAGATGAATGATGCCACCATTTTCTGTTCAGATCCACCGTCAGTGCACAGACTCATGAGCATCTTGATCAGTTTGAACTGGCCTCAGGAGACAAGGTATATCAAGGCAAGTACAAGGCCATGTTCTTTGGGAACTGGGCTGACCAATCCTTTATCCCCTACACCATCAGAACAGATTACCTTAAAGTAATCAGAGGGGTGTGGCGTGGGCAAACAATTGGGAGGAGCACATTGCCAAGGTAAGGCAGAAACTGGTCTTTTGGGAGCACCATTCCCTCTCCATGCAGGTGGAAACCTGGTCATCAGGTATGAGACACTCCTCTGTTATTGTACATGGAGCAGGTCTGGCCCATTCCCTGAACTCGTGCCATTGTAGTCACCCGAACCATTTTCCACTTGATCTGAATGGACTGTGTCCACAGAGACACCATATACAAACTTTGGATACAGGGGTGGGGGTGGGAGGGGGGAATGTACCCCAAGCTGTCCTCATCCTGATGACCGCCTTCGTGTTTGACTGTATCAAGCTGTGTGTAGACTGTCAATATGCAAACACCAAATGTCACTACATACTGAGGTTCTCCCTGTGTGTGGCAAAGGATGGGACTGGTCACAGCAGTTGGACTGTTCCCTATCACCTGTCCTTTGTGGGAAAATGTGCTAAGACCTTTGACCACGAGTCCATCAGGAAGTGGTTAACACATAGCGTCCTTGAGACACTGCGGGAAAAGGAGAGGGTGGATTCCATCAAGTTGTTCCCTGAGCAGACTGTCAAAGTCATTTGGCAGACTGTTCATCACCAGAATTTCCCAACAAGTACCAAGACACCAGTTGGCTGGTGCTGAGATATCCTTCATGTATGCCCAGAATCTCTGCACCACTGCACGAAGCAGCTGCAGGGCGGTGGAATTGAGACTGTCACACATTTCCCACTGGAATCTGCCTTTTTAAAGGAGGTTGAAAGAGAGATGCAATGGATTTTTGTCAAGGTTTGTCCTGAGCAGTTCCGTGACACAGGACTCTTTGCTCTATGGTCTGCTTCCCAGAAAACACACACAGATAAACATTGACAGTAACTGGAGGACCATTAATTTAGTGCAAGATGCTCTTTGGTCTGTCCAAAACTTGTTCGCCTTCCAGAGCAAGGAGTTGACCCTTAACAAGTGTTGCAGACTGGCATATTCCAAAATCCAGCAATACATGCTGAGGGACACACTAAAGCTTGGGGCAGCTGTCGCCAAGGCGCAGTGAGGAAAGACCACCGTCTGAGGACTCTCAGTCAAGTACAGTGGGGGTCAGTTCAGTTATTGGATCCACCTGGTGTCTCAAATGCATGCAATATAATCTTGTGTAAGTAGGCGATGCCTTGGGTTTGTTTGTTCTACATACGTAAAGACTTTGAGTCGAAAAGTATTCTGCTGGGATACTTTATTCATAAAAATCCTTATACACCTGCATAGTCACTAGAGCAGTTTGATTCTGGACACAGTCTGGAGAAAGTGAGGACTGCAGATGCTGGAGATCAGAGTTGAAAAGTGTGGCGCCGGAAAAGCACAGCAGGTCAGGCAACATCCGAGGAAGCAGGAGAGTTGACGTTTCAGGCATAAGTCCTTCATCAGGAATATTGGAGTGGGGTAGGGGTTGCTAAGAGATAGATAGGAGGGAGGGTGGGGTTGGGGGTTAGGTAGTTGGGAAGGCGATAGCTAGAAGCAGATGGGGAGGGGTTGATGGTGATAGGTCGGAACAGCTGCCTATCACCATCACCCCCTACTTGCATCTACCTATTGCCTTCTCAGCTACCTTCCCCCCCAGACCCACCACCCTCCTTCCTATTTATCCCTCAGCCCCCTTCCTCCCTCCCCCACATTCCTGATTTTCACAGTGATTTTTTACAGTGGCCATAATAGACCAAATTATCAGTCGATCAACTAACAGTTATCTGAAGTTGCTTTTATCGATCGTCGTGGCCTGCAGGTGTCACTGACTCCCACAAGGTGCAGGTCTCTCATAATGAGCTGCCAAATCAAAGGTAAAGTTGAATGATTCACTGAGAGCAACAGTGGTTTTCCCAAGTCACTACCCCTAATGAAGCCAACAAGGTTAACTTGCTGCCCCTGGGCTGCCTAATACTCTTTGCTGGGAGCTGATGGTTGCATTCTGGCTCCAAATGTAACATCAAAGCTGCCAGGTGATTTGAACAATCCCAAAAGCTTTCAGTACTTACACAGTTAATAATAAGGTCTTCACTCCCTCCCTCTCCCATTCACTGAACATTTGAGCCAGGAGAGGATAAGCGTAAGGAGAGGGAGAGGATAATACATTTTGCTGAAAACAGTTCAGATAATTTCTTTTTCAAGAAAGATTAGAGCTTTGTCACATGGGAAGTGCCTTGAAACTTTTTTATTGTTATAGATTTTGTGTTGGAAAGGAGAGTTTTCTTACGTATCTAAGAAGCAAGGACAAATAATATGTTCAGGTAAAATTAAGTCCTTTCAAAAAAGCATTTTAAATCAACAGAATAACTACAAGAAGACTGTAGAATTGAATTAAAGGAAGTATTTGAGTGATCAGTATAGACTTGAATGTTCCAGGCTGAACACTTTGTCTCTGCTGAATAAGGAGGGTGGCATGGTGGCTTAGTGGTTAGCACTGCTGTTTCACAGCACCAGTGAGCCAGGTTTGATTCCACACTCAGGCGACTGTCTAGGTGGAGTTTGCACATTCTGCTCATGTCTGCTTGGGTTTCCTTTGGATGCTCCAGTTTCCTCCCATAGTCCAAACTTGTGCAGGTTAGGTGAATTAGCTGTGCTAAATTGTCCATAGTGTTCAAGGATGTGGAGGTTAGGTGCATTAGTCAGGGGTAAATGTAGAGTAATGGGTTTGGGGAATGGGTCTGGATGGGTTACTCTTCGGAAGGTTGATGTGGGCTTGATGGGCCAAAGGGCCTGTTTCCACACTGTAGGGATTCTATGATGAAGGTGATCTTAACTAGCTACGTAACTGCAGCCTTGAAGCCCTCACACAACAAAAAGTAGATTGTGTACACCTGATTGCTCTTTGCTGACACTGCATTCTGTATCTACTGCTGGCTGGGCAACCCTGGCATTGGTGGATATTGGTCACACAGATACCAACTTTCAGGTGGCAGCTATGTCTCAGTTGGTAGTATACCCACCCCTAAATCAGGAAACAACAGCAAAAATTGCTGGAAAAGCTCAGTAGGTCTGGCAGCATTTGTGGAGAGAAAATAGAGTTAACATCGCGGGTCCAGTGATCCTTTTTCAGAATGTAAAGTTGTGGGTTCAAGTCCCTTTCCAGAATTTGAGCACAAAATACCAGGCACTCAAACTTAAAACTAACTTTATAGTCACTTGTGCTCAAATATGTACAGTGAAAATTTATAAGTCACCACTTATGGCTCCGACTTAAGTACAAAGGTACAGATTTTTAGGTACAAATTCTTCAGAGAAAATAAATTAGAAAAATAAAAAAAAATATTCTGAATAACATTGTTTCCAACCCAGTCCACATTAGTTCCAGAGTATTACTAAAGTTCTACGCTGTTGAAAGCAGCAACTTTCCGATGTGAGAGTAAATTCAGAACCTGTCTCCCTCTCAGGTGAGCTTAAAGAACCTATGGCTCAAGTTTCAAGAAAAATAGGGGGCTGTTTTTTCCCAGTGTCCCAGTCATCAATTAATAGAAAGTAAACAGATGATCTGGTCATTTTAACATTGCATCTTCTGCAAGGTAACTGTGCTAAATTTAGTTACTACTTCAAAAACACTTCACTGGCTCGGAAACACTTTGCAACATCTGGTGGTTGTGAAACGTGCTACATAATGCAAGTCTTTTGTTCTTTCTAAAAGAAAAATTAGGAAAAACTGAGGGTGAGTGACACTGTTTGTAAGGCTAATACCCTCATAGGGTGAGAAAATGATAAATATAACAATTTTTATTTAAAGTAACAAGTATCCAATACCTCAGAAATTCAGCAGTTATCACAGGTAGGCAGGGTGGTGAAGAAGGCATTCAGAATGCTTGCCTTCATTGCTCAGAGCATTGAGTCTGGGAGTTGGAACACCTTGTTTAGGTTTTATGGCATGTCAGTGAGATCACTTTTGGAGTACTGTATACAGTTCTGGCTGCCTGTTATAGGAAGGATATTATTAAATTGCACAGGGTTCAGAAAACATTTACTGAAGTGTTACTGTGACGAGAGGGTTTGAGTTATCAGGAGAGTCTGAATAGAGTCATAGAAATATACAGCATGAAACAGACCCTTCAGTCCAACCCGTCCATGCCGACCAGATATCCCAATCCAATCTAGTCCCACCTGCCAGCACCCGGCCCATATCCCTCCAAACCCTTCCTATTCATATACTCATCCAAATGCCTCTTAAACGTTGCAATTGTACCAGCCTCCACCACTTCCTCTGGCAGTTAATTCCATACCCGTACCACTCTCTGTGTGAAAAAGTTGTCCCGAAGGTCTCTTTATATCTTTCCCCTCTCACCCTAAACCTATGCCCTCTAGTTCTGGACTCTCTGACCCCAGGGAAAAGACTTTGCCTATTTACCCAATCCATGCCCCTCATAATTTTGTAAACCTCTATAAGGTCACCCCTTAGCTTCCGATGCTCCAGGGAAAACAGCCCCAGCCTGTTCAGCCTCTCCCTATAGCTCAAATCCTCCAACCCTGGCAACATCCTTATAAATCTTTTCTGAACCCTTTCAAGTTTCACAACATCTTTCCAATAGGAAGGAGACCAGAATTGCATGCAATATTCCAACAGTGGCCTCACCAATGTCCTGTACTCAATTCTCTGACTAATAAAGGAAAGCATACCAAACGCCTTCTTCACTATCCTATCTAACTGCGACTCCACTTTCAAGGAGCTAGGAACCTGCACTTCAAGGTCTCTTTGTTCAGCAACACTCCCTAGGACCTTATCATTAAGTGTACAAGTCCTGATAAGATTTGCTTTCCCAAAATGCAGAGCCTCACATTTATCTGAATTAAACTCCATTTGCCACTTCTCAGCCCAGTGGCCCATCTGGTCAAGATCCTATGGTAATCTGAGCTAACCTCCTTCACTGACCACTACACCTCCAATTTTGGTGGCACCTGCAAACATACTAACTATACCTCTTATGCTCACATCCAAATCATTTATGTAAATGACAAAAAGTAGTGGACCCAGCACCGATCCTTGTGGCACTCCACTGGTCACAGGCCTCCAGTCTGAAAAACAACCCTCCACCACCATCGTTTATCTTCTACCTTTGAGCCAGTTCTGTATCCAAATGGCTAGTTCTCCCTGTATTCCATGAGATCTAACCTTGCTAATCAGTCTCCCATGGGGAACCTTGTCGAACGCCTTACTGAAGTCCATATAGATCACATCTACTGCTCTGCCCTCATCAATCCTCTTTGTTACTTCATCAAAAAACTCAGTCAAGTTTATGAGACATGATTTCCCATGCACAAAGCCATGTTGACTCTTCCTAATCAGTCCTTGCCTTTCCAAATACATGTATATCCTGTCCCTCAGGATTCCCTCCAACAACCTGCCCACCATCAACATCAGGCTCACTGCGAACTTCTGCCTCCAATCAGCTTTCGAAGGTTGTTGCCTAATACCTCAATTGGCCTTTCTCCAATTTAGAACTTCAACTTTTAGATCCGGTCTATCCTTTTCCATTATTATTTTAAATCTAATAGAATTATGGTCGCTGGCCCCAAAGTGCTCCCCTACTGACACCTCAGTCACCTGCCCTGTATGATTTCCCAAGAGTAGGTCAAGTTTTGCACCTTCTCTAGTAGGTACATCCACATACTGAATTAGAAAATAGTCTTGTACGCATTTAACAAATTCCTCTCCATTTAAACCTTTAACACTATGGCAGTCCCAGTCGATGTTTGGAAAGTTGAAATCTCCTATCATAACTACCCTATTATTCTTACAGATAGCTGAGATCTCCTTACAAGTTTGTTTCTCAATTTCCCTCTGACTATTGGGGGGGTCTACATTACAATCCCAATAAGGTGATCATCCCTTTCTTATTTCTCAGTTCCACCCAAATAACATCCCTGGATGTATTTCCAGGAACATTCTCCCTCAGCACAGCTGTAATGCTATCCCTTATCAAAAATGCCACTCCCCCTCCTCTCTTGCCTCCCCTTCTATCCTTCCTGTAGCATTTGTATCCTGGAACATTAAGCTGCCAGTCCTGCCCATCCCTGAGCCATATTTCTGTAATTGCTATGTTATCCCAGTCCCATGTTCCTAATCATGCCCTGAGTTCATCTGCCTTCCTTGTTAGGCCCCTTGCATTGAAATAAATGCAGTTTACTTTATTAGTCCAACCTTGTCCCTGCCTGCCCTGACTGTTTGACTCACGTCTGTTCTCAACTGTACCCATCTCAGATTGATCCCTTTCCTCACCTGGGTCCCACCCCCCGCCCCCACCTTATTAGTTTAAATCCTCCCGAGCGGGCTCTAGCAAATTTCCCTGCCAGTATATTAGTTCCCTTCCAATTTAGGTGCAATCCATCCTTCTTGTACAGGTCACTTCTATCTCAAAAGAGATTCCAATAATCCAAAAATGTGAATCCTTCTCCCATACACCAGCTCCTCAGCCATGCATTCATCTGCTCTATCTTCCTATTCCTGTCCTCACTAGCTCGTAGCACTGGGAGTAATCCAGATATTACTACCCTTGAGGACCTCCTTTTTAAATTTCTGCCTAACTCTCTGTAATTTCCCTTTAGAATCTCAACCTTTTCCCTTCCTATGTCGTTGGTTCCAATGTGGACAATGACCTCTTGCTGGCCCCTCTCCCCCGTGAGAACATTCTGCACCCTCTCTGAGACATCCTTGATCCTGGCACCAGGGAAGCAACACACCATTCTGATTTTTCGCTGTTGGCCACAGAAACGTCTGTCTGTACCTCGGACTAGAGAATCCCCTAACACAATTGATCTCTTGGAACCCGACATACCCCTCATTGCATGACAGCCAGTCTCAATACCAGAAACTTGGCTGTTTGTGCTACGTTCCCTTGAGAATCCATCACCCCCTACATTTTCCAAAACAGCATCCCTGTTTGAAGTGGGTATATCCACAAAAGACTCCTGCACTAGGACCTCCTCTCTTACTTTTCCTGGAGTTAACCCATCTATGTGACTGTATCGGAGACCTCCCCCCCCCCCCTTCCTATAACTGCCATCCATCACATACTGTTGCTGTTGCAAATTCCTCATTGCTTCTAACTGTGTCCATTTAATCTGATAAAATTCGCGTCCAACAGCATTTAAGACAGATATAATCCGCAGTAACCCTTAAACTCTCTTTAAGCTCCCACGTCTGACAAGAAGTACATATCACTGCAAAGGCCATTTTTGCTCCTTCACAATCTACAGACCCAGAAAATAACACCGTCTTATTCCTGCCCCAGGTTAAATTAATAGCTATGGCTTATATTTTAAGTTTAATCAAGAGAGATATCTCCAAAAACATATAATCAAGAAAGAACCAACTCCAATGACTACTGCAGCCTTTCTCTTGGACAGACTTAAAACAATGATTAACTTATCGGATTCTGTGCTGTGAACTTCACCCAAACCAGCTCATCCAAGATTAGATGTGAATTTCACTGTTTGTTAATTTTCCTAGATGCACTACGATGTCCAGCGATACATGAATTCAAAACAGCAAAGGCAGTAACTGTGCAGGTTCTCTCTCTCTCTCTCTCTCTCTCTCCTGCAATAACCTCACCATGTGCTTCCTTTGTCTGTTCTTCTCCCTTTAAAAACTGCTGTTGTTTTGACTTTTCCAAAGTTCCAAAACAATGCAACAGCATATAAAACAGTCATTGCTGCTCCTGGAACTCGAGGAAATCACCTCCAGCACCTAAAATACTTCAAAAAAAGGAGCAGCTGTTACAGCCAGAAATTTTTCCCGTCCTCCGTCCTTAATGTTCTTTTTAATTTAATATCTCAAACAATTTTGTTAACTCAAGAAAGCCTGGTTAAATTGGCTCCTCAGATTAAATTCCCTACAGTGTGGAAACAGACCCTTCAGTCCAACCAGCCCACGCCGGCCCTCCGAAGAGTAACCCATCCAGACCCATTTCCTTCTGACTAATGAACCTAGCACCAGGGCGGGGACCTTTTTCACTGGAGCATAGCAGGTTGAGGGGTGACCTTATAGAGGTTTATAAAATCATGAGGGGTGCAGATAAGGACTTTTCCTTAGGGTGGGGAGTTCAAAATTAGACAATATAATTTTAAGGTGAGAGGAGAAAATTTAAAAGGGACATGAGGGAAACGCCTTTACGCAGAAGGTGGTGTGTATGTGGAATAAACTGTAGAAACTGATCGGTTTCTGGGCTATAGACGCTTTGACTCTATAGTCTTAGTAGCACAAGGCTGTTGCATGCCTTGCCCAGCTAATCATCCTCTCCAAAGAATACATATCACATAGGCAGCTCCTTAGCCCCCTAACCCCAAATAGCCACACCTCCCCCAACTCCACCCACCACTCGCTTAGCTCCGATGGGGGAGCAATCAGGGCTGGAACTCAATGAATTTTGCCCCACGCCACATCACCTTGGCTGCCTTCCTGGATTAAGGCACCCTGCATATGGTGGTACAGATAAACTAATTGCCCATGTGGAGCTTGTAATGGGGTCCAATAAAGCGTCACATGTCATGTCATAACTGCACTATCAGCACACCAGCCTCCAGCTGGCTTGCAGCCGATCTTTCAAGGATGCTTATCATCATTTCTGGAGAGTTGGGACTTTTCAGAATGTAATTAAATACAAATGAGATAGTTCATTACTCTGATCTAAAATATGAACCACACACATTATTCATGTCAAATAACCTCCTAAAGTAGCGAACAGTGATAAATGCAGTTTTAGATTTTTAAGGATTATTTTGACAGAAAATAACAGGTATGCATAATGGATGTTCAACATCTGATAGCCAATAGCAATTACTTCACTCCAGTTTTAGCTGAGGGTGATGCAAGGCAGCCACAATGCTGTTTAGTCACCAACATGCCTCAGATTGAACAGTAATATATATTTTTGTGGTTTCAAATTATACAAACAAGCCGTTCCTCCATTCTTCCCCAAAGGACTTAACTATTTTTGTCATCCAATCAAATTATTTTGTGTTTAACTCTATAGATGCAGAATTAAGCTTCCTCCGCTAAAAACAAGCATTTCTAGATTTGAGTCCAAACTGAATTGAAATTCTGCTAGCATCGGTCTAGGCTTTTTAAAGAATCCTTATAATAAGCAAACTCCCCGCAGAGGACATTGTGTGATTGGTACTGCATTGAAAGCAATGATAATGGATAGGCTTGTCTCAGAGAATAAAGGAGGTTGTTAATCTCAAAGCAAGAGAAGCAGCAGGGATCCATTCTTCAGAACATTTGTGCAGGAACACAGAGGAATTCTTGAAGAACAGTGGGTCAAGATCAATGTACCCTGGTACTAATTGATTGGAAGCTCAAACAGCTGAAATTATCCATTGCCAGATACAAAATAAAAAAAGACTGAATGCTGCAAATTGGCACTGAACATTGAAAATAGAACTAACATTTCACAGAAATCCTTTGGAATGTTCTCTTGGCTTTTGTAATTTTCAATGAAGGAATGTGTATTGTATCAATACAAATATAAACCCTGAACAGTAGCCAGCAAGTAATGCAACAAGTAGCAGATTTTCAATTCTAGGGGGAAAAAGAATGTTTGAATGTTGAGCAGCACTTTGTAATACATAAGGGGTTGTCATTCATCGGTGAAAGGGAGCATTACTTCACTCTAGATCAGTTATCTTCTTAGCCAAATTTAATCCTGATCCAACAACAGGAATTTGTGAAAAAGAACATATTTTCATCATATAATGTGGACCAACTAGGTAAAGCTTTGTGACAACAATGTAGTTAGCAATTGCTGCATCAGACACAAACTCTGATTGTGAACCTGACACAGAGTAACTTCTGAAAGGAAGTACTACAACATTTCATTATTAAAATTTGTTGCCAGAGAAAAATGAACAATATTGTTAATTCTTGAAGGTGACATCCAGACTTGTTTTGCATGCTTCGACTTAGCAAGAGAGTGAAATGCTTGCTGTTAGAACATCATGTAACACTGAGGTCAATATATATATATTTTTGAAGTTCTAAAGCTAGAAGTTTAGGCTTTTACATTTCTGTTTGAGGTTCATCACAAACAGAACTACCCAGCCCAGAGAATCTTGATTCCTCAAACCATACTTCCAGCAGTCATATTATTAATAAAGAGAGATCTTGCTCTCTTTTTGGAGTTGCACCATTAGAGAAAAATAGAACAATAAGGTACTGAAGAAGGCTATGTCCAATCACACAGTGAAAGCATTATTCTTTGGTCCTTATACAATTTTGCCATCCTATAAAAACTGTAACACCATGTCACGCTGTCAGTGGATTTCTACAAGGGAGGAAGAAGGAACCATGCAACCAAGGCAATCTATGCACACAATTTGGCTTATATTCCAAATGTCTCCATTAGCAGAAAGGATGATTCCATAGCATAGAAATTAAGTGGAAGGATGCCTCAACACCCATGATGCTAGAGATAGCCTAAAATACTAGCATTAAGTGTTCAGGATAAGTCAGTCATGGCTTTCTGTGGAAATTGATGCTACCACACAACTGATCATGAAATATAGAGAGGGCAGAATGTTTCTGACTGGTTACTCTGTTCTGGTGTTATCTGCAGGTATGATCAGGTTCCTTTTGTTCACCCTCACCAACATACCATCACTCGCTTACCCCTTCTCCTCTTCTTTCAATAGGCAAAGTTGAAGGGACATTCCCAGTAGGAAAGCTGATATTTAATGTCTGAAACAGAGAAATTCTGTTATCAAATATAGATCAATTACTTTTAAACATCCTTTGCTCTTTTTGACTAAAGGCCTTATTTCAATGAGATAATTGTAAACAACAGACTATATATATGTCATTCAATCTTTTCTTCTTTCACATTTGAAAGACTCTGATAGTTACAATTAAATCAATGAATCTGCTTTTGTGGTTTTGTATGATAAAGATAATGAGGCAGATGATCAATAAGAATCAATAGGAAAAGGAAATCTATCCTCATCATCACAGTAATCAAAATATCTTGCCAGCTCTCAACCAGGGAATCTCACTTTCCTCTTGGCATTGTTATTCAATGATACCAAGTAACTGCTTGATCTGCTTTAGACTTGATAGAAATGGTGCAAGTTAATGATTACAAATTTTGCCTTTTTACCATGTCTACTCTTCAATCTTAAATCCCTTGTGCCTGTTCATTTGTCAAAGTGTGCTCTTGTCTTAGCTTTTCACCTTGCGTTCTCATCCAATTGCACTCTAACATTCTCATTAACTAGGCTTGATGTCTTAAGAATGGTTATTAACTAACAAAAGTTCCGACCGATCATGAGATTGTGTACTTTCTTTATACGTCCATCCAAGCCTCTTTTCCAATTATACCATGATAAGATCCTCTGCAAAAGTGTTCTAACACACATCTCAAACTTGTCATTTTTGCTGAAAGCCTTGTCACAGTATGAATACTGGAACAGTGGTCACATGTGTGCACACATGATCTTTCATTACTGGCAGATTCCTGGCTGTGATATGGCTGAACCTTTCCTTCTCCCAATTATCACTTTCATTAATCTCATATGATCTTTAATTATATTATTAACCATTTTTGGACTACTTAATACATAACAGTTTTATTCTTTGAGGGAATGTAGAAAATGATCAGTTCTTTCTTTAATTGCTTATCTATTGCCATATAAACTAGTTGGCTACCCACGTTAGCGTACGCACCCTCAGATCTTCATTGTTTTGTTTAATTTTAAAACATAACTTTTGGCCTTAATTAAATCACTCATTATAGGATTCATTGATATTATGATCACTGTTTCCCCAAGGCTCCTTCACTACAAGATTATAAACAAACACTGCATCATTGCACAGTACTAGATTCAAATGTCCTATTCATTCATTGATTCCTCAAAACACATATTCAAACAACAATCTCGAATGCATTTCATAAATTCATCCTCAACATTATTAGGGAAAATGCTTTTTGTGCAGACTACCTGAAGATTAAATTACCTCATGTTTACTGTATTAACCTTGTTATTTGCACCTCTAATTTTCTGATTTATACTCTGACTTCCTTTATAACTGCTGTTAGGCAGCTGATAAAGCATTTCCTTTATCTTCTGCCCCAGTCGTTTCTTAACTCTACCCAAATTGCTTCCATATCTTGACTTTGCAATTTAAGTTGTCTTCTCTGTTCCTTTATCAGTGTTATCTCCTCCACCACCATCCCCTGATCCCACTCCTTTCCCATGCTACATAGATTTTCCAAGTCAGATATTCTGAGATATTTAGTTTTTAGTTTTTGGCCCCTCTGCCACCACGGGTAAAATTTTCCAGGCCTGCCTGGAGATTTTCAAAAGGTGGGACTGGTCAACTTAATTGAGAAACAGGCGAAAATTCATTTTCCTGACTATAGCTTAAAGTTTTGTTATTAAGCTCTCAGAACCTTTCAGACAGGTGCAGTTTCCCAACCCTCATGGCCGGGGACCTGTTTTGCATTTATTAGCATGTCATGAACACTCATTAATACCCACGCCTACTGGAATGATTGGTAAGGGCACAATCCTGTTACCCAAAAACAGGAAACACGTCTTTGTAAACCCAATTATACAGAAACAAGGTAGATGTCTTGCAGGACATGTAAGCTTCTTCTCAACTCCAGTCAATACAAACCTCTTCCATTACTTGGATTATTCATAATTAAGGTATTTTATTTACTCTTATGGTGTTAGGGGTGACATCTGGCTGGGCCAACAAACCTGTTCAACCAAAGCTGATACTGATAGAAGGTATGTTGCCCTCCTGGGTCAAGTGATATGACTCAAACTTCAAAACATCTTTTGTGTTTGCATCCTTGTCACATGCAAGCCTGTCATGAAAAATTGCTGGATGCATACATTCTTCTAGTTACAACAAAAAATCAGTGAGCTGGTGGCATGTGAGTTGCTGATATTGTGTGACCCCTGGGATGGCAGTACCACTATGGTGCCATGCTATACTGGTAACTGCAATAAAGTGACAGACATACTGCCTGGCACGCAGACACCTGTGTGACGGTCTTCTGCAATGGTAACCTTCCAATGTAAACTTACACTCAAAGTGGTATGTATCTGGCCAGGGTGCAGCAGGTCACTTATCCTTTTGCAGCAGTGGACTCAGGTTCTCTTGAGCTGCCAACAAATGCTGACCTATGCAGTGACCTCTGTGCAGGCTGCTTTAATCAGTCAGGATGCCCTTATTGTCAACCATGGGGAAACGAGCGTCCCTTCTCTCCTGGACAGTCCTCACGAGGGCTTCTAAGGACCCTTTTGCCCAATCACTGACAATCCCAGGGGATGGCTGGAGTCACATCAGGACACTGTGTGATCCTCCATGGCTGGGGTAGGTCTTCTGCCAACAAAATATTGCATTTTACCCCATGCATGAACATATTGTGAGCTGAGAAGAACAGAATTACACAAGAAAACTCAACCCACCACTGAGCAGAAGTCCCACTCGCTGTTACGCTCAACCTCATGCTTAGTCTCAAAGAGATGAAAATTCTGCTCATATCCCCAAATAGCTATTAAGTCAAACTCTATTTACTTTGATCTTTGTTATTAATTCTATCTGTGCTATTTATTGAGCTTTTTTGTTGCAAATACTTCATACATTTCGATATTGTCTTATATTTAGCTGTCTCCTGATGTCACCTCTGTCAGTTAATGCCCTATTATGTTGTGTTATGCTCTCTGTCCCTTTCTGACACTCTCTGCTTATTTTAAACCAGATCATTTACTCTGTTGTACAGCATTGACATTGCTTTACTGCTTTTACATTTCTCCCTTCCTAAATCGCCAACCTCCACTCCATGAATTTAAATTCCAATCCATCACCCTGGGAAGATCTGTGCCTCAAAATATTAATATGAAGACTGCATTGTTTAAATTCATCAAAAAAAACTGTTGATGATTAGCACGTAAGACTGATCATTCCCATACAATTTCAGATGTTAAATCCATTTGGTTGTTATAGTCAGTATGCCAGCTCGAATTATTAGTACATGTTATGAAAATGTAGCAGGGGAGAGAATGTCTAAAGTTAAAATCAAATCTAGCAGGACAGAATCCTGTCAATGTTGCAATTTGTCTCTTGAATAGTGAAGCTGTGTTAATAGCAATGTTTTATCATCAAACTTAACTTAACTGTTCCTCACACTTTATTCACATGATTCGATTATCTACAGTGTGGAAACAGGCCCTTCAGCCCAACAAGTCCACACCGACCCTCCAAAAAGTAACCCACACAGACCCATTCCCCTCTGAACAATGCACCTAACACTATGAGCAACTTTGCATGGCCAATTCTCCTGGCCTGCACATCTTTGGACTATGGGAGGAAACCCATGCAGACACAGGGAGAATGTGCAAACTTTACACAGACAGTCACCCATGACTGGAATCAAACCTGGGTCCCTGATGCTGTGAGGCAGCAGTGCTAACCACTGAGGCACTGTGCCACAGTGCATTTTACAAGGTGAGGCTCAGTGGAAGATTAGATTGAAGGACTGGATCAGCTCAGGATCTGAATCTCAGGTATGCCCCGGATTAAGCAAAGTTTAATGCCAAGAGGAAAGTTGTGTGGAACATACCTTTAGAAGTTTGTAGTTGACTTTCACAAAATGCTGTTATCTTTTTAATGGGTCTGATCATTGCTGGTGTACCAGCAGTTTGAGAGGTGCTGCAGCTCCAGAAATTTAAATCCCAGATGCTGTGCTGAGCCCTCCTTTAGATGTACTAACCATTCGATTATCGTGATTGTAAAAGGACCGATTCAAATCAGAACCAATTTGCAAAGTATAATAATATAAAAATGTACTGACTGTTTCTCTGTGTGATGTCTGCTATTTCGCATACTGATGCATTGGAAATTCACAGAAGATGCCAGGAAAAATTTAAGATGAAGATGTCCAGTCCTAATAACTTTGTAGGTTTTCCCATACGGCACTTTCACTGAACACTGTCAATGTGACAAACATTAAACTTGCACTAATAGTTCAGAAAATCAGTAAATATTAACAAATATTACAAAATAATGCATAAAGAACGTTCTGTGTGGAGTTCAAGTGTGGTACTGTACTTGGTCTTTTTCTTCCTTTTTACAACTGTGGGTTCAAAACCTTCCTTTACGTTCAGAGCATTAAAGCCTAATTGCCCATTGATATTCTCAATATATCTATATACAGAGGAGACGATGACTAAGTGGTATTATTGCTGGACTGTTAATCGAGCTAACGTTCTGGGGATCTGGGTTTGAATCCCACTGCAGGTAGTGGAAGTTGGATTCAATAAATATCTGGAATTAAAAATCCAGTGTTTAGCACTGTAGCCTCACAGCACTAGGATCCCAGGTTTGATTCTAGCCGCAGGCGATTGTGTGGAGTTTGCACATTCTCCTCGTGTCTGTGTGGATTTCCTCCGGGTGCTCTGCTTTCCTCCCACAATCCAAAGATATGCAGGTCAGGTGGATTTGCCATGGTAAATTACCATAGTGATAGGTGCATTAGTCAGAGAGAATTGGGTCTCGGTGGCGTACTCTTTGGAAGATCGGTATGGACTTTTTGGGCCAAATGGCCTGTATCCAGGAATCTAATCTAATTTAATGATGACCATGAATCCATTGGTGATTGTTGGAAAAACCCATCTGGTTCACTAAATTCCTTTAGCAAAGGAAACTGCCATCCTTACTTGATGTGTCTTACATGTGACTCCAGACTCATAGCAATGTGGTTGACTCTTAACTGCCCTCTCTGGAGGGGGAGGGGGCAATAAATACTGCCTAGCCAGTGACATCCTTGTCTTGTAAATGAATTTAAAAAACATGGCTAACCATATAACCGAGTTCACAGAAACTTGTAGATTACAAAAAAGACATATTGGTGTAATATAATTAGTATAGCAATTATTGTACTGCAGAAGTCATGCAGAGAATGTACACTTCTGAGATCACTCCTCATCACCAAAGGGCAATAATCTAGAAAGTTTGACAAGGAATCTGGTCAAGCTTCAACATGAATATGCAGGAGGAAAACACTGATCAAGATTTCTGATGGCCAGATAATCATTTCCGAAGCATAGGAGGGAGTTGCACATGGACCATGTGGAATCCCTATCATTACAGCCTTCACAGCAATTGCTCGAAAATTGAAGATTTCACTGGGGCAATTCTGCCACGCTTGAAACCCTCCAAAATAACTACTTAAATCAGAGGATCTGTAGGGTTTCACTGCAGCTAAACAAGTCACTACTCAGGAGAAGTTACACAATTAAATTTCTAATCCAACTCCTGAACAACTATTCAATTGACTCCCACAACATACCTCACACATACATAACTACACTGCCCCAGACCCCTTCCCTCTCACCCATCCCCATGCAGAGCCTGACTCACCCTAAACTTCCCTAAATACTTCTACATTTACATGGCCCACATCTTACCTTGCATGTTGGCACTCCAGCAGTATGGCCTCCACCCATGTCCACTCTACCCACTTGGCACCCTAACCATATAGCACCATACCTCTGGCACCCAACCCCCTAACTATTTGGCTTCCTACTTTCACCACATTAAATTCCCTTGAACCCTACCCCTACCAGATTGCATTTTACCTACCTGGTCCTTACGCCCTATTCACCCTATTCACCCAGCACCCTGCTTGGCTGGCATTATTCCTTCTTGACATCCTAATGCCATACTTACATTACAAACTTACCCATTCTCAGGAGCAGTAAAAGTGGCTGTCTTTAATACACATTAAAATACACATGCAGCTCCTGGGCCTCCTCCACCGCCAAACCGTTACCACCTGACACCTGGAGGAGAATCGCCTCATCTTCCGCCTTTAGACCCTGCAACCACATGGGATAAATGTGGATTTCAATAGCTTCATTTCCCCTTCCCCCACATTATCGCAGTCCCAAGCTTCCAACTCGGCACCACCCTTCGGACCTGTCCATCACTGCCCCCCCTGACCTATCACCTTCTCCCTCACCTTCATCCACCTGTCGCTTTCCCAGCTACCTCCCCCCAATCCCACCCCCCTCCTATTTATCTCACAGCCCGACCCATAAACCTCATTCCTGATGAAGAGCTTATTCCCAAAACATCGATTCTCCCACTCCTTGGATGCTGCCTGACCAGCTGTGCTTTTCCAGCACCACACTCTCGACTCTGATCTCCGGCATCTGCAGTCCTCACTTTCTCCTTTAAAATACACATTACAGTAACTGCTGCTGTGAGAAAGCAGTGTGGTTTACCTCTACTCAACCTACGCAATGAGGGACCTCTCAGAACGGAAGAACCGATCCACATTTCTGAAGGAGCCCTGAGCAGAATCTCCTACCATAAATAAGCAGCACTTTCATTTCATGACAAAAGAAACAATAGAATAGCAGTTTGCATGAAATTACAACTCCTTGGAAAAGCCTGCCCACTATTGTTAAAAACTATTGTGTGAGGAGTTGTAGGAGGGCTGAAAGGAAAAGTAGCAGAGCACAGAGAGCCAGCAGGGATTAGCAGAGGGAGTAAAGCTACTGAAAATGAACCCTAGAAAGGAATGTAGGGGTAAGTAATGTGCTGTTATAAAGGGTCGTTTTAGATTTGTGGTTTATCAAAACTTATGACTGCAGGTCATTTTCCACTGCATTAAGCTGGCTAGCTCAGGGACCTTCCCAGAACTTCAAAATTAAATAATCATTTGCTAAATGTAAGCCAATTCCATGGAAAGGATGTAAAGTTGACTTACCATTGCTGACAGAAAAAAAACTACTGTCTAAAAGGGAACTGTGAGGAGGTGTACAAGTTTTAAATTCCATGAATCTCAGATTCTGCAACACTTCTTTCTACTCCCAACACTTTTCATTTACCCTATGTGTGAAAGTACCTGACCTCAGACTGACAGCTCAATATAAACTTGGTGCAATCGATCCTAGGAGTACTGCCACTGTAAGTGAAGATAAAAGCTTTCCTGTAGCTGCTCCTTTAAAAACATTAACAATTTAACCACATCAGTGGCCTTGTATGGTCAAGCAGTGCTATCTTGGAAAGATTATGCAATGTCATGCCTCTGCTATGCAGCTGTGGGAATGTGTGATGTTGACATAGAGTGCTTGGAAAGTACTTTGGCCTTGGACACTCCAGCTGAGTTCAGCACAGGGTCAGCTCCAAGGACCAGGGGTTAAGGGAGCTTGAAGCAAATGCGTTAACTCCACATGAAGTGGTGACTGGTCTGAGATTCACATTTAGTGATGTAACACGTTCCAGCTGTATGTTACGAAATTCTTTCCTAGAACCTAAAATGGCTTTCACACATGTGCTGGAGATGATGGGGCCAAGGCATTTCCTGGAATGACATTTCATCAGAAACCTCATGTGAGAGAGTTGCACAGTCAGTCTCAGCTCATATAACATGTGAAAGCGTTTAAAATAGTTGGTAAAACTTTGGGATTTTAGTCTGGAAATTACTGCTGGCAACCATAACAGACGAATAGTTAACATGTATATATGACGTTCCTCTGTCTGCTATTTTAATGTCAATGCTAGCTGTTTAAAATAGTGGATAAAAGGATTTTACACAAATACAGTGAACCTTCATTTACGACTGCCACTAATAGCATTTTCCAGTAGACTTGAGTTAAAACTTGGCGAGGCTGCAGAAGATTAGCCACCCATCAAAATACTCCATACAATTTTCCTATATGATAGCTTTAGTCAATGGTAAATTGGACAGAATGTAACGCAGAATCTTCTGTTCCTACTGACTGTGAGCTCAGGAATCAGAATGGCATGTAATTGGGTGAGATGTTGGTGTATTTGATTCCTTTAATTGCCGAGTATGTAATGGATTATTGTTCAGTACTAAATAATACATTGTGAAAATAATTGCTTGTGGTCAACTTCTATAGATACAATGTGGCAACAGTATTAAATTGTATTTCACTTTGAATCAACAGTATTAGTATGTATGTTCAGTGTTCATTTCGAATGGTAAACAAGACATTGGAGCTCTTTAAATATTATTGTAACTGTTCGGAAACAATATATTTTTCTTTATCATCTGGAACTGGGACTCACCTCTTTCTGGAAGCATTATTTTCTGCCAATTCATCATCTGCACAACATAAGACAGGTTTTTTTGTTAAGATTAGGGTCTATGGTATTAAAGGGAATGTGGCAGGATTGATAGGAAGTCAGTTAAATGACAAAAAAAGAGAGAAGAGCAGTTACTGGATGACTTTCAAAGTGGGTCCCCAGACTCCATTCTTATCTATTTTGTTGGATTCAGAGAACAACCATCAATATCTTCTCCACCCATTCCAGTACCATTAGCTGTAGTGACTTCTGAGAATCTATCCATGACAGATTCAATATGAGCACTTACAGCAAGAAAATAGTAAAAGTGTCTACCTGTGACAGGACTGTAAGTGAAATCAGCACATCTATAGGGGTTCTGATGAAAAGTCATTGACCAGAAACATTGCGCTTGATTTTCATAAATGAGGTGGGCAACGTGGATCAGGAAAGTTCCTAACTCTACAAATCTATCTTCATTATAGAGGGCCCCACTTCCACATTCTCGTTCTGGGTTGGTGGTGTTGGGATGGAATCAGATCTGCCAACTATTGAGGCTTGGGGTAGCTACAGATGATGGCATGGCCAGCAAGCTAGAATGCCCATCTTGGCCCAGTTATAAACATGATTGCCAGACCCTCAAGCCCTCAGTCTCCATTCAGCCCTCCCTCCATGCCCCTTCCATGCCACTTCATAAGGCACTGGCAATAATCAACTAAATCAGGCTGAACAAATGTGCACATTATGAGTACTTGGCTGAGCTCCCAGAATGTCTTAGATTGCAGCAAGCAAGATCTACTTGTTTTATTCAAGTCTCTATTATGTTGAAAAACCTGCTAGTCTCTGAAAAGATTTTTCACTGCCTGCGTGTTTATTTACATAGGATTAAGAGGTCTGAAGAGAATAAAAGCATCTGACATTGATGATATGAATGGGTGTGATTGGTTGTCAGAATTGTGATAAGGTAAGAAAGGCAATGTATTTCAATAAGAATGTTGAACAATGGTTTCTTTTTCCACACGACATGAGGGACCCTCTGATGGAGTATAAGGTACCTCGACTCACCAGAAACACCACAGTCCATCAGAATTTTGGGGGCATTCAAACTATCCAGCCCCATCTTGGAACTGATAGGGCAGTATGTGAACCCTCTACCCTTGTTGCACAACAGTCAAAATTGCTGGAACAGGAGTGGGTATGGGTATTCTGGAATCCACTCCACTCTCCAGTTTTTAAAGAATTCCCAAGTCAGCACAACTCAGAAAATCTGCTTCCACACTATAGGAATCTATGATTATGAAGGTGAGCCAAAAGAAACTAAAACACCTTTCACTGAAAAGAATAGTTTGAAGAGATCAGACTAGAATCACAAGAGTGTAGAAGTAGGACATTCCGCTCATTGAGTCCACATCGACCCTCTGAAGAGCATCTCACCCCTCCCCTGTAGATTCCCTACAGTATGGAAACAGGCCCTTCGGCCCAACAAGTCACACCGACCCTCCGAAGAGTAACCCACCCAGACCCATTCCACTACCCTATAATTACCCCTCACTAATGCACCTAACACTATGGGCAATTTAGCATGGCCAATTCACCTGACCTGCACATCTTTGGATTGTGGGAAGAAACTGGGGGTGGAAACCCACGCAGACATGGAGAGAATGTGCAAACTCCACACAGACAGTCACCTGAGGCTGGAATCAAACCAGGGTCCCTGGCGCTGTGAGGCAGCAATACTACCTGCTGAGCCACCGTGCCGCCCAATGGTATTTGATCTCCACAAATAAATTATAACCTCATCACTCACTAAAACATATACAATTCTGCAAATCAATATGGCATTTTGAACTATTTAATATCACAATGTATCTTGCTTCATCACAAAAAGTTCAACTTGCAGTCATAACCCAAAAAGAAATGCTTTGCTTTCTTGTTAAGTGAAGCTTCTAGTGCAAGATAACTGAGCTGCCAAACTGCTCCTTCAGAGGAAACCTTAAGTTATTCTGCCCACTGTAGGTTCAGGCAAGTTCTGTACTCCTTTGAATGAAAATCATGCAACATGTGAAAGGGGCATCAAATTCACCTACTTCTCACTGGGCAGGTTCACTTAACATGATCTTATATAGGTACTTGTATGTGACATGGCTGAAAATGTGTTGCTGGAAAAGCACAGCAGGTCAGGCAGCATCCAAGGAGCAGGAAAATGTGTTGCTGGAAAAGCGCAGCAGGTCAGGCAGCATCCAGCATCTAGCTGTGACACATCTCGCATCCTTTGAAGCAGTTTCTGCTGTGGAAAACTCTGAAATATGGTCATCCAAACTCCAGAAGAGGAGTACGAGGCCCCTGGGAGGAATTATTCTCTCAGTATTTGGGTTTCATACATTATGGAGTATAACTATGTTGTGGTGTCAAACCCGGTTTCAATAATGGTCAGGTTACCCCTTGATCTCCGGAACACTTCTTAAACTTATGTGGCAATGAACAAAATACTTGGAGAGTGAGGATGTTCTCAAAACAAGAGAATTTCAATCAAAGCCAGGGAGGATAATTGAGATTCCGCCTGCCTGAAAGTGATATTGAGACTGCTTGGTAGCTTCTGTACTGATTCTTAAATCTATAAAACATGTTGGCTGTTTAAAAAAAAAGTCTGCTCTGATTAAAATCTGTAAAAAACTCTCAAACGCCTTGAGGCTTCGGTTTCCTTTCCAAATAAAAATGCGATATCTATTGATTTTCATTTGGCAGCTTGGCTACACTTAGTTCTCAGGAACAGTTCGTGTAAGTCTTCAACATATGATGTAAGCTTCGCTATCTCTACAGCTGTGTTCATCTGCAATGCTGCTGACAGCTCAGTGCTTTCACATCACTTGACCCACATAAAACTGTTATGAGCTCCTTCACCTTATTACAAAAAGGCTTTTTTACAAACTTGTGCACTTTGTGGTTACTGAGATGCTTTGAGCTGTGAAAACAAAGTTTCAACAAAATTGAACAGATTGTGGGAAGACTGCATCTTCCCAGTGATCGTCATTCCAATTTTAACTGAAACATTAAAATCTCTTGCTGGTGTAAACATAATGCAAATTTGCTTTTGCAATTTAAAGTTCCTAATTCTTTCTACTTGATTTTGTGTTACAGACCGTATGCCCGAATGATAAAATCAATGCCCAACCAGCACTTTCCCCAGTGATATCCCTGGCTGCTGCACACCATGGGTGAAAATTCCCTCACCTACCTCATGGTAAATTAACTTGCATCAATTTTGTAGGTAGGTGCAGTGCTGAGAGGAATCAGGCAGCGAGGAAGTAAACAGAATACAATGAAAGAGGCAAGGGCAGTGAAGAATTGGACATGAATGATAATAAAGGGAAGAGGTAAGAAGCTGGAAGCAATATCCATTGCCTGGGTTGTTCCATAATTTTGGTGATCCAAGGGCTGGTCTAGGTTAATTTCTGGGCATCTCTGTCCAGAACTCTGTGGCCGCAGACCAGAAGGAACAGGCCTAGTTTCATGTGCCAATGAACCAGGAGGCACCATTGACACTATGAACTGAGACCTGAGGGTGCTTCTGTGAACAAGGCAAAGTTTTAGACATTGGAAATTGAGCATGAAAGCAGCTTTTGAAGAAGAGATGGTCTGGTTTGACTGTTGAAATCCAAATGTCGCTATGCTTTCACTATTGTATTGGATCAAAGTTCCATGAATTGTGAAGTATGATGGCATTAAGATTAACCAGCATGTATGAGAGATGACTATGTTCCTCCTTCCACCACAGCCTGCAGTGCCTTTAGAAGGTCAATGCCCTTGTACACTCCACAGTCTGTCTCTGCACCCAACTCCTCTCAAGGCTTGTGCTTTGTCACTCTCAGTATTGCCTGCAACATTTTTCCACAATTCCTTACCACGCCACACCCAGCACCCCGCCCCACCCCCAACCTTTGATCTCCTTTGTGTTGTCCACTCACTTCTTCAGGATACCTCAACACCTTTTGCACACCTGCACCAGCACTAACAGCAGTGCCAGTCATCTTCATCTCACTCATCCCTCCCTTTCTCTTATTCCAGGATAAAACAGCCCACAATAGGGCACAGATGGCTGGAGAGGTGTCCAACAACACACCCCACAGTGTCCTTCCTTCCAGGAGAAGATTAGGACAACTCCTATAGGAATACTGAGACACTCATGTCACATCAACTAAGTAAATACCATTCTCCATTCCTTGGCCACTCTCATATTAATTCCTTTGTCAGTTTCATTTATTGCATACCACTTCCAGACCCACAGCAATGTAGTTGACTCTGAAATGCCCTCTGAGATGGCCGAGCAAGCCATTCAGTTCAAGGGCAGCTATGGACAGGCAATAACTGTTTGTCAGCTAGCAGTGCTGATGTCCCACAAGTGAATAATGAAAAGAAAATGGTCGTCATCCAACCCTTCTGCATGAGCTTTCATCTGCCCACCTTGCCCCTCCAATTCCTGGCACATGTGGTGACAATGGCAGCTGTAGCATGCCCCTCCTTGAAGCCAAGCTGGTCCTGATTGGGGATGAATGACACCCCTCACCTCACATGACCTCCTTCCTAGCCATGCTTTATTGTATCACCCTCATTATAAATAGTGTTGTCCCGGTACTCAATCAGTACACCTTCTCCCCAGCCCCCAATCCTAATGAATAGGTTCCTGAGTCACTTTTTTCATAGCAGCAGCTCCCTCTCTTGATTCATTCTCCCCCCTCCTCACACCACCTCAATTTTCTTCCCTTAGTTCTTGTAGATAGATTCAACCTATTTTGGCCCAACCCTTGAGCAAACCAATCAGACAGCCCTGGAAGTGCTCATACCCCTGACCAATGTCAGCACATCTTCCCTTTACTAGCCCTGCAGTTCAGACTGGCAGCTATGGAGCCACAAGACTGACCGGGACCCATTCCCTGAACTGCAGAGGCACGAACCTCTGACTGAGAACACCACTCCCTGATTAGGGAGTGAGCAGCTGAGACCCATGGATTGTGCCCTTCGATGTTGTTTAGTGCTGAGACGCATGAAGGCTCCTTGCAGCCAGCAGTGAGCTGAATTCACCAGGCACCCATTCTGACTTCCATGTTGAGATTTCTCAATGTTGAAATTGCTCAACCCATTTGTTAAGTTAAGAAGCTGCATATTATTGAAGTGAGTTGTGCTGGTAATAAGGCATTTAACAAGCTATAACTCCCCTTAATTGGCAACGCACTGTTGCCTAGTGAGAAATTCCTCTTGTGAGTCAGCAAGAGTATAAAATGCTTCCAACATTGAGTTCTGCCTCAGCAGACTTTTCATACAATTCTACCAGAAAACTGGTCACAACTTACATCATTCAGACCCCTATTAGATTTTACCCATCTTAGCTATTCCAATGAGGCAGGAGTGAGCAACCCCCTCCCTCTCAACTATAATCTCATTTGACTGTAAGATATTTATTTTTGCACAGGTAAGGAGCAAACGTGGATTAGAACCACTTTTTAAAAAGGACCTTATTAATATAGAATTAAAAATCACACAACACCAGGTTATAGTCCAACAGGTTTAATTGGAAGCACACTAGCTTTCGAAGTGACGCTCCTTCATCAGGTGATTGTGACAACCACCTGATGAAGGAGCGTCGCTCCGAAAGCTAGTGTGCTTCCAATTAAACCTGTTGGACTATAACCTGGTATTGTGTGATTTGTAACTTTGTACACCCCAGTCCAACACCGGCATCTCCGAATCATCTTATTAATATATATTGTGATTTTTTGATGTAAAGCAAATCTATGCACTAAATGTATCAGTCAGATGAAGCCAATTTTATTCTTGATACAAAGCACCCAAGCTCTTTTTTGTGAAAAGCCATTTTTGCATTGTTGGTTCGAAATCCTGGAATCCCCTCCTGAACACCAGGGTGGGTCTATATATATATTAGAATAATAATGCCATAACGTCATGGAGGGACCATTGCAGTTCAAGAAGACAGCTCATCACCACCTTCTCTAGGGCAATTAGGGATAAACATTAATATGATGCACAAATCCTCTAAAAGCGAAAAGAAAAAATGTAAGTTTGTATATTCCACGTGATGCATAATTTTCTAAGAACGTGTTTAAAACAAAAAATATAAAATATCTGTGCTAATAACTGAGATTACACACTTGAAGAAAAGCTGGTGTTCAAACATATTTTAAAGTCTACTGCACCACAACTATAATTCTGATCAGATCCAGCTCAGAGATTTTGTCAGGTTGAAGTGACCCAACATTTCAATTCAGGGTTGCTTTGCTCTGCCTAACTTGGCATCTCTTCTAAAGCTTTTGGGGTTATAAAATTTCCATAGAGTGCTTAGCATTTGAAGTCACCAGGAACCCTGGTTAATGGCCAATGGAAAGCACAAAGGTTTTAACTGTAGCAATTTAATGGCTACTTTGAAGAGTAGTTAAAATGTTTCCACATAGAACTGGTGAGATGGGCCTCTAAAGGCAGAATACTAACTGAGGCAGCTCCTAATAAAGCACAAGAAATTTCTTCAATAAAATACAATTTTTTTTCTGTCTTACTTTCCCTTCCTTTCTCTTTTCCCCAAGGTACATGTTTTTCACCATAGATGAAACCTCAAACCTCCTCATGTGGGATCAGTAGGTGCCTTTGCTGAAGAGTTGGATTTCAGACAGTTCAGCAGAACCTGCTCTCACGAAGCAAAGCAAACCCATCTTTCTTGGTACAAAGCACACAAGTTCGTTTTTGTGAAAAGCCATTTTTGCATTGCATTCAAAATCCTGGAATCTCTTCCCGAACACCAGGGTGGGTCTACATTCATTAGAATAATAATTATTCCACATTAAATTAAGAAAAAGAGAGGAAATATGTACATCAGTGTGGCTCAAATGTGCATCAAAGAATCCATATTTCATTCCTGAGAAAGGAGTGAACTTTGTTTTCTTACATGACAACTAGGTCTAGGATAGACAATTCTGTAGGATTATTTTCGATTCTGCAGAAGATTAGCCTGCAGGACAAATGCTGCAAGCAACCAGAGAGAAAATTTAGAATTGTGTTCTTAAAGAGAACTAATCTTTTTCATCTCCTTTAAATATTTTCATTTATCAGTTGTAAAAATGTTGGAGATAAGAGATTAAAAGGGTTGTTTTACAGACAAGTATTTGGCTATCAAAGAGTTTGCTCCCTTTCCAACTGGTTGGAGGATGCTCCCAGGGCAGGAATGTGGAGATGGGACTTTTCAAAGCAGTAGATCATCTGATAAAACTTCCATTGTCTAGGCAACAAGCCTCACTAGGATACCCAAATTACCCAGTTTTAATCCTGCCCACTCAACAGGAACTGGGAGGTCAAATGGTTAAAATTGGACTCAAACACAGGTTTCCCAAAGCACAGCTAATCCTGCTATTTTAATGAATTCTAAAGGAGAGTCTTACCGGACCTAAACCATTAATTCTGTTTCTCTCTCCACAGATACTGCTAGACCTGCTGAGCTCTTCCGGCATTCTTTGTTTTTATTTCAATGCCATGTTTTCTTGACTTGTTACAAAAGCTCACCATAGACATCAAGCAAATCAGTCCTCAACCTCCTAACATCAATGGTATACAAGCAGCCTGTCATCATAATTTGATCCTTTAAGTGTCGTACCATTCAGAACCATACCAGTAGCATTTGAAACAATACTTGAGCGTATAAATGAGGCTTGAAACTAAAATTGTCTACGCCTCACATTGCTGATTCCAGTTTACACAGTATGTTAACATGCCTACACTTTCCAGAAAAGATTTACAAGAATTCAAGTCACCAATACTGAAGCACTACTATTGAAGACAAGATTACCATTGGTGAATCAATTTTTCAGCATCTTGAAGTAGAACATAAACTCAGATATACCCTTATCTTGGAAGAGTTATCAAATCAGGTATTGTTCTGATCAAGATGGGGATGAGTGCGCCATCTCTCTCTCTCTCAAGTCCCTCTATTCCACTGATCTCAACATAAATTTAATTATTTTACCTAATTCCTGGGTCAAGAGTGTGGTGCTGGAAAAGCACAGCAGGTCAGGCAGCATCCGAGGACCAGGCAAAATCGATGCTTCAGGCATAAGTCCTTCCTCGGGAATGCTGATGAAGGCCTTCTATCCAAAATGTTGATTCTCCTGCTGCTTCGATGCTGCCTGACCTGTTGTCCTTTTCCAGCACCACACTCTCGACTCTGATCTCCAGCATCTAGTTAACAGATATATAGATCATAACAAATGAAAATGAACTATACTTCAAACACACACAATGTCCCCTAGGCTGGAATCAAACCTGGAACTAAAGACTGCAGTGCTAACCACTGTGCCACTATACTACCCCACTAGACTACTTAATAATTTATTGAATATGAATTGTTTTGGAAACAGTCACATACCAAACTTTCCCTAATTTGTATACTCCTGACAAGAGTCCCGTGATATTTTCTATTTAGGGAATGCCGATTCAAACTGAATCTCTTATCAAAAATACTATCCAGTAAAACTGGAAAAAACTGTCATTTCAACAGAATCTGTCTTTGCAAAAAAGTGTTAGAAGTTTATTTTGTGTTTCTATACTCATTCAAAACATGATGACCTGATTTTTACAATAATGATGTGATTTGTTCATCATGATTTGATCATCATGTGTTCCCAATTCAAGGAAAAACATATCTCCTGATGTTACCAAGCAAGATACTATCAAAGATGACTGCTACCATGGCTGTTTCTGATTATAAAAAAAGTGGGGAAGATATGTTTTGCAACTTTAGATGGGATCTGGATTTGTTCAAGACATTTTACACTTTAAGCAAAAGATAAATTCAGTCTAAAATCAGATTACATTGTAATGACACATCAGAACATCATCATTACTTGATTTATCATACTGAAAATTAGAAAAAGAAGAAAATCAAACTCTCAGGTTTCCCACTTTCCTAAAGATATAATGCACTTTTAAAACAGAGGTTGGAATTTTCTTACTTGCAATTAAGAATGTATGAACATAGTACCAGAGTAGTCCATTCAATCTGTTGAATCTGCTCTATCATTCAAGATCATAGCTAATCATTAACTTCAACGCTATATCTCTTGATGTCATTAGTAATGAGAAATCTCTTGATCTCTATCTTGAAATTACATAATGTCCGAACTTCCATAGATTTCTGAGGGTAGTGAGTTCTAAAGATTCACCATCCTGTGAGTGAAGAAATTCACGCTCATCTCAGTCACACATTTTACTGTGACAGTGTGACCCTGGTTCTACATTCCACATCCAGGGGAAATATCCTTTCTCTGTCCACTCTGTCCAGGCCTTTAAGAATTGAATAAGTTTCTATGAGAGTACATCTTCTTCTGAACTCTTGAGAATATAGATATCGTCTCCTCAATCAGTCCTCGTGGGACAGTCCAATTATCCCAGAATCAGTCTGGTCAACCTGTACTGAACTTCCTCTATAGCAAGGGATCAGAACTGTGCAAAATAACCCTGGTGCCATCTCACCATGATCTATATTTGAAATAAGACTATTTTGTTCTTGTGCTCAAATTCATTTGTGATAAGGGCTAACATATTGTTTGCCTTCCAAATTGCTGCATCTGCATGCTAGCATTCAGTGGCTTATGAACAAGAATGCTGAAGTCCCTTGAACATGAACATTTTACAATCTTTCGGCATTGAAGAAATAATATGCTCCTTTATTTCTCCGACCAAAATGAATTCACATTATATTCCATCTGCCATGCTCTTGCTCATTCAGTAAATCTGTCTAAAACCACTTGAATCCCTTTTTCATCCTCCTCAGAACTTTCATTTCCAACAAGTTTTGTGTCATCTGTGAACTTGGAAATATTGCAATTATCTCCCACATCCAAACCAACGACATAGATAGTGACCCAGGTTTTCCTCTATCACATGAAATCAGGCAGGTCTTGCCATTTCCTATACTTAGAAAGAATGGTAACAGCAACGTTCATCATGATCAGCAGTTCACATTGTGTCGTGAGTTGGCATGCTCTTACAACAAACATAACTTCTCTGCTTTTCACTTCTACTCTTTCAAAAACAAACCAAGTACTTTGATTGCACTAATTTTCTTGGACAAGAATCAACTGAGACCACTCATTTCTCTACACAAAACAAAATGAATTTTATTGTGGATTTTCATGCACAATTCTTTTAACATTTCAAAAATCTGATACCTACATTGTAAATAAATGTACGTTTATTTCAGGGTGTCAGTCTTCTTTTGTTCTTCCTTACCATCTTTCAAAATGAACACTGTACGATAGAAACAAGTTATGGATCTACTCCCAATTACCCAGTAGTTGCAATGCATTAGGGGTCAAGTTAAGATTAAAGCTTTGTAATCACAACTAAAGGCATAATCTGAATCTCAATCTGAGTTCTAGGTTAGGAGATTGATTTATCTGGTTCCTTGTAAGCGGGGGAGGAAAATCTGGCAAGTGTTTCAGAATTATCCCTTCCAGGATTCCAAGTACATTTTTGTTAGAAACAAAAAGCTGAAATTCTGTGACAGATAATGCTGAAAATACAAAGCAGGCCAGTCAGCACCTGTGGAGAAAACCGTAGAGTTTACTCCTTAGTTATAATTCCTTCATCCGAACCATTGGTTAGCAGTATGACAATTCCTTACGGGCTGTGGAAATTCAGAAAGGGCTCTGTTTGTTTTTATTCTCACAGTGATGAAAATGCTCAAGAAATCACGTTAGCTGACCAATGATGTTGACCTGATAAAGTTTTTACTTATGGAGGCAAGAACATAAAAAGACACCACACACCCCACCCATCCCCTACTTCATCCTCCCAAGCCCACTTGCCCAGCCAGGGTCTAACCACCATCCATGGTCCAGAGATAATAATTGGATATTTTTGCATTTTCAAGCTCTGAGACAAAGGAGATCATTATAAAGTCTAGTTCAAAGCCTTACATTTCAATAGACTGAGTTCTAAAATACATGCAATTTTATGCTATAACACAGGATGAAACTTAAATCCATTGCAATAGCTCCTTTTAACTATAATGAGATTCTAAGACCCACGCAGATATGTTTCCAACATGAATGTGACAAAATATACTTTTGTCTGCGTTTAATTACCAAGTTGCATTTTTATTTCTAGTAACTGCACACAAGGGGTTAATAAACCAAGATCAAACAGAAAAGAGCCAGCCACTTCAAAACATATTCAACATGGAATCCAGACAGATTGACAGAATGAGAATCAATGGGATATTATATATGTACAAGTGAGTCTATGTATGGCTCTACTGGAGCTAAAGATTTTTTCAATGTGTGAAAGTCAATTGAATCCAGATGCAGCAGCCTAGAAATGTGTTGAAGCTGCACCCATTCTGCAAGCAGAAAATAAACATTTCAGCACTGGTGGGAATGTCGTGGGAAGCACATGCACACACATTTCATGCTGATGCGACTCTTTTATCATAATGATAAAGATTAAAGTTTTGATGGCCATGGTTTACACTTGGAATACACATCTGAAAACCAATGGCCTAATTTCTGCTTCAGTGTGACTTAGTTACTTGATTTCTAATCCACCTTCTCTCAAACTAGAAAAGGGAACAGCCATAAATGCTCTCTTCTTCTCCCTTAATATCTCCTTCCATGTAAACTCTCCAATGCACATTGATAGCTATTCCCCTGACATCACAGTTTTATGCAGCCTTGCTCTGCCCATTATGCCAAGCACAATAAAGCCATTTGTAAGTTCTTTCTTGTGTTACTTCTCTACCTTCTAATAGTCTTCCACCAGCCAACTCTATCTCCTTCTGTGCCTTCCCCAGAAAGATTACCCCTCAACTCAATTACAACTAAATCCCAACTGGTGAGCATTTGGTCGACTGCTTGTCACAACATTTTTGTCTTGGCACATCTACTTCTGAAACCTATAGTCATGTTTCTGTAACGTTGACTGTTCCAGCACACTGGTGGTTGGCTCCCATCAGCCTGAAATCATCCAAAACATTGCCCTCACTCAAATCAAGTCCTTTCATGTCATCGCCCCTGTGCTCACTGACCTACATTAGCACATGGCTAAGCCTCAATTAAAATTCTCATCCTTGCTTTCAAATCCCTCCATGATTCACCCTTCCATAGACCCTGTAATCCCCTCCAGACCACAACCATCAAAAATGGGGAGGTGATGGCGTAGTGGTATTGTCGCTAGACTATTAATCCAGAAACTCAATTCATGTTCTGGGGACCATGGCAGATGGTGAAATTGGAATTCAATAAAAAATATAAAATATTAAGAATATATGTTGACCATGAAACTATTGTTTGATTGTTGGAAAAGACCATCTGGCGTAGCAACACACTTCAGGGAAGGAAAGCTGCCACCCTCATCTGGTCTGGCCTACATGTGACCCCAGACCCACAGTAATGTGGTTGTCTCTCAATAACCTTCTGAACTGACCTAGCAATCGCAGCAAAGTCTCAAAGAAATTAAACTGTACAGATCATATGGCATTGACTGAGACACCCTGCTGATTCTGCAAAATTCTCCTTATTAAAATCTGGGGACGATTGCCAATATTGTGAGAGCTGCCTCACAGACTAGTCAATCAACAACTTGACATAATCATTATCACAGAATCATACTTTACAATCATCATCTCAGACACCATCATCACCATTCCTGGATATGTCTAGGGGATAAATCGTTACTCCTCCATGTTGAACAACACTTGGAGGAAGCACTGAGGGTGGTAGGGGCACAGTATGTACATTGGCTGGGGGGGGGGGATTTCAATGTCCACCACTAAGAATGGCTCAGCTACAGAACTACTGATTGAGCTGGTCAGGTCCTAAAGCACATAGCTGCTAGACTGGCTCTGCACAAAGTAGTGATCGAACCGATAAGAGGGAGAAACATACTTGACCTCATCCTTACCAAACTGCCAGCTGCAGATGCATCTGTCCATGACAGTATTGGCAAGAGTGACCACTGCACTGGCCTTGTGAAGACAAACACCCACCTTCATGTTGAGAATAACTTCCACCATGTTGTGTGGCACTATTACTGCTAAATGGGACAGACTTCGAACAGTTCGAGTAATTGAAGACTGGACATCCATGAGGCATTGTGGGGCACCAACAGCAGCAGATTTGTACTCCAACACAATCTGTAACCTCATGGCCTGGCATATCCCCCACTCAACCATTACCATCAAGTAGTGGATCAGCGCAGGTAGGCATGCCAGGAGCAGCAGCAGGCATACCTGAAGATGAGGTGTCAACTGGGTGAAGCCACCAAACAGGACTGCTTGCACGTCAAACAGTATAAGCAGCAAGTGATAGACAGAGCTAGGTGATCCCACAACCAACAGATCGGATCGAAGCTCTGCAGTCCTGTTACATCCAGTTGTAAATCGTGGTGGTCAATGAAATAATTCACTGGCGGAGGAGGATCCACAAATATCTCCATCTTCCACGATGGAAGAACCCAGCACATCAGTGCAAAAGATAAGGCTGAAGCATTTGCAGTAATCTCCAGCCAGATGTTCTGAGTGGATGATCCATCTCAGCCTCCTCTAGTGGTCCCCAGCATTACAGATACCAGTCTTCAGCCAATTCAATTCACTCTATGTGATATCAAGAAATGTTGGAGACACCGAATATTGCAAATGCTCCTGACAACATTCTGGAAATATTACTGAAGACTTGTGCTCAGAACCTGCTGCCCCCCTAGCCAAACACGTCCAGTAGAGTTACAATACTCACATCCACCCAATAACGCAGAAAATTGCCCAAGTATGTCCTTAAAAATTAGGACAAATCCAATCCAACCAATTATTGCCCTATCAGCCTACTCTCGACAGAAGTGACAGAAGGTGTCCTCAGCAGTGCTATCAAGCAGCATCTGCTTAGCCATAACCTGCTCAGTGGTGCCTAGTTTGGGTTCTGCCAGGGATACTCAGCTCCTGACCTCATTACAGCCTTGGTTTAAGCATTGACAAAACAGCTGCATTCCAAAGGTGAGGTGAGAGCCACTGCCCTTGACATCAAGGCCTCATTCAACCGAGTGTGGCAGCAAGGTGTGGCAAAACTGGAATCAATGGGTATTGGGGCAAACTCTCCGCTGATTGGAGTCAAACTTGGCATATAGGAAGATAGTTGTGGTTGTTGGAGGTCAGTCATCTCAGCTCCAGGACATCTCTGCAAGAATTCCTCAGGGTAGTGCCCTGGGCCCAACCATCTTCAGCTGCTTCATCAATAACCTTCCCTCCATCATAAGGTCAGAAGTTCACTTATGATTGCACAATGTTCAGCACCATTCCTGACCCTCAGATACTGAGGTAGTCCATATTCAAATGCAACAAAATCTGAACAGTATCCAGACTTGGGCTGACAAGTGGCAAGTAACATTCATGCCACACAAATGCCAGGATATGACCATCACCAATAAGAAGCAATCTAACCACAACCCCTTAAAATTTAATGGTGGTAGAATCACTGAATCCTCCACTATCAACACCTCAGAGGTTATCATTGACCAGAAACCCAACTGGACTTGCAATATAAACACAGTGGCACCAACAGCAGGTCAAAGGCTAGCAAAACTACAGTGAGTAGTTCATCTCCTGACTCCTCAAAGCCTGTCCACCATCTGAAAGGCATATCTCAGGACTATGATGAAGTGTGATCCACTTGCCTGGATCGATTCATTTCCAACAACACTCAAGAAACTTGACACGATCCAGGACAAAGCAGCCTGTTTGATTGGCACTACACCCACAAGCATTTGCTGCCTCCACCACCGACGCTCAGTAGCAACAGTGTGTACTATCTACAAGATGCACTGCAGCAATTCATCACAGATTTTCAGATAGCATCTTCCAAAGCCATGACCATTTCCATTTTTAAGGAGAAGTGCTACAGATACATGGGAACTCTACCCACATTCAAGTTCCCCTCCAAGCTGCTCACCATCCTGACATGGAAATATGTTGTCTTTCCTTCCCTTCGCTGGATCAAAATCCTGCAATTCCTTCCCTAATGGCATTATCAGTCAACCCACAGCAGGCAACTCACCACCACTTTCACACAGGCAACTCGGGATGGGCTATAAATGCTGGCCAGCCAGCGATGTCCACATCCCACAAATGAATTTTTAAAAATCCCTTCGCTCTAATTTTCATCACTTGCAAATCATCAATTTTAATCACTATATCATTGGTAACTGTGTTATCAAATATCTAGGACCTCCCTGAACCTATCCATATTATCTCCTTCCTGCTTTCACATTCCCCTTAAAACTACTTTGATCAAGCTTTTGGGCATACAACCAAATATTGCTCAATGTGAATCAGCTTTAAACTCAGATTTAAAATGCTCCCACGAAGTGGCCTAGGACATTTGATTATGTTCAATACACGGTATAAATATAAGTTGTTGTTTTTGTCACGGTTAAAAGAAGTCTCAGTGTCATTAGGATAGAACTTATGATTGGTATTTTGGCTTCCTTCTGTATGGGTATCTTGTCAATTACCTGGCATGTAGATCATAGAACATAATATGTTACAGCACAGTGCAGGCCCTTCAGCCCTCGATCTTGTGCCGACCTGTGAAACCAATCTGAAGCCCATCTAACCTACGTTATTCCATTTCCATCCTTATGTTTATCCAATGACCATTTAAATGCCCTGAAAGTTGGCGAGTCTACAACTGTTGCAGGCAGGCTATTCCACCTCCCCTCCCCCCCCACACTACTCTCTGAGTAAAGAAACCATCTCTGATTTCTGTACATCTATCACTCCTCAACTTAAAGCTATGTCCCCTCATGTTAGCCATCACCATCCAAGGAAAAAGGCTCTAACTATTCACCTTATCTAACCCTCTGGTTATCTTTTATGTCTCATATAAGTCACCTCTAAACATTCTCTCTTACAAAAACAGCCTCAAGTCCCTCAGCCTTCCTTCATACAACCTTCCCTCCATTCCAGGCAACATCCTAGTAAATTCTCTCTGATCCCATCCCAAAGATTCCATATCCTTCCTATAATACAATGACCAGAACTATACGCAATACTCCAAGTGCAGCCGCACCAAAGTGTTTTACAGCTGCAACATGACCTCATAGCTCCAAAACTCAGTCCCTCTACCAAAAAAAGCTAACACACCGTATGCCTTCTGAACAACCCTATCAACCTGAGTGGCAATTTTCAGGAATCTATGTACATGAACACCGAGATCTCTCTGCTCATCTACACTACCAAGAATCTTACCATTAGCCAAGTCCTCTTTAGTCCTGTTGCTCCTTCCAAAGTGAATCGCCTCATACATTCCACATTAAACTCCATTTGCCACCTCTCAGCCCAGCTTTGCAGCTTACCTATGTCCCTCTGTAACCTACAACATCCTTTGGCACTATCCACAACTCCACCAACCTTGGTGTCATTGGCAAATTTACTAACCTCTCCTTCTATGCCCTTCTCTAGGTCATTTATAAAAATGACAAACAGCAATGGCTCCAAAACAGATCCTTGAGGTACATCATTAGTAACTGAACTCCAGAATGAATATTTCTCATCAGCCACCTTCCTCTGTGTCTCTTAGCTAGCTGATTTCAGATCCAAATTGCTAAATCACCCTCAATCTCATGCCTCCATATTATATGCAATAGCCTACCGTGGGGAACCTTATCAAATGTCTTACTGAAATACATATACACCACATCAACTACTTCACCTCATCCACCTTCATTGGTCACCTTCTCAAAGAACTCAATAAGGTTTGTGAGGCACGGCCTACCCTTCACAAAACCATGTTGGTTATCCCTAATTAACTTGTTCCTTCCAGATGATTATAAATCCTATCTCTTATAACCTTTTCCAACACTTTACCCACTACCAAAGTAAGGTTCACTGGTCTATAATTACCAGGATTGTCTCTACTCCCCTTCTTGAACAAGGGGATAACATTTGGTATCCTCCAATTTTCTGGCACTATTCCTGTAGACAATGACGACATGAAGATCAAAACAAAAGGCTCTGCAATCTCCTCCCTGGCTTCCCAGAGAATCCTAGGATAAATCCCACCTGGTCCAGGGGACTTATCTGTTTTCACACTTTCCAGAATTGCTCACACCTCCTCCTCATAAATCACAATCCAGTTTAGTCTAGTAGCCTGTATCTCAGTTTTCTCCTCAACAACATTGTCTAATTCCACTGAGAATACTGACAAAAAATATTCATTTAGCATTTCTCCTATCTCTTCAGACTCCACGCACAACTTCCCACTGCTGTCCTTGATTGGCCCTAAACTTTCTCTAGTCATTCTTTTATTCCTGATATACCTACAGAAAGTTTTAGGGTTTTCCTTGATCCTGTCTGCCAATGACTTCTCATGGCCTCACCTGGCTCTTCTTAGCTCTCTCTTTAGGTCCCTCCTGACTAGCTTGTAATCTCAGACACCCTAACTGAGCCTTCACGTCACATCCTAAAATAAGCCTTCTTCTCCCTCTTGACAAGAGATTCAACTTTTTTAGTAAACCATGCCTCTCGCGCTCGACCACTTCCTCCCTGCCTGACAGGTATATACTTATCAAGGACACTCAGTAGCTGTGCCTTGAATAAGTTCCACATTTCAATTGTGTCCACCCTATCCATCATAAATCTTGCATCAGAGGAGCAGGACAATCAATGTTTCGGGCATAAGCCCTTCATCAGGGATGAGGTTTGTGGGCCAAGAGGGCTGAGACATAAATGGGAGTGGCGTGGGGCTGGGGCATCTCCTGCTCCTCGGATGCTACCTGACCATCTGTGCTTTTCCAGCCCCACACTCTCAACTCTGATCTCCAGCATCTGCAGTCCTCACTTTCTCCTAGTTGATTTCAATCCGACTGTGAAACCTCTTCCAAGAATGCCTACCTTGAAGAAGTTCTCCTCCTCTCTCTACAGGGACTTCAGTAAGTCTCTCTCTCAATGCAAACCCCCCCTCCCACCCCGCAAGGTCATCTCCTCTGTCCTGAAGTTCTTTAGCCACGTCTCCTTCCTCAGTGCCTGCCTACGGAACCGACTGATCCCGCATGGACTCCGGACTACATTCAGACCAACACAAATTCGACCTGAAGCTGACAACCAGTACGTAAAACCATCCAAGGTCTCAAAGAATCCTTCCACATCTGACAGAAATTTATCTGTACCTCCACAAATGTCATCTACTGTATGCATTGCACCCGATGTCTCTACATCAGGGAGACAGGATGCCAACTTGTGGATCATTTCAGAGAACACCTCGGGGACACCCGCACCAACCAACCTCACCGCCCTGTGGCTGAACACTTTAACTCCCCTTCCCACTCCACCAAGGACATGCAAGTTCTGGGCCTTCTCCATCACCAAACCCTAATCACCCGATGCCTGGAGGAAGAACACCTCATCTTCCGCCTTGGGACCCTGCAATCCCATGGGATTAACGTGGATTTTACCAGTTTCTTCATTTCCCTCCCCCCACCATATCCCAGTCCCAAGCCTCCAAATCAGCACCACCCTCTTCACCTGTATATCATCTTTCCCATCCTTCCGCTCCAACTTCCACTCCAACCTATCACCCTCTTCCCCACCTTCATCTACCTACTGCACACTCAGCTACCTTCCCCCAGCCCCACCACCCCTCCCATTTATCTCTCAGCTCCCCGGCCCACAAGCCTCATTCCTGATGAAGGGCTGATGCCCAAAACATTGATTCGCCTGCACCTCGGATGCTGCCTGACCTGCTGTGCGTTTCTAGCCCTGCGGTATATACCTAACTGCTTTCCATCACTTAAGTAGACATAACTGAATTGTGGTCACTATCAACAAAGTGCTCACCTACCTCCAAATCTAACACCTGGCCGGGTTTATTACCCAGTACTAAACCCAATGTGGCCTCACCCCTTGTTGGCCTGTCTACATCCTATGTCAGGAAACCCTCCTGCACGCATTGGACAAAAACTGACCCATCTAAAGTACTCGAACTATAGCATTCCCAGTCAATATTTGGATTGTTAAAGTCCCCCATAACATTGCTATCCAGAATTATCTTTGCTGTCCTTTCCTCTACATCTCTGGAACTATTTGAAGGCATATAGAAAACTCCCAACAGTACGACCTCTCCTTTCCTGTTTCTAACCTCAGCCCATACTACCTCAGTAGATGAATCCTCAACCCCCATTCTGCCACCATAATACTGTCCTTGACTAACAATGCCACACCTCCCCCTCTTTTACCATCTTCTCTGTTCTTACTAAAACATCTAAATCCTGGAACCTGCAACAACCATTCCTGCCCCTGCTCTATCCATATCTCCAAAATGGCCACAACATTGAAGTCCCAGGTACCAACCCATGCTGCAGTTCACCCACCTTATTCTGGATGCTTCTGGTGTTGAAGCAGACACACTTCAAACCACCTTCCTGACTGCCGGTATACCCTTGCGACCTTGAAACCTTACTTCTGACCTCACTACTTTCAACCTCCTGGACACTGGAAATATATTTTAGGTGCCCATCTCCTCCTAAATCCCTAATTTAAACCCTCCTGAAGAGCATTAGCAATGTCGTCTCCAACCTCCCCCACCTCCCCCCTCCCCCACCCCCACACACAGGATATTGATACTTCTCTGGTTCAGGTGTAGACCATCCTGTTTGTAGAGAACCTACCTACCCCAGAATGAGTTCCAATAATCCAGGTATCTGAAACCCTCCCTCCTTCACCATCCCTGTAGCCATGTGTTCAACTCTTTCTCCATATTCCTTGCCTCGCTAGTAATTGACACAGGTAACAAACCAAAGATAACAAGTCTGTTTGTTCTAGCTCTAAGCTTCCACCCTAGCTCCCTGAATTTCTACCTTAAATCCCAATCCCTTTTCCTATCTTGTTGTTGGTGCCTATGTGGACCATGACTTGGGACTGCTCCCCCTCCCCCTCAAGGATCCCGAAAATATGATCCAAGACATCACGAACCCTGGCACCTGGGAGGCAACACACCAACCGTGAAGCTCTCTGGGAACCTCTGATCTGTCCCCCTAACTATAGTGTTCCCAATGACTCTCTGCTCATCTCCCCCCTTCCCTTCTGAGCAACAGAGACAGACTCTGTGCCAGAGACCCGCACCCCATGGCCTTACCCCGGTACGTCATTCCACCAACAGTATCCAAAATGGTATACTTGTTATTGAGAGGAACGGCCTCAGGGGATCCCTGTACTGTCTGCCGGTTCCCTTTCCATTCCCTGACTATAACCCATCTGCCTTTTTCTTGTATCTGAGGTGCGACTACCTCCCTGTAACTCCTCTCTATAACCTCCTTCACCTCCCAAATGATCCAAAGTTCATCCAGCTCCAGCTCCTGTTCCCTAACACAGTTTTCGAGGAGCTGGAGTTGGGTGCACTTCCCGCAGATGTAGTCAGCAGGGACATAAGTGGTGACCTTTACCTCCCACATTCTGCAGGAGGAACATTCAACTGCCCTAACATCCATGCCCACTGTTCTAAATCCCCAAAGAGACTGTTGGAAAATAAAGAAAAAAAAACTAGCTACCTTACCAACCCAGCACACAGAACTGGTTAGAGGAGCAGGATAGGTGAGAGACACTACCTAAGTAGTGTTTCAGGTAACGCAAGCGCCCAAATATATTACTTAACTTACTCAGCAGTCCCATGTCTGCACCTGCTCAGCATGCACTCCGCCTATTCACGAGGTAAGTTTATAAAGCAGTGATTCAGCTTCCCGTCAGCTCCCTGGTCCTCGCTCCTGTTCTTCCTGCTGCTGAAACAAAAATGGTCTTTGCTAAATATGAAATGGAGAGAACGTAATCTGCTTAAGGCCATGTTAGTTGATCCCAATATTTTAGCTCTATCCACTTTTTAATCCCCCAGATTAACCTTTTCAATTTACTAATCTGATTTATTTTTCTGCATCTAGTTACTTCATCCTCAATAACATTGCAACCACCTTCTAAAAGATTTCTTTTCGTAACATTTTAAACTTATTTCCTTCCTTTACTTTCACACCTATCATCTCAAAAGAAAGGTAGCAGAATTCATCTTATTGTGAACCTTCAGTTATCCATCAGGTCACCCTAACCTTCTAAGCCTTCTAACTCATTATTAACAGTTACTGTGAAATGTTGCTCTCCAATACTAATGTTAAATTCTTACTATGTTCTTCTGAATTTCCTTCTTCACTATTTTAACACAGAGAAGTTATACATTTGCTTCAGATCCATTCAGTAAAATAATGATGAGAGAAAATTTCTTATAAACAAACTAACCAATTGTCTCTTGGCACCACACAGTAAAATTTGAATGCTATCCACTCGTGCCTCTGAGCCACATAGCCCACACTACAGACTTAAGCACAAAGTTCAGCTGACATTCTGCAGTACTGAGGAGCTGTCACACTGTCAAAGGCGTCGTTTTTCAGATCAGATATGAATCTGACTTCCAGTTTGCCTTTCCAGATTGACATAAAAGATGGCTATTCAAAGATGGGCAGGGAAGAGCTATCAGATATTATGGGTGGTATTTATTCCTGAAGCAAAATCACCCAAACCAGTTATCAGAGCACAGTCACATTGCTGTTTGTGGAAGTTTCTAAGCACCATTTGATACCAAAGATTCATATGTTACAATATGAGTACATTTGAAAGCATTTCATTGGCCATAAAGAACAACGGACCATTCTGACATCATGAAAACCACCACAAAACTGCATCTCGCTCTTTTGATAGATTAAATCTTCCAGTTCTACATGATTTCTCATGACTCAGTAGTAGACTCACCAATGCACATCCCACTCATAATTTTTATCCAACAGTCACTTTCAGGTGCTGACTGATCTCCTTACGTTTGCTTTTGTTGCAGACTTCCAGTCTCGTCCATTTCACTTTTTCAATCTGACTGAGTGTCAAAGCTGACTTTGTTGGCATCATTCTGAGTTCACACTGCGGTGAACTGTCAAGCATACCATCCCTTCTTGCAAGATCCAGTTCTCCAACCACTCACTCCACCAGGACATGCTACCACAACAGAGACAAGTTTCATCCCTGGGATAGTTTTTTGTTTTTTGTGGGATTGCTAGCAATGTAGTTGTAACAGGAAGTAGTTGACGTAATATGTTCCCAGTGGGAAGACTTTCCGGCAATTCCCTACTTCTGTATCAGACTGACCCTTCACATCTTTGGCCATTGAACTGTCCTGTGGATTGAAGGAAAATGTGCTGAGTAACACATACAACAACAATATTGCAGCAATTTGGCTATCCAGGGAAATGATAAATTAAAAATCCTGGCAGACAGAATGGAGACTCATAACACAGGGAACACAAAGGATAACTTTGCAATGAAGTTAAAAATAGCTTTTATGACTATATTACCAAAACTTTGGAAGAAACCCCATGTTTAAAGTAAAAGCCTATTATAATAAGAATAGCAGTAAAAGCTAAGTGTGCCCTGGATTTTGAATGGCTGATTTTGAATGAATAGGGTTGTCAAGTAGATTCTCCAGCCTTTTACAGCATGTGTCCATCACAGTCTTATCAATATGAAGCGTTTTGATAAAGGAAACAAATTAAGGGTCAGTATTGTGTTATTCATGATTCTAAAAATTGATTGCAACATTACATGTCTGCACCTGCATCACTAAAGACAACATTATCATTCATTCTTCATGCATTCCTACTACTATTAGTCTCAGGCACCACTTCAGGTAACCCTGGTGAACAGAAACAACAGCACCATGTCTGATTGAGCAAAGGCACTTGTGTTTAATGAAGGTGAGTGTTTACCTCTTCACATCATAAATGATATGTAAGACACTTTAGCCTTGGTTGAATCCAACAATGGGAAAATACCAATTGGTTGGGAAACATTGGGAAACCACTTAAGCTAATCTTTCCTCGGAAGAACAAAAGAACCCAAGAAGCGGTGTAAGCCATGTGAACCCTCAGTCTGCTTGCCTTTTCAATAAGACATGACTGAACCTCTACATCCACACCACTTTCCCTCCCTGACCCTATTCTCACATTCCTTATTTCTCTTCATATTCTAACTCTGTCATCTCAGTATTAATAAAAGCAATGAGTCACTGCCCACAGATGTGAAAGTAAAGATTTCCAACAACTCACAATCGCCAGTTCTCCTCATTTAAGTTCTGAAGGCAGATTCCCTGTCCTTAAACTATAACACCTAGTCCTAGCCTCTCTAGTCAGGGGAAAACAAAAAAAAAGTTATGACTACACTACATGGCAAATATGCTTTTCATTCAAAAATAATCTTATTCTCCTTACTAGGAAAACTGTCAAAGCCTCAAAGAATTTTTTCCAGCACCACTCTTTTCGACTCAATGAGATAAGGCCTCATTCTCCTAAATTCTAGACAATAAATGCCCAGCCTACTCAATCCCTCCTAATTGGACAATGCTCTCATCCCAGAAATCAATGCCATGGACCTTCATTTTACTCCCTCTAAAACAAGTATATCATTCTTCAGGAAAGAAGTAAATATGTACACAATGTCATCATACTCGCAGCAAGACTTCTTCTTGCTATTCTTCAATCCTCATGTAATAATGTCTAATATCTACGATACCTTTCTAATTCCTTCTGCACCTACACCTTATTTCTCTGTGAATCATTGATGTTAAATAGTTCTGAATACCAACATTCACTAGTATCTCATTTTCCATCAAAGTTCTGCCCTTCTGTTGTTCTAAACAATGTGGTTTAGGTTTGTTTTGGTGGAATAGTGGGTTGTTTAATAACAATGGTACTATGTTATGGCCTTGTTCTTTGTACTGTTTTTTTTTCATTTGGTAAAAGATTTTAACAAGCTATTCAATAAAAATATTTATTAAAAAAGAACAATGTGGTTAATTTAATGCATTACGCTCAATCTTCCACTACCTTGCCCAATCACATAATCATTCTGTATCCCTTTGTTACCGCATTGCGTCCTCAGTACTTTCCCACTGAGTTTTGTATCATCAGCAAATTTGAACATAATCACACACAGATGGGCATGCGCGCACACACACACATGCACACGCAAACGCGCGCACACACAAACGCCTCACCTATGCTGTTGATAAAATTAAAAATCTTACAACACCAGATTATAGTCCAGAAGGTTTATTTGGAAGCACTAGCTTTCAGAGCACTGCTCCTTCATCAGGTGGTTGATAAAGAATCTAACTAGCTGAGACACAATTACTGATTGTTGTCGTACGTCACTTGTCACAGCCTGCCAAACCTTTAGGTGTTTCAGGAAAACCTGAGTGAAATTGACTTATATCCTACCATAGCAGGTGGACTGCAGCAGTTCAAGTAAGCAGCTCACTACCACCTTCTGAAGGGCAACTAGGATTGGGCAATAAATGTTGCCCAGCCAGCAATGCCCACATCCCACAAATCAATAAAAAAAATTAAACACCGATAAATACCATCCAATGTACTGAGCCAAGACCAGCATGAATGAAATCCTCGATTAAGCATTGTTTCACTCTTCCACTTGCTCATTGGCAATCAAGCAATTTTCAAGAAGTTACTAAACCAGGTATTACTGCAATGCCTCATTCAGTTCACGTGGCACCTAGCTTGTTCAATGAAACAGTTAACAGGAACAGTATTAATGATTGAAACTGTTGTGCTAATAAGTTTGAAAGTCTGGTTAGCGTGGTTGTGAGCGGAGGTAGGGTGAGGGTCTGGACATGGTAGGTGCTTGTGATAATCAGCAGACACTGTTACGGGGTTTTTACCCACAGATCCCTGCCAAAATCCCATCTCCGCGATTTCCATTTGCTTTAACTCCCAGCATCCTCTCCAAAGAAACCAGCACTTTTGTTCCAATGAGGTTGTTAGTCCAGTCTCTTTATGTCCAATTTATGCTTTACTTTGACTCCCCAAGAGATATTTTCCTAATCTCAATTGGATTGATGAAAGCACAGCAATGTTTCTTTGCTTTCAATCAAGATGCTCGGACATATCACAACACACCTCCATGGCTGGTGGGAGTTGAAGATGGAACGTCTGGCCCAGAGGCAGGAACATGACCAGTGAGTCACAAGACCCACAGGACTTGTTAGCACGACAGTTTCAATCATTAACAACGTTCCTCCTCATTGCAGTCTACCATGATAGCACTTCTTGCCCCTGGTAGTAAAGTATCATTTTGTTAATTGCTACGATTGTTGGCACCAATGTAATTTTAAGCACATCAATGAATTGCTGCAATTAATTAAACTAGCAATTAGGACTTTTGCACAACTATGGGGTCTCATTATCTATTACTCGGCAGTGCCTGATGTATATTTATCTAATTTCCTTTTAGAATGGCAAACATTTTGGTTAAATTACACAACATCCTTTTGCTTTTAAATGACACTTGCCTGAAAACATGCTACAGTGGGACTGGAGTTTCATAAAGGACCAGACCAAGTAAGAAAACTTGGTTCCCTTCCCTAAAGAACACAAGTGAACTAGTTGGGTTTCTAACAGTTTGTTGTCACTTTTAATAGTATTTCTTACTCCCAGATCTTTAAAGTAAATTCAATTTCTCATTGTAGAAATTGAGCGTATATCCTCTGGATTATTAACACAGGCCTTTAGGGTTTCTAATTTGATATCATAACTACTACACCACCTATCTATGCACATGGATCACAGGCCTGATTTGTTACCACTTGTCAGTTGTCAGGCTGATTTGGCTGCTCAGCAGTATTTTAGTTATGGAGCTATGTAGAAAACAGGTAAGCTGTAAGTGAGTGGACTCAGCTTAGCCATGGTGACATGCTCTGACCTAATAGTTTCATTAGGTTATATCACAGGGTGACAATCACCAGGGCAATGCTGGCCACTCACAGCATGGTTTGATAACTGCTCTTCCCCAGACTACAAGAAACTCCAGAGAGTTGCATACTCAGCCCAGACCATCATGCAAACCAACCTCCCATTCATTGACTGCATCTGTACTTTCTGCTGCCTTGGGAAAGCAACCAACATTACAAAAGACCCCTCCCACCCCAGTTATAGTCTCTTCCAAATTCAGGCAGAAGATATAAAATGCACATACGAACAGATTCAAGAACAGCTTCTTCCCTGCTGTTATTAGACTTTTGAATAGACCTCTGAAATGTTAAGTCTGATCTCTCTCTCTCTCTGTACCTTCTCTGTGGCTGTAACACTGTAATCTGCACTCTGTTGTGCTACCCTGATGCACCTTGTATGGTGTGTTCTGCCTGTATAATATGCAAACAACACTTTCATTGTATCTCAGTACATCTGACAACAATAAATCAATCAATCAACAAAACAAGCACTGTCCTGATGTCAAGGAGTCAAAGTGCAAGAGTTAAAGGTTTACATAACTGACCTTTGTGGATGATCTGCTCCATCTCTTTTGCAGATACTGATGAACTCTAACTTCTCAGAGGTGCCCTCAACTCTGCAGTTTGTCTAAAGATCTTTAACTTCTTGATAATGCCTAACCACCAAGAATATTTCATCTACACATGTCCACTCCTCACAGTTTCGATTACATTTAGAAATCATCTCATGAAAATGTTGCTATTTTGGACTGCACATGAATCATCCAAAAAGAAGGAAAACCAATGGATAGTGAAAATCAAAAAGAAATTTTAACAGCATCTATATTTGAATTGAATGATCTGTTCTCTATTCAAAGTTAAGGATTAAAAGACCATACTCCTTCTCAGCAGGACTCCACAACCCCAACCCCAGCTAGCTTTTAATGCATTCATTTTCATTGTTGTGAAGTCATGGGAAATTCATGTACATTTTCCTGATATGTGCTGTCAGCTAGTTTGGGAAATCAGACATAAATCAAAAATGGACATTTATATAAAGGGTGACATGATGCTGTCAGCTTGAAGATTGGACACCCTTTCTCCTTTCGCTTTATTGTCACATGTACTCAAATGGGTACAGTGAAAAGTGTAAAGGCCGCCGCTTACGGCACCATCTTGGGTACATAAGTTCCCATGTACAGCTTTCTTGGTTACATTTCTTGAAAAAAATAGACAAATTAAAAAGTCCAGCATTGCAGATTATAGGAATAAATTATGAAATGAAGGAAAAGATATTCAGAATGGTCTTCCGACCCAGACCATGCTGACACTTAGCCTCCAGTCCACACTGGGCCTTGACTCCATACTGTGCCGTGCTTCACCTCAGGGTTCACGAGGGCGGGAGACGGCTCTGGCATCACCAAGGCTATGCCAGGCTGTGAGACTGCCACATACCACCCAACAACCACCACATTGGGTCACTGGGAGATTGCAACACCAGGTCAAGAGGATGCCATGCAGGACTGATAGGACTCCACGCTGGGTCGGCAGACTGCCATGCCAGGCCAAGAGTTCGTCATGCTGGGCTGAGAGGCCGCTATGCTGGGCCTGTGCTGAGGCTGGGAGTTCCAAGGCCGAGAACTCTGAAGCAGCAAGATTGGGGGCTGCGAGTTCTGAGGCCGGCAAGAGAGAAAGGAAAGGAAAGAAAGACAAAGAGAAAGAAAGAGAGAAAAATATGAAAAAGTGTGGGAGGAGTGGACAATCTCTGGCTGAAGCATCCTACTTAGACGCCATCTTGAAAATAAATTGACCAAGATCTCGAAATCTTCACAGACTGATGGGAACAGACAGAGCTGCTGTCTTTCAGGTGACATGTAAATGGGAAGCATTGTTGTTCGCTCAGTTGATGGGAAAAGATTCCACAGCATTGTTTTAAAGAAGGGGTTTATCCCAAGTATTCTGGACAATATTTGTCTATCGATCAATATGAAAACAAATTAACAGGTCATTATCACAATGCTATTTGTGGGAGCTTGCTGCACACTAATTGGCTGCCATTGTTCCTATATTGTAACAGGGGCTACAAGATCATTGAGAGTACCCTTAGCTGCTGCATCACTGCTTGGTTCCGGAATTGCACCATTTCAGATTGTAAGATCCTACAAAGGATAGTAAGGACAGTTGAGAGGATCATCGGGGTCTCTCTTCCCTCCATTATAGACATTTACATCACACGCTGCATTCGAAAGGCTGAGAACATTGTGGAAGATCCCACACATCCCTCACTCAAACTCTTCTCCCTCCTGCCATCTGGCATAAAATATCAGAGTAATCAGTGTCTCACGACCAGACTGTGTAACAGTTTCTCCCCCAAGCCATCAGGCTCCTTAACACTGTACGATCGGACTCTTTCCCATTTGAAATTCTTAGCACGACTTTGAATTGCTGCTAGAACAATGTCTATTAATTATCATTCTGTTATACTGTAATTTGCATGTCTTGACTTCTTATGCATTTTAGACCACCCTTTGTATGATCATATAGTTTGTGCTGTCCATGTAGCATCTTGGTCCTGGTGGAACACTGTCTCGATTTTACTGTATTAGTTGAATATGGAAGAAATAACAAATAAAAGCTACACTACTCTACCTCATTAGCTGGAAAGTGCATGGAGACACCCTGAAGTTGTGAAAGGCACTATGTAAATGGGAGTATTTCTTTTTCATTTGTGAAAGTAATATTTTATTGATTTACGCTCCCATAGCAGAGTTTAATTCCAGATTTTTATTGAATCCAAATACCATCATGTGCCATAGTGGCATTTGAATCCCAGTCCCCGGAATATTACTCGGTATCTAGATTAATTGTCCAGTCATATTTGGGGGTGAGGGGGGGGCGGTGAGTAGCGCAGGGTTGTAAGGGTGGTGTGTCACTGTGGACTAGATGGACCAAATGACCTGCTTCCACATTGTAGGGATTCCATGATTCTATAAAGAAGGTTTGAGCTTCATATGCTTTCATTGTGGAGAATGTGCAGCTTTTATGGAGTAACTGCTAAAAAATCGTTAATCACCTGCATACTTAATGGTTATACCTCGAGAGCATTTTTGAGATCACATCTCCCTACTGTTGCCATCTGCTGGTTACTTTCACTATCATTCTATGATGTTTACCACGCAGTTAATAGCGCAGTACAGTAAATAAAATTCTGCTGTCAATCATGGTTCCCGTACAGCTGTGTGTTCCGGTTATTAGTTATGTTCCAGATGCATAAACTAAAACCTTGTGTTGCAGATAAGAGAATTAGGCTAAAATCCAAATGTTCTTTTCTACATGAGCTGATTTGATGTTCCCCATGATGTCGTCATTGCTGAGTTGTGACAGATAAAGGAATGTTTGCAGCCAGTTCTGTTGGTCTCAGGAATATAACTGCTGGATGACAGCCCTGGTTGGTGTGCAAGAACTTCCTCACACTTTGAGGATCTTTTACAATCTCCAGTGACAGTGTACACTTTATTACAGGTTCTTTCAATACCAGTGATAAAGAAACCTTGCAGTGCAATTGTATTGTTAACTGAATTTGTGCTTGGTGGTTATCAATCTCTGACAATGGCCAACAATACGATAACTCATGCTCCAATGTTCTATCCCCAAATCTCTCAACTACTCTACCTCTCTCCTCCTCTTTAAAATCAAGGTCTTTAATCAAACATTTGTCTTAATATCTGCTCATATGACTAAGTGCCAAATTTTGTTTGATAATGCTTTTGTAAAGTGACTTGGGAAATTTGTTGCATTAAAGATCCTATATAAATGTAGGTTGTTACAACTGCTGGTGTCTCCAATAATGATTGCAGCTGAGTCTCAAGGATAACGCAGTGTTCCTAAGGGATTGTCAGTCCTGGCATTGATTTTGCCGTTGCCCTCATCCAGCTTAGCTCCACTCAGAATTGAATTGTCAATACCCAACTGATTTTTACAAGGGCTGCTACACATCATCAAGGAGATTTTCTCATTTTTTATTCTTGAATGCACTTACGACTAAATCCCAGAGATAAAGGCCCTTATGGCTATCACTCTGAACCATCCCATCCCATCAGAAGTAAAAGCTTCTAACTGTTCAGAATGGTTCATTTTCAAACTCACTTTTCGCTTTGAAACATTTCTGTTGTGCCTTTTCTGATTATTTTTAACTACAAAAGATAAACTGTGTATAATTACCAGAACTCAACATTGGTTCAGGTCAATGGGTTGCTGTTGAAAGATTGTGTGCACTGACCATTCATAAACTACTGACCTCCTGCCCCCAACGTAATGTATGTGGACAACAAGAAGCTTGTTGATTCGAGGGGAAGGAGCAATAATCACTTTTCTTGATTTCTTTTTAGCTTTATTTATTTTGTTCTCTCTCTCAGGAAATGGTCAGTTCTAATCTTGCTAACACGAACTTACCTATCTTCAATGAGTCCGAAGCAGTGCTGAGCACATTTGTGGGTCGGCATATTTTGACTTGCATTACAGATCCTTTACTGTTTTGAATACAAGAGGTTTGAGTGAATTTTGACATGCCCCACAAATTAAAATAAAAACAACTCCCTGCAATTTGAATGTCTGTATATAAATGCTTAAGTAACATTAGACACAGGAGGTTGATTGCTTCTAGTCCTTGGGAGTCTGAAGATTCGAAACATTAACTTTGTATCTTTTCCCACAGATGCTGCCAGATCTGCTGAGCTTATCAAGTACATTGTTTTTATTCTTCTTTTCTCATGATTGTCTAAGTCTAGGACAGAGACTATCTAAGTCAGCTAGCACAAACTAAATAAACCAGATCGGTGTGTGTTGGTATTCCTCAGAATAAGGATGAGATTGGCTCATGACAAGAATCTGTTCACCTGGAGCCTTTTAATGTGAGGAGGTTGTTGCATTGTCTCTCCCACTGACCATGAAACTCTCCTGCAATTCTCACCTGCCTTAGGCCTGTTAGAAGAATTCACAACTTGATATTGAACCTGTTTGACTGTGTTATGATACACCTTGCCTTCAAGTCCTGTGTCGGGACTTGACTCTGCAGCTTCTGAGCTAGATGTTGCTACATGCTACTATTGTGAGACAAGAGTCCCCATACTGGACCAGGACAGATTTCACAAAGGTTGTTTGTAATAAAAATGTCATTGAATTAATACAGCACTTTTAACACTTTTAATTCAAAGGATTACCACATGAGTATTATCAAATGAAATTTAACACTAAGACCAATTGAAAGATATTATCGCACTTGACCAAAATCTTGATCCAACAGATAAGAATCAGAGGTGCATCAAAAGAAGAGAAAGGTAATCAGCAGGAAAGGTTTAAAGAAAGAATTTCATACCTCAGGGCTATAATGGCTGAATCACAGCCAATAGAAGAGGGACAGAATTGCAAGAGCACAAAAGTCTCAGAGGGTTGCAAGTATTGGAGTGATTACAGATAGATAGAGAGAAACAAGACCATGGAGGAGTTTGAAAGCATGAATGAATTTTGAAAGCCAGCCATTACTGGACTGGGAGCCAACAAATCAGTGAGAGCTGCAAGTGGAGCCAGACATGGTGCAAGTTAGGTAACCGACAGCAGAATTTCTGTGACCTCAATCATACAAAGGGTACAGGCTGGGACTTTGGCCGGTGGGGGGGTCATTGGGATAATCACATTTAAAGGAAGGAAAGATATGGATTATTGTTTCAGCAGCTGAGATAGGAGCAGAGATGGGTATTATTTAAGAGATGAAAGTGGATGATCTCAATGATGGAAAACATTTCAATTGGAAGCTCAACTCAAGGTCAAATGCAGCACCAAGTTACTTACAGTTTGATTCAACCTCAGACAGTTCTCAGGGAGAGGGATACAGTCAGCAGCCCTCATGAACTGAGTTTGTGGAAGAAAAGCCAAAATCTATAGTTTCACTTTCACCAATATTTAATTGGAGTTTCAGAAATTGAAGGTTGGCTGAGCAATGTGACCAATTAAAGGTAGAGAAGATATAAAGTCTGAGTGCCAGAATCGCAAATAATAACCAATACTCAAGTATGTGGCCACATCAGAAATTGTGAATCATAAAATCATAATAACTGAAGAACAGAAGAAGGACATTTGATCAATTGTGCATGTACTGCATCTTTGAAAGTGTATCATGTCCCTGATTTTTGTCTATAACCATGTAGGACCGCCATAGGCACAGCAACGTTAAGAAAAAAGAGCTGGAATAGGCTATTCGGCTCTTCAAGCTTACTCCATCATTTCATTACATCATGACTGAACTTCTATCTCAAATTCATTGTCCCTTAATACTTCAGTGCCCAAAAGTCAATTGCTTATGCTCACATACCTGTCCAAATGTCAATTAGAATTATATGTAGTACTGTATAGAAACAGGTCCCACTATCTTTTCAGATAGAGTGGTCTAGATCCAGACAACTCTCAGTGAGAAAAAGACCACACCCTGTAAATTCTTTGCCATTATCCTTTTGAAATCAGTGACCTATTCCCATTGACACAAAAAGGAATAACTTCATCGTGAATAAACTAATTTTTTTGCTCCAAGGAGAAGAGTGTTTCCTTTTCCAATCTGAAGTCCCTCATCTGTACAGTAATATTCTGGTAAAGTTCTACAGTAGCCTTTCTAAGGATCTGACAAACTTCCTGAAGAATGGTGCCCAACATGTTTCACAGTAACCCAGCTGAGGTCTAACCAGTTATTTATAAAATGCACGTCAGGACAATCAGCTTTTTTGCCCATAAGCAGTTGTGGCATCTTCACTAGATATTTTGGCAGTTCATGGCCGATTAAAATAATGGAAGAGGCAATTTAGCACCTCTCCCACAATTGGTTGCAGTGTTGTGTTAAGAGTTACCTATCTTCTACATCCAGGTTAAAATCTCTTGTATTTATGGACACTATCTTTCTTACCCTACTGTTAGAGAACACAGTAGACCATTGGGGCCTATTAGAGTCATAGAGATATACAGCTCGGAAACAGATCCTTCAGGCCAACTCATCAAGCCAACCAGATATCCTAACCTAATTTAATCCCATTTGCCAGCACTTGGCCCATATCCCTCTACAGGGGAACCTCGATTATCCGAATGTGATGGGCAGGCACTATTTCATTCGGATAATCTATTATTCAGTTAATCAATTAAAAGCTTTTCCTCTGGGGCTCGGAGATTTTAAAGTCTGCTCCCTGTTCAGGAGACTGCAGCAGCACAAAATGTGCGAGGCCCCGCCCCCAACCCCATGCAAAACTGTCCCCCCCGCCCCTCCAACCCCATGCAACACCGCCCCCCCATCCCAGCACTGAAAACACCACCCCCAACAAACCCATGCAACACCTCCCCATCCCCTCAACGCTGCCCCCCCACCCCCAACAAACCACGTTCAACATCTCCCCCGACCCCAACACCACCCCAGCCCCCAACAAACCGCATGCAACACCTCCTTCCGAACCCCGTGCAACACCTCCCCCGCTCGCCCCCAACACCGGTCCCCTGCCCCCAACCCCATGGAACACCATCCCCCACCGCCCCCAATCCCATCCAACACCCATCGCCCCAAATCCTGTCCAACACCACCCCCTGTCCACGCCCCAACCCCGAACACACCTGCCCCCACTCCAGGGCAGCTGGACTGGACACTAACAACAAGAGACGGTATGGAGACAGTGCCCGTTTAATCACTGTAAACAAAAGACGCAATCACTGTTGGAAACATGTCTTTGATGTAATGTTATTATCGGGACCTCGAGATCTTCTTTGGATAATCCGATTTTCGGATAATTGGTATTTGGATAATCGAGGTTCCTCTGAAAACACTTCTTATTCATATCCCAACCAGATGCCTTTTAAATGTTGCAATTGTACCAGCCTCCACCACTTCCTCTGGTAGCTCATTCCATACATGCACCATCCTCTGTGTGAAAATGTAGCCCCTTAGGTCCCTTTTATAGACTTCGAATGATAGGAGAGGTTCTATAACTCTAAAAGAGGCTCCGCTATCAGCAATATAAATTTCTATATAATATCTAATTGGTGCAGTTTTATTTTGTTGGATTTCAGAGAGTCAATTTAAAATATTAGCAAAGCTTCTCATTACATCAAAATCCTGGAACTGTGTTCGTAACAGCATATTGGGTGTACCAAAACAACATGCACTGCAGTGTTTCAAGAAAGTAGGTCACTACCACCTTCTCAAGGGCATTTAGGAATGGTCTCAACCAGCAATGCTTATATCCCATGAAAGAAATTGCCTTTCTTCTTATTGCAATCAGAGAGTTTTGGAGTTAAAATGGAAAGGAGACCAGCAAGAGTGCAAGAAACAAATAAACAAGGGGAGAAATGAAGAACAGAAAAGAGAGTTAAGTAAAAGTAAGACCTGCTATTTCTGGTCTTTCTTCCGTTGCATTACACTGAGAGCTCTATTGCTCCCTTGGTGGCATATAACAGGACATGGACAATTAAACTAAGAGATAAGACAGCTGATCCTGGCATCCCATTGTACCACAACTGGTCAACAAGAGGATTATTTAAGGAAAGCCAATGTTGTGGCTTCTACTAAAAGCTCCAATAGCAATTGTACTCATAACCAAAAATTAGAGTAGGCATTTAAAAAAAATTTCATCCTTCTTCCAATCCTCCGGAAGCTCTTTGCCTCTACCATTCATTCCTGGTTCCATCTTCTTGGCTCCCAATTTGCATACAAAGCCAAAGAAATACTTTTCTATCACATACTCACCTGAACCACACAAATGGGATCAACACAGAAATTGCTCTTGCAAGCACAACACCCCATAAATATGCTGCACATGCCCAGTGAAAACCTGGCAGACATGTGGACAGGGGAAAGGCTAGAAGAAGATTTGTCTTTTTCTTTGTTACTTGCCTTCCAAAGGCCATTGGTTGGAAATGCTCTTTGCTGCAGTTATCAAGAGCTGCGATCTGGCAAATCCTATGTTGATGAAAGAATATCAGTTTGAACAATCATTTCAGACTTTCTTCAGGGCTCTGACTGGACATGTTAACTTTGTTTGTTTCTCCACAGATGCTGCCAGTTTCTCCAACATTTTCTGCTTTCACTTCAGGTCATTGTTGGTGAGAGACCAGCAAACCTATTTTGTGACAGAATCAGAGTGGGTAGCCCTTGATTGAGAGGTTGGAATTACTCTCACCTGTCTCTAGATAACCCCACAAAACAATATGCAAACCAAGAGATGAATACCAGCTACATAATTCGTGGGATATTTGCACATTTCTGTTGTTTTAATTGACTAATCAGCATCTGAACACAACTGGGAATCTCTATCAACCTTAACCTAAGTCTTGGAATTTTGGGGAAGTAACATGTGTTCTCAAACAAGAACATCTGTATCCACAGCAAGTCAGCAAAAACCCAGATTTTAAAATCTGGTGATGGGTTTCCCAATTTTAGATAACTGGCTAACTGAAGGAGCAATGATCATTCTCAGTTGGAGAGTAATCCATTGTTTAGAGTGCAATATTGGTAGCTGGGAGAAGGAATTTTCAGCAATTTTCCTAAAAAGCATCTTTGTTTGTTCAGATCTAGATGGCCCTCAAAACTTACCCATCTGGTAACATTGCCCCAGCTGTAAGTTATTTATCAAAATAATTGACCCTTTCATGTTTGTTTGAAAGTTAAAACTGACATTCAGCTAAGTTTTATTTCCACAAGAATCATTGTGCACTAATTGAGGCCATTCAACCCATCATGCTCATACCATATCTTTGAAAGAACTTTCCAAATTAGTCCAGCTCCCTTGCTTTTGCAACAAATCTTTCCTTTTTGAAGTTGCTTTTCACAAACATTGAATTAACTTGTCACACTGAACATCCAGTGTTTTTGTTTAGTGTTTGAACATTTGAAGCTGACAGGAGATGAGAAATGGTCCAAATCAGCTGTAATCATTCCCTTTCTTGTGTTATGAGTAACACTGAGCTAGCCTGAGGGTACTAGTCTGCTATTAATTTCATCTTTTAAGAATCCCATTTGTAAACAGTAAAGCTATTCATTATGTTTTGGGCTCTCCTCACTAAGTGAAATCAGCAAATTGGATAATTATTACATATGACAGTAGTTTGAGATACGAGGCTAATTTTGGCAATGGAATGTTGTATGATGAAATTGCAACACATTTCTAATCAGCAAATTCACATTTGCACAATAGTCTGATTTAAATAAATTTCTATCAATGGAATTCCTCGTTCTTATTTTAGCCAGAAGCAAAATATAACTTCATTTTAGAGTACTTGCAGAACAGAGACATATTGTGATATTCATTTGCTTCAACAGAGTGCCAAGCCGTTTTGTCAGTCACTTCCACAACTATATCATGTGTCAGGTTTAGGATCCTGAAAGTCAGAGACATTCTAAGTAATTCTATTTTTAAATTGCTCTGACGAGCCCCTCTTCTCAAAGCATTAGCAAGTGCCTCAAACCAATGTTGAGTCACGTTTAGGAAAAGTCATATGTACCATGAGACTCACTCATAATGTTATAAATAAGGGATAGGTCACTAATTGAATGTGCAACATTTAATTTTTCTAGTTCAGGTTTGTAAATGCTCTAACAATTCACACTGATTAGGATGTCATGATTGCAAAGTCTATCACTGCCTTCTGGATATGGCTTCCAATTAGGTAGTAGTAAAAAATAGCCACGCCATTACAAATCCAAATGAAGACTCAATTCCTATCAGCCATACCCACAAGTTTGCATTTGTTTATATCTATCAAAATATTCCATTCTCTTCAGGACAGCAAGAAATATTAATGAGCATTTTATTTCCATTATATTTTTGTACATACTTAATTATGTATATTTGTAATTAAATACCTTGCAAATGATCAGCAGTTTTATGTGGTTATCACGTGTTGCACTTCAGTATTGTGTCGTGTTGTGGACTAACTAAAGGAATGGTTGAAAGAAACAGTATCATACTACAGACCATAGCAAGGTTCATTGTTGTCAAGATAGTTTTACCTTTGGTAAAAAAATGAAGATACCATGGGGCTTCAGGTAGATTTTTTGATCATGAGTTTACTATTTTCTATATAAAGATAATGGAAAAAATGTTAAATGAACTCAAAAGAGGTGTGGAACTGTCGGACAAGGTGCTCAGAGGCTTTCTCAATGCTTACTAGTTAAGATAGAATCTTTTTTTCTGATGTGTCCCTCATCACTGCTCTATGCAGGCTCTCACTTGAGAGTTGAAGAATTTCCGATGTTCAGGGTTGCATGACTCTGGTAAAAGAAGAAATTTTTGGAGATGTTTCATCTCTTATAATGCCTCTCCACAGTCACAGTTGGTAGAATTCATTTGCGGCTATACATCCATGGCTGGTGATGTCGAGGACATCATCTTTAAGGTATGATTCCATGAACATGTTTATGTTCGGCTATTGTTTGACTAGTCTGTGAGGCACTTCTCCCAGTTTTGCGACTAGCTCCCAGATGTTAGTAAGGAGGACTTTGCCGAGTTGACGTGGCTATTTTTGCTGTTTTTCTTTTTCCTGTGCCTAGATCAACACCAGGTAATCTATCCAGTTTCATTACTTTGAGACTTCATAGCGATTCTTATAACTGCATGAGGAAACAAGAGTCAACCACATTACTGTGGGTTTGGAGTAGGCCAGACCAGATGAGTTTGGCAGATTTCCTTCCCTGAAGGACATTTTTCAGCAATTATCAATGGTTTCATGGTCCACCAGTAAATTCTTAATTCTAGATATTGTTTATTGAATTCAAATTTCACCTTCTAACGTGGTGGGATTCGAACCCAGTCCCCAGAACATTAGCTGAGTTTCTGGAGTAATAATCTAGCAATAATACCACTACATCATTGCCTCCTTACTTTGAATTCTTCAACGCTTGAATTCTGGGAGCTGTACTTCACTTTATCAATTCTATCACACTCGGTATAGTGAGCAAAGTGCCTTCACATGAACATTCCTGCTATAAGCAGTCGGGACAGTTGGGAATGGCCTACTTCTGTTCTTATCTCCTATGTTTACCTCCTGATTCCCCTAAACCTGTGCATCATCTACAACGAACGAGTCAGGAGCATGGGAATACTACCCACTTGCTTGAATGAATGTAGCTCCAACAACAGTCAAGGAAATCACAACATTATCGAGGACAAAGCACTCCAGTTGTTTGGCACCCCATCTACCGCTGTCAATATTCACTCCTTCCACCACGGATACATAGGAGTGTAGCATTTACAAGAGGGCAGCAGTATATACCAGTTACAAAATGCACTGAGTAACTCACTGAGGGTCCTTCAACAGCACCTTCCTCACCCATGACATCTACCAGCTAGAAGTTGAAGGGCAGTATCTGGGTCAAAATCCTGGAACTCACTTCTGCACAGCACTGTGACTGCTCCCATCTGGTATGAACTACAATGGTTCCAGATGCAGTTCACCATCACCTTTTCCAGGGTATGGTAAGTAGAGATAGGTAATAAATGCTGGCCCAGCCAGTGATGCCTGTGTTTCGTGAACAATATTTTAAAAGGCTATTGAGCTACAAGGCCATTCTTGAGTAGCACCAAGTGTAACCTCTAGCTGTTCAGCTTTCCATTCTACAGAGTTCTGAGATAATTCTTAGACTGCTGATGTCACTGGTAAGGTTAATGCTTTGCCCAAGCAAGTTGTCTTTGAGAAGGTGTTGGTGAGGACCATACTTGAACTTTTGCATTATGAGTGAGGAAGGCCTCCATAATATTTCTAGCTATGGAGGTCCAGGATCTTGACCTAATGACTTAAGGAGGTGGTGGAATTTCCATGCACCTGCAGCCGTTATGCTAGATGTTGCTAAAGAAGCCTTGATATATTGCTGCCAATAATAGTTTTGTTTGTACAGGATACTAATCTTGGAAAGATAATGAATTTTGAAAAGAGCAGAAAATTACAAACAGACATGGATTCATGGATAGAACCTTTGGCAGATATGGATTAACAGAAGATAATATGTGCCTGTACCTGTTCTATGGAATAAAGTCAGAATTAAACATAGGGAATTAGGAATTGACAAATCAGCAAAAATGACAAGTACAAAATGCAATCGGAAAGGCTAATGACATGTACGGTTTCATCAGAAAAGTTTGGAATATGAAATTAAGGAAGTATGATAATACTTACAGAGAGTGATACCAGGCCCCATTTGGAATATGAAGACAAATCTTTCCAGGCTACGAAAATGATGGGTTACTGCAAGAAATCTGGGAGCATCACTGAAGAATGAATGAGTCGGAAACAGGAAGCTGTATTTTCCAACTAAATTCCAGACATTTTCGCTGGCCAGAGGCTGATTAACAGAATTATTGCTTATTTTCTCCTTATTATGTAATCACACCTCATTGATACATACATTCCTATTCTCCCACACACCAGTCAGAAACCAAACGCCAAGAATTCCCAACATGAAAGGCAGAGTGGGTACCTGGTGATTCCAGCTCATTTTCAACTCCAGACTGACAGTGCTTGACTGGTGCACAATGGCCTCCTAAGGATGGCACCAATGCCAGTATATCCAGGGAGATCTAGCAGAAATAAATATGTCAGACTATGGTGAGTGAGAAAATTGGGATAACATCAAATGATGTACCCACGTGTAGGAGTTTATGAAGCGAATTTGAAATGGTGTACACAAAAAAACTCATTCAGCCTCACAGAAAAATCCTTTCCAGGGACCTGTTCACAAAGAGTCAGCCCATGGTGTTTAGTTTAGTGTGGCCCACATTTGAAAAAATACTGTAGCTTTGGAGAGAGTCCAGTGATTACTTACTAAAGTGATACCCAATAAGAAGGAAACAAGTTGTCAGAAAAGAACCAGAACAAAGTTATATTCCCGAGAGGTGATGAGGTCAGGAGGTGATGTGATCAAGATATTTAAATAATGAAGGGGTTTGCATAACTATTTCCTTTAGTTCAGGAATTCAGAACACAGGTATATATCATTTAACTGAATTGGCATTTAAATTAACCTCAGAATCTGATTCTTTGCACATGGATTTATGCAAATTTGTAACACAAGGCCACAGACACAAACTTAATCGAGATGTTTTAAGGAGAGGTTGTTGCTTGCTTTTTGGGGAATGAAGAGAAAACAAGAAATGGAATGAAAAACATAACATTGCCAAGCCTAACAAATTGCTAGAGCAAGCAATGAGCAAATTAGCCTATGCCCAGTATTAATTTGCTGCAAATGTGAAATACCAATATTCAAAATATGGCATCAACTGGTCCACTGAATATTTCCAAAATTAACAGGCTTTCCTGCGTGGCCGTAAAGAGTAAGGTCAAATCTTATTTTTAAAGTATAATGAATTTCACAGCCAGAACTGTTTATGACTGTCTTCGCTTCCACCATAGCTCTGCGGCCTACTCTCATTCTCTTCAATTGCACCAATTTCAATCTCTTGCATTCAGTTCCCCTTCATCTCTTATTCAATTGGCATCCATCTCCCGTCTCTCAGTCCGACTGGTATTCTCTGGGTTATTGCTGGAATTAATTCCAGTCATTATCAGGTCTCTGTGTACTGTAGAGAGAAACTCTTGATCTCATGCCAATTTGTGCTTACATTGAAGGTCTCATCGCCAAATTCTAGCCTAGCACTAGCAGAGACACAGAGAGAGTTGAAAAAGACCTGGCTAGAGAGGATTGCAGGCAGATTCAGTTGGAGGTGTCACTTGCAGTGGGGGTAAGCAGGCCCAATTTGCAATGACTTTAAGTTTAAACAACTGTGTCAGTGTGAAATTCTGATGTTTGAAATATGTACGGATAACTCAGAACAAAAGGAGGCTCAGCGGACGGGAAGAGAAATAATGGGGGTGAAATCATCTGACATGTAAAATAAGCTTACAGATTTTGAACAAATTGCCAAAATGTGCAAATGCTATGGCTCAGACTGACTTCATACCCATGACATTTGCAGAACTTCAGGACTGGATACATTTACATTAGTCATCTAATTGCTTGGCTGATGGGGAGAAAGAGTAGAATTAGAATAATTGGAAAACACCTTGAGTGCTTTCCTCACTGGCCTCCTCTCATTCCCAGCCCTGCCAGTTAATGTGGGAGCCTAGGGGCTGCCTTTTCTCTCAGAAGATCCCCAGCCATCCCGTCCTCACCAACCTCAAGTGATCTCTGCTCCCGCTGCCTCTCACCTGGCCTCCCAACCTCACCTGGCCTCCCAACCTCACCTGGCCTCCCAACCTCACCCACCTTCTCTCAGTGAGCCTGTCCAGGTGGTTTCCTCAGTCAGATCCATTGATTCCAGTCCATCTGCCTGACTCCTTTATTCTCCCCCTAAAACATTTCACCTTGCTATTCTCTCTTTCTCCCTTCAAGTGTCATTTTAAAAATCATCTTTTCAACAGTGCATTCCCCAAGTGATGTGGAATTTTGGTAGCCTTGGAATGTGAAACCTGATATATATGCAAATGATACCTGACCAGAACAGATCTGATCCTTATGGATTTGTTTTAATAACCAAGTTATCCCTTTGGACAGAATAGAATCCACTTTGGATCAGGACCCAGGACACCTTTGAGGGAGAAAGCGTGATCTTTGGAGGAAGTCAGCTGTCCTTTGAGATTGCTAAAATTAGGTACAAATGTAAATTAAAAGTGCAGAAACACATTATTATGAAACTTATCAGAGTGACAATAGACCTGTTAAAATCAACCAGCAAAGAGAATCTTTCAAAAATGCTGTCAGGCTGTTGGAAACTTTCAAATTAAATGTCCATGCTTTAGACCTTTGACAAAAGTGTCTGCAGTAATGAAAAAACTGATTGTTTGCTATTTCACTCTGACTGCTGATTTCATAACCAGTACAGTGTCTCCCATTTGATATTTTGATTGACAGCTACAAGTAGTTATGGATTCTTTGGTGTAAGACTATAAATGAATTCCAATGGCGAATTTGTAATGCATTGTGCACTTGAATGAAACATGTATTCTTGCAAATGCATTATATAGCTGAAGACTGCAATTGTAATTTATGATGATATCAATTTAGTCTACAATAGACAATTAGAAATTTAGTTAATGGCGTTTATTTTATCTCATCTCTGCATAGGTCCTAAAGGTGTACCTGTGTTTGGTACTATGTTAATTAAATGGTATGTATAAGGGCAAAAGTGGTGTATGGGAGACATGGGTTGAAATGAAGTTGATTTGGAGACTGTAAAGGCCCATTGGAGGTAGATAGAGGGACATAGGGTGGCATTGAGGGAATAAAGTGGAATGGGTTAGAATGGATGGGGCAGGCCTGTGGAGTATGTAAAGCATGAGGGCACTTGAGGGATGAAGGATTTTTTGATTTTTTTAAATTAACCTTCAATGCACTGCTGGTACACCGAGAGCTCCCTGTCTCTGCACCCGATACCCTCTACTCAGACTGTGATCACCTAATCCAATTCCATGGAAACCCTGTCACCCCAAATGAAAATTCAATCTTCAGGTCATTTTTTTTTCCAAATCATATTTTCAAAGTCATGTATTATCCTGATTCTATGCTCTCAAACCTAGTGTGTCTCTTCATCTTGTAAAGTATTATATGACATCTTCTTATATGTAGCAGTCTTTTACAATACAAGTAGTTCACAAAATTGTAATGAATTAGATAGCCCCAATGCTATATTCATGCTTTTACCACATCTGACTGTCACTGACCAGAGGGAATATTCATTCAACCTCAGTCAACTTCCTGGATGAAATGTAATGTTGAGTGAAGGGACAGGTGGATGAAAGAGAGGAAAACTTGTCAAAAATACTTATTTTCATTTCATCAGAGACCTATCCCAACTCATCAGCCAGGCTGATTTCTCTTCCAGATGAACCCTATACAGTCTCACAAAAAGTGTTAAACCTGTTGATCAATACCAAGACCTTCTTACAAAGTCCACAATTAAGGCCAAAGCAGGTTTGGTTTAAAGGGAGCAATACCTTTTAGTCAGTTCTACCTTCATAACCCATCAGCCTCAAGACCAGGATTTTGGTGAACCATGGAATTTTCCAGACCACAAGAGGTCCTTTGGTAGGGTCAATATGTGTGTTTTGACACACATTTGAAAACCGCTCTTCAACATAAAATGAGACAAAAAACATTTATTTTACAGAATCTTGATGTCTTTACCTGTCTGTACAATTCTGGGAAAACAGAATCATTGCATGTTCTTCAGAAAATCAGGGTCCTCACTGGCGGAATATTTTGGACCACACAGGTTGCCAGATCAGAAACTTCCAAATTAGGGAGTTCGACCCAGTCCAGACTTTGCAGACCGTGCCTTTGCATACATCATATATTCACAAATATGATAAACCTTTATGAAAAGTCTACCCTGGTTTATGGTGCTATTTCAGTAAACTATAAACTATAAGGTACTAATAATTGTGAAGTGTTCTACTGCCACCCACAGTTACAAAGCATAAACATCATCTGTCAAAATGACTGGTTACAACAATGTCATTACAATAAGAGCATTAGGAGCTTGGCTCCTGTTAATTGTGAGAATGCGTTATGAATTTTTTTCATGTTCAATGACCATTAATTAATTTTTATTTGATTCAAAATTACATCTATTGCCAAGTATAAAAAGGTCAATCCAAGCAAACTCACAATTATTCATTATAATCCAATAGTCAGGGTGTCAGCCAGATTGAACAAAACCAAATCTAAAGTTACAAAGTAGCCAGTCCAGGAGAAACTGGATAAAGGGACTTGACCAACATGATTTTCTCCATTATTTTTGACTTTTGTTTTGCTTTCTGATTTTCCCTTCTTGGACACTAACCCTTTGCTTTTCAGGAATCTGGAAAGTAGAGTTGCTAAGAGCTAAGGATTTTTACGCTGGAGCTTACAGGAGTGGGAGTGAAGCCATTACTCCCTGTTAAGGCCATCTCAGGAAAGCGTGACTGATCCCTGACTATCTGGACACCAGCTCGCTCTGTAATGGTGCATTGGCAGTGATCCATTTTGGACACAACAGCCAGCTCTATGCTAGCGATTTGACAAACTATATCATATGCAATCGCATCAAAAAGATACAGGCCTCAATATTTTTATGATTTGGAGATGCCGGTGTTGGACTGGAGTGTACAAAGTTAAAAATCACACAACACCAGGTTATAGTCCAACAGGTTTAATTGGGAGCACACTAGCTTTCGGAGCGACGCTCCTTCATCAGGTGATAGTGGAGGGCTCGATCGTAACACAGAATTTATAGCAAAAATTTACAGTGTGATGTAACTGAAATTATACATTGAAAAATTGATTGTCTGTTAAGCCTTTCATTTGTTAGAATACAGTGGTACTTTCACTTCTTTCATGTGTAAATCACAAAACCTATTTTTTTAAGTTGCATTCTCAGGTTAGCTGTTAACAATGGTGATAGCTAGACAATATGTTGAAGGTGTTAGCCTCCTGTGTTCTCTGCCTATGACCTGATGTTTAGATTGATTCTAATCTAAAAAGTGAGATAACAGAGTTTTATATAAATTCATGCAGTTTTTGAGCTCAGAGTTCTACATGAATGTATGCAGTTCTTGAGCAAAGTGCAATGTAACTCTGCAAGTACAACATCAATGAGGATGAGCACCTCACCAAGACCGTCCCCAAACCTCCACTACCTGCCATGTACAAGGTGGGAGGTGTTCCCACGCGTAATAATGGTATCTATGTCCACAATCTGACACGTCTTGCAGCGTCCACTGTGACAGGGTTGTATGGAGTTCTCCTGAGAGCCAGGCAGTTTGCTACGAACAATGATCTGTTTGAGGTTTGGCGGTTGTTTAAAGGCAAGTAGTGGAGGTGTGGGGACAGTCTTGGTGAGGTGCTCATCCTCATTAATATTGTACTTGCACAGTTACATTGCACTTTGCTCAAGAACTGCATACATTCATGTAGAACTCTGAGCTCAAAAACTGCATTAATTTATGTAAAACTCTGTTATCTCACTTTTTAGATTAGAATCTGTGTTATGATCGAGCCCTCCACAATCACCTGATGAAGGAGCGTCGCTCCGAAAGCTAGTGTGCTTCCAATTAAACCTGTTGGACTATAACCTGGTGTTGTGTGATTTTTAACTCAATATTTTTATGCAGCTGCATTTTCCACAGATTACAACATTATTTTTCACTGCCCAAAATTACATTTAACATGAAGAGAGTTTGTGTAGGGCACAGGACTGAAAGTCGTTTGCTGGTCTCAAAACAATTGTCTTGAGACCCCACCCCACCAAATGCTCAACAAATAAGGGCACAGTTCCAGTTCATCTGGCACTAAGTGATGAGATTAAGAGACCTGTGGGCTATGGTGTTAGCTGCCTAATTGGATAACAATTTCAAGGTGGGAAGAGGAGACAGTCAACTCTGTTGCTCCCAACCAGTGTTTGGTGACCCCTGCTGGAAGTTTAGCATCTGTGCCTGTCAGGTGTGGAAATAATTAGGGTGGCAGTGATGCCTGCTTGCCTGGTCAAACTGCACCTTAAACCTCCAGAGTAGAGGCAGACATTTGGGGACAGGCCCAGGGTGAGTAGGATTTGTGTCGGATAATATCATGGTTGTTTAACATTAAAGGAATTTCATTGCAATTCCTGCACTGAAATCAATATAAAAGTACCAAAGTATTTAATAAATAGTGATTATGTATTGCAGAAAATGTAACTTGCAGCAGATTCTGGAAGACAAATCAAAATTGTTCCTTCAGTTTCAATGTTGCTGAAATAAGAGTCATGTTATCAAAATTTTCCACCTGCAGTCATCAGGACAAACAAAAGAATGCCAACAATTTTTTATTTTTTTTCACCCCCACACTACCGCCTAACTGCGGTAGTGCTTATTTTTTCCCCAGCACCCATGGTGTGTGTGTGTGCGCAGGTGTGAAACACAGTGAAAGACACAAAGTGCACGAATCTTTATTCAATTTCCACCACCAGGAAGATATGAAAAACACCCGCGTGGCCAGTGACAAGCACTGCCCTTCAAACCACAGGGCAATGCTGTGTGATCAAAACAGTGGAGGGGAGGGTAGGGACTAAATCAAAATAGAGTTGGAGGGAGAAATGATGCACTCCACTCCCTGCGGCGCCCACCTCTCCCTGAACGACTCCAGGGTGTCGGTGGACACCGCGTGCTCCTTCTCCAAGGACACCCGGGCTCTGCCAACAATTTATTCTGCAGAAGAAAAGGCAGCTGATTGGTTGGCAAGTTGACTCACATTAGTTGAGCATTGGCATGGAGATGAAACAGGGAACTACTGGCTTCCAAGCTCCCAGGTAATTAAAAATTGAAGCCAAGCTGTGAATATATTCCTTTTCTTTTGCAGAGAGTATGATATTGCTTTGAATGTATTTGATTTCCAGCAAATTTAAAGAGTCATGTTACAGCGAGATTGATTATCTTGGCACACTCATGGCGTGTCCAGCAAGTGCTTCCCAATCACAGAATCACATCTGAGAATAAACATTCAGTTTTAGGTTTTGTAAGTGTGGGCTAGTTGAGCGTGGTCTGTACACTACATAGTATGAACAACCAAAGGAACTTTCTATTTGATTTAATCAGCCAATCGTTGGCATATACGTTCTACCTGCCATTGCATGGCACTGCAAATAAAAGGATTACCTACACCTTTTCAGAATTACTTAGAGCTTGGAGAGCCTTTTGTTCCCAGTTGCTTTTTCTACAGAAATGCCTCAACCAATCAATCAATTTGCCAACCAGATAGTATCCTGTTCTCCTGGCATATAATTTGTTGATCTTCTGAAATGTGGCGTTCTTGTGTTTGTTCTGATGAATGCAAACTGAAAAGCTTCAGCAGCATGTCTCTCTACTTCGCAATTTTCATGTTCGGTACTGCCAAGAACATATTTTCATTTAGATTGTTTTTAAATTGTTTGGGGTAATGATTTGAAAGAGCTTTGGAAAGGTGCTAAATCTTAGTGATAAACAGACAAATCTGCTAATGCTGGAAATCTATAATTAAAAGAGAAACTGACTGAATTATGTTGCTAAATATCAAGTTTTGATAGTTATATAATGGCGTGAATATTGTGTAAATATAGCTGATTTCCCTAAGCCTGGTTTGGAAATAGGAAAGGGATATTAATTGTTTATCTGTGATTATGACCAAAAATCTAAAAATGTTGACAAGAGGAGACATCAATCAGAGTGCTCTTCCCTGTATTGCTGCAGGTAGCATCATAAAGGTCTTTTTTTTTAGGCTCACCAACCTGTCCTGTTCCAACTGCCAAAGTGTGTGGCTCCTGGTCTTAGCAAAAAGTGGTCATTAACAGGTCCAGGCAAAAGGCCTTGGAGGGCGTCATTGCGCCTGACTGTCTTCCCTCTTTTGTGCTTAATTCTGCACTTTGGAGCCCACTGATGGAGGATATGCAGTGTTCACTGGCACAACAGTGGTCTTTAGAGACCAGTGGGCACCATAGGGGCTGAGGTAAAACAGATGGACAATGTTACTTGGGTTTAATAAGGTCCCACTCATTTTGTTATGTGTCCATTTGTTACTTTCTTTTACATTGTGCCATCAAAGGCTGTCGAACCATTTCTTAATTTGATATGTAAGAGAGTAAAATGCTCAGAATCATGGGTAGTAGACATCTTTAATTTTATGACTGCTTCATCTTACACAATATTGAAACTTCTCAAAAAGTGTTCAGGTCTTCAAATGTTTAATTATTCAGTGGTTTTATTCTAAACAAAAAGTAGTCTTTTTCTTATTGTATTTGTCCCTAATAAACCTCAAATAAACTTGTGTTCTTTTAATCTATCGTAATATCTTCTGTGTTGGCTGGAATCTACAATGTATGTTAACAATGTCTATTAATATTGAAAGTGGATGAAAAGGAAAGTTTAGTTCATGAGAAAAACAACATATTGTTTCATTTACTCCTTCTTTTCTTGACACCATGATTTAAGTATCTGATAATACCAAATTTCAGTAGGTCTGGATTTAGCAGCATACCTTTTTGGTGACTGAAATGGAGGAATGTGCAAAGCATTAGGTGAAAGTGCAAGGAAAAAGGCCAACTGTTCAGAATACTGAGGGAATCTGCAGTTTTTCTTTACGTAACATCAGCTGATCTCAGCAAGCCAGTCAGTAACGGGCAGTGGGCCATATTCTATCTCCCCAGTGTAAACGCTGAGGTCAAGGGATTAGACAGATGAAAGGAATGCCAGCCATCTTCCTGCCAGCTGTTTCAGTTAGTCAGCACAGACAGACAGAACAGCAGTGAGGAAATGAGAAAGACTGGAAAGAAAGGGAATTAATTGTTCTCAGGCTGAGAAAGGAAGCCTTTCACTGAGGTAATCGCAGGATATGGAAGGGAAAAAATGTAGAAAATCGAATCGGGATGAAATATACAGTCATGAGAATCAAAGGGGAACCACTTGGACATTAAAGGCCAGCATGTGTTGGAGTACAGAAGCATTTTTCCAACATGGTTTCTGGCCTCCCACCTCAGCATATTGTATTATGCTGAAAATTGGAATAGAACTATAATAGCATTAAACACAACACTTCTAAAGAATTGGATTTTGGACTCCAGGGATTCTCATCCACTGTCGGTAACTGTAAATAATCAGCATTATTTTAGAAAGGAGAATCTTTAGATGCACATGATATAGTGCTGAAAATAATAATTCCCCCCAAAAAATTCATAATACAGGTACAAACACTGAATAAAACTAAAAGAATACTGAATTAATCTTATCATGCATCGAAAGCCTCAAAACTGAAGTGCCAATTTAGAACATTTGTGGGATGCCATAATAGAAAAGTTAGAGCAGCACAAAAGCTAATACAAAAGTGTTAAAAGATCCTATCAACTTGTATCCACAGCTACAAATTTTAAAGCTAGCAAGGGTAATTTATTAAAAGTACAAAACGTTGAATTGACTAGTTAAAGCTGCTATATCCCAATGCAAGTGTACTTATACTTTCCCTAGAGAAGACTGTCACATTGCACCCTCCCTGCAATATATGTGACTCTCTGAGTCCATGCGTTATTTTAATCACTGGAGCCTAAATGAAGTTCTTTAAAGATATTATTAGGTCATAGTTGATGCTGTGCAATTAGATTCCCTCAGATTTGACATCAGAATAAGTTATTACAATGACTGGGGTAAGACATTAACTTTCGCCAACTGTATTTGTAGACAAAACTGATGCTATTTACATGAAAATCATGAGACATGATCAAACGATTATATTAATATATCATTCATTAATGAAGGAATTTTGACAAAGATAGAGAAAAGCAAAGACTTAAAAGAAAGCAAAGATTTTTTGCTCTCTGCAACATAAGAATGTTCGAAAGATTGTGCACAAAATTCCTGGTGCTCAAGAATAAATGCAGAATTAAAACATATACTTTTCAGTTATTTATCCGTTTCATTCATTTATTTATTGCATTTTTGTTGTGTTCAGGAGAGTTAAAACATAGTGTCAACAACAACAAAAATCTTTATATTCTAAACCAAGGCCACATTTCAAATACTGTGTTCAATTCTGGTCTCCCTGCTATAGGAAAGATGTTGTGAAACGTGAAAGGGTTCAGAAAAGCTTTACAAAGATGTTGGGTGATTTGGAAGGTTTGAGCTATAGGGAGAGGCTGAATAGACTGGGGCTGTTTTCTCTGGGATGTCAGAGGTTGAGGGGTGACCTTATAGAGGTTAAGAAATCATGAGGGGCAGAAGTAGGGTAAATAGACAAAGTCTTTTCCCTTGAGTAGCAGAGTCCAAAACTAGAAGGCATAGGTTTAAGGTGAGCGGGAAATATTTAAAAGGGACCCAAGAAGCAAATTATTCACACAAAGGGTGGTGCGTGTATGGAATGAACTCCCAGAGGAAATGGTGGAGGCTAGTACAATTACAACATTTAAAAGGCACATGGATGGTATGTGAATAGGAAGGGTTTAGAGGGATATGAGCCATATGCTGGCAAATGGGACTAGATTATTTTAGGATATCTGGTCAGCATGGATGAGTTGGACCGAAGGGTCTGTTTCCATGCTGTACATCCCTCTATGACCCTGTGACACTACAAGTTGAATCAATAAAAAGTCACATCATTTATAGGTAACAAATGCATTTTAGTGGTTGTTTGGAACTAAGTTTAAATAGATTAACAAATGGATACAGTTAAATTGATGTGTGTTCTGTTTATACTTATTTTCATGCAGCCCTGAAGTTGTTAGTTAGGAGAGATCAGAGTGAAAAATCACTTTTTTGGGAAAGTTTAAACTGCAATTAGCCCCTGATTTATCATGTCTCAGAGATTTTGTTCTGTGAAATATTGCCTATCCCCAGATTAATAGAACTGGAGCAGTATAGGTAACAGTAGCAAACTGCCACCTGCTGGATTAAAGTAGCAGTCCAATGAATATTCTTTTCAGAGAGAATATGATCAACAAATTAATCAATCTTAATATATTTATCCATACAATTTAACATAATCTGTCAATGGTAGTTAAGTTACTCTTTGCAATGTCATCTTATGGGTCTATCTAACTGACTTGCCCACTCAAACCTAACTTTTGACCTGAATTAATCAAATGTATTACTGACTACTAAACAGCACCAGCTACAAAAACTCAATTTCCTTGAACACAAAAATGAATTGTGTATTTTTTTTCAAAACTTACTGAGAATATAATTCATTACATTGATTGAAATCAATGTAGCTAGCAACTTACACTGGCAGCAATGAGATAAGGGGAAATAGAACAAGACCACATTTCACCAGCTTCCTCTTGGTCTTGCATTGCATTGGAGTTTCCTGCCTGTCTTTTCATTACCAATTTTGTAAGAACTGCACTGTTAGAGGACATCGCCAAACGTAACATGATGCATCCTTGTCTCAATACCTACCTATGTATTCTTCTCTGCATGTATTAGCTCATATAAAATGTCTATTGAAGGCCAGAAATAATTCCTTAAAGCTGAACTACTAAAAGTTTTATTACTGCATCCAAAGTCATAAAACTGGATCTAATAATTGATGATGTGATTGAGGTGTTCACAATCGTCAAGGCTGTAGTCAGCTCAGATTGAAAGACATCCTGCAGAAGAAAGACTGAGATCTTGAAGATACAGGTTTAAGATGACTGGCAGAAAAACTAACAGCAGAATCAGGAAAGAATTTTTTATGCAGCAAGTGGTTGGAATCTGAAATGCTCTACATTAGAATGTGCTGGAGTGACAATCAACTACTGTTCATAAAAGAAAATTGGTTAAGAATAAATGTTTGCAGATTTACACAAAGGACAGGAAAATGGGACAAGCTGGACTGAATTTTTATCCCAAAGTGAGGCGGATTTGGACACAAGTTCATTGACGTTTTAATTACCAGCTTTTAATTGCCAGCACATGCCCATTCTAACCCATTTCACTTTTCAGGGAGACAGGTTCTGGATTGGGGCTAGGGGCTGATGATGACAACAGAGGTGAGCAATTAAAGTTCCAATTGAAAGTGCTCTTCAGATGCTGTCTGGGATTTCCAGATGGTGGGTAGGTCTTTCCCATCTTCCCACATCTCATCACAATGTAACTGGAGCCTATAGATTGGGATAGTTTGTGACAGACCAGTGGCAAGACCTGGGGGGGTTGCTGGAGGCACGTTTTGCAAAACAATCCATGGAGATGCTGAGCTACAAGGGACAGAGCATGTTGTGGTTCTGTTCACCGAGCTGGACATTTGTGTTGCAGACGTTTCGTCCCCTGTCTAGGTGACATCCTCAGTGCTTGGGAGCCTCCTGTGAAGCGCTTCTGTGATCTTTCCTCCGGCATTTGTAGTGGTTTGAATCTGCCGCTTCCGGTTGTCCCCAAGCACTGAGGATGTCACCAAGACAGGGGACGAAACGTCTGCAACACAAATTCCCAGCTCGGCGAACAGGACCACAACAATGAGCACCCGAGCTACAAATCTTCTCCCAAACTACAAATCTTCTCCCAAACTTTGAACAGAGCATCTTGTGAAGGGGGCACTACCTCTGCATTGATTACATGGCAGCTGTGCACACAGGCATAATTACAAGTTGAAAGGCAGGAGGTTTAGAGGAGACTTCAGGAAAACGTATTTATCTTGAAGGTTGAGGTTCTGGAATGCACTGTGTAATTGAGGCAAATAAGCCTCATAACCTTTAAAATGTACTTGGATGAACACTTGAAATGTCTGAGTATTGAAGGCTATGGGTTTAGTGCAGGAAAGTGGGACTAATGTCACCAACTAGCCACGAAATGACACGACCAGCTATCCTTAGTAGCCACACACGCAGATGACAAGAAACATGAATTCGACTGGGACAACACTACTATTATAGGACAAGCCAAACAGAGAACAGCCAGAGAATTCCTAGAGGCATGGCACTCATCCACAGATTCAATCAATAAGCACATCAACCTGGACCCAATATACCGACCACTGCAACAGATAGCTGGAACTGACAACCGGAAGCGGCAGACTCAAACCACTATAAATGCCGGAGGAAACATCACAGAAGCGTTTCACAGGAGGCTCATAAGCACTGAGGATGTCACTTAGACAGGGGACGAAACGTCTGCAACACAAATTCCCAGCTCGGTGAACAGAACCACAATATTTCCCCCTCTGTTGACTTGACCTAGGCTACATTCTCATCTTTTGTAAAGACAGATGCGAAGTATTCACTTAACACCTCTGTCATTGACCCCACCTCCATGTACACCTCCATTTTAGGTCCCAAATCAGCCATAATCCTCCTTTAAACACGCTTTGCCGATAGAAGACTTTAGGATTCTCCTTTACATTAGCTGCTCACCTTTTCCCATAATTCACCTTTGCTTCTTTTATTTGTTCTTTGACCTCCCACTTGGTATTTCTCCTGGTTTTCCATTGGATTTTCTGCCTTAAACCTGTATAAGCAAACTTTTTTTTTACATGACGTCAATTTCTACTTCCTATGTCACCCAGGGAACTCTGGATTTGTTTGTCCTACTTTCCCATTTGAGGGAGTACACCTTGAGTGTACTTGAAGCATTTTCTCTTTGAAGATAGCCCATTGTTCAGTTACTGTTTGTTACTACAACCTCTTGTTCCAGTCAATCCTGCCCAGTTCTGTTCTTGCCCCATTTAAGATAGATTTCTTCCATTGATTTTTCTCACTCTGGATGATTGCATGTCATTCTCTAAAATCACCCTGAACATTTTAGAGCAATCAAGTGATACTTGATCCATTTGGCCTAGCTTATTTCAATGGATTGGGTCCATCAATGCGCCTCTCTTATTGGGCTGGTCATATACTGTTAGGGGAAAGTCTCCCAAACACTTCCTGGGAACATCATTCTCACTGTTAGGAGCAATAAAAACATTAAGTTGTGTTTAAATCAGGAATAACTAAGTTTTTAAAAATACTGTACATAGCTATACTTACCACGCAGCAAACGCTGTGGCCCTGGAACCTAATTTTACAAGTACGCAATATCACTTCCACTGGGATAGTGCAGAAGACTGATGATTCTAAACTTAAGTGAAAATATATTTATTGTTGATTTAATTGAAGCAGAAGAAATTGTTTCAACTAAATGGAACTAAACATTCAATGGACCAAATGGCTTATTTCTGCACTGTTGAGATTCATTGATTCAGTTCTGGTGACTCATCAACTTTATATACCAGTCTAGTCAAGAGGCAACTTCTTTATAACTAAAAATTCAACTAAACATTGAAAATATAGAATGTCGGGAAATTGATGGTGACATCTTGAAAGATGTCCATTTTTACAGAGGAGGAAGTGCTGGATGCCTGGAAACACAAAGGTGTATAAATCCCCAGGACCTAATCAGGTGTACCTTGAACTCTGAGGGAAGCTAGGGAACTATAGACCAATGAGCCTGATGTCAGTGGTGGGCAAGTTGTTGGAGAGAATCCGGAGGGACAGAATGTACATGTATTTAGAAAGGCAATGACTGATTAGGGATAGTCAACATGGCTTTGTGCATGGGAAATCATGTCTCACAAACTTGATTGAGTTTTTTGAAGAAGTAACAAAGAAGATTGATGAGGGCAGAATGGTGGATGTGATCTATACGTAAGGCATTCAGATTCCCCCTGGAAGACTGGTTAGCAAGGTTAGATCTCATGGAATACAGGGAGAACTAGCAATTTGGATACAGAACTGGCTCAAAGGTAGAAGACAGAGGTTGGTGGTGGAGGGTTTTTCTTCAGACTGGAGGCCTGTGACCAGTGCTGGGTCCACTACATTTCGTCATTTACATAAATGATTTGGATGTGAGAATAAGAGGTACAGTTAGTAAGTTTGTAGATGACACCAAAATTGGAGGTGTAGTGGACAGCGAAGAAGGTTACCTCAGATTACAACAGGATCTTGATCAGATGGGCCAATGGGCTGAGAAGTGGCAGATGGAGTTTAATTTAGATAAATGCGAGGTGCTGCATTTTGGGAAAGCAAATCTTAGCGGGACTTATATACTTAATGGTAAGGTCCTAGGCAATGTTGCTGAACAAAGAGACCTTGGACTGCAGGTCCATAGCTCACTGAAAGCAGAGTCACAGGTAGATAGGATAGTGAAGAAAGTAGGTTCTGGATTAGTGGTGCTGGAAGAGCACAGCAGTTCAGGCAGCATCCAAGTAGCTTCAAAATCGACATTTCGGACAAAAGCCCTTCATCAGGAATAAAGGCAGTGAGCCTGAAGCGTGGAGAGATAAGCTAGAGGAGGGTGGGGGTGGGGAGAAAGTAGCATAGAGTACAATGGGTGAGTGGGGGAGGGGATGAAGGTGATAGGTCAGGGAGGAGAAGGTGGAGTGGATAGGTGGAAAAGAAGATAGGCAGGTCGGACAAGTCATGGGGACAGTTACTAAGCTGGAAGTTTAGAACTTGGGTGAGGTGAGGGAAGGGGAAATGAGGAAACTGTTGAAGTCCACATTGATGCCCTGGGGTTGAAGTGTTCCGAGGCGGAAGATGAGGCGTTCTTCCTCCAGGCGTCTGGTGGTGAGGAAGCGGCGGTGAAGGAGGCCCAGGACCTCCATGTCCTCGGCAGAGTGGGAGGGGGGGTTGAAATGTTGGGCCATGGGGCGGTGTGGTTGATTGGTGTGGGTGTCCCGGAGATGTTCCCTAAAGCGGTCTGCTAGAAGGCGCCCAGTCTCCCCAATGTAGAGGAGACCGCATCGGGAGCAACGGATACAAAAATGATATTAGTGGATGTGCAAGTAAAACTTTGATGGATGTGGAAGGCTCCTTTAGGGCCTTGGATAGAGGTGAGGGAGGAGGTGTGGGCGCAGGTTTTACAGTTCGAGTGGTTAGTATATTTTCCTTTATTGGTCAGAACATTGAGTATTGGAGTTGGGAGGTCATGTTGCAGTTGTACAGGACATTGGTTTGGCCACTTTTGGAATATTGTGTGCAATCCTGGCCTCCTTCCTATCAGAAAGATGTTGTGAAACTTGAAGGGTTCAAAAAAGATTTACAAGGATGTTGCTAGGGTTGGAGGATTTGAGCTATAGGGTGAAGTTGAATAGGCTGGGGCTATTTTCCCTGGAGTGTCAGAGGCTGAGGGGTGATCTTATAGAGGTTTATACAATCATGAGGGACATGGATAGGGTAAATAGACAAAGTCTCTTCTTTGGGGTGGGGGAATCCAAAACTAGAGGGCATAGATTTAGGGTGAGAGGGGAAAGATATAAAAGAGATCTAAGGGGCAACTTTTTCACGCAGAGGGTGGTGTGTGTGTGTGTGTGTGTGGAATGAGCTGCATGAGAAAGTGATGATGCTAGTACAATTGCAGCATTTAACAGGCATCTGGATGGGTATATGAATAGGAATGGTTTGGAGGGATATGGGTTGGGTGCTGGCAGGTGGGACTAGATTGGGTTGGGATATCTGGTCAGCATGGACGAGTTGGACTGACGGGTCTTTATCCATGCTATACATCTCTAGGACTCTAAAATAGGTTATGGAGGATCAGGAAATCTTATTGTCTTGCGTGGCTATGAACAATTTAGATAGCAAGAATTTTATTTTATCGCTAGAGAATATTGGAAGTGGGAAAGATTGCTGCTTCCTACAGAAAATAGTGATTCTTTTTTTCTATTCCTTCAAGAGAACCTCTTTCTAGCTCAGAAGGCAATCACTTCTTAAAAGGGGATAACTATATGCCAATAATCAGGACTAGGGTGGCTTTCTGAATTAGTTCCCTCGAGGCCCTAAAAAGATCAGAGAATCAGAGAAACTTGCCAAATCTTTTGGACTCTAATTGCCCATGATTTACCTGATTTTTCATGTCTTCCAAATGATTACATAACTTTCAGGCGTAAGTTTGGGAACAGCAAATTTACAGTATCATGTCTGTGCTGACAAAAAAAATTCAGTCCAGTCTGCTTTACAATTCTTAGTCCAGAATCTAATAGTTTACAGCATTGCATAACCAAATATCTTCCTTAAATTATCATGAGGGCTTCTGCTTCTTTTTTCAGATGGTTGATTTTCAGATAACCAAAAAGCCATGGGTGAAAATAACTCTCCTAACCTCATTTTTACTCTTGTCAATTACTTATAATCTACAGCCCTGGTTATCAACAACTTCATTAAGGTATATCACTCCATCCTATTCACACTATTCAGGTCCATTAATTTTACACATCTCCATTAAATTTTCCCACATCTTCCCTTGTTCCTAATCCCAACCTATTCAAACATTCTACATGGCTCAAAATCTCTATTTATGGCAACCTCCCCATCAATCTTCTTTGTACTTTCCCTAGTGTGGAAATAGAAGGAATTGCATCATTATTTTAGTTATTCAGATCTAAAGATCTTTACAAATTAGGCAAAAACGCAAATCGTGCTTCCATCTTTTGTTGCCTGCTTACTACATGAAAATCACACCTTTGAATTACACTTCATAAAAGAATTAAGCCATGTATATAAATTCTTATAACACATTTGTATTAGTCCAAACACTATAATTAAGATTCTGAGTGAATCTTTGTAGCCCTGGCTTATAAACTTGCTTCTAACTGCATGAAACTATTTTAGACTATTCAGAACTATTATATACTGGTAAGGCATCAGGATGTTGAGAACTCTCTTCCTTAAGAACAAGGAAGATTTAAAGCCAACACAGTTTCCAATAGTTTGTAAAAGAGGGGACTACTTAACTGTTAGGGTACGAAAAAGGTAGTCACAACGCTGTTGCCGTAGCAGTGAGAAAAGAGATCAAAAAGAAGGAATTGCCTCTTGTCAGGATCCTTTCGAGGTCCAAAGAGGCAAGTGCTTAAGATAAAGTCAGAATAGGAAAACCTGTTATGCTGTTAATTACTGCCTAGCTTACTTTATGCTTAATAAATATTTGCACTTTGCTACATTCGGAATTAAGTGCCGCCTAGTTAGCTATCCTGTGACAAATAAAATATATTCCTCATAGTTGATGTTGCCCACAGCAGGCTGAGTGAATAGAGTCCTTAATACAAATTCAATATGACCATTGCAGGAATGGATTTAATGAATTTCCCTTATTCCATATTTTGTGTCTGTTGGTTCTTTATCTATCATAGAGTTATCAGGTCAGAACAATGGATCAACATGTATGACAGTAGTATACAATCCAGTTATACACTAAAACTGCTCTGCTAGAATTTTGTACCATTTGTTTTTAACTAAGCAGTAAACTCTGAAATTAATTCAATTGCCAGGTTGCTCACGGTCGGCAACAGTCAAGTAAAGTAATTTTCGTTATCCAATTGTAGACTTTGCGAAATATATTACAACACATTGCTATGGGTCTGGTATCACATGTAGGCCAGACAATTGCAGATTTTACTGAATATGTTATAACACATTTTTATAAGGATCTTGTTATAAGCAAATACAGTGACAAAAATTGCCTTCAGATTTTTTGTTTTAAAATGGAAAATACATGGTGGCTCAGTGGTTAGCACTGCTGCCTCACAGCACCAGAGTCCCAGGTTCGATTCCAGCCTCGGGCAACTGTCTGTGTGGAGTTTGCACAATCTCCCCACGTCTGCATGGATTTCCCCCGGGTACTCCGGTTTCCTCCCACAGTCCAAAGATGTGTACGTCAGGTGAATTGGCCATGCTAAATTGCCCAAAGTGTTAGGTGCATTAGTCAGAGGGAAATGGGTCTGGGTGGGTTTCTCTTCAGAGGATTGGTGTGGACTGGTTGGGCAGAAGGGCCTGTTTCCACACTGTAGGGAATCTAGTCTAAATGAATGATTTTTAAATAACTTTTGTTGAATGACGTAATATTTGTGATGGCTGATTTTTTTTTATTCATTCACAGAACATTGCTGTCACTGGCTACAAGGATTAGGTTTATTGTCACATGTACTCACATGAGTACAGTGAAAACTTTACAAGTTGCCATTTACAGCACCATCTTAGTATTAAGGTACCTCGGTACAAACGCTTAAGTACAAATTCTTCAAGAAAAATATCAGAAAAATAAAGAAATAAAAAGCCCAACAATAAATTAGAAAAACAGAAATAAGAGTTCAGAATAATTTGCCCATCCCTAGCTGCGTGATTGAGTCAACCACATTGTTGGGGGCTTGGTGTCACATGTAGGCCAGACTAGATAAGAATGGCAGATTTCCTTTCCTAAAAGACTTTACTGAACCAGATGGGTTTTTTCACAATGGTTTTATGGTTATCATTAGACTCTTAATTCCAGACTTGTCTTTTTATTGAATTCAAAATTCACCTTCTGCCTTGGTAGGATTCAACGCTGGGTCCCAGAATATTACCTGGGTCTTTGGATTAATAGACTAATGATAATACCACTAGGCTGTATATAGGACAGATATTGAATTCAAAAGAGTAGATCCACAGTCATTTAGTGAACAAAATACACAGTGATGGTCAGAAATAAACATAAATATTCTAAATCTCAAAAGGCCGGTTTTAGAAAAACAAAAGCTCATTTTATTTGACTAATAGCTGTCCATTTTACATGTACATGCATACGCATCTGTTATGCACACATCACAGTTTAAAGTTAGTTTAATGAATGTTAAACTTACATACACTCGTACAAAATGAGTCAATGCAAACTTAAGTATTAACAAAACAGACTTGTACTATAATTCGTAGTCTGCTGTGCTAGGTACCTTTTTGTACAATAAAACATATATAGTTAATTTAACATCTCTTCCATTTTTAATGGCTGCGCATGATGAAGCTGCGATAGAAAATGACCATTCTTGATGTTTTACATAGCATGAAAAGACCTTATCATGCAGAAGCTGTATTAAATATTAATCAGTAGAAACAGAACCGAGATTTTCTTTGTCATTTTGGCCAAGTTACTGAATTTCCTTACAATACAAAGACACCCAACTTGGAATAGTAGCTGCCAATGTGCTCCATGACCATCCATTCAATCAAACGCAAAACTAAGTAAACACTTCTTGCACTGTTTATGTCTTTTTAGAGAATTTGGCACAGAAAATAACTTTAGCAATTTTTAAAGAGCAGGAACACATTTTAAAAAACAAAGAGAAAAAGCAGTTGCATTCTTTAAACATTAAAAACATATCTGTGCATCTCAATCATTGCAGAATACTGTTCTCTGTAGCCAGTTTGTTGCTAAGCTTTACTGCAACATTGTCTTAATTTGCTTGGAGGTAGTCTCATCATTCAAATGTTTGGTGGTGTACCTGGAAAGGAGAACATCATATCTTTTAAAGAATGCATCAGATTATTAAATGACTTAATTTCAGTCATAAGAATATATTATTTTATACGCAACTATTACAACAATCCAAATGGACAAAATAAACATTGTTTAATAAAATCCTATCATTTTCACTTCATGCAATAATATCTGCATGGATCAGTGCTCTTTTCTTTGAAAAAAATGAAATGACTGTTAAAATTAAGTACAGATCTGATAGGGTAGACATTGAAAAATTGCTTTCACTTGCTAAGTTAGTTCAAACTAGGTGCCAGAAATGTAATAAATCCAAGAATTTAAAAGGAACTTCTTTGCCAAAAGACTAATTTGAAGTGGAACTTATGATAACAATGCAGAATTGAGATGAATGATAAGTCGCCTTTAAGGGAAAGCATGTGACAAAGGAATAAGAAAATATGTAGATAGGGTTAGATAAAGTAAGATGGGAGGTGGCGAGCAGGGAATATCAACACTAGAACAGAACAATTGGGCAAATAGCCTGTTTCTGCAAATTCTATGTAGTTACACCAAATCACTTCTCAGGACCAACTCATAAAAGTTAGAAGACTTGATCAAAGTATTGCCATCATGCCATAAAACAAAATCCTGCCTGGCATTTTGGAGATGGCAAACTACCACTTTATCTCCAGCCTCTCTTCAAGAACTTCCAAAAGTTCTCCAACAGTTGTGCTCATCTTCATATTTAAAACTGTCCAATCATGATTCAACTCCTGCCTCTCTGCAGACATGGTGTATTAGTTGCTTCAGTCACTTCTCTAGTAATCAGCTCACTTAGCCTGCTCTTGTTTGGTTACATGCTTGCTGATCAAATTGTAGCTACAGCATTGCCAGTAATAACCTTTCTTCCAACCTGTCCACTATTACTCCAAAGTCTCCCAAGGATTTACTTTTGACCCCAATTACATTCAACTCCACCAGTCCACCATGTGTCTTGATCATTCTACTTCTTGTGGGCTGCCACGCATCCACCTTCAGCAAGAAGTACTGAGTGAATGATCCAGCTAGGTCTCCTCCGGAGGTCTCCAGAATCACAAATGCCAGTCTTTAATCAATTCAATTCACTCCATCTGATGTCAAGAAATAGGTGAAGGCACGGGGCAGGGTTTGGGATCGGGGTGGACGGGGTTTGGGCAAACACGGATGGGGTTGGGGGCGGGGTAGGGGTGGACAGGGTTTGGGGACAGGGTTGGGGCGGAGTGTGGTCGGGGGCGGGGTAGGGGTGGACAGGGTTTGGGGACAGGGTTGGGGCGGAGTGTGGTCGGGGGCGATGTGGAAGGGGGTGGGGTCGGGGCGGATGGAGTTTGGGGGCAGAATGGTTTGGGGGCAGGCAGGTTCGGGGAAGATAGGGGGCGGAGTTGGGGCAGACAGGGGGTGGAGTCAGGGCAGATGAGGTTGGGGTCAAGCATGAAGTTGGGGGTATGTGTTTGTGTTTGTGTGTGTGTGTGGTGGCGAGGTGGGGTGGGGCTGGACATGGTTGAGGGGGCGGGGTGGGGCAGGGGCACGCATGTAGGGTGCTGCTGCCTAGTCTCCTGAATGGGGAACAGACTTCACAGAGAACTCCGTGCCCCAGAGGAAATCAATTAATTGAATAATCAATTATCTAAACGAAATACTGCCCGCCCACCTCATTTGGATAATCGAGGTGTACTGTGGCGATAAAAACAGGTTATAGATTAGGAATGCAGTGACAAATAAGTCCAATCCATGTCCAACATATTCAAGGTTTAAGTCAGATGTGTGACAGAATACTCTTCACTTATTGAATGAAGACAGCTCCAACAACAGTGAAGAAGTTCTCATTATCCTTGGAAAAAGCAGTCTAATTGATTGGCACCATATCGACCACCTTTAACATTCACTCCCTTCACCAAAGACATGCAGTGATGGCAGCATGTACAGTCTACAGGATGCACCGTAGCAACTTACTAAGGTTCCTCCAACAGCACCTTCTAAATCCATGTCCTCTGCCACCTAAAAGGACAAGGGCAGCAAATGGATGGGCAAACCACAACCCGCAAGGTCCCCTTGAAGCTACACACCATTCCAACTTGGAAACATATTGCTATTCCTTCATTGTTGCTAGTCCAGAATCTTGGTACTGTCTTTCAAACAGTAATGTGGATGTCCCCACATCCCAAGGACTGAAGCAATGAGGTATAGCCTAGCCAGTGATGTCTACGTCTCATGAATGAACAGTTTAACAAAAATAACTGAGCCGATAGTGACTTGGATGACTACAACTTGCTGAGGTTAAATACTGGCAGGACCAAAGCCATCATCTTTGCACTTGCAATTGATTTCATCTTACTATCCAGCAAGAGTCTGAGGCTAAACCAGACTATTCACACCCTACTGCATTACAAGTTGATCTTTGAAGATCATATTCTCTCCATCACAAAGATCACCATAACATCACCTGATTCCATCATTATCGCAGCCAATCAGCTGCAGAAACCCAAGTCACCAACAAATCTCTGACATGGGTCTCTTACAGGAAATGTGAGCTGGAAAGATTTAGTTAATTAATTCAGATTTCAGCATCTAGACAATTGAAGGCACAATTGTCAATGGTGGGTAGAATCAAGTTGTGGGATGCACAAGGCCAGATCTGAAAGCATTTGAACACGGATATGATTTTTAAATTTTAAGGTGATAGTAAAGCAGGGATCATTGTCAGTCAATGGGCACAAGGTGATGGGAGAATGGGACTTACCACTAGTTTGGATATATCAGAATATTGGAAGTGCTCAAGTTTATGAGAGTGCAGAATGGGAGGTTAGCAGGAAAGCATCAATGTAGTTAAGTTTGGAGGGAACAAAGATATGAGAAGGGTTTCAGGGATGAAGATGGACAACTTTTAAATTAAAGTAAACGAGCTGAAGTAACAGAGAAGACATGATTAGATTAGATTACTTAGTGTGAAAACAGGCCCTTCAGCCCAACAAGTCCACACCGACCCTCCGAACAGCAACCCACCCAGACCCATTCCCCTGCAGTTACCCCTTCACCTAACACTACGGGCAATTTAGCATGGCCAATTCACCTAACCTGCACTTTTTTGTACTGTGGGAGGAAACCGGAACATCTGGAGGAAACCCACACAGACACAGGGAGAATGTGCAAATTCCACACAGACAGTTGCCTGAGGTGGAAATTGAACCTGGGTCTCTGGCGCTGTGAGGCAGCAGTGCTAACCACTGTGCCACCATGGCACACATCCAGATCAGAAATTCAGCTTGAAGTCAATTAAAATGCCAGCAACCTAGGTCAAAGGGAGGCAGTGGTCAGGGTAGGGGTAAAATAAAGATTCCAAAAACTGAGTTAGGCTGAGTCATCTAATAATGGCAATAGAGGGATTTTGGTTGTGGGCAGATAGGAGATTTTACTGAATGCAAATTGCTGAAAGACCAGTGTGGGGGAAAATGGGTTTCAGTTTAAATTCAGCATTGACACCAGTACGGGAAAAGTGGGATCTGTATAGATGGGATGGCCTCTCCTGAATTGTGCTTAAGCTCTTACCGACTGCAATTACAGGGAAGTAGAGAAGGTTTGAATCTTGATAGTGGGGTAATGTGATCAAATTTAGGAAGGTGTGGTATATCAAATGCTGATTCAAGGCCAAACACAGAGGTATTAATACAAAAAATGATAAATAGACCAAAAAAAAGTAGAGAATATGAATCTAAGCATCAACAAACAAAAGAATAAACTAAAGGGTTTGTACCCAAATGAACATAATAATCAAAACAAAACAGATAAACAGAGTGCAAATGGAAAAGAATAGGTACAATCTGATAATCATTATTGAGACATGGCTGCAGGATGGTATGGATTGGGACCTGCATCTTGAAGCATATAGGACATCTAGAAATGACAGGAAAGTTTAAGAAATCAAATGTGGAAATAGATGAGTCAAAACGAAAAATGATAAAAGGTAGTAACTCACTTGTGGGAGTAGTGTACAAGCCCCCTAACTGCAGCCACACAATCGGGTGAGTATAAAGGAAGAAATAATGAAAGCTTATTAGAAAAGCATAGCAACAATATGGGAGATATCAACTGGAAAATACAGACAAAAAGCCTAGATGAGGAGTTAGTAGAACATTTTAAGGACAGTCTCTTAACCGCCTCCACTGCATTTACATCCTGAAGTGTCTTGACAGGGTGAATGTGAGAGGGTGTTTCCTATTATGGGAGAATCTAGTACTTGGGGTCAGTTTTTATAAATCAGGAGCCACCCATTTAAAAAAGATTGGGTGAAAATATTTTCCAGGTTCATAAACAAAAATAAGGAGCTGCGAGAAGGGATATGGTTGAAGAGTGACAAAGTGATTAGAGTTGGCCTTATGTGTGTGATTGATATGATGTGAGTGATGTGGCTGACATGACTATGAAATGTAAGATGTTTAAGCATTTGTAAAACCGTTCTAAACTGTAAATGATCAGTTCTCCTCTGCAATTATACATGCACACTTTCTTAATACATAGTATTATCTGTAAACATTATAAGTACCAAAAGTATATTCTATATTATCTTCCAACATGGGTATATTGAACGTGAAAGCCAAAGTATCATTTTAATTAGTAGATAGTCAAACCTTTTAATAAGTGAGTCAGTCTGCAGTTGACATCTTTCATTTACAAACATGAAAGTTTCAACAGGTGTCACAATTGTTTTAGTTACCTGAGAGCATTCAGAAGGCCTTCTACACTATTTGGAGGCTGATCTTTTAGGACTTTTATGCATCCTTTCATCTGTAGGAACAATGGAATTTAGTACACTATAATTTCCATAGATGCACAATTATATAATGCAGTTTTATATAAATTTACACACAGGTACTTCCACATATTTAAGTTGCATCTTCTTTGGAATGTATCGTTTATTAGTGGAAAATATGAATAGCAAGAAATAATTTGCATGCAAATTTAGCGTTCACATCACAGATAATGCAAATACTTTATTACTGCTCGAAAGCAACAGCTTCAAAATATGATAGCAGCACAGTTAGATTCAACGAAGAATAAACTCACGTCAATTTTAGATGTTTTGGCAAATGCCCCAACTGGATGCACATGGTCATAAAGAATGATGACACCCACCATTACCCTCAGACAAAATGATACTGTTTCTTCACTTGCAAATCTGCTTCTGTATTCCCTGTACATGAAAAATAAATAAATTGGATATTACACTTTTCAAAAAAATTGTTTTTTGTTTAAACAGTTAGTACAGTAACCAAAAATCAATTTATCAGAAATTCTGGAAATGATTTCACCTGATTAACTTACATAACAATTTACCTCATCTCAAAGATTTGGGCTAACCAGAGATGCTTCAGGCTGGCCAGTATACAAAATCAAACACCAATGGGTATTTCAGAATTGAAGCAGTCAAATTTTTATTATGTAAATGTTGAGTAAAGTTGAATTGCAACAAAATTTTGCTTAAATGTATTCACTAAATGTTCTAAGCATACCAAAAGGGATGTTCAAAAGGTAAAATGGTTGAAAAAAAACTTAAACAGTTTAATTTGCTGATCAGAAATTAATTCATTGCTAGAAGTTAAAACTGGTAAGGGAATCAATTTTCTAGCTACAGGCCTTTTGGATTCATCACTGATGAACATGCTTCTATCAAAGCTCCTCTCCATTCCAAATAACAACTTTAATATTTAAAGGATTTCTGCAATCATATTGTGGTATGGTGCTTACCCAAAATGAGAAATAATGTCAGCAGAGCGACAAGCAACCCACCAGTGAATTAATACCTGGATATTAAAACCCCCTTAATTAAGAAAAGTTTCTTCATGTACTCTAGCCCTGCATGCCTTGATATCATACCTTCTATGTTATATTTTTAAGTTTGGATCTCCACATGCATGAAATTAGTCTCCAAAAATTTATGTGCGCTATATTTGCATAGGTGTCTTTCAGACTGCAGGAAGTCCAAAACACTTTAAAGCTAATTAGGTACATTTGATGTGTAATGTATGATACCACACACCATCGTAGTTTCCTCGATTTAGATTCAGGACCCTTGGCTCAGAATCAACTATGTCACTTTCTATTTTGATGAGCAAATCTATCATATTATAGTCACTCAGCTCCAAAGGGTCCAGCATAACTAGATTGCCAATTATTCCTTTCTCATTACACAATATCCAGTCCAGGATGGCCTGTTCTCTAGTTGGCTCCGCCGCGTATTGGTCCAGAGACTGTCCAGAATACATTCCAGGATGTCCTCCTCTAATTTGATCTGTACAATCAATACACAGATTAAATTCACCCATGATTACAGATGTTCCATTACTGCACGTATCTCTAATTTCCTGTTTATTCCCAACATTACCCCTACTATTTGGGGCTTTTATACATCCCCGCTATTGTTTTATATCCTCCCCTCTAGTGTTTCTCAGCTCTCTCCGTACAGATTCCATACCAGAGCTAATATCCTTCCTCACTATTATATTAATTCCCCTTTCAATCAGGATTAGAACTCCACGCCTTTTCTTTTCAGTCTATCCTGGGATGTTCAATTCCTTGCTCACCCTGCAGTCATGGCTCCATAATTCTGACTATGTCACATGTGTTTTCATCTATCATCACGATTGAAACTTTTAAAGCACATTGGAGGGGAATGGTGCAAGAAACATCTTGCAGTTGCCCTACTCCAGCAAAATTTATCCATATTATCTTCAAATCATTACTCCACTGAAACCACTGCCATTAAGTCATTTTGCCCTACTCACGGTGTCTCCAGCATAACTCTGCATACACTCGCCATAGTGCTTAAGCAGTCAGTGGTGTTCTCTATGGGTAGAGACTTGTTCTACAAAAGAAATAAAGATAGGAGTGGCATTAGAGGTCATTTGAATCAATACTTTACTATATTAACTAAGTCTCATATTCATTAATGAATTACAGTCTTTTAGCCAGTGAACAGAATATGGAACTGAAAGTTTTAATCTCGACTTGGACTATGGGCAAATCAGGGTATGTTATACTTACATCCGAAACAAACTTAGTTGTGGCATCACTCAAGGTTTTCAGCATTGGAGTTGCTTCAGCATAAAACAGGGACATTCTATTGGCCAATTCATTATTAACTTCATTTTCTCCTTCTGCCTAATTAAAAAGAACAAGGTTCAAATATTAACATGTTAGCAATATTAATTTTAAGCTCATTACCCTGTAGACTGAGCTTTGTGTTAAAGTACCAATGAAACTATTACTTGCAAAGTTTTGTACTAAAAAACAATAATGACAAAACTAGTTACAACATTTATTATTCTTCAAGCTACCTCCATTTATAGAAGTTATACAGTTTTTTGTACCTGACTCCAAACTGATGAGGTCAGTCTTTAAGGCAATGTTCTTTGGAGTTACTTGAATAACCCAACTTAGAAATAAATTGTGAAATGTGGTTTAAATGGCACTTCTCTTTAAAAATGCTAAGACTAATCAATTCAAAAAGATTATATCAGAAAAATTAAATGTACCCATTTTCCAAATCAAAGGTGTTCTAAAATTGTTACCAAGGCCAATGTAATGAAAATAAGGCAGCATTGTCAGTCAACCATTAAGTAAATGGAATTTTTCTTTCCAAGTGTTAGCTCCTCTTTTATCCAAAACGTTGATATGTAATCACCTATTTGAAATGTTTCAACATAGTTCCAGCTAGATGTTTACAAAAGAATGGGGGTTATAGATTGGTGCCTGTGTGAGGGATAAAAACAGCAGTGTGTGTCAAGTTTAACAAATAATTTAGAGCAAATTGGTACTTGAACTGTACTGATCATAACCACAATTCTGACTCTTCACTGCTCACTTCCAAACTTCATTTCATATTGTTAGCATACATGGAGACATTATATTCTATTCAGAGTTATCACAGCATTCACCATATATGCTAAATAAAAAAAACACTTTTCCTACATGTAGTTTCTATAGCTGTGTTTTCTAAGTAGCCAGAAGCTGCAACCCAACAATACATACACCTCTGCTATAACATATGACAGTTGCAACCCTGGCTCTTCCTTCTTCTCTACAAGACAAGATACTACCCACAAAGCTTTGGTAATTCTACAGGCACATTCACTATCTTATCTTGAAAAAGTCCATCTTTATCCAGTTGCGTAATAGCATTTCCAACTAGATTTCAAAAATATGTAACATGGGAGATGGTGCTGCATAGATAATATCACTGAACTAACAACTCAGAGGCCCAGACTAGTGGCTGTATGGACACTGGATCAACTTCCCAAACAGCTGCTGGTGACACTTAAACTCAATTCATAAAACTGGAAATCTAGTCTTGAAATAGTTTCATTAGATTAGATTTGTGGGCGGCACGGTGGCACAGTGGTTAGCACTGCTGCCTCACAGCGCCGGAGACCCGGGTTCAATTCCCGCCTCAGGTGACTGTCTGTGTGGAGTTTGCACATTCTCCCAGTGTCTGCGTGGGTTTCCTCCGGGAGCTCCGGTTTCCTCCCACAGTCCAAAAATGTGCAATTGGCCATGCTAAATTGCCCGTAGTGGTAGGTGAAGGGGTAAATGTAGGAGAATGGTTGTGCTTCAGCGGGTCGGTGTGGACTTGTTGGGCCGAAGGGCCTATTTCCACACTGTAAATATTCTAATCTAATCTAATTACTATGAAACTATTACCAATCATCATAAAATCCAATATGGTTCACAACGGAGGCTATTCAGCCCATCAAGTCCAAACGTCATCCCACTCAGGCCCACCCTCATCAACCTAATACACCTAATTTAGCCTGGCCAATCCACCAAATCTGCACATCTTCGGACTATGGGAGGAAACCCAGACAGACACAGGGAGAATATGCAAACTCCATACAGTCACTCAATGCTGAAAGTGAACCCAGAACTCTTGCACTGTGAGGCAGCAGTGCTAAACACTGAGCCATCATGCCAACTATACTTGATCTGGTCTATATTTGACTCCAAGCTCTCAGTAATGAGGTTGACTCTAACTGCCATCTGAAGTCATCGAGCAAGTCAGTCAATTCAAGGGCAGTTAGGGGTAAATAATAAATGCTAACCTTGCCAGGGATGCCCACATCCCATGAAAGAATTAAAAGAACTTGGAACCAAAATGGAAAAGCATTCTAACAGCTTGAATTTGTATATGACTTTGAAGTGCTTAACAAGTCTTATAAACATTAACAAAAAATATCATGAACAATGTACAGAGATATTAGAACATATGACAAAAAGATTGCTCAAAACATAGTCTTCAAATAGCATCCTGAAAAGAAAGAGATTAAGAGATTTAAGAGAATTATAGATTGTAGGAGCTAAACCCCTTGAAGAACATTTATCAGTGGAGATGTATTTCAAGTTGCCATGTTAGCATGACTTTTAAAACACAAGTTGCAATCTGATTTTTAAACAAAGTGACTAATTTAATTGTACATCAACTAATTTTAATTGTATATCAGTGAAAGTAATGTCATGATTTTCAGGACTATCAAAGAATACATACTTATGCCATAAAATAACACCTAGCCTTGGCAGAACACACTGACACGCTAATGATGCTGTACAGTAAATTATAACTTGATAGTAAAACGTAGAGTTCATTTATATAAAATATATATAAAAACCATACATAACTGTAGTATTCAAAATTAAATATTTTAAACAATTATGAAAAGTAGATCTTCAAAAGAAACAAAAAAACTGACTTACTGGGACATTATTAATCCTCATACGACTTAAAGTTCTCCTATAGTAGCTGAAGTCATTCTGTATAGCAGGATTTGTCATCTGGAGAACAAATGCATTGAGCTAAGTAATTTTCTAATCAAATAGGGTGTAAGGTTCAGATGTGATATAAGAGACTACACTGAATGTCTCCAATGAAATGTGACCACTTCCCATTAAGCTTAAGTAGTGAATGGTCAAAGTTTTGATGCAAGGTTATCAACTTGAAATATTAACACTAGTTCTGTCTTCACAGATGTCAAGATCTGGTGAGTGTTCCCAGCAACTCAGTTTTAAATCTCGGACTCACAGGAGCTGCAGTATTGTTTACTTTTCCAAAAAAAAATTAGAAAATCTTGGTTGACATCACTAATGCTTCATAAAATACTGTGAAATTATGAAAGATAAATGCATTTTAAACTCAGTTGTCCTATGAAATTGCATGAACTGAGTAACACTCAAAACACCTCTTGCTCTTTGACCCTCCCGTCATGTGGTTATACTCCTCCAGCTTTGATGGAATGATATATACGTGGACACAGAGAGGATGACAAAAGAAAAAGTTGAATTCAACACTTTCTGATTTGCACTGGACCTTGCTGCTCCATACAATTGCAAATGGAACACAGTAGTTGACCCTGAGTGTACTCAGCTGAATAGACTTCTGCAACCCACCACAAAACATTTCAAAATAGTATCAACAAAAGTTAGGTTGCACAAATTTGGATTATTCAAAGAAAATACAATAAGATTATTTCTGATCCTTTAGTAGGAAATAATTAGCTTTCATTTAGTAAGCAAACTAATTTTTAGACTGATGAAGCAGAGTCAAAGCAGACGTCAAAATTTAATGCTAATTTATGATGCTATAAAGTTGAGGAGTTTCACTCTCCAATTAAGGGCATGTACTTTGCTTTCCTTCACCAAATGCATTTTAGATTTTGGTGGTGGTGTCCTACAGAGCAGTTGGGGAATTGATGTTTCCATGGCAACATACCCTCCTGCTTGCATAATGTAGTCTGGAGCTATGGATACTGACGGTGGAGACTTCAATGTTTTGTCTATCACATGATTGACAAGGCATTTCCCCTGATCTTGTGGGCCACTGGACTGTTTTGGAAGGTTTTGCAAGTAACACTCATTTCTGCTTGGTTGTGTCATGAACACACTTCCTTTGTCACCAAACCTGAGGTGGAACTCAAATGCAGAGGTTTTGACTCATAGCCGGATGTTCCAAATATCGGTCAACAAGAGCCAAGTGTTTCCGCCTACTTTGAGTGATTGCTTAAAGGTAATGGAAACTTGCTGCTTTCTCCATCTGCTCTGAATGGAGACACTGCAGCTTCTGTATAGTTACTGAGAATTATATAAACATGAGAACTGTAAATAGAAATTAAATATACACCCTCTCACTTCATGGTTCGCTATTACTTCAGCATGTGATGCCAGCCCACCACTGCAAAAACACTTCTGCTTACCTTAAGTTCATCAAATCGTAGAGTGAAATGAAGGATCTCAGCAAACTGCTTGGCAAGAGCCTGCTCTCGCTCAAGGTGTTGTGTGGGACTATATGGCGTGCTCGTCAGTGCTCCCAACAAGCCATGCAAAGCTGCTTCTATTATGAAGAAAGTTTGGGTTATTTTCTGTGAATACAAGGATTACTTAAATTACATACATAACAAATGACATTTTAAAGGAACAGAAGTTAATATAATGAACAAATGTCGACAGTTAAGACCATAAGACCGTAAGACATAGGAGTGGAAGTAAGGCCATTCGGCCCATCGAGTCCATTCCGCCATTCAATCATGGCTGCCGGGCACTTCATCTCCACTTACCCGCATTCTCCCCGTAGCCCTTAATTCCCCGAGACAACAAGAATCTATCAATCTCTGCCTTGAAGACATTTAGCGTCCCGGCCTCCACTGCACTCTGCGGCAATGAATTCCACAGGCCCACCACTCTCTGGCTGAAGAAATGTCTCCGCATTTCTGTTCTGAATTTACCCCCTCTAATTCTAAGGCTGTGTCCACGGGTCCTAGTCTCCTCACCTAATGGAAACAATTTCCTAGCGTCCACCCTTTCCAAGCCATGTATTATCTTGTATGTCTCTATTAAGTCTCCCCTTAATCTTCTAAACTCCAATGAATACAATCCCAAGATCCTCAGCCGTTCCTCATATGTTAGACCTACCATTGCGGGGATCATCCGTGTGAATCTCCGCTGGACACGTTCTAGTGCCAGTACGTCCTTCCTGAAGTGTGGGGACCAAAACTGGACACAGTACTCCAAATGGGGCCTAACCAGAGCTTTATAAAGTCTCAGTAGCACAATGGTGTTTTTATATTCCAACCCTCTTGAGATAAGTGACAACATCGCATTCGCTTTCTTAATCACAGACTCAACCTACATGGTGACCTTTAGAGAATCCTCGACTAGCGCTCCCAGATCCCTTTGTACTTTGGCTTTACGAATTTTCTCACCGTTTAGAAAGTAGTCTGTGCTTTTATTCTTTTTGCCAAAGTGCAAGACCTCACATTTGTTCACGTTGAATTCCATCAGCCATTTCCTGGACCACTCTCCCAAACTGTCTAGATCCTTCTGCAGCCTCCCCACTTCCTCAGTACTACCTGCCTGTCCACCGAACTTCGTATCATCAGCAAACTTCGCTCGAATGCCCCCAGTCCCTTCATCCAGATCATTAATATATAATGCGAACAGCTGTGGCCCCAACACTGAACCCTGCGGGACACCGCTCGTCACCGGCTGCCATTCTGAAAAAGAACCTTTTATCCCAACTCTCTGCCTTCTGTCAGACAGCCAATCCTCAATCCATCCCAGTAGCTCACTTCGAACACCATGGGCCCTCACCTTGCTCAGCAGCCTCCCATGTGGCACCTTATCAAAGGCCTTTTGGAAGTCTAGATAGACCACATCCACTGGGTTTCCCTGGTCTAACCTGTTTGTCACCTCTTCAAAGAATACCAACAGGTTTGTCAGGCATGACCTCCCCTTACTAAATCCATGTTGACTTGTTCTAATCAGACTCTGCTCTTCTAAGAATTTAGAAACTTCATCCTTAATGATGGATTCTAGAATTTTACCAACAACCGAGGTTAGGCTAATTGGCCTATAATTTTCCATCTTTTGTCTTGATCCTTTCTTGAACAATGGGGTTACAACCACGATCTTCCAATCATCCATGACTCCAGTGACTCTTGAAAGATCTCAACCAATGCCTCCGCTATTTCCTCAGCCACCTCTCTCAGAACTCTAGGATGTATCCCATCGGGGCCAGGAGATTTATCAATTTTATGACTTTTTAGCTTTTCTAGCACTCTCTCTTTTGTAATGACAACCATACTCAACTCATCCTCCTGACTCCCTTTAATTGTTGGGATGTTACTCCTGTCTTCCACTGTGAAAACTGACGCAAAGTACTTGTTAAGTTCTCCTGCTATTTCCTTATCTCCCATCACTAGGCTTCCAGCATCAGTTTGAAGTGGCCCAATGTCTACTTTTGTCTGTGGTTTGTTTCTTATATATTGAAAGAAACTTTTACTATCGTTTCTAATATTACTGGCTAGCCTACCTTCATATTTGATCCTCTCCTTTCTTATTACTCTCTTTGTTATCCTCTGTTTGTTTTTGTAGCCTTCCCAATCTTCCGATTTCCCACTGCTCTTGGCCACTTTATAGGATCTCTCTTTTTCTTTAATACATTTCCTGACTTCCTTTGTCAGCCATGGCTGTCTAATCCCTCCCTGGATAATCTTTCTTTTCTTGGGGATGAACCTCTGAACAGTGTCCTTAATTATACCCACAAACTCCTGCCATTTTTGCTCTACTGTCTTCCCCGCAAGCCTCTGCTTCCAGTCTATTTTTCTCAGTTCCTCTCTCATGCCCTCATAATTACCTTTATTTAACTGTAACACCATTACATCCGATTTTGCCTTCTCTCTTTCAAACTCCAGACTGAACTCTACCATATTATGATCGCTGCTTCCGAAGGGTTCCCTTACTTTAAGATCTTTTATAGAGTCTGGTTCATTGCAAAACACTAGGTCCAGAATAGCCTGCTCCCTTGTGGGCTACATGACAAGCTGTTCCAAAAAGCCATCCTGTAAGCATTCCATGAATTCCCTTTCTTTGGGTCCACTGGCAACATTATTTACCCGGTCCACCTGCATATTGAAGTCTCCCATGATCACCGTGACCTTGTCTTTCTGACATGCCTTCTCTATTTCCCGGTACATGTTGCGTGCCTGCTCCTGACCACTGTTAGGAGGTCTGTACACAACTCCAATTATGGTTTTTTTGCCTTTGTGGTTCCTCAATTCCACCCACACAGACTCCACATCATCTGACGCTATGTCATTCAGTGCCATGGATTTAAAATTGTTCTTAACTAACAAGGCAACCCCACCCCCTCTGCCGACCTCCCTGTCTTTTCGATAAGTTGAAAATCCTTGGAGGTTTAACTGCCAGTCCTGACCCCCCTGTAACCAAGTCTCTGTGATGCCTACCACATCATAATCATTCACTATGATCTGTGCCATTAGTTCATCTGCTTTGTTATGAATGCTACACGCATTCAGGTAAAGCGCCTTAATGCTAACTTTCTTATCATTAGAGATATTGGAAGTCATATGATGTCCTAAGTTATCCTTGCTTTTTTCTGCATTCCCAGTCTGCCTCAATTTTAAATCCGCCTGGACACATGTTATCCTGCTGCTTGTCTTTCCATTTAACGCCATACTCCCTGTTGCTTTCACTTTCCCTTCCCCCCAACTCAGAAGTTTAAAGTCCTACTGACCACCCTATTTATCCTCTTCGCTAGAACATTGGTACCTGATCGGTTCAGGTGGAGACCGTCCCAACGGTACAGATCCCCCCTGTTCCAAAACTGATGCCAATGCCTCATGAAGTGGAATCCCTCTTTCCCACACCAATCCCTTAGCCACGTGTTTACTTGCCTAATTTTCTTGTCCCTATGCCAATTGGCGCGTGGCTCGGGCAGTAATCCGGAGATTATGACCCTTGAGGACCTGTGCTTCAATTTCCTGCCTAGTGCCTCGTAATCCCCAAACAGGTCTCCACCCTAGTCTTGCCTATGTTGTTAGTACCAACGTGGACCACAACAACTGGATCCTCCCCCTCCCGCTCCAATATCCTTTCAAGCCGGTCAGAGATGTCCCGCACCCTGGCACTGGGCAGGCAACACACCATGCAAGATTCCCGATCCAGCTTGCAAAGGATACTATCTGTCCCCCTAATTATAGAATCCCCTATAACCACTACTTGTCTATTAACTCCCCCCTCTTGAATGGCCTTCTGCACCATGGTGCCTTGGTCAGTTGGATCATCCTGTCCAGAGCCCTTTTCCTCATCCGAACAGGGAGCAAGAATCTCGTACCTTTTTTAGATTAGATTACTTACAGTGTGGAAACAGGCCCTTCGGCCCAACAAGTCCACACCGTCCCGCCGAAGCGCAACCCACCCATACCCCTACATCTACCCCTTACCTAACACTACGGGCAATTTAGCATGGCCAATTCACCTGACCTGCACATCTTTGGACTGTGGGAGGAAACCGGAGCACCCGGAGGAAACCCACGCAGACACGGGGAGAATGTGCAAACTCCACACAGTCAGTCGCCTGAGGCGGGAATTGAACCCGGGTCTCCGGCGCTGTGAGGCAGCAGTGCTAACCACTGTGCCACCGTGCCGCCCACAAGGCGGACAAGGTCAAGGGCTGAGGCTCCTCCACTCCTGAACTCAGGTTCCCCCAACCTGCCTCACTTAGTCACCTAGTAGCAATTTTTAAACTAATTAAAGTACTCAAGTTAAGATTTCGTTCTTTGATTGACACATTTGCTATTTAGTATTTTGTCCGATTATAATAGGATGTGTGTATATTAAATTTATGTATTGAGTTTCGAATCCAAATTGGTATAATTTACAAATGAAAATCATGTTAAGTTTTGTTGCAGATAAAGAACAATATCTTACTTTATTGTCACTGTGCAGCTTGGTTACAAGGATTTTCCAATATTTATGATATGAAGAATCACCAAAACCATATCTGCTGTACTAATAAAGGTCTAACGGCATACTGTCTCTAACAAGGATTTTGTCAGCCATCTACAGTGGGCGATTCTAGAGGATGTGTGTCAGGAATTTTCCTGATGTGGACAACAGGGTAATAGCTTCTTGAAGTTTTTATATTTCTAAAGGTGGAGGATGGGAGATTTCTTTCTTCCCACTCAATATATAAGTACATGGAATCCTGATGCGAGCTAAAACCCATCAGCTTTCAAGACTTCAGCTGGAATACTAGCAGGTCCATACATTTTATTGTATTTCAAGCATTTGATTACTTGTTGCAGCTCGCCCATCAATGGTCTCCCATCTATGGATTCTACTGAGGGCACTGGTGTATAGACTGGAAAGCATCATAACTCCATCTGGAATTCTTCACAGAGATTTATCAATTTGTCCAAAGCGCTGTACTATATGCAATCCACCTGATGTTGGTTATTCACTTTAAAGATCAACTGCCCTCTGGTGAGAGTATTAAAAACCACATAGATAGAAAACCCTTTAATCTCAGTTGGCCCTGTGCCAAAACTAAACTAACTACCACAGACATACATGATCTGCAGTATGTAGATGACGGCAGTGTCATTGCTAACTGCACCAGATATGCAAGCTACTCTTGATTTCTTTAATTTTGTAAACAAGAGACCCAGGGTCGAGAGTGTGGTGCTGGAGGGCTTAAGCCCGAAACGCCTGCTTCTCAGATGCTGTCTGATCTGCTACGCTTTTCAAGTGTCACACTCTCGACTCTGATTGCCAGCATCTGCAGTCCTCACTTTCTCCTACACAAAAGACTCAATCTGACCTTACATGCAAAATTTACGTATCAATCAAGACACGGTCATTCAAATATACCCACCACCTTTATATGATCTCTCTATCAATTCCTGGAATAAGTTAACCCAATCTCACACCGTGGCAGCCACCTCTTCCAAATGGCCACCAGTCACAAGAACACCCAATACTGGATCCGATGTGCAAGGTCAACGTTCTACAAACTATGACAGCAAGCATTTAGTAATAAAGACCTCTAAGTTAACAAAAATCCTAATTAACATAGCAGCTGTTACCACTACAATTCTATATTATGTTGAGACCTAGATTGATTATCAGTGAATGAAAGAAGACTCACAGTTCACACAGTCTGACCTTCCAATAGCAGTTTCCTTTCAGAATAATAATAACTAGAGAAATTCCACCAGTAATATCTTTGCCACTCACTCTGAATTCAATGGGGGAGAAATCAAATAAACACTAGTCTGCTGCTTGAAGCCACCGCTGCTAGCATTCCAGCACAGCTCCTGCAAAATTGACCACGATGAACTATATCAAGATGACTGAAAAGCATCTCCCATTCCAGGTCCTGTTACCTCAACTCTCGAAAGATCAGCATTCCATGGAAACACAAAGATTGTGATAAAAACACTCAGAAGCTCTCTTTACAACATCGCAGCATTGACATTAATGACTGGGAGAAGCTTGTTCAAAATGATTTAAAGTAGCAACAACTTGTTGCATCATGATTTGAGTCCAAAAATGTTAACGTCAGGCAGAATGGTAGTAGCAAAGGAAGCAAATTCTGCACTCTGGACCCCACTACTTCACGAGATGCTCCCTGGGTTTACAGGTTAAAATTCAATCTGTTCAGTTACATAAGACACATGGCAGGAGGTGCATGCTTGAAATGAGGGTTCCCCCTCTTTAAACCCACTATTGCCCCTCTCCTCAAAACAAAAACAAAAATCAAGTCAGCATTCTTACAAACATATTGTCTCAATTACCTTTCCTCACCACTAAATCCAAGCTCTTTTTTCCTGAGGCGATAGAACTGTTTTCTCTCAATGGGATTTACATGTACCTCCAAACAGGTTTTTTCCTCCGCTACAGTACTCAAGTGGTTCTCATTAATTGCAAATGATACACATAGCCTATGTGACTGTGACAAAGGTAAACTGTCCCTCATATTCTTTCTAACCTGCTTGCAGCTTTTGATTCAGTTCAACACATCAGGTGGGCAGTATTGCACTTGCCTGGCTCCATTCCTGTCCAATATAGCCAGGCTACAATTTGCAATGATTTCTCTTCTATACAGTTAGCTGTAGTGTTCCCAAAGAGTTAACCTAGGACCCCTACTATGTCTCATCCAATGTTAGTGACATCTGCATTAATTGCTAAATACATACGACAATACCCAGCTCTACCTCACGATCATCCTTTGATTCTTTGCTATTACTAAATTATCAAAGTTTATATCCAACACCAACTCCTGGATAATCAGAAATTTCCAACATCTTCTATTCCCTGCCCAAACTCTGCTCACCAGCTACAACTCCATTTCTTCCCCAGCAACTGTCTGAAGAATGTGTGAAATCTTGAACTGACATATAACCCTCAGATGAGTTCCAACCATATAGCCATGCCAACACTAAGTAGTATCTCATTCCAGCTAGACTCTTGCTGAAATCTCATTCATGTTTTTATTAACTTAAGACTTCATTACTCCAATGCAAATCTGGTTGCCTATGTCCTTACTTGCACTAAGTCCCATTCATCTCGCACCATATTTGCTGGTCAACATCAGCTTCCTAACAAGTAACACCTGGATTTAAAAACTTACATTCCTAAGCACTTCCCTCCCCAAATTTACTACGAGTAACAAGTGATGTGGATAAAATGCAGCCTGTGAAATATTGTACTTGGATTTCTAGGACTTTGTGGATAGAACGCCATATCAGTTACTGCAGAAAATAAAACACTCATGGTATCGAATATAACAAATTTGAATGGGAAGAAAACTGGTTGATTAGCAAAAAGCAGAACGTACACATCAGCCTTTGCCTGATTGACAAGACGTGGCAAAGTGCATCCAGCAGAGGTCTCAACATTTTACAATTTACATCGATTACATTGATGAGGATAGCGAAGGCTTAATAGCCAAATCTTGCAGACGAGACAAAAACAGATGGGAAATAATGCTTATAAGAAAGAAATAAGGAGGTTATGCAAAAGCAAAGTACCACGGATACTGGAAATCTGAAATAAACATAGAAAAATCTGGAGAAATTCAGCAGGTCTGACAGCATCAGTAGAGACAGAAACTTTGAGTAGCGTTTCCTCTAATTTTTTTTTCCATCGAGGTTTGTGCGAAACAATAACTTCTGGAACCAGAAGTCAATGCATGATTGGTGTTGGCAGACCAATTGCAGAACCTTTGTGTGGCTGTGTCCGAACACAGATTAGAAGCATTGGTTTCGAGTCTGTTATGACCCTTCTTCAGAACTGAAAACCGTCACAATTAGTTTTGAAGAGTCATATCGGATTTAAAATGGAAACTTTGTTTTTCTCTCTCTACAGATACTTCCAGACATGCTGCATTTGTCCAGCATTTTCTGTTTTTGCATAAGGAGGTTACACACTGATATGTACAAGTTGATTCAGTGGGTAAGATCTGGCAGATTGATTACAAAGTGTGGTAACTGTGTAGCTGTCCACTCTGGGGGGAGGAATGAAAAAGTAGAATACTAATTAAACAGTAAATGACTGCAGAATGCCAAGATGCAGAGAGGTCCAGATGTTCTGGTGGGAAAAGTCAAAACGTTAGCATGCAGGTAGAGCAGGTAATCAAGGCAACTCATGGGATCCTATCCTTTGTCATGAGGCCGATTGAACACCAACGTAAGGATATTATGATTCAAGTCATTGAGGCATTGGTGAGACAACAGCGCAAATATCATGCAGTTTTATAATCCTTATTTAAAGAAATATGTAAATTCATTGGAGACAGTTTGGAGGTTTACTATACCCTGGAATGAGGGTGACCTAATAATAGTAAGTTAGACAGGCTGGCCTTGTTTCCATTGGAGTTTATGAGATTGAGGTGATACTGGATTGAAATGGGCAAGATCCTGAATATCTTGACAAGGTGGATGCGGAAGGTAGATTTCAGTTTGTGGACACGTCCAGAGAAAGGCAGCACTGTTTTAAAGCTAAGGATCACTCTGAGGCGATGAGAACTGTTTTCTCTCAATGGGTTGAAAGAGTTTGGGACACTCTGCCTCATAAGGCATGAAGCATTTTTAAGGCAAAGGTAAATAGATTCTTGTTAGGTAGGGTCAAATATTTTTATGGTGAAGGTGGACCGATTTAAAATGGGGGCGGATGGAAATGTAGAATTCGAAACACCAACAGATCAGCCATGATCTTATCGAAAGGTAGACCAAGCTCAAGAGGCTGAATAGTTTACTTTGGCTCCTAATTTGCATGTTCTTTTCCATCATCACAACCCTTCAACATCTGTGGCCAGCAGAGAAAAAGCAGAATGGTGTGTTGTTTCTCTGGTGCCAAGATCAAGGATGTCTTAGAGAGGGTGCAGAATGTTCTCACGGGGGAGAAGGGCCAGCAGGAGGTCACTGCCCACATTGGAACCAGCGACATTGGAAGGGAAAAGGTTGAGACTCTGAAGGGAGATTACAGAGAGTTAGGTAGAAATTTAAAAAGGGGGTCCTCAAGAGTAGTAATATCTGGATTACTCCCAGTGCTATGAGCTAGTGAGGGCAGGAATAGGAGGATAGAGCAGGCGAATGCATGGCTGAGGAGCTGGTGTATGGGAGAAGGATTCTCATTTTTGGATCATTGGAATTTCTTTTGGGGTAGAAGTGACCTGTACAAGAAGGACGGATTGCACCTAAATTGGAAGGGGACTAATATACTGGCAGGGAAATTTGCTAGAACTGCTTGGGAGGATTTAAACTAGTAAGGTGGGGGGTGGGGGGGGGGGGGGGGGGGACCCAGGGAGATAGTGAGGAAAGAGATCAATCTGAGACGGGTACAGCTGAGAACAGACGTGAGTCAAAACAGTCAAGGCATGCAGGGACAAGGTAGGACTAATAAATTAAACTGCATTTATTTCAATGCAAGGGGCCTAACAGGGAAGGCAGATGAACTCAGGGCATAGTTAGGAACATGGGACTGGGATATCATAGTAACTATGGAAACATGGCTCAGGGATGGGCAGGACTGGCAGCTGAATGTTCCAGGATACAAATGCTACAGGAAGGATAGAAAGGGAGACAAAAGAGGAAGGGGAGTGGCATTTTTGATAAGGGATAGCATTACAGCTGTGCTGAGGGAGGATATTCTCGGAAATACATCCAGGGAAGTTATTTGGGTGGAACTGAGAAATATGAAAGGGATGATCACCTTATTGGGATCATATTATAGACCCCCCAATAGTCAGAGGGAAATTGAGAAACAAACTTGTAAGGAGATCTCAGCTATCTGTAAGAATAATACAGTGGTTACGGTAGGGGATTTTAACTTTCCAAACATCGACTGGGACTGCCATAGTGTTAAAGGTTTAGATGGAGAGGAATTTGTTAAGTGTGTACAAGACAATTTTCTGATTCAGTATGTGGATGTATCTACTAGAGAAGGTGCAAAACTTGACCTACTCTTGGGAAATAAGGCAGGGCAGGTGACCATAATTCTATTCGTTTTAAAATAGTGATGGAAAAGGATAGACTGGATCTAAAAGTTGAAGTTCTAAATTGGAGAAAGGCCAGAACTTTCAAAAGATGATTGGAGGCAGATGTTTGCAGGTAAAGGGACGGCTAGAAAATGGGAAGCCTTCAGAAATGAGATAGCAAGAATCCAGAGAAAGTATATTCCTGTTAGGGTGAAAGGGAAGGCTGGTAACTATAGGGAATGTTGGATGACTAAAGAAATTGAGGGTTTGGTTAAGAAGAAGGAGGAAGCATATGTCAGGTACACACAGGATAGATCGAGTGAATCCTCAGAAGAGTATAAAGAAAGTAGGAGTATACTTAAGAGGGAAATCAGGAGGGCAAAACGGGGACATGAGATAGCTTTGGCAAATAGAATGAAGGAGAATCCAAAGGGTTTTTACAAATATATTAAGGACAAAAGGGTAACTAGAGAGAGAATAGGGCCCCTCAAAGATCAGCAAGGCGGCTTTTGTGTGGAGCCACAGAAAATGGGGGAGATATTAAATGAATATTTTGCATCAGTATTTGCTGTGGAAAAGGATATGGAAGATATAGACTGTAGGGAAATAGATGGTGACATCTTGCAAAATGTCCAGATTACAGAGGAGGAAGTGCTGGATGTCTTGAAATGGTTAAAGGTGGATGAATCCCCAGGACCTGATCAGGTGCACCTGAGAACTCTGTGGGAAGCTAGAGAAGTGATTGCTGGGCCTCTTGCTGAGATATTTGTATCATCGATAGTCACAGGTGAGGTGCCGGAAGACTGGAAGTTGGCTAACGTGGTGCCACTGTTTAAGAAGGGCAGTAAGGACAAGCCAGGGAACTATAGACCAGTGAGCCTGACGTCAGTGGTGGGCAAGTTGTTGGAGGGAATCCTGAGGGACTGGATGTACATGTATTTGGAAAGGCAAGGACTGATTCGGGATAGTCAACATGGCTTTGTGCGTGGGAAATCATGTCTCACAAACTTGACTGAGTTTTTTGATGAAGTAACAAAGAAGATTGATGAGGGCAGAGCAGTAGATGTGATCTATATGGACCTCAGTAAGGCGTTCGACAAGGTTCCCCAGGGGAGACTGATTAGCAAGGTTAGATCTCATGGAATACTGGGAGAACTAGCCATTTGGATACAGAACTGGCTCAAAGGTAGACGACAGAGGGTGGTGGTGGAGGGTTGTTTTTCAGACTGGAGGCCTGTGACCGGTGGAGTGCCACAAGGATTGGTGCTGGGCCCTCTACTTTTTGTCATTTACATAAATAATTTGGATGCGAGCATAAGAGGTACAGTTATTAAGTTTGCAGATGACACCAAAATTGGAGGTGTAGTGGACAGCGACGAGGGTTACCTCTGATTACAAAAGGATCTTGACCAGATGGGCCAATGGGCTGAGAAGCAGCAGATGGAGTTTAATTCAGACAAATGCGAGGTGCTGCATTTTGGGAAAGCAAATCTTATCAGGACTTATACACTTAATGGTAAGGTCCTAGGGAGTGTTGCTGAACAAAGAGACCTTGGAGTGCAGGTTCATAGCTCCTTGAAAGTGGAGTCGCAGATATGATAGTGAAGAAGGCGTTTGGTATGCTTTCCTTTATTGGTCAGAGTATTGAATATTAGAGTTGGGAGGTCATGTTGCGGCTGTACAGGATATTGGTTAGGTCACTGTTGGAATAATGCGTGCAATTCTGGTCTCCTTCCTATCGGAAAGATGATGTGAAACTTGAAAGGGTTCAGAAAAGATTTACAAGGATGTTGCCAGGGTTGGAGGATCTGAGCTACAGGGAGAGGCTGAACAGCCTGGGGCAGTTTTCCATGGTGCATCGAAGGCTGAGGGGTGACCTTATAGAGGTTTACAAAATTATGAGGGGCATGGATAGGATAAATAGGCAAAGTCTTTTCCCTGGGGTTGGGGAGTCCAGAACTAGAGGGCACAGGTTTAGGGTGAGAGGGGAAAGATATAAAGGAGACCTAAGGGGTAACTTTTTCACGCAGAGGGTGGTACGTGTATGGAATGAGCTGCCAGAGGATGTGGTGGAGGCTGGTACAATTGCAACATGTAAGAGGCATTTGGATGGGTATATGAATAGGAAGGGTTTGGAGGGATAAGGGCCGGGTGCTGGCAGGTGGGACTAGATTGGGTTGGGATAGCTGGTCGGCATGGACGGGTTGGACCGAAGGGTCTGTTTCTATGCTGTACATGTCTATGACTCTATATCTGTGCAATCAAAGTTTGGCCTCCTCAACTTCCTGTATTTTAGTTACTCCGTTATTAATGATCAAGCATTCAGCTGCATAGGCCATAAACTGTAGAATTCCCTTTACAATCTCCAATTCTTCTTTCCGCCTTTAACCCTCTCTCCTTGAGCATGCTTAGGCCATATATCCTAATCTTGGTTTATATAGCTCAATGTCCAATAGTGGTAACATCCCCTTGCAGCAGCTTAGGAGCACCAATGGAGCTATATAGATATGAGTTGTAGTTATTTTGCATCACTTACGCTCAATTAGATCTATATAACATAATTTTATTTTTATAATTTGACAAGTCAAAATTTATTCTTTGAGATTGTTTAATTAGAGAGAGAAATTTAAAAACACATCTTGCTTTCTTTCGAAAAGCTATGATCATAACAGATTCTTTATAGCACTATAAAAAGCAGAAAACACATTGCAATTCAGATTTAAAAACTCGATAAAGGCAAATTACTGCGGACGCTGGAATCTGAAACCAAAAGAGAAAATGCTGGAAAATCTCGGCAGGTTTGGCAGCAACTGTAAGGTGAGAAAAGAGCTGACATTTCGAGTCTAACTGACCTTTTGTCAAAGCTATAAAAAAAGGAGAAATAGGGAAGTATTTATACTAGGCTGAGGGAAGGCTCCAGAAGCAAAGGTAGCTTTGACAACGGGTGTAAACTGGATGCTGAAGTAGGCCGTATCAAAGCCCTTCTGTATGATAATGGCTACCGTGATCAGGCCACTTCTTGTTATATATTATACAAACTCATGAAAGGCCCCAAGGCAATCATTTTTTTCATTAAAAAGTGCCCAGTCTACTTTAGATTAACCTGGGAGGATAAGTTATCTCAAAAATTTGAGCAACTAGCAAAGCCGTTTCATGCTGCTGTTACATACAAGCAAAATGAATAGTGCTCACCATTAACAGGACGCTGCTGTAAAACTAAAGACATTGGGCTTATCACGCAAATGAATAATGTAATATATAAATTTCAGTGCTGTGTGTTGTCAGGTATATAAACCATTGTTTCCCAAGACTGGCAAATCATATCAAAAGCTAATTCCTTTAGCTGTACATAACAAGCACGCCAACTAGCCCTCACTTGCCAAAAATGCAAAACAGAATCCAACATTCAATGTGATTCTGCAATTTGACAACATTTATGGATGATCTTGAGTATGCAAAGAATTATGTTGATAACCAAATTAGGATGGGAGAAACTGAGGACTGCAGATGCTGGAGACCAGAGTCGAGAGTGTGTTGTTGGAAAAGTACAGCAGGTCAGGCAGCATCCAAGGAGCAGGAGAATTGACGTTTCGGGCATAAGCCCTTCATCAGGTATGAGGCTTGTGGGCCGAGGCTGAGAGATAAATGGGAGGGGGGGGGGGGGGGGGTGGGATGGGAGGGGTAGCTGAGAAAGCAAAAGGTGAGGGAGAAGGTCAGAGGAGGGACCTGATGGACAGGTCCGGAGGGCGGTGCCGAGTTGGAGGCTTGGGACTGAGATAATGTTGGGGGAGGGAAAATGAGGAAGCTGTTGAAATTCACATTAGGATGTCAATTAGACTCTCAATTAAATTTTTCTATTGACTTTACTACATTAAGTACAGAGGCAATTGAATTTTGAAAAATAAACAAATTGATGAATTAATTTCTTTATGGTCATGCAAAAAAAATCACATAATTGTCCTTTATGCTACATTTATTGCTCATTCTTATAGTCTCAAAGGCAATGCTGAATCCTAAACTTGAATCTTAAAGAGTTATGTGAACACAGTTTCATAGCTTAGATTAGATTAGATTAGATTAGATTACTTACAGTGTGGAAACAGGCCCTTCGGCCCAACAAGTCCACACCGCCCCGCCGAAGCGCAACCCACCCATACCCCTACCTTTACCCCTTACCTAACACTACGGGCAATTTAGCATGGCCAATTCACCTGACCTGCACATCTTTGGACTGTGGGAGGAAACCGGAGCAAACCCACGCAGACACGGGGAGAACGTGCAAACTCCACACAGTTAGTCGCCTGAGGCGGGAATTGAACCCGGATCTCTGGCGCTGTGAGGCAGCAGTGCTAACCACTGTGCCACCGTGCCGCCCATAGCTTATTTGGTAGTAATTAGTAAACCAGATTCAGTATTTAATCATGGAAAGACGCAACAGATTAGGATACCACTGCATAGCCATAATTAAAATGTATCTATGTCAAGACATAAAAGTTCGTCATTTGTTTCAATGTTTCTTGAGTTTAGAATGCAGGAAACTCTGACAAGCTTCAGACTACCAAATCTGACTCTCTTACTTTTGCAGCAGAATCATTTGGCCACTTAGATATGGGAGCTCAATTTAGCTATGTAAACTGAGGATGCTGGCTAGTGAGGGACAGTCTCTCAGAATCAGACCTAAGCTTAAACTAAAACTTATTCAGAGATTTGAAAATTCTCAAACAAACAAGAAAACTTCTAAATCACAGGCTTATTCAACAGGAGGCAAGTTACAAATCACTTTTGCATTCAGAAATTATAATACAATTAACATGACAAAAATCAAAAAAATACAAAAGGTTGAGCAAGATAAAAATTACTACAACATGTTGACAAGGGATTGAAAATGGATTGAAAATGGATATATGCAAGCAATTAAATCACTGAGAAATTGAGGATCACTCAATTAACAGTTGATTCATTCAAGTTCTTCTAACAAAGGCCTAAACCATTTTTTTTTAGTATAATGATCATTTTCTGAAAACTGTTTAATAAGCTTAATTGCAATAATATTTCTCCACCAACAGACCATCACCACATGTTGAAATCCTAAATGCACCACCAATTTTATTCAGTTGTAACGATTGATGAATTATAAATGTGTAACTATTGGCATATTGTGATGCACAAATTTTTATATTTCTTAACTAATAAGAATAAAAATTCTATATCTTATAATTGAGGAAAATGAGTTTTAACTGATTACACCAATGCATTCAATTTTGAGATCCATTATTTTTCAACACATCTGCATGGTCTGGAAAAATCTCAAAGTAAACCTTTTTTTAAGATCAAAATGTGTAAAACGTTCCTAGTCAAAGAGTTCAATGCAATTTCTTTGCAAGAGAAAAAGGTACCAAACTCATGCAATGGCTTAAAACCTAAATACTTTCGGCAAAATTAATAAATAATATTGCCTACACATCAACTTTGTACATCAACAATACCAGCTTTTGATTCATAACAGTGATTTCTAACTATTATCTTTAATTAATTACAATTAACTTCCATTCGATAAGAAAGAAATTTAAACACTGAAAGAAAAACAACCAGAAGTCACAGTATATATCATTTAAGAACAAAAGGAAAAATATGTACCTAATCTCTGGGAGAACTCATAGAACTTCTTTAGTTTTCCTACTAGTGGACACACTGCACTCCATGCTTTTTCTTGTAAATTTTCATCACTTGGATGTTGTATTGCCTTAAAAATAAAAAGTAATTAATTTTAGACTCAAGAAACACCACGTCACCTCAAATCAGCACAAAACCATTTAAGTGAGACAGATACAGGTGAAAGCAAATTCAATTATGTGGGCCACTTTAAAAAGAGATTTATTCCTGAATCTCCATACTTCTGAAAAACGACCTTGTTACATTGGATTTTATGAAGGCATCATGCTCGAACAGAGTTTCCAGACTGAAAATTCTATTTCCTTGTTCTTCTGCCAGATGGTAGCAAATTAAATAATGTTTGGAATGTTTAGCTTGTTTGCCAATGCACTTTATCAATGGTAATTTGTATTTACAAATTGTGTAAATGTTGTAAAACTACTCAATCTAAGATTCATATTGACATTAATTTTTAACTGGACCGGATTGACTCCCAAGCTACATGTGTGAGATATTGGTTCACATTTGGAGGCAGCCTCTGGGAATTCTTCCATGATTGCTATGAATGCTTGGTAATCAAATCTCATTATTTAATATAAAAGAGAATGTTTTTGGGTGACTACTGTGCTGGCATGCAGCACTGCAAGGAAAGCTAAAGGCTCAAACATTACATTTATTATAGTTATGCTTGCTGGAACTCTTCAGAGGATAGAAAGTGTCTATACTTCACCAGAAAATTGGCCCAAGTGAAGTTCCAATCCCGGGGAAGCATCAATGTCCAAATATCATGACATTAAATTTACTGAGAACACTTATCAGATTAAATATGGTATATGCAAACCCATAACTTTACCACATACAATTCTTAGTTCTCACTAAGCAACCATCAGCTTTAGGATACATGCTAGAAACAAGAACTGTAGATCTCTACCATTGAATCACATCAGATGAACTATTCTCAAAGTCAAGACATGGGAGAAAGACTTCGCTATCTGAGGTACCAAGCTTTTGCTACAAACAACCATGAGAGGCTCACACTCATATGCAGAAATATATTTTTAAACGCTTTAAATGTCAGCACCTCCAAAAATATTCAGTTACACTTCTGAATCTGACATTAGTACACAGGAATACTCTAAAGCTTATGTATTCATCAATGAACATCAACTATCTTTCACTAACAGCACCAAAAAGGTCATTCATCTCATTACTATTGGTGGGATCTTGCTTTTCAAAGTGTCACACTTTCCTATAAAACAATGGCTAGACTCAAAACTTATTCATTGTCTATGAAGTTCCTTGTGATTTTCAGAAGATATGAATTATACAATGTAAATGCATATTCATTCAAAATGAATGCATTAGCTGGTGAATAAGTTGTACAAGTATACCATGGATTACTTGCCCATGGCCTTTTTCTCCCTTTATATGTTGTTACGATCCCAGTTGACATTATTACTGAAGAGGTCAGATCCCAGACTGAAATCAAGCTTGATAGATCATTCTTTTCTAGTTTTAATGAAATAGTGTCACACTGAAACATTAGTACACAATAATGCAGATTTAGTTTTAGCAATAAAACAAACCAAACCACTTCTCTAACACAGTTTAAAGATTTTGAAAGACAGTGAAAATATAAAAAACATTAATTCTAAAAGTACTGCTTTACAGTATTTACACTAGAGAGAATTCATTTCTCCTCGCCTCCTTGAAGCTTAATTTAACTGTAGCTTGAACTCCTAATCTCAAGAATCAGATTGCCTCTTCTTGGAACTGTCATACAACTAAACTTACTTCATCACCTTGAAACAGCCCCTTCAGACTTTTAACTAAACACATCTCATCTGGAACGTTTTTTTTATTAACTTCTAACATGGAGGATTTTTTTTAAACAATTCTAACTAACTCCCTTTCTCTGGAGCACATCCAGCTTCAGCCAAAGTACTACAGAACTGTCCAAACTGAAATTTAAAAATAAGCTTTTCAAAACTATGAATGTTCCCCATCATCAGAAGAAATAAAACAATCCTTGACCTTCTAAATTGGAGCCTAATTACACCTGCTTACTCTGTCTGCTGGTAAAATTCTTCCAATGGAAACAAAAGCACATTTATTCTCCAGAAAGTAATTTTCTCATTATGTGTTTTAAAAGAAATCCCTACAATTACGGCAATACTTAAGTGAAAAAAATCTATGGATGCTAGAAATAAAAAAAATAGAAATTAATGGGAAAACTCAGCAGGTTTGGTAACAACTGTGGAGAGAAAGCAGAGTTAACATTTCAGGACTAATTCTGAAAAAGAGTCACTGGACCCAAAACATCAACACTGCTTCCTCTCCACAGATGCTGCTGAGCCTCCTGAGTTTTCCCAATAGTTTCTGCTTTTGGTTCTAAATACTTAAGTATTTAATTTAATAGTAAGTTAACAATTAAAATTTCATACACATGCAGAAAACACATATGCCACTAGCTCAAATTCAAACATCCAGACACAAAAATAAATAATATCAAAATATATAAAACACAGACCTTACATCATATCACCACCCAAAAAAAATGAAAATGTATCTTTAAGAGGTATTTCATGACTCAAAAATCTTGCTTTGACGTCACATAAACAGTTGTAACATAGAGAGGTATATACCAACAATATTTTACACAAGTTCATGGGCATCACATCAATACACTTCAAATGTTCTCTTAATAAAGCATCTGCTATGAAATTTTATTTTCCAGGTACATGAATGGGTTTCGTATTGTAAAGTTGGAGAACTAAGCTCCATTTAAATAATCACAAGTTCTTGTCTCAAACCTTTTGAAGAAAATCAATGGATCATGGTCCATTTAAATACTTTTCTTCCAGATTGTTGATGCTGATGTTCATTTAAAGATTATGTAGAACCAACAAGACTTGATATCTCTTGCTCCACTGTGGAATATTCTTGTTGATATACATCCAATTTCTTTGAAAAATAACTGACAGACCATTTGATCCGCATTTTTATCTTACAGTAAAAAAAAACCATGTTGATGTCACTGGCATCTCAGCAAGTTTGAATAACCTCTGCTAAATAGGTGCAGCTAAGATCCATGCAGTTTTGGTGCTTCTGCATCCTTTCATCCATTCAAATTTCTGCCTTTTTTCAACAAGTCAGTTAAAAATGCAAAGGCACTGCTGCGAATTGAAACAGTGTTGAGGTTTGGAACAAATTTGTGATCAAAAATCCATTCATGCAAATATATTGAAAAATTTCACATTTCATCCTGGGCATGGGAAAATCCAAAGCAGTACATATTTTTACCTCTCTAGGTGCCACTTGATTTTGTCCCAAAATATGACCCAAATACCTTTACCTTGACAAATTCACTCTTAACCAGCTTTATAACCAAATTAGCTCTTTATTGCTGATCAATCGACATAGTTACTTAGTCCTTCATTACTCTATTGATTGATCATTCAAATGTTGCTGGTTCATTTTTCATTCCAATGACATGATTTTGCACTGAAGGCATCCATATGGTTTTACACAAGTCAATATTTCTTGAGCTCCATCAGTGAATGGAATTTGCCAATAGCCGCTTAGCAAGGTGATTTTCATGTCGAATCATTTGTGTCTAATTTGTCCATTAGAGTCCTTCAGTCCCAGAATAGAATACCAGTCCACTTCATTAACATATTGACTTTACAATGATAAATATAGAATCTTTTTGATCCATCTGGTGTTGACTCACGATAGGGGAGTTCCAGCAAATATAACACTTTCCAGAGCCATCTCTCCCTTCATAATACATTCCAAGAAAACATGTTCTTTCTGTACTACTGCTACAGTTTTAAGTGCCAACTTGATTTTCTGATGCACTCTTTTCTGAAGATTCCTTAGACATTCCTACAATCAGTCTCACAACTAACTTTAACCAATTGGTGGTGATACATTCAGTGTTATTGCACTAGAAGCATATTAACTTCTTCACATCAAATTTGGTTCCAGCCTTTCTTCTTTACTACTTTGGTATCTTCCTCATCTCTAAAACTAAAAACTCTACATTCAACAGAGTTCTATTCCTCCAATTTCTGTTTCATATTTTATCTCTTAATGCCCCTTTATGCCCCTGAACTTAATGCCCCTTTTCTTCTGTTTTTCTTCTCACTCAAGTATTTTCATTTCTAACTGAAATTATATAGCAAATTTCAGCTGTGACATACCAATTTCAGGTTTTCTTGCTTCAATCCAAATGTCGGACAATCTCATCCTTATGGATCCTACTTTTACTTCTATGTTCAATTTACAAACCCCTGATATATGAACATTCATTCTTACAAATGCAATTCCATACAAGGCTGCATTTATATTAATTTTAAGAGATCCAACATAAGAATGCTTCCTTGTCCTTGTGGTTGGCAAATTTATATTGTTCTGCACTGCATTCTGATTTGCATACAATTCAACTTGCACACTGACTCAAGAATGGAACTTGCTCACAACCCAGGAACTGCCTGTATACGTTAACTCTCTCAGTTCAGCTTTAAAAAATTATTTTAAATAATCCACAGTTGAAGCTTCCATTTCCAGAAAACCGTTAGCAATATTCAAAGTGACCTTCAAATACTGTGCAATAAACTTCACTCCTAGCAGCTGCTTTATTTCCAGAACCATGACATACCCATTACTTTGAAATGAAAGATTCAGGTCCCTCTTAAATTCAGTGAATTCAAAGTCCCAGTAAGCCCTCATTTGCAATGATGTCAGCTAAAGATATTACTGGATAGGTCAGATCATAGACTGAAATCTGGCTTGATCAATCATATTTCGTTTTCTTTTTAGATTGAACAAGGTGGACTTTCAATGGAAGCATACTCATGTAATGTTGCATATTTAGTTTTAACAACAAAACTGAAGTTTATGACACAAAAGAAATGAAGATAAAATTGAATAAACCAAATTGTTTACATATAAAATGTTCAAATACCTTGAAATACACTGCAAAAGTATAATTACATTAAAATCCTAAAAGTACAGTACTCATGCTGGTGAAAATTTCCTTCACTACCACCTCTTAATTTAAGAGCTTAATTGAACTATGGCTTCAGTTCCCAATTTTGAGAAACTTATTGCCTCTTCCTGGAGCCTTCATACAACTTAGCTTACTTCCTCAGCTTCAAATAACCTCTTCAAGGCTTTAATCAAATATTTCTGCTCTGAAACTTTTATTAAATGTCTTATACTGAGGTAATCTATTTACCTAATATCAGAAACAACTATTTTATACATCCATTTCTAACAAAACCTTGCAGAACTTCTCAAAGGGAAACCAAAAAGAAAATTATTTTTTCTTTCCCCAAGTTATGGATATTGCCTCTAACCAAAAAGTGGAAAGAAAAATCAATCCCTGACCTTCCAACTGGACCCTAATGAAGAACTATTTACTTTGTTTCAGAGAATTTTACATGCAATGTAAACACTAACCCATCATCTATCAGGAACTTTTCTCACAAATGTGCTTTACAAGAAACCATGTTTGCAGAAATATTATGTTAATCATTAGTTAAGTACTTCAAACACATAGAAGCCCATATGCCGCTAGTTCAAATTCAAAAATAAATATGAAAACATATATAAATCACATGTCTAATATCAATAATATGGAAATACCTGCCCTCTGCCTCAGCTTGTTACCCAAATGGCCTTCTGAGAAGGGAAGCATTATCACCCATTCATAATTAGAACATTTTTCTCCACAGATTTGGTTTAATAGATCCTTTATGTTTCTCCACAAAAAAATTGCTTTTATTCCATAATTCATTATTAAAAAAATAAATTTAAAATATTAAAAACTATACCTCTCTTATTTCATGTCCTGCTCCTCTGTACGATTGTAGATCATTCAGGATTCCTTCTGCATCCTTTAATACTACATTCACCTGATTAAATATTTCTCTTTCAGCTTCTGTGGGCTGTGCATCTGAACAGTAGTGCATAAATACTCAGTTCAAACAAAATCAACACAGTAATTCAATAAACAAAGCTAATTAAAGAACTATAGACAGGCATGCATAATTTGTTAATTTAGAAACTAAGATCACATTAAAAATTTTGCATTTCACTGTTGAGCTCTCAAAGATTTTCTTTCTGAGCTGGAAGTTTGTTAAATTTCAAAACTAGCACTTTTAAAACAAAATATTGCAAAATCTAGTCCTATGACCGCAAACATTTAGGGGTTTGACTTAGACATCAGATTTTATGGTATTTTAAAACCTTAATTCTAGCTTCAGCTTTTCAAGAAATTATCCCACATTGTTCTCCATTTCATAGGTTTAACTTTAAATAAAAATTAGTGAGTTTTGAGAAGATTTGTAGCTCAGGTTGAGGCTCTAGATGTAGATTTGCTTGCTGAACTGGAAGGTTTGCTTTCAGACGTTAAACTAAACATATAAATAGAAAGCAGATCAGACCACTAGTGCTTCATCTGGAGGCTCACTGATGATGTTCAGATGATGACAAAATGTCCGAAAACGAAACTTCCAGCTCAGCGAGCAAACATACATTTAATTAAGAATTACAGACATAGCATTATATGAAAATTGTCAGCAGAAAATAACAAGATAGAAAAGGTTAATTTACACCATTTTGAACTATATTTTTGTTTACAATCATAAAAACTTGTAATTATATAGAACATTTAACATAGAAAAGCGCACACTGAACACACATGAACATGACACAACAAAATTTGACACTGAGCAACAGAAGAGGATATTAAAGCTATCAACCAAAATCACGATCAAAAAGGTATATTTTAAGGAGTGCTTTAAAGGAGGAAAGCGAGGTGGAAAGGCAGAAAGGTCTAGCAAACTGAAGGCTCAGTTGCCCATGGTGCAATGATTACAATCAGGGGTGCATAAAGTCCATAACTGGAGTAACATTGATCCCAAAGGGTTGATGAACTGAAGTAACGCAGATAGGGACAGATTTGAAAACAGGGATAAAAATTTTAAAATTGCAGTGTTGCTTCACCGAGGGTCAATATGTTTGTCAGCAAACAGCACTAGAATAATCAATTCTAGAGGTAACAACGATATAAATAAAAATATCAGCAATAGCCGAGTTAAGTCAGGCAGTGTTATGGTATTAAAATAGGTGATCTTAATGATGGAGTACATATATGGTTGGAAGTTTATCTTGAGGTCAAATTCCAAACAAATTTTGCAGTCTGATTTAGATTCAGTTGCCAGGAATACTAATGGACTCAATGCCTAGGAACAGCTTTTCTCACAAGAATCTAAGACAATGACTTCAATCTTCCTCATTTTCTTTGGAGAAAATTTGTAGTGATCACTCACTGAATCTCAGTGAATATATCAAAAGGGGGATGGCGATGAGGTAAAGATGATTGTCTTCAATGTACTTGTGAAATGGTGACACTATTTTCAGGTGATGGGTGATGATACTGCATGGCAACACTGGAAAGATACGAAGGAACCAAGGATAAATCCTTGGGGGAGCATTTGCGTTAATAGTGCATGAGTGAAAAGGACACCCAGGAGGTTTTCCAGCTACAATTGAACAAATACGAATGTAAACGAGTGAGGGGGGGGGGGGGGGCGATGTAGCTGGCTGACAGTGGAGATGATGGAGGAGATTAGTGTGATTGACTATGTCAAAGGCTGCAAATAGGTCAAGACGTGCAAGGAGTAATTGTTTCAAAATGTCACACTGGATGTCATTTGTCACAAGAGCTGTTTTAGTATTGTGGCACTTAATTGATTGGATTTAAATATGGACACCTAGGTAAGATGAGCAGAGATTTGGAAGGCAACAGCATATTCAAAGACTTTGTAGCAGAAGGAAAATTTGGATACAGGGATGTAGTTTGCAAGGCAAAGAGAAGCACATGTTTATATTAGTTTGAGAAGCGAGATAATGACAGGTTTGAAGAGGAGAGAGGACAGTATCAGATTGGAGAGAGAACTGTCACCAGAATGAACTAATATGGGAGCCAGTAAGGAAAAGTTAAGTTATCAGTGTTTCAGTGGGATCTGTGCCTCAAAGACAATAAATCACAGCATAAATTACAGGATTACTTAAAGCAAAGTAAATTTAGTCAACAAACATAAAAAAAGCTATCTTCATCTTTCTCAACATGTCTGCAAGCATATTCAATTTGATCCAAGGTAAATGAAAATGGAAATATCTTTGTGTCAGCAAAGTTTGCAAAAGGGCAGTTTGTGTAACAGATTCACATTGGATTTTTTAGCTTTCAAGGCGTATTTAAACCCAGTTCAAATAGATACAGAGAGTCAGATGAAATATACTTGGGCAGCCTCTATCTAACTTCTCAGGATGAAACACAAATCTACTCATAATACAATAAGATGAGCAGCTTCATTCACAAAGAAAAGCCTTAGAGTGAAAACGGAACAGAAGGATAAGATTTTGAGACAAAATTGCCTTTGTAAACAGGGAAGACAGATGTGCTTAATCAGAGTTGGAAGAATCTGATACCAGCAATGATTGCATCATCAGGAAGTGTTCTGTTTCCAAGCTCTGACTTCACACACAAAAATTAAGGCTCAGAAACAGTGGGCTAGAATTTCTACCCTCTGTGCTGACCAAATCCACATCAGCAGCCCAAACCAGAGGTATGGGAGCCTATAAATTTGCAGTTACCAGGCCATTCATGATAAACATCAGTTTTCCCAGGACACAGAAGGATTGCAAGTCATGATCCAATGCTCACAAGAAGCCACACTGGGATCACTATTTAAAGTCTGTTGCAAATGGAAAATTTCCATGTCACTGGTATTTTCATCAAGATGGGTCGGTTCCTAATAGCATTGCGAACCATGCCAGGGAAATCAATTCACAAATCTTACCTTGCCTGCTAAAAAGTGGGAAGGTTATTTGTGGATAAACTGCTGTTATACAGTTAACAGTATTAAGACCCCGATTTAACTTTAAGCTTTACATCTTTTTAAAAACTGGATAGATGCCAGGGAAAGGAGATGGGATGAGGATCAGGGAACTGTACAACTGTGTGGAGAACTGAATAGATGTTGTAGCAGACAGGTGCTTGCTTTCTAATGTGCTAGCCTTGCCATTTGCCTCCCAATGTGTTTACCCAATTCTGGAAGCTGAAAATTCCATGGGAACAGGCTGATTTCCAGAAGTCAGAAATATCATGTCAGGAAGTGGCAGGACTTACACTTTCCTATTAGAAGTGGAGAATCTGACCTATATTTCAAAATTTCCATAGTTTTTAATCTATTAGATACTACTTGAAGAAACAATGATTCAAACAGCTGCTGAACAAAGAATAGTGGTAATTTAAGGATAAGGAGCAAAGCAAAGTTGAAAGTAGCTTCTGTCAGACACTTTTAGGAATACTAGGAAATTGCTACATTTCATTTCCTTATTAATTACTGAGAACTAACTTAAAAACAATGATTGGTTGCATGTACATTAATTTTGCTATCCCACTTTGGTATTGTCTGTGATATATCCTAGGTAAAAGAAGTTGAAAGGTGAGGAATTGTATTTTAGTCATTTATTGACCAATAGACAAAAGCCAAACATCTAGAAAACTGAAACCAGACAACTCGCTATGTGGAACAAAGACACAAACAGAAGGATTGAGAGAAACAATAGTGTCTTGAATCCAAGACGAAGCATGGCACTTAAGTTCACAATAAATTCACAATGCCCTGTTTGGCAATGGGAGCTGAGATCTTGAAAGTTTGACATGGGCTGAGAGAGTACATTTGATGCCTTAAAATGTTCAAGTGATAACAAAGGAATGATGGGTTAAAGCAGGATCCAAATATTTTGCTGTAAAGGTATAAGAAGGGACTCCACCAACACAATGATTTGTAGATGTTTTACATATTGCACTGACAAATGTAACCATATCTGGGTCACACCAGCGAGAATTTATATGGAAATTATGTGTCTATCTCGAGTGTAATTGTAATGTTGTTGCACTTTGATACTACTGCTCAGATATTAGCTTCAGTCAAGTTTTATTTATACTGAATAGAATTTAACCACTGTCACCAATAAGGGCTATTGCTTCAAAAAGGGGATAAACAATTAATTGGTAGCCTGAATTCCAAGGCAGGTAGGGAAGGTACTACATTTGAGGAAAATAAAGTATCACTACATAAATAGAAGCATTTATTGCAAAAGCATTCTATTTTCCATTTTCATTAAGACCGAACAAGCTCCAAGGTCAAAACATAAAATGCTCACACTAACCACAATGTCCAGTAGTTAACTTGCTAATTAGGTTCAAAAAGTTTATTATTCTTAACAAAAGTCTTAATTAACAAAAAAGGACTGTTTAAAAAAAGTTGCTTATATACAAACCTTGTTTTATAATTGCATCAGTTGCAGTATTTACATCTAATAACATTCAGTAATTTTTATGTAACTTTAAAATTAAAACAAAGAGAAATGTTTTAAATCGGAAGAGACGTTTAATTTTTTAAAAAAGTTCATTCCTCCCAAAATTTGATGCTTTTTTTGTTTCCTGTAGCACTAGATGGTCCAGTAGGAATGCTACAGGGTTCACATCACTTGAGCTGCCAAACTACAAAATTGTTTTGCACTGAGCAAGTTTCTTTTTCTTTCTGGGGGAGGTAGAAAGGAAAATTAAACATTTGTTGCCTCATTTTAAAGTAGAAAGACAGTTGACTAATGCAATGCAAATGTTTTGCCACAAGAATTTCTGCATTGTCAATGGAACAGACCATTTTTAGGAGTTAGAAATGTGCACACCCCTGAAGACCTGTAACCTGCAAGGCTATGGGCCAGGTGCTTGAAAGTTAGATTATAACGGATGTTAGTTTAGTCAGTGCAGACACAATGGGCTGAATTGCCTCTATTCCATTAACTGTATGTGATTTCTTTGATTTTTGGAGGTGGTTTTGTTTTATCCTGATTCCCAGCCTACAATACAGTTGCAAATTTATTCAAACTCTGAGCAATTCTTCAGCATAAGAGGATCACAAACAAATGGGTGCTATTTTGTAGAACCTTTCCAGTAGACAGAAGATTGAGTAACTGATTAGCTCCAGGAGAATTGTTTGTTTATAGCATGTACATAAAATGTCCCCTCATGACAACTCTGTTGGTAAGTAAAATTCCTACTAGCCTTCTCCTGTATTTCTGTGCCCTAAATCTCTAGGACCAATACCATAGCAGTTTATTTTCTACAAATTCACAATGGATAATCGTTTTAGACTTTTCACATTTTTTCCCAACAATCCCAAATAATCAGCTTTTGGGAATCAAGATTCAGCAATTTGCTTCTATTAGTGTCATAGAGTCATAGAGATGTACAGCATGGAAACAGACCCTTCGGTCCAACCCATCCATGCCGACCAGATATCCCAACCCAATCTAGTCCCACCTGCCAGCACCCGGCCCATATCTCTCCAAACCCTTCCTATTCATATACCCAGCCAAATGCCTTTTAAATGTTGCAATTGTACAAGCCTCCACCACTTCCTCTGGCAGCTCATTCCATACACGTACCACCCTCTGCATGAAAAAGTTACCCCTTAGGTGTCTTTTATATCTTTCCCCTCTCACCCTAAATCTATGCCCTCTAGTTCTACACTCCCCGACCCCAGGGAAAAGACTTTGTCTATTTATCCTATCCATGCCCCTCATAATTTTGTAAACCTCTATAAGGTCACCCCTCAGCCTCCAACGCTCCTATTATGATAAATTTGCCGATTTTAGCTCGTAAATATTGTGAGACAAAACTATATCAATTATCTTATTGTCTAGGTTTCCATGTTCCTACCAATCTAGCTGAAGTAAAATATCCAGTACGTCTAAAATTAAACCTGCTGTTTATTTCAATACCATCACGTTTCCTCTTACAAACTGTTTAAAAAAAACTTTTCACAATATAAAATTAAGTTTTTAAAATATGTTTCTAAACAAATGAAGATGTTGTGGGACTGAGTGAACTTAATGAGTTATTAATTGTAAATATTTTTGAATTAAATTTGGCGAGGTATGAAAACAAACCTCTTAGATACTACCTACAAAATCACACTTACTTTCAAGAATTCTACTGGACCATTAGTAGCTAATATCAACTTAAATACCAATTTATCAAAGCAAATTATTTTTTCTCCTTCAGAGAGAATCTATATTATCACTGACAGTGCTACAAAACAAATATCCTTGAGGTTTTCCATTCACTTATGTAAAACCACCTCCAAAATCAAACATTTATTAGAGATCAATAATGTATTCTTGTAAGTAGTTTATAATATTGCAAACATTCTGAACAAATGTAGAAAACAAAATGGATTAAGGATCAGTTAAAATCCACAGTTAATGGGAGATGCAAGTACATTCACAATTAATTGAAAAAAGGTTGCAGACGGAAAAGAACACCAGTAACATGAATCACAAAACATGGACACTCAAAGGCTGTTGGTCAAGATTAGAAACAAGTAGCCTAGCAATTTGGGGAAAACGTTAGCTTCACTGGAACAGTAGGCTCCATGTTTTTCAGTGCTCTGAAAATGTATGCTAAAATGTTTTGGCTTTGTGAACACAAAGTACACATGCATAATCAACAGTCTTGGGCATTAACTGAAAATGTCTGATCTAAAATACTGCAGAAGACTGTAGAATAGATGCACACAGAACACTGTACAGCAGTAAATATTGACCCATATAATTTTGACAAAAACAGAGCAACCATGTAAACTGTTTGGATTTATCGCATAAAATGTAGATATGAATGGTTTTGGATTGTTGCAAGCCAGAACAAACATTGCAAAAAGCATCTAAAACATACATTTAGCATGCAAAAGGTCTATAAGCACTTGCAACTGCAATAACACAGTGAAGCTTCAAAGTGCAAAGTAACCAGAACTCTTCATTTCCACTGAACAAGGGCATAAAGGTCAGATTAATGGATGTCACCTAATCTTCCATATTCACTGGTAGACATGGAATAACTTATTTAAACAAAGTAAATTTTAATAGATTAATAAGTCAGTTGAAGAGCAACAAATAGCAAAGCAAACAAAAAAAATTGAAAGCATTTGTTTATACATACTGAAAGCAAATGTATACCCACATACATACACATTACAAATGTGTACATATGTATTATATAATGCATCTTAGGGATGAGATTAATCTCCAAAACTGCAATTTCAAGTTGTGCTTAATCTTACATCAACTACATTTTACTACTTTTGATATATAGATAGAATTGATTACTCATTATAAGGCCAGAATTTTAAATAAGTATTAATGGGAATAAACAAATAAAATTAGTTTTCAAACCAGTTCATATACAAGTAATAATTTTGTCTCCCAGAGCTGTATTTCATCTCTTACATGCATCAAGTTAACGTTTTAAAGTGGTCCAGTTAAATCTCAAATTGATAGCACCATCGACATCACATAAACTAAGAAGTCAGTTGCTGCTTAACCTGCCAATAACAGTAAAACGCTTCATCTTTCGGCATACGAGCTGACAGTCTTTCCATAGTAGCAGTGCTTTAAAACAAGCAAGAGCAAGCACTTCCCTGCATCTTGGTGAAGCAATTTGGACACTGCCCTAGCAGTATTATCTGCACATTCTCTGGCCAAAGGCATCCAGAGCAGCCTGTCCACAGAAGACATCACTGCAATTTTCAAAATGCAGGCTTGTATGAAACTTCTCCAGCCACTACGGGCTATCTGAAGTGTACAGACTTTAGAAACATTAGTTAAGAATTGTATTTATGAACAATTAGACACTGATTATTTCCATTATGACCATAGGATAGTGGAGTGGATTTCACAGTGCTTCAATGCTTCTATCTGAAGTTTATATGTAATATAAAAGCAACATATAAATTTTACTTGTTACCATCAAGACGGTCAGGGAAGGAGGAAGAGACCAATGATAACACTCAAGAGATAAACCTGACTAGGTTTATGATAGCCACATTATAAACTTTATATTATGGAAGGTGCCCTTATAACATATTCAGTTAGAGACTGTTCCTCAGTTAACATCTCAATGCATGTCTCAATGGAAATTAATTGCAAATATGATTCTGAGGGAAGGAGATAGAAAGAAGTGAATGAAGTGTCACTAATTCTTCTGGATTTCCATGCAATGCACTAAGTAGCTAGTGAAGCAATATAAATTCCTCTGACAAATAATGCTAGGTAGGTGTTGACGAGAGGAACAAACCAGAGAACATGAATTTCTTTTTGTTTTAGGTGGGAAGAGTAAAAACACAGCTCAATATGATGCCAATTAGTATACAATTATTTTCATAACTTTTAAGCACAGATAAACTTAATTTTCTTTCATCCCAATCCTAAACACAGCAACAAATAAAGATGATATATACAAATCCAAAGGCATGCAATATTTTGGTCACAGCTCACCAGGTTGCTGTATAACCTTTAGAAAATCACAGGAGGCTAAAATAAAATGAAGCACAAGCACCATGTAGTGAAGGATTTGGGTAATAGTGTCCCATGTTGGTCTTTTGCAAATTACTATTTTTCATCACTAATTAAAGAGCAAATGATACATCATTTTAGCTGATGCTTAAAAACAAACTTCACCTACACACGTACTGGATGTTAAAATCTTACAAAAAGATGTTATTCCAGTGCTTCAGTTATTATATATGTTCTGGAAAATAACCCCAAAATAATCCTCGCCACAATTTTTTTATTTGGCCACATGCATAAACTGTAGGGACAGATTTACATACCAGCTAAATTGACAATCTAGACTTTAAGGTGTTTAAGTACACCTACAACATTAAACTTGATTCCCCAGCACGAGTATTGGCACTGAATGTTTTTTACGTAACTTCAGCTCTTAGCACAGGTAGTTTTTACAGAAGCTGCTCATTGACAGATTTGGGAACATGGAAGAATTGTTGAGTGAAGTCAAAGTGCACTTAGAACTAACTGTATAAAGTGTACTACATGGTGCTTGTGCTGAAGTGATGCACTGCAATAGATTTAATAGCGATAATCCAGCATAGCTGCAAATAGCATGCAGATATAGTCACAAATTCACATTCTATGCTCAGAATTCATATTCAGAAACAGCAGCATCTAGCAGGAGAAGGAAGTTCGAAGTTCTAAAACTACTTTTTAAATTGTTATATTTCATAGGTATGTACAACATGCTTTGTACATTTCTGCAAGCCAAGCAACTGCAGTAATAAAAAATGGCAGCTGAACAAATTCAAATCGAAATGAACAGATAAGACTGACTGGGTAATATGTTAAAAATATTCTTAAATACCCCAAAAACAATTCCCAATTCCCAAATGGACACTGAACATATAAAGGAGAACATACAAAAGATTTCCACATTCCTTTACGAAGCAGAAATCTAGCATTTAACTGTCTACAAAATACCCAAATATTGAAAGTGCTTCACAATATTAGTACCAAATAATAAATTTAACACATTAAATACTTTAAAAAGTTAAGTAAAATAAATGTAAACAACAAATCTTCAAGGAATAAAATACTTCCAGATATAATACAATGGTGGAATGGAATGTTAACTGTGTACAGATGCATACAAAACAAAACTTCTTTAAAATGGAAAAATTTTTTTACCATTCTATATTTACCAGTCAGTCACATCTAAGTTCACACCTATTTTCCAATGTATTTCAGTATTCACCAGAATTTAGTGATCAAGTCAGATTAGAAATAAAAAATGAAAAACAGTGCTGAACATTCCAGCTTTACCATGCAAAGCAATTTAAAACATGAGACAAACATAAGTGCAATGTAAAAAGGATGCAGTCTACTGCAGGCAGAAAAGGAATATAAAATGAAGAGCATTCTCACTTTCAAAGTCAAGGAAAAAATTTGGCCCCTGCTCAAGATCTGTGCATGTCAAAACTTTAAGAAGATTCCCCATGTTAAGGTACCTGCCAAGACAAGAAGGAAGAAAAAAGTTTTTTTTCCCCTTAAATGTAGAATAGCCAAAAGTGAGGAGTAACTCAAAAAAAACTTTTAAAAGACAAGGTATATGATAGAAATTCACTATTAGCTCATATGACTTCTATCATCTACAGGTAAAGCATTTTACCAGCTGTGCCAACTGCTTAAACTAGAAATGCTGCGTGGTTTTCTTGGTTACACTGTAAGCAGCGACATGTGCCAGATGTCACTAACGTTTATCCCCATCCCCAGAGACAGAGGTGCTGAAGTAGATAAAGCTGCTTGCAGGCATAACGGCCATCTTGACAAAAAGGACCTGAGAATCAGTGAATGAAAATTAAAAAGCTTTTTAAAATAAATTTTTTAAAAAGGTATTAAACAGACAATTAAATTATGGGATGAACTTTGCAGCCACAATGGAGAGGTCATGCAACCATTGTTAAGTGATAGCATCCTGCTGTTGCGTGCATTTCTAATACCTGTACTGGCCTTCACTCTGGTGAAACAGAACAAATTTTGTGTACACCAGCTGTGAAGGATCAAACTTACTTTCAAAATCCAAGAAAAAATGTGAAGCATTGTGGTCTATGTCCCTGGTTAGCACCTTAATCAGATTACCCATGTCAGCAAACCTAAAAATAAAATGGTAAATCATTTAGTTCCAACAATTTCCAATAGGGTCCTGGGTTGCAAACGCTGGCCTCTTTGGGGTTCCGCCCATTGCATGTGGTTTGGCAGAGATGTTCTGTAGTTGAGGTACAGTTCCGAGAAACAAAGTCTCAGTTTAATCTCTATTCTTGGTAAAATGTTGCTGTTGAGCATCACTGGAGAGATGAAAAGCATGTTTTTCTGAAGCTCCATTAAACAAATTACTGATATAGAATTGACTTTAGCTATTACACAACTGCATAGCACAGGTTTACTAACCAGATTCAAGGAAAAGGGTTTTAACAGTTTCACATCAAACAGAATGCAGCTGTTGCTGAAATGCAACTTCTACCATAGCAGTTCAGAGGAATTTTCTCCAACCAAATTCAGGATTGTTTACTGGTCGCATTTTTAAATGATGAATCGGTTGTCAGTATTTTAACTAAATTAAGTTTTACAAACACACAAATGTGTAACATTATCCAAACGGTCGTCTAACATAATGTTAGGGTCCTCTTGTGGTCCAGTGGTAGTATACCAGCCCCTGAATCAAGAGACCCAGGTTCAAGTACCACTTGCTCCAGAGGTGTGTAATAACATCACTAAATGGATTGATTAGGAAAATAGTCCAATATAATGATCCAGAGAGTTAACATGCACACTTTCATGCTATTTGCCACTTGGCAATTTTTCAATGGCAACACTTTAGCTCACCCACAAAGAGAAGGATTAAATGCACAAACCTGAAAACATTTAACTATTCTTGAAAGTCTTTGATATTTTGATTTTAAAAAAGCAGTTTTGGCGAAGGTTGAAGAATTGATCACCTTCCCTTCTCAGTTTAAGAATTACTTTTCCATTTCAGGAATGACAAAACATGCTTCAAAAAAAAAGTCAACTACATATATCCAAATTAAATTATTCTGTGAAAATGTGCAGCATTTAAAATGTGAAAGTTAATTTATACTAAAGATGCATTTTAATGTAGTCAATGCTGAAAATAGAAATAAAACTATAATACAAAAATAAATTGAACAAATATCAATAAGAACACATTCCCAAAGCTAATTTCCAATTTAAATAATAAATCAGTATGTTCCCATACCACTCTAACATTGACGTATCATGATAGTCAGGACTTTGGATAGTCCATGTCCCACACAAAATAAAACTGCTCAGGAGGGTTTAAGTTGTTTACATTTATACAGTTGGTGTTTCAAACATCTTAAATAAATCATCCGCATAATTTACAAATTCTGGCACATAAACAAATCAGAATTTTAAATGCTTAAACATTAGAAAACATACCACGAATTTTGTATTCCCCTGTTTCTCCCCCTACACCCTTTGCCCCACTTTTGTTCTTTCAAGGATAAAATTCACTCTGGAATACAATTCCACAAACACCAAGTGTTATAAGCCTTCATTCATACTTTAGTCAAATCATGAATGTTGACTTTTATCCCTTATTAGGCCAATGACACTGAAACTAACTGTGGTTCCTAATAATGCTAAGTTGCAATTACCAATTAAGGCCTGTACCTGGAGCAGTTCTTATCCATGTCATGTGATACCAACCTGCGCTTGCATTTAAAGATTTTTTTTAAATATCCAATTTAATTTTGATAATTCCCCTAATATCCCATAATTATTTAAGAATAATGCATATAAATTGCATATTTCAAAGCACATGAATTTGAAAATAATGCCTAGTTGCCTTTTAAATGACCTCATGTACACATGGGCTCTGGTTGCACAAATAACAAACAACTGACTTTAAAATAGTCTTAGCATGCATTTTTAAACCTTCACACTGATTTAAATTTAACCTAGTGGCAAAAAAAATCTACAAGAACTGTTAAGTTGGACACAAAATACATGGTGAAGATTCAAGAGCATTGGTATTTGGTTACAAGCTCCTGAATATACACCTTCCCATGAGCAGTTATCGATTATCATGTGGAATGATCATTATCCATGTTAAAGGCATTTTTCATTGAGACAGTTCAGAGAAGGTTCACTCAGATGATCCTTGGTATGAAGGGATTGTCTTACAGACAAAGGTTAAACAATGTTGCAGCTAAACAGGACATTAGTAAGGCCACTTTTGGAATAACATTATCTGGAACTACTGATAGCACATACTCGCAACTCCAGACGCAGCGTAGCTTACCATAAAGGTAAGACTACATTGTCAAATTCCTCCTGACTACAGCATGCACTAATCATAATGAATAGCTGTTAGTTGAAGATACAAAGCTTCCATAACATCAATAAAGTGTAGATCCTCATAACTCATTTCATATAAACTTTTCATATCTACAGAAAGAACTACAATGGGTCATTCCAACAGGCCAACTATCTTTAAGTAATCTTATTAAAAATACCAAATGCAATGCCATGCAATGAATTAACTGCAACCAACTGCACAATTCAAATCTTCCCAACAAATAAAGAGGCATATCTAATATGAAGAAAGAAAACAAGAATTCAAAGTGTCCCAAAGAAAAGCAAGGCAGGGCATTGGGGGTGGTGATGGTGAGGGAGAGTACAGCTGTATAACATACCCTGCATTCATGCAGGAGGACTGTTGACAGTACATTGATTATAAATTGTTGTGATATTTAGTCTAAGTTTGGCAACCAATTTAGGCAAGCAGTGCAAAATGATTCAAGACAATAGCCTCATGATACTCATGTTCCACAGTTTGTGACATAATTGTAAATTAAAGTAATAGAAAAATACTTCAGCAATTAAACTTCATAAGAGTACTTCCAAAACACCTGAATAGCACAACAGATAGCTTATATACGAGTAACTCAATATTTCATAATTTTCTTACCAAGAGGGAAGAGTACAGTTATGAGTGGGTTGCAAATAATGTCAAACTGCATCCAGTCACAACTTGCCTACTTCAGCAAGGTACCAGAACGCTGCCCCAAGTATGAACTGCCATCTAAGATAATGAAGAAGAGAAACATTAGAAAAACTGGGGGAATAGAAAGAATATTTTCACAGATAATGTCAATATATGTAACCCAATATGATTAACCCTTCCATCTTCAAGTTATTTAAAGAGCTAATAGTTTTTTTTGTTCAATTCTATGGTGTGGAGGTGCCAGTGTTGGTCTGCCGTGAACAGAGTTAAAAACCACACAATACCAGGCTATACTCAAACCTGTTGGACTATAACCTGGTGTTGTATGATTTTTAACTTTATTCAATTCGAGTTCTTTCATTTTCCTTCTATGCTGAAGGGTGAGATTCATATTGAGGTATGTTGCCAATGGGTCTCAATCACCATGAAAAATTTATCTGGTGCCATTTTACTGGTCTTCATAGTAACACACTGTCGACAATTTGACTCCAGGACGAATCAGTCAAGCAAGACACAAGACTTTAAGTCAAAAGTCCAAACTTATAGTCACATAAAATTTTAGGAGTGGAAACAATGGATGATTTTCTTTCCTCTCCTCAGCTGTATGGAACAAAGTCAACCCTGCACAGAACAAGGAACTTTGCTAGCCCAAATAACTCCACTTACTCACCGATTCATGAGGAAAACTCATTGTATTTCTGTGCTGTATACAATAAGTATACAGTGAGGATTGTGCTTGCATGGAAACATCCACATGTCCAACATGAGTACTTAACTCTTTTACAACTACTAGCTTCACCAAAATGCTACCTCGTACAGCATAATGCAGACCCACCCAATAGATGTTCTTAAAAAGAGTTCCATACATATGTAATAGGATTACAATAACATTCAAAAGTAAAAATGTCAATCATTATTGTCATTGCAAAATCAATGATAAATGCCAATCTAATGTTTAAATATCAAAATTGCGCAAAGTTTTGAGAGCACTGGAAAAATATGATTAGAAAGCGGCCTATTATAAATGGGTTACATTGTCGAGTACATTCACATGTCAATTTGTACACAAGTTGGAACACCATACCAATATAAAATAGCCATTTGTCAAATGAGGAAACATTTGCATGTCAGATCTTTAAAATTAATGTTAATACATCACTGGATAGTATCGCATTTGTATGTCAGATGTTCGTACATTACTCAGATACTACTAGCAAGATTACCATTGCAAAACAACATCATCTGTACTAATTTCTAAGATTGGATTTTTACTGTGTTGTTGGTGTAATTTATAAATGAGTTCCTAGGAAAGACCAGTGATAGAACCAGTGGTCAAAAGGAGGCCAGAGTCATGGCTGTGCAATGGGATCAGCCCCAGTAATCTCACCTGTGGATGTGTGATGATGCGACGAATTGAGAGATAGCTGCAATAAGCAATAATGTGTCATACATATATGCAGCCCTCAAGTAAAAGAGAAGACGACAGAAAAAGAATAGGAGCCAAATAATGCCATATCTGTTTGACCATTTGGCTAGAATTCTGTTCATACTTGCCTGAACTCATATTTGTTGAATTTGCAACGGATTCGCTCAACATTCTTACATCATTCCAATATTAGCTCACGTCTTAATGTGTTCTTCTATCATGTTAGGAAGATATTGACAATTTGATCCAAGCAAATACTTCACTATGCCATTGGATTCACATACCATATTTTTTTCTTCAGCCACAACGTTGTACAAAGCCTCTCCAACTTTCAAGTCATTTAATATTTTGACCTTGATTGCAAATGTTGTACCTATTCTGCTTCTTAAACTGTTGGTGTGTTTCCTCCTTGGACTCCTCCTAGCTCTGCTGCCCTGAATTTTGCACCCCCTGCCCAATGATATTCATCACATCTGATTCCAGCTCCAGTTTACCACACATCATTTCTGAAACAATTCGCCACTCAGCAAATATCTGCCAAAAGATTCTGTGGTGTACTCTGTCGTGCACACAGTCATTCTGAAGTTGCCCCTGCTTGGTTAAGGACATTTCCAGAAAATGTCAGAAAAGCAAAAGAAGGTACTACAATTCCCCAACAGGGACCTGAAGGCCCAGTCAAGGGGGTGGTGCAGGAGTGAATCCTTCTAGAGTAATGGCAGAGCAGGCTATGCCACAACACCCTGGCAGCATGGTCAGAATCTAGCTGCAGAACCAGGGAGTACCAAAAGACATACTGGGAGAGGAAGAAACTTTTTAAAAAACACATATTCCCAGAACAGTTTGGTGGCACAGTTGACAATGCCCTGTATGTTATCTGACACATTTTTAAAATAAATATTGTCCTTGCATCTGGTTGCTTGTATATCTGAGTAGCCGCAAATGTACCTACTCCAGCAGGCAGCAAAACAATATGGCTACACAAGATGTATCATGGATTAACATCTGTGGCAAGAGCTTGTTGCAGCATCTGGAGGCAGGAGGAACAAAGCGCATCGAGGTCCTGCTGACATCTTTATCCTTCCCCGCTCTGTGCCCAAAAGTGTTGCTGCAGAGGAGTTGGTCAACGATGTTGCAAGGAAGTGCACAGCAACTGAGGAGCAAGGCAATAAGATGACTTAGGACTAGGGACCCTGCAGGCCCACTTCCTGTACAGTGCATACAGTGTTTGTGTAATATTCCTCCCTTTAAAAGCTCTCACATTGGTGGGTTTTGTAGCTCCTTCCCTGACAAGTTGAAGCATTTAAGCTTGCGTACTCCTGGGATCATTGTTGTTTTCTTGCCATAGTTCACTGATATACCAGAGAAACCTTCAATTCCTGCCATAATCTCCACTTCATACCTATTCAACCCATATTTCTGACAATTGAGGTTTAACAATCCTGTTCATAACCTTGGTGTCATCTGTTGCCAAGACTGTCTATTTTCATAATTTTACTCAACTCCACCTTTTCCTCCACTCACTGCTGCAGACGATTTTCTAACTACTCCTCGCCAGCATCCGATATACTAGCTCCCCAAACTTGGTCACCCAGGACACTACTGCCCATGTCCTTATGCATATTAAGCTCCTTTCAATCATCATCCCTGTATTTGCTAATCTACATTGTCTTCTGGTCTAACAGCTCTAATCTTGCAATTCTAATCCATGTTTTCAAACCCCTCCATGGCCTCTATCTTCTCCATATCTTTAGTCTCCATGAGCCTATTAATGGACTCCACTAATTTGGGCTTATTGAGCATCCTGATATCCTCATCATTGTTAGTGACTCTGCCTTAGCTGCCTGGGCCCTAAATTCTGGAATTCTCTCTCTTATTCCTCCCACCTTTCTACAAACCTCTGCTTTATTCTACATGCAAATCAAAACTTTTCACTATATCTAGGTACATGTGACAATAATAAATCAAATTTTTTGAGATGCTCCTAAAAATCTACTACTTTGACTAAGCTTTTGGCCATCTGACCCAATATTTCTCTGCAAAGTGTAGTGTCAAATTATGCTTGAAATTTCAAAATGTACTTGTTCATCACATTTAAGTCTTTCTTTTTTCAGAACCTCAACATTATGTACTATTTAATTATCTCCTATAGAGTACAGGCTTTTAAACCTCTAGCTTGAATACCACCTAATTTTCCTTGTTACTTCACTCACATTTTTGCAACCTTGGTGCCTTCTACAAGCAATATCTCCATGCTAGATTTTCTCAAAAAAAAAGTCATGTAATTAGGTAAATTTGCAACTAATTCTCTCAGTGTTCTTACATCATTCCAATATTAGCTCACTTCTTAATGTGTTCTTCATGCATGTTAGGAAGATATTGACAATTAGGTAAATTTTCCCCATGCATAATGGTGAAATTTGCTTTGCCTATTATTGTAGATCTTGATTAGACACTTGGGCATGAGCGCCAACCACAAAAATCATCAGCACTGTTCATAATTGCTAGCAATCCAGCAGAGAAAACTTTGTTTGAATTTGAATAAAATTGAAATAAATCATGGAACACTGGTGCTTTGCAGCATTTATCAACAACACTGCCTGGCTTTGCTAAACTCTGGTCAGTATTATTCAGGACAGTAATTATTTCAAAAATATGTTTTAAATATACCTAGAACAGTTAGAAATAAACATACAACAAAATCTTTAAACAGTATTTTGGTACGAATGTTAAAAATAATTAGGCTGAACACAAGTCAGGAAACTGAGATTTAGCGCCACCCTGTGGCAATGTATGAAAAAAAACACAAACATTGGTTCGAATTATAAAGGAGTAAATGTTTTTACCCTACTTTTCTAATTAATCTGTTCAGAAATGTTACTACACCTCCAGAGTTACTGGGACTTTAATCTGGCCCCCCTGGTCCAGGGGTAGGGACAATACCACTATGCTAAAGAGAATATATGACTGACTTGGCTAGGTTCATATAAAATTGCACCACTCCTATGCACTCATCTATAGTACTCCATATAACATGCATTAGCAAGGCAACCTCCAAGAAAATTAAATTACATCAACATTTCAGATATTAGAAATAGCATTATCAAAACATTGAAACTTTATTTAAAAGCAATGTGCTCCATGAACATCAACCTTGAAACATCAGGATAATTGCAAATCGTACAACCAGAAAATCAATATATTGCCCAAAAGTAAGTTCCAATAGTATAAAACTTAAATGTCTCATACAAGTTGAGGCAAATAAAATTCTAAAGTGAGATTTAAGAGTGGGTACGAGACACTGCACTGACAGTCACACCAAAAACATGTACGAATATTTGAGACTGATTCCTCATTTGTTTTCACGAGCCCACTCAGCAATCCACTCACTTATACACCAATCCGCCCACACCCACTCACTCCCACACACCAATCCACCCACATCCACTCACCCCCACCAATACGTTCACACCCTCCAACTCAAACCCACCAATCTGCTCACACCTGCTCACTCACACCCGCTCACTCAAACCCACCAATCTGCTCACTTACACCCACTCACTCCCACCAATCTGCTGACATCTGCTCACTCGAACCCGCCAATCCGCTCACATCCACACTCACACACACTGATCCAGACACTTACTCACACACATTATCCCACCCACATCACTTGCAATCCACCCACACCTGCTCACTCTTACACACATTATCCCACCCACACTCACTTGCTCACAAACAGCAATCCACCCACACCTGCTCACGCTCACAGACATCAATCAACTCATACCAATCTGCCCACACCCACTCAAACATCAATCTGCTCTTACTCGTTCAACTAACTCACACGAATCCACCCATGACCTGCTCCCGCACTCACACCATCTGCTCACTCACTCATACCGTCCGCCCACACCTCCTTGCTCATTCACACACCAATCCGCTCATATCTGCTTGTTCACAAAAGCCAATCCTACATAGGCTCACTTACTCTCAAGTACCATTCCGCCCACACCCACTCTCTCACACATACCATCCCGTCCACACCTGCTCTCTCACACATACCATCCCATCCACACCCACTCTCCCTCTCATATACCATCCCGTCCACACCCACTCTCCCTCTCACATACCATCCTGTCCACACCCATTCTCTCACAAACCACTCCATCAACACCAATGGGCGGCACGGTGGCACAGTGGTTAGCACTGCTGCCTCACAGCTCCAGAGACCCGGGTTGAGTTCCCGCCTCAGGCGACTGACTGTGTGGAGTTTGCACGTTCTCCCCGTTTCTGCGTGGGTTTCCTCCGGGTGCTCCGGTTTCCTCCCACAGTCCAAAGATGTGCAGGTCAGGTGAATTGGCCATGCTAAATTGCCCGTAGTGTTAGGTAAGGGGTAGATGTAGGGGTATGGGTGGGTTGCGCTTCGGCGGGACGGTGTGGACCTGTTGGGCTGAAGGGTTGTTTCCACACTGTAAGTAATCTAATCTAATCTAATCCCACTCTCACTTATACATTCCCTCCACATCCACTCTCCCTCTCACAAACCATCCCGCCCACACCCACTCTCTCACAGACCATCCCACCCACACACACACTCTCTCTCATACCATCCCAATCACACCTGCTCTCACTCACATACCATCGCGCCCACACTCGCTCTCAATACCATCCCGCCCACACCCACTCTCTCTCACATACCATTCCATCCACACCCGCTGTCTCACATACCATGCTGCCCACACTCGCTCTCTCGATACCATCCCGCCCACCCACACCCACTCTCCCTCTCACATAACATCCCTTCCACACCTGCTCTCTCTCTCTCTCACACATACCATCCCATCCACATCTGCTCTCTCACATAACATCTTGTCCACACCCTCTCTCTCCCTCTCACATGCCATCGTGCCCACACCCGCTCTCTGTCATATGCCATCCCATCCACACCCTCTCTCTCTCACATGCCATCCCGCCCACACCTGCTCTCTCACATACTATCCTGTCCACACCGCTCTCCCTCTCACACAAATCCCACCCACACCCGCTCTCTCTCACATACCATCCCATTCACACCCACTCTCTCTCACACATACCATCCCATCCACACTCGACCTCTCTCAATACCATCCCGCCCACACCCGCTCTCCTTCTCACACACCATCCCGTTCACACCTGTTCTCCCTCTCACACAGTGGATGCAGATTTTTAAAATATTTTTAAGTCAGAAGTATACCAATTCTTGGTTAATAAGTGGATAAAAGGTGATCAGGGATATGCAGCAGGAAGCTACAGTTGGGGTTAAAATCAAATCAGTCATTAGCTACCAATTGGTGAAGCAGAATCATAGGGTCAAGTAGACTATTCTTGTTCATTAGAGCAGCACTGGATAATTGTGAATGTTCCAACACACATGATCTAAAACATTACTTGTGTCAAGCTGTGCTGTTGCTGTAACCATTCCTCCTTATGATCTTCCTTCTTTATCTCTCAAAGCCCCAACTCTCATTTCCCCTCCTCTGGCTCCAGTCTCATGCTCCTGCCTATCAATCTGCCAGTTAGACAGTGGCCCAACTCTAATCTCCATCCACCAGTTGTTGACAAGCCTTTCATTCCTTTTCACCAAGCTGTATCTTCTCACTACCCTCCCAATCCCATTAATCCAAATTTACCACTGAGACTCCAAGCCTCAGATTCAGTGAAAACAAGTTAAACTTCAATCATCTTCTCAGTTCTAGTGAATATAAACCTAGTCTGTGTGATCTCTCCTCATAATTTTAAGACTTGAAGTTGAGGTGTCATTCTGATGAATCTATCCTGCATTCCCTCCCCAGCCTACTTTATCGTTTCTAAGGTTTTTTTTTCAGAATTGCATACAATATTTATAGCATTTGGAAATGACAAACCTCAAACAAAATTGAAGTCACAAACAAATTTCCCAAATTTAACTTTGCGTGTTTAAAATAGCTGTACTGTTCGTTGTCTCTTGGCGGCACTCCTGAGCTTCTAATCAAATGTTCTAAGCAGAATTAATATTTTCTCACTGTTTTGTAACCATATTCCTATTCCAAAGCACTTCTATCTCATTTTATAGCCTCTCTCTCTTCAACAAAGCACAACAACAACGTCTCATGTCCATAATGTAGACAAAGTTGGAATGAGAGAGGTCAATACCACAGTGGTTTTACCACAGCAGAGGGCAGCGGTGATCTAAACAAATGGGGGAAGGCAGTGGCATTGAGGTAATTTCACTGAATTGTAATCCAGAGGCCCAGGCTAATGCTGTGGGGACAAGGGAACAAATCCCACTTAAACTTGCTTAAATTAAATCTGCTTAATAAATCAGGAACAGAAAAGCTAGCCTCAATAACACATTGACTATTGTAAAAACCCACCTGGTTCAGATATGTCCTTTAGGGGCACTCACTTAGTCTGGCTTAGACGCAACTTCGGACCCACGGCAATGTATTTAACTATCCTCTGAAGTGGCCCAGTATTTCAATTAAGGATGAGCAACAAAAGCCAGTGATGCCCACATCCCATGAAAGAAGAAGAAAAATTCAATCCATTAAGTAAATTGTCTCATTGTCAGTATAGAGAATCTGTGACCAAAGGATTTCTAATCAGAAAAGAATGCTGATTACAAATCCACTTGAATCAAACTTGCACCATAGCAAAGCATTTGAACTGCTGGAAATTTGAAATCAAATTGTAAAGTGCAGAAGAAACTCAGCAGATCTGACATCTGTGGAGAGAGGAACAGAGTTAATATTTTTGAGGCCAATATGACTCTTCTTTGGAACTGTAGTAGGGTAGAAAAGTGAAAGGTGACAGTTTTATATTGTAGTAAAAGGAGTGTAGAAGAACATGGAACAGAAGGGAAGTTCAGGGAAAGGTAAGAGGGCAAGAGAGATTAGAGATCACAGATGTTGCAGATCAAAAGGCAAAGGGAGTGGTCATGGTGGGACAGGAGGGAGGTAGGTTCAGAGGAGAGTGTTAATAGCAGGCATCAGTGGCAGAGTATGGCTCAGCTCTGCTTCCAACAAGTTCCATTCTTAATATTTCAGATTGACCCAGGATTACAGCTATCTCCAAGACAGCAACTCTGTTCAGACTATTGTTCTCACCACACTTTTTTATTCATTCACAACATTAGAGCACCACCATCATTAATTGCTCAGAGGGTAGTTAATTGCCTTGGATCTAGAATCACATGTAGGCCAGACCAGGTAAGGATGGTAATTTCCTTCACATTGAAGAACATTAGTGAGTCAGGTGGGTTTTTCAGATGGTCTACAATGGTTTCACGGTCATCATTAGACTTTAAATCCAGATTTTGAATTCAAATTTCATCAGCTGCCATGGCACGATTTGAACCCAGGGCCTCAGAATATTACCGGGGTCTATGGATTAACAGTGCAGCCATCACATCTCTAATCCTGATGTCCACAGCACCGCTACATGCACACATGAAAACTCCCTCTCCATCAGCACTAACTCACTCTATTACGAAGTTATTTTGGTCTGTTGCTCCATTTTATTTTTAATCTCAATGAAAGCCTTAATAAGAAACCTTTCCTCTTCCAGGTTTAATGGAAAGAAAGTTCCGACAAAGTATGGGTATAAACAACCTTCTGGATCCTTCCTGCCTTGCCACACTCTCTGGCCCAATCTCTGCTTAGAATTCCACCTCTTCTTATGCATCCTTCATACAGCATAATCTTCCTTCACCATTTTTGAACAATCTATGCTCAGCCATAGTCTCAGGTTTCATAGAATTATAGAATCCCTCTAGTGTGGAAGCAGGCCATTTGGCCCATCGAGTCCACAATCACCCTCCAAAGAGCATCACACCCAGGCCCACCCTAAACCTGTTCCTGCAACCCAACATTTCCCATTGCTAATCCATTTGGCTTGCATATCCATGGACACTATAAGAAATTTAGCATGGCCAAGTCACCTACCCTACACATCTTTGGACTGGAGGAAACCCACACAAACATGGGGAGAATGTGCAAACTCCACAGAGACAGCCACTCGAAGTTTTATCCGCTTATGCCAATAAATTTATGGTGCAGTGCAACATTGAATTCTTCTGTCATAGCCTTCACTTCTTTGCCCACTTCTTTGGGCAACAGGCCCTTTCACACATCTCCAGCATTCTCATGCCTCCCCTCCCTCTGGTCTCTTATGCTTGATCTTTTCAGCAAAAACCGTGTGATACTGGCCACATTAACTTCTCTGTTCCCCTCACCCACTTTGACCTGTCTTTATCTGAACTAGTTTACTTATTCTATCTGGTCTAACCTTGACTTTGTTATCAAAACTGCCACAAGAATTGTGCTGTTATTATCTGGCATACTGACCTCTACTTTTTTGGGGACTGAGCACCAACTACTGGACACATTTTTCCTCCTGGATTATCACCTCACCGCTGAACATCCACTGTTGTTTCCAAGACTGTCACTGATCTCATCTCCTCTGGAGATTTTCCTTGCAGTTTCCTGTTCCCAAATCCCATCCTCTTGTACTTTCTTTTTAAAACCCAACAAAAGGACTGTCATGACACTTATCATTTCAGCCTGTTACTGCCCTAAACTTTATTTCTTCCTATCTTGACTATTTTTTTCTCCACTTGTCCAGCATTTTTCCACATCATTTGTGATTCTTCTAATGCCCTACAATACTTCAATTTTCAGTTTCTCGGCCCTAGCTGCCACCTCTTCATTACGGAAGTCCAGGTTGCTCTGAGAACTCTCACATCTCCCTTGAGATAGAGACCCAAACACTCACCTTTCACCTGACTGAACATGCTCTCTCACAGAACATTTTTTCCTTTAAACATGTCTCACTTTCTCCAAAAGTTGTAGCCATGAGTAACTGCAGGTCATAGACATTTCTGACCTTTTGTGAGGTTTGTGGAAAATTCGTCTTCAGTCCCACTCAGACCCGTATCCTCAACTCTTTTTCCAATACAATGATGCCTGTATCCATAACCTCCCATTCTCCATTTCTCGTTATTGGCTATCTGCTAATATTTATCGCAGACTCAACAACTCCCACAGCTACACTTTTTAATCTCCTCTTCCTGTCAGACTCCATTCCATTTTCCTAGTTTCTCAATCTCTGTCATAGCTGTCCAAAGATACTAGCTTCCATAAAAGGTGCTTCCAAAATGCCTTCCTTTTCACTCAACTGAGGATCACAGCAGACCTCTCAACTGTGGCCAAGCCATTTCCTGCAATTCTGCCCTTACCCCTTCCCCATCCTTGCAATTTGGCAATAGGGTTCTTCTTGTCCTCACTTTACATCCCAATCACCTCAGTATTCAAAAAATCATCTTCTGCCATTTCTTCCCTTGCAATATGATGCCACCACCCAAACACACATTTCCCCTTTCCTCTCATCAGCATTCCGAAAGGGATGTTCCATCATGACATCCTGGTCCATTCCTCTATCACCCCCAACACTTCATATCCGCCACCCCACCCCCTTCCTGGCACTTTTTCATCTAGTTACAGGAAATGGAACAATTGCTCTGCTACACTCAGAAGCCTAGTTCTTAACCCATGCTGTAGCTGGCAACACTCTGACTTGTGGTTTCTCCTGCTCCATGAGACCAACACCCTTCCAGATGAAGAAGCATTTTATACGTACATCCTTCAAACCAGTCGACTGGGTGCGTTTTTTACCATGCAGGTTCCTTCTACATTCAGGAGATTGGGTCAACTCATTGCAGGACTGCTCTGCTCAATCCACAAGCATGACCCTGACCAACCGCTTGCCAGTTTAACATACCATCTTGCTCTCATTCTCAGATTTTGGCCCTTCGTTTATACGGTGTTCCAGTAAGCCCCAACTTAAGCAAAAGGAACAGAACCTAATTTTCCACTTGGGTACTTCAGTCTTCTGGAATCAATAATGAGTTAAAAAAAATAACTTCACACCATGAACTCTGTCCTTTGTCCTCAAACTACCCTGTCCCACCAGTGTGCATTTTTCTTAGCTTTGCTTTCAGTAGAGCTAACCTACTACTTGCTCATAATTATGACACGAGACATATTTCAAATTGTTTTTTTAAAAGCAAGCATTAACAAGCTTTTTATTTGATGACACTTGTGATCTCTAATCTCCCTCAACCTCTAACAGTCCCGACTTTCACTTCTGTTCGACACACACATTCCGCCTCCTCCTCTCGCTCTTTCCCCTGCAATATAAAATCCAGCACTTCTCCACCCCTCTCCTCAGTTCAAAGGAGTAGTCATATTGGGCTCAAAACATTCTCCCCAAATGCTCTTAGACCTGCTGAGTTTCTCCAGCATTTTGTTTTTAATTTATGTTATTAATAAAGAGAACATTGCCACCTGCAAATTGTTGTCTCTTGCTGCTCACCTTTAGGGACTTGCTCACAGCCAGGGTTCAGGACAGAGAAGTGATGGGTAAGAAAATTTGAGACTAGATGATTTGACAAGAGGGTGAATCAGGGAACGATACAGACAGTAAGTCCAATGTTGCCGGCAAGAAGGTGACTTAAAAATCTGGAAAGCCCTAAAGTTAGAAGGTCAACCACAAAAGGAAGCCTCAGGGAGCGGGTGAGCTACAATCAGAGGTAGGGCAGTAATAAATTTGGTTAGGCAAAGAAAGAGGCCCACAAATTGGAGGCCCACCGCCAAAAGGGAACACAAGTCAGGAAGCACTAGCGATAGGATGCTTTGGGAGCAGCAGAGACCTGCTGCTTGCAGTATGATGCCACCACCCAAACACACAATTCCCCTTTCCTCTGATCAGCATTCCGAAAGGGATGTTCCATCATGACATCCTGGTCCATTCCTCTATCACCCCCAACATTTCATGTCTGCCACCTACCCTCCCCCCCCCACCTCCCTCCCTCCCCCCTCCCCCCTCCCCCCACCCCCCACTTCCTTTCTGGCACCTCAAGTCAGAGGGTCAACAGCAGGAAGAGTGTGAAGCAATCTGGGATCTAATGTTTTCTTAAAAATGATATGTGATGATCACAATCAGTGGTGAGCAGGAAGTACTGTAAGTAAAAAGGTTTTTTTGGTGTGTTTTTGTTTTAAAAGTTTTAATATTTACCAATGTCAAAACATTTCAACTTAAATGACAGAATGCCTTTATTTTTTCTGATGAGTGAAGTTCTACAAAACTTTTACATGGTTTTACTGGGAAACAGAGTTCACAAACTTGTTTCATTTAAAAATGTGATCTTCAGGAACACTACCACAACTTTAAGAAAACGTGTGGATGCTGAAGATCTGAAAAACACAAAAATGGAAATTGCTTGAGGAAGTCAGTGGGTCCAGCAGCAGTTGAGAATAATTGGAACTAACATTTTAAGTTTAGTGATCCTTCTTCGGGGAAAAGGTGGTTCCTCTCCAGCTCTCTGGTCAATTCTTTACCCTCCCACCCCACGTCATCAGCATAAATACCATCTTTTCTAGAACTGGGGGAGGGGGTTATAGGCTGAGAATTGGGACCAAACCATTCAGGAGACATGGTAGAAGCACTTCTACACACAAACAGCAGTTAATGCAGAATCAGTTGCTCGTTTTAAATCTGAGATAGATACATTTTGTTAAAGGATATGGGCCAAATGCAAGCATATGGAGTTCAGCCATAGATCAACCATGATCTCATTGAATAGTGGAACAATTCTGAAGGGCTGCATGGCCTAATCCTGTTCTTATGTCCCCATCTTTTCCTAGCTACTCTCAGTTATAAAAGATCACTGGACTCTTAACATTAACTCTGCCTTCACTGTACAGATCTGCCAGACCTGCTGAGCTTCCCAATTTCTGCTTTTGTCCATACCACAACTTTGAGTGTGAGCTTACTGCACAAAACAAACTAATTTTAATATCCATGAAGCTTATTGCAGTAATGGTCCCAATCCGCATCTTTAACATGTGAAAGATCTGAAGCTGGGATTCTCCAGTGGAGGTGAACTCCAGGCTTCAGGGCGGCACGGTGGCACAGTGGTTAGCACTGCTGCCTCACAGCGCCAGAGACCTGGGTTCAATTCCCACCTCAGGCAACTGACTGTGTGGAGTTTGCACATTCTCCCCGTGTCTGCGTGGGTTTCCCCCAGGTGCTCCGGTTTCCTCCCACAGTCCAAAAATGTGCAGGTTAGGTGAATTGGCCAGGCTAAATTGCCAGTAGTGAGAGGTGAAGGAGTAAATGTAGGGGAATGGGTCTGGGTGGGTTGCGCTTCAGCGGGTCGGTGTGGACTTGATGGGCTGAAGGGCCTGTTTCCACACTGTAAGTAATCTAATCTAATCTCATCATTTCAAGGAGGAAACCCAGTTTAGGTTGACTGGACTGCAGGTTACTGAAGATGGGTGGTGCTGCCTGCCCTGACTCCCCAACCCCCAACACACAAAGTAAGACTGGAAAGAGATGAACAAAAAGAGTTGTTCCTACTGAAATCAGTTACTTAGAATTTATGAGCATGGTCTTCAAAAGTGAACAGTCTGTCTCCATTAAAACCAGTAGAGTCTCATTTCAAAGTTGGAAACTAGAGGGCCTGGTACTACAACTCCTTACAGCAAGGGAAATTCAAAGATCAACTGATTTTAGGGCTACTGCTAACCCTAGTGGAATCTTTAACTGTTGACTCTGCAGGTAACAGGAGAATTTTGTCTGAGAATTTGGGAGCTTCAGAAATTCAGTTTTAAAAAAAAGTACATTTCTGCCAATAAAAAAGAAATCTACTTTCAAGAAGTTATTAACAGCTGTGTCAGGACATCGAAATGCATCTTTAAAGTTCCCAAACTCTGGGGAGCTACCCTTTAGCTACCACTAGGAGCTTATCTTAATACATCTGCTCCACTGCTAACTGAGAACCTCATTCTCTCCAAGTGCTTCGCACTTCTATTGTTGCTACTGAACACAAAAACTTTCATATTTCAATAAGTCAGTTAATCTCTATATATTTACTCCATCAAGAACGAATCTTGAAAACCATTTGATACATCAAAATGTGAAAAAAAATCAAGACTACACTGGATTTTTAAAAATTGTAATGCTACTCTTCAGTATTTTTAAAATCCAACTGCAGATGTTCCATTGTGCTTATTTTTGTATGTCAGCAAATTTGAAACAAATACATGGAAAAAGTTAAACTGCACTAGCCCATTTACAACAAATGCATCTTGAACAGCCACGAAATGTTATGCTACATAGAATGATTTTCAACTCTAACAACTCTAAGACAAAATGAAGGGAATGGCCAAACCATACAGAGCAGAAAAGGTATAGTTGTTCTCAGCTACAACCAGGGATAGAAAGCCTCCCTGTGGACATTAGGGGAACAGAAGGTCGGCAAGGAGTATGCTGCTACCTTGCACAGTCTAGAATTATAGCCATGTAGAGATGTACAGCACGGAAACAAACCCTTCGGTCTAACTCGTCCATGCTGACCAGATATCCCACCCAATCTAGTCCCACCTGCCAGCATTCGGCCCATGTCCCTCCAAACCCTTCCTATTCATATACCCATTCAGATGCCTTTTAAACGTTGCAATTGTACCAGCTTCCACTACTTCCTCTGGCAGCTCACTCCATACACACACCACCCTGCATGAAAAGTTGCCCCTTAGGTCTTTTTTACATCTTTCCCCTCTCACCTTAAAACTATGCCCTTTAGTTCTGGATTCCCCCACCCCACCCTCCTATCCATGCTCCTCATGATTTTATAAACCTCAATAAGGTTACCCTTCAGCCTCTGAAGCTCCAGGGAAAACACCCCTAGCCTATCCAACTTCTCCCTACAGCTCAAATCCTCCAACCCTGGCAACATCCTTGTAAATCTTTTCTGAACCCTTTCAAGTTTCACAACATATCTCCGATGAAGGGCTTTTGCTCGAAATGTCAATTTTCCTGCTCCTCGGATGCTGCCTGACCTGCTGTGCTTTTCCAGCACCACTCTGATCTAAATTCTGGTTTCCAGCATCTGCAGTCCTCACTTTTGAATATCATTGGATACCCAAATATTCTGCTAGTTACATTCTGAAAGAACTTGAATAAATTTGTCAAAAATGGGTCCTCTTCTACAAAATTATTTTGGCTCTGCCTGAATGTATGATGATTTTCTAAATATCCTGCCACTACCTCCTTTAAAATGGATTCTATCATTTCCTAATGATAGATAGTAGACAAATCAGCTTAACATTTTCTGCATTCTGTTTCACTTATTTCCCATCTTCTGGTCCCTTTTCAGAATCCAGGTCATTTTGAAAGATAACAACCAATACGCGCACTATCTCTGTAGCTATTTCTTTTAGGAACTTAGGATACAGGCCATCCATGAAAGAGACTTGATAACGTTTAATCCAATTTGATTTCCTGGTATCCTTTTATCTAATGATTGCAAATATTTTAATTTCTTCTCTGACTTTTAACCTTCTGTCTTTCTACTATTGCTGGGGTTTGTTTGTGTCTTTTGCAATGAAGACATGTACAAAATATTGTTCGAGTTATCCATGTGCCTCAATTCCCACCCCAAAGGTCCAGTCTTAATGTTAGCAAATTAATGACTGAATGGTTCTGTAGATAAATGGGTGTGCAAATGAAGGGATTGGTAACTGAGATAGATGCTGGCTGGGAGGGTAGTCAGTTCAGGTCAGGAGGAGTAATCAGGTTACTGAGATCAGTGTAATCATTATGTCAGTGGTCTGGGATTGGGGGTTAGTGTAACACCTGGGTAACTACACAACTAAGTTTTAATTTGTAACATTTGCTCGGTAACGACTGTGGAACTGTCTGAAACCTGCCATATCTTTGCTTCCAATTATTACTTCCCCAGTCTCATCTTCTAAGGGACCAACTTTGACTATTGCTATTTCTTTCCTTATTAAATACTTTAAGAAGTTTTCACGTCAGCTTTTTAGAATTTTTGCCAGATTCTTGCACTTCAATTTCTCGCTATTTTTGTTTCTCCTTTGCTGTTTTCTCAAAAATGTCCTGACCTTTTAGCCTCTGACTAAACTTTGCAGCATGGATTTTCTTTTTCCCAATTTGGTACCATCCTTAAGATGGTGGGGTTTGAAAGCCCACAAGTAGTTTGGTACTAGTGAGTAATATTAAAGTTTGATATACAATCCAAGGGCATTAGAGCTGGCTGTCAGCAAAAAGCTGGATTTATCTCCACAAAATCCAAGATTTCAGGGGAGTATCATCCCACTCATTGAGATAATCATTGAAGGAGTGGTTCTTGAGGGAGTTCTGAAGTTATGTCTTTGAAACAGAAGAAATTGGAATACCTGAAAAAGTTTTAATGAGATTTGATGACCCTCAGTTTCACTGACATTTGGAGTGCAGACAATGAGTAATGTAAGACCTGCCTTGACTGCAGTTGCTATCTGATGATCTCGGTGCTGTGTGTGAGCACAGCTTGTCTTTTACTCATTTATTTCAGGTTAATTCTGGATGTAGGAAAAATAGTTGCATTTATGTATGTATATATCATACCAAAGTTAGAACTGCAATGTTTTCTTGTTGTTTGGTGAAACATACAGCTTCATCCTCTTACAAAGTTCCTGGATCATACTTAATTGACATTAAAAATAAAAAGTTAATTGTTCCTGGTCAGGTTGTAATATAAGCTGAAAATGTGTTGCTGGAAAAATGCAGCAGGTCAGGCAGCATCCAAGGAACAGGAGAATCGACGTTTCGGGCATCAGCCCTTCTTCAGGATTCCTGAAGAAGGGCTGATGCCCGAAACGTCGAAAAAAAAGATTCCTGAAGGAAGGCTGATGCCAGAAACGTCGATTCTCCTGTTCCTTGGATGCTGCCTGACCTGCTGCGCTTTTCCAGCAACACATTTTCAGCTCTGATCTCCAGCATCTGCAGTCCTCACTTTCTCCTCCAGGTTGTAATATAAATTTGGCACCCTGGTCCAAGATCCCAATAAATTACTATAAAAAAGCAAAGAGATCAGCCTATTTTCATGAATTACTGGAAAGCCAGTGAAGTTTTCCAATGGTTCACATCCGTGATCTTTTGATTGTACAAGTGTGGAACTCTGTTAAATAAGTCATCTCACTATTTAAACTTCAGACAGGAGTAATTCAAAAGTGGTACCCTCAAGACAATTATAATGACATTCTCAATTTTACTGAGTTCACTTTATTATTTTTCATGAATTTGGGCTACTCAAGAAATGCCATTTTCATTTTCCCTCCCCAATTGTCAAAAGATGGTGGCGAAATGTCTTCTTGAACAATGCGCACATTGTGGTGATAGTCCATAAATTGTCTTGTAAATAATTCCATGATTTTGAACCAGTCAGGGTGTGCATGACTCCAATGGTTATTCATAATTACACTGGGTAAGACTGAGCACAGGCTTTTTTAAAAAATTAACAGCATAATTTGCTCAATTTTTAATTTCATTCACTATTTCAAATTTCAGAAATATAGTTTTGAGGTTCCAAAAAGTCTTTTTTATAAAACCGAAAACAAGTTATCTGGTATATTTTTATGTTTGATAATCATAAAAGCTTTCTTAATAAATAGAAATGAAATTTGATCCCTTTTTGCAAGGCATTATCAAATTGAATACTTTGTTAGTCTGAACGTTCCATTTTTTCTCTCACTACATGCAACCCAAAGTCACCAACATTTTTGGTGTTGCAATTAGCTTTCGAAGGACAATTGCCAAATTTAGTTGTTCTTAAATTGGAAATCTGGAGGGGTCAAGAAAGGAAAGAGCCAAATAGCCCTTCCAATCAAGATCTTACAGATTTGTTGACCCAAAGTCAAGAATTAAGCAAATTTAAATTCCGAGATTCAAACATGAAAAGATGCATCATAATCCTGTAACATTACACTTCCAGATTGGCACTGATTTTTTTTTAAACCAGTCTGGTTACAAATATTCATGTTTATTAGAAAAAGTATTTTCCATTTCTTTAGTAAAGTCTAAGAATTACACTTTATGTGATGACAAATGGTTTGCATGAACCTTAAGGACAGATTATAATTACTATATACAGAGTTTTACATTAGTAAGATAAGCAGCTTCAGCCTTTAATTTAGTATGGATTATATACAATTTACAGTTTTTGAAATAAGACACCAGCACTTACCTACAACTTTTGCTTCTTTATTTGTTGACTCCAAGTCTGGAATAATGAAAAAAAATTCTTTAGTCTGCATTTCTATGTCTGCAATTTTGCACGTCAAATAATTTATGTTTTTCACAATTCAAATATTTGCTGGTCCAAAATTAAAAATCACAATGTTTTTTAATTTGGATTAGGAGCATGTTGACTCAGTGTTTGCATACTACTGTCCACTCCTCAATTCAAATGACCTTTTATTCTTTGAAAAGTGTTATCTCACACCGTACGCCTCCGATTCTGACAGGTCACATGTTCTTCTGTACATCTCTTTCCTTTGCCCCAACACAAACGCTGATACTTTCAGCCATCAAGATCCCATGCTCTGGAATTCCATCCTTAAAGGCTCATTTTTTAAAACAAAACTATTTGACCAAGCCTTCCAATGCTTCTCTTAACATGTAATTTATGCCCTGTGTCTTTGTAGTACATTTTGCTTATTTGTCTGCATTAAAGAAGCAATTGTTGTACCTCAATGGAGTACAACTTATGCACTAATTCCCTTTTCCAATACATTTCATCCCGATTACCTCTGTATATTTAATCTTGTGTTAGTTTTAGACTACTAGTCTTTGGCGTCTTTTTGTATGGCATTCTGTGGTCAAGTTATGAAGTGTGGCAATTTAATTAAAGCTTTAGATTTGCCTATCATATATGCACATTATATTAATTGCATTTCAGATATCCTGCAATTGAAACTTTAGTAATGTTCTGCAGAACAGAATCTTAGAACAGCTGAAGGCTCCATTCAGTTAAAATAGTTACCCTCCAATTACTTTACTGTTAGGTGCATTTCCTCTGCCTACCATTACCATGAACAACATCATACTACCAAATTAGCTTCCAGGAAGAAATATCCTTGGTCATTCTGAGAATGCGCTTGCTGTACTCTTGTGTCGAGAAACAGTGTTCTCTGTATCAGTCTAAATATCCCCACACTCACCCTACAGCTTCACTATTCCCAGTTTCACTCCCTCATCACCACCCCCACTCCCTCTTGCAAAACAGCACTTTAAAGTTAACATGAAACAGGGGAATGGAGCAAAAAGAAATCAGCACCTATTGAAAGAAATATGACAGACTTGCTCAGAAATTCTTTCAGTGACACAGGCACAAATTACAGAGACATAATAGATTAAAGAGTATGCTTTCTTGAAAGACAACTCTATGCTAGCAATATACCATTTTGACTATCTAGAGTTAATATCTGTCCCTTTATCTAACTTCAGTCTCAGCTTGAGTACAGCTGTCCTTCTTCAGCTACTCACTACTCTTCACAATTGTGTATGTGAATGTTTCAGAATCAAACGAGTGTAGTAGGCTTCAATCATAAAATAGTCTTCTAATTACTGAGAGCTGATAAGATCAAGCAATCAACTGCAAGGTAAATCAAGAATTGCATGGGACAATAGAAAGTGAAAAATATCTCAAACCCAATGAAGGTGTCAGACTCCAAAGCTAAACAGGTTAAGCAAGCTAGATTTCAGTATTCAGAAGAATTGGATGGAAGGTTGGCAGATGAAATGCAATGCAGAGAAATTTAAAATGTTTCATGAGAACATAACAAGGTAAGGAATATGAGCAGAAGTAGACCATTCGGCCCATCATGTCTGCACCGCCATTCAATAAAACCAGACTGATCTTTTTTGTGGACTCAGCTCCACTTACCCACCTGCTTACTGTAACCCCTAATTCCATAATTGTTCAAAGACCTACCTTTGCTTTAAAAATATTCAACAAAATAGCCTCAACTGCTTCACTGTGCAGGCCAATTCCACAGATTCACAACCCTTTGGGTGAAGAGATTCCTCCTCAATTCAGTTGTAAATCTACTCCCACTTATTTAGAAGCTACACCCCCTAGTTCTGTTTCCACTGGCAGATGAAACTAATGTTCCTACTTCTATCTTACCTATTCCCTTCATTTTTTTATATGTTTCTATAAGATGACCCCCCCCCCCCCCCCCATTCTTCGAAATTCCAAAGAGTACAGTCCCAATCTACTTAATCTCTCCTCATAAGCCAAGCTTCTCCTGAATCAACCTAGTGAACCTCTTCTCTACCCTCTCCAGTGCCAGTACATCCTTTCTCAAGTAAGGAGACTAAAACTGTACACAGTACTCCAGATATGGCCTCACCAGCACCCTATACAGCTGCAGCATAATCTCCCTGTTTTAAACTCCATCCCTCTAGCAATGAAGGACAATATTCTATTTCCCTTCTTAATTACCTGCTGCACCTTTCATGTGGGTGCTTAATTAAAATAACTAGGAAGGGGTTAAAATTTAAATAGAAAAAAATAACTATATGGAAAATATTACGCATGTCACATATGGGTCAGGTGAAAGTGCCCTCAATGCAGAATCAGAAAGTTTCTAAAGATGTGAGCCCATTGTCTAAGATGAGATCCTTGTAAACGACTTATGGAATGTCAAACTGTTATGCTGTTAATTTACTGATGAGGTATTAAATAAAGACTCCATTTGCCCCTTATGTGGATCGACAAGATCCAAAATACTACAAAGAGCAAATCAATATTTAATCCTAAACCACTATCTCAGAGAACTTGCTTGGTCTTTGTTGTGTTGAGACTTCTTGTAAGACACTTGACTTCCACATTTCCCACATTACAATATGTACATATTTGGCTGCGAAATAGCTACTTATTCGGCTTTAGGGCATCTGGACGTTGAGAAAGGTGCAATTTTTATGCAAGTCTTTTTCCTTTCAATAACCTGAAGTAGTGTGCCAACTATTAATGAGTAAAGCAAGCCAGACATTAAAACCTAAATATTGAACTAAAGCTGTGGGTTCATCCAGTTACTTTGCAAATCATTGGAATGGTTCCATGTAAAATACCACATGCACTGCTGATTGCTCCAGGACAAAAAGGATATTGCTGCTATTCAATGCATACAGAACATGGCAACTAAGAGTTTGGGGGGTGAGAAGGATTAATCATGAGGAATGATTATGTCATTTGGACATAGATTCTCTCAACCTGCTCTGTTCCAGTTAAGATATATTATTCAGCATTCTGAAAGGGAATAGATAATGAAGACCATGACAAGCTACTTCACTCTATGCAAAAAATTAAAAGGCACAGTCTGCATGAAAGGTAAAATGAAATCTGTGGAAGCAATGGTATGAGTAAGTCTTCAGTCCTCTTGTGGTGCAGTGGTAGGCCCAAATTCGAGTCCATCTTTCTCCAGAGGTGTGTAATAGCATCTCTGGACAAGTTGATGAGAGAAAAAGGCTAACATTTTTTAAAAATATCAACCTTTGCAACAGGCTGTTGAGAGAGGAGCTAGAAGTAGTAGAAATTATTCAAATATATTGGGCATGTTTTAAAAAAAGGTCGTTGCAATACAGTATGAGTATTTCAAGAGAGGACACGGAGCATGTGTAGATAAGTGGAAAGAATAAGTGACTTTGAACCTCTGGTCCACTGCAATTTATTCACGTTACATTTGTCTCTCATATAGACTAATTAACAGACCTAGATTGCAAATGATTATTCAACAGCTCTAATGTCATTGTATAATACAGCTGCTAGAATGGTAGAAGACAAACTGGAAGGACAATCCATCAATTTCTTTGCAAAAACATTTTTTCCTCAAATTGACTTTCAGGGTTCAAACACAGGCTACACAAGAACATACAATATATCCCAACTAGAAGAAACTGTTATATTAAACCATGTTTTTACATGAACGTTTAAATTAATTCATATCTCAGTAACTTACAATGACAATATGAAAGTGATTCTCCCCAGTTCCACTGATTTGCGATTTCAATTTGAGCAGATATTATTTTTCAAATTAAGATTTCAGGGAGAAACAGTCATATAATGCTCCAAGTCATTGTGTCATAGCGATGTACAGCACAGAAACAGACCCTTCGGTCCAATTCATCCATGCCAACCAGAAATCCTAACTTAATCCAGTCCCATTTGCCAGCACTTGGCCCATATCCCTCTAAACCCTTCCTATTCATATACCCATCCAGATGCCTTAGTCAACTTTACTTCTCACATAGCCTTCATTTTCTACAGTGCAATATAAGCAAACTCATGAGCCCATTGCACTAATGACCAAAACTAAAACGCTAATTCTTTAAACATCATTTGTCACAAGGCAAAATCATGATCTGAGCAATAGTCAGCCAATGCCTCAAAGGCATAGCATAACAAAGTGAAGGGAATCCTCAGTACAGTGCATATTTTCACCATATTTAGTTATCACAACGTTAATTCAATTAGATTTTCTTTGACAATTTTCCCTGCCTGACTGGTTTTTAATTATAAAATTGAAAAAAGAAATATCTTTAGAGAGATCTAATCTCACCAAGGTAACCGATCTAATCTCATCAGTCAACCCACATCTAAAAACCCATGCTGCAAACTCTACACACATTTTGAAAGTTAAGATAAATTCCACAACATTCCAAATTAACAGTATTTTAAAATAAATTTGTTTGAAATATGCTGTTTACAAACTAATAAATAGGGTGCAAAAATATTACCACTGCCCACCTTCAGTGGTGTTGGTAACTAAATAAGGTACAGACCCTGGAGAGTAGTTTGACCTAGCTGCTTCCATGTTCACAGATTATATCACCCTTGGCACAGGGCAGAAAAATGATCAATTGGGAGCTTTATGACTCTGTATCTTTCATACCATCTGGTTTCTCATAGGCAACGGAAGACAATATGTGAAATGTGCAAATCAATTTATCCGACATATTGTTGATGTCATACATCAAGTCTTCTTGCTAGGAAAGGTGCTTCCGTCAATTGTCCTTTGAACAGCCCAGTAACAGTAGATTAATACAAGTTATCAATAACAAATTTCTCCCAATAATGTGGACTATGACCAGACCGAGAATATGGTGCTGGAAAAGCACAACAGGTCAGGCAGCATCTGCGGAGCAGGAGAATTGACATTTCGGGCATAAGCCCATCATCAGGAATCCAGGACCACCTAGGACCAGATCACTATGTAACTCTGGATCCATTATTTTTAGATAGTATATATTAATTATCATGGAATATACAACAAAAATGGCATGACGTAAATGCAAACTCAGTGTTCTAAATTCATTAATTCCAAAGAAGTGAGGATATGTTTATACCCTTTATTCATCAGTGACTCCGGTTGGTTAAGTACAAATTAAACTCCAACTTGATTTTTTTGTGCTCAAATAGCTCTTAGAATTTTGAACTATCAAAGGTTGATTATGCATGATGTCTAAAAGAGGTTGGCAGGGGGGCAAGAGAAAGGGTTTTCTTTTAATTGCACTAAGGTAGAGAGGATACACTAGCCTAATTCACTGAGTGCTCAATTGGCTAAATTGGTCAGTGAAAATAGTGCCAGTTAGATTAATCAGGTTTTTCTTGCAATTCTACTGGCTTTAGAACGAGCATTACAAGATCAACTGCTGATAATTGCAGTAATATAGCTTATATCTGTCTCCGTAACTGAATAGTTAATGAAGATCACCACCAATTGTAAAACTAAAGCTAGAACTTATTACAAAATTATTAAGCTGGAGAGGATTCAGAATAGATTTACCAGATGTTGCCAGGTATGGAAGGTTTGAGTTATAAAGAAAGACTGAGCAGACTAGAGCTTTTTTTTTCACTTGAGTGTATGAGGTTGAGAGGTGACCTGATAAAAGTTTATAAAATAATGAGGGATATAGATAAAGTTAATTTTAGTTGCCTTTTCCCTGGGATGGGGGAATTCAAGACTTGGGGACACAATTTAAGGTGACTGGAGAGAGATTTAAAACGATATGGTGGACTAAGTTCTTTACACAGTGGGTGGTTCTCATGCAAAATTAACTTTCTGAGGAAGTGGTGGATGTGGGTACAATTAGAATGGTTAAAATAGATTTGGATAAGTGCATGAATAGGAAAGGTTTGGAGGAATATGGGCCAGGAGCAGGCAGGTGGGACTAGTTTAGTTTGGGATTATGTTTGGCATGGACTGGTTGGGCCGAAGGGTCTGTTTCTCTGATATATGACTCTAAAACATTAAGGAGCACGTGGGGAAAGGGAGAAAGGGAGAACACTAAAATTACAATTTATTGGACTTCTTCATACCAATTCCCAAATCATCAGAACTGAAGATCAGAATAATGTAATGTAAAATAATGGGTTGAATAATACAGCATGCACTACAGCCTACAAGTCAGGTTGTGCTAAAATTAGCCTTTATTGTCATGTGATCAAGTATTAGTTTTATGCATTCAACAAAATTTCAGACCTATGAAATGTTCAAAAATTGGAGATGTAGAAGGAGAAAGAGAAGGAGAACAATCATTTCATCATTCAACTTTTGGATGTTAGAGACTAATAAAAGCAAGGATGCAAAACAATATATTCTGTTATATTTGGATGGTGAAGATCAATTTGGATGGGGGATGGTGATAGGAGTTTACAAAACTATTTGGTCAGGATTTGGCTTTTAACAAGAATACAACTCAAGTGCCAAACCATGTTACATTTCTCCTGGAATATCACTAAACTCAACTGTATGTAGTCTTTTACCTCAGTAGGCAGCACATTACCTGAGTCAGAAGCTCAGAGTTCAAATCCCCCTCAATAACTTCTTGGCCACAGGAGTATTTGTTTCTCTGGTACAATCAGGTTGATAAACAGCCTGCTAACCCTTCCAACATTTCCACTACTCCTGAAGGCTGTGATTCATATAAATGCCACCTGTAAGTGGCACAAAGTGTGCATGCATAATGTGAATGCCAACATCATTGATAAGTGAGGGAAAACAACAGTCAGTCTCAAAAATGGCCCCGCAGGAAGAGAAGTTCTTCAGGTATTTGGATGTTTTTTAATCTTAAAAAAAACACAAAATACACAAACAACAGCTGGCTCCCTATCTCTCCCGTTCCTGTGTGACCTCACCTGCCTTCACTCCTGGTGCAGACATGCATCCCTGCTCTGACTGGGGCCCTAGCCTCCATCTCACCTGCGTGGTTTCCTGGTCAGTGATGTGTGTGCTGGTAATAGAATCACAGAATTCCTACAGAGGTCATTCAGTTCAGTATCTGCACAGACCCTCTGAAGAACATCCAACCCAGATCCGGCCCTCAACCCTATCACCGCAACCGCACATTTTATCACAGCTAATCCACCTAGCCTGCACATCTCTGGATGTGACAGACAATTTAGTAAGACCAATTCACTTAACCTGCACATCTTTGGACTGAGGGAGTCAATGGAGCACCCAGTGTAAATCCATGCTGACTCAGGGAGATCATGTAAGCTCTACACAGACAGTCACCTAAAGTTAGAATTGAATCTGTGTCTCTGGCACTGAGGGGTACCAGTGCTAACCACTGAGCCACCCATAGAACACAGTGACATCACACATACATGCGCAGATGCTTGCTGTCGCCTGTTCTCTCACAGGCTGCATCTACACATTTGAGGTATAGGCTCGGGCTATTTTCCCTGGAGCATCGGAGGCTGAGGGGTGACATTATAGAGGTTTATAAAATCATGAGGGGCATGGATTGGGTAAATAGATAAGATCTTTTCCCTGAGTTGGGGGGAGTCCAGAACTAGGAAGGCATCGGTTTAGGGTGAGAGGGAAAAGATATAAAAGGAACCTAAGGACAACTTTCTCATGCAGAGGGTGGTGCGTGTATGAAATGAGCTGCCGGAGGAAGTGGTGGAGGCTGGTACAATTACAACATTTAGAAGGCTTCTGGATAGATTTGGAGGGATATGGGTCAAGTGCTGGCAAATGGGACTAGATTAATTTAGGATATCTAGTCGGCATAGACAGGTTGGATCGAAGGGTCTACTTCCGTGCTGTACATCTCCACAACTCTATGTATAGTGGCTATTTGGCATTATGGATAATTACTCCAAATCCCTGAAGCAAAAAAAGTATGTGAAAATTCAAAATAAACAAACAGAACTCAAACAGATGCAAAAGATTCCAAAGCACTATGGGAAGAAAGGGGATTTTCTTCTGGTGTTGTGTCAACATTTTTTCTTTAACCAGCTCCAAAAACAAATTACCCAGACATACTATCAGCTGTTTGTTTGTTGCCGGTGAGCCTGTATGGAAATTGGACACTTCTTCTGCTACATAACAGTTACTATTTAATGGCTTTAAAATATTTCTAACATTCTGAAGGTGTGATCAAGTCCTGTGCAAATGCGATCTTTACTTTGGATTAAATACAAACATTCAGAAAAATTTAAATGAAATTGACTTAACATATGCACTACCAAAAAATACTGGGTCTAACATGAAATCTTACACAAAAATTCTTTAAAGTTAAACTTCAACAATCATCATCAGCATCATAACATCATTTATAATTCTGCTTTTCAGTAGTAAAAAATGTTCTCCAATGTTTTTCTTTTCCTTATTGTAAATTTCAATAAGCAACAATTTATTTTTAAATTGCACCTCATGTCAACTATGTAAGTCAGCAATTTATGTAATGAAACTTGTATAAAATACTTAATTTTTTGAATAATAGATCAAGGACCCCTGGATGTATCCTCAAGTTGTGTGGGTTTGAGGGTATGCCCTTAGGCTGTTACAATGCAGTTATAATACCAGCATCCACCTGACAATGTTGAAGTTGCCCACATATAACGTGTCTGTAAAAAAGCAGAACAAATCCAACCCAGCCAATTACTGCCCAATCAGTCTACCGTGGATCATCACCAAAATGATGGAAGGATCACTGACAGAGCTAACAAATGGCATTTGCAAAGAAATAACCTACCCATTGATGCTTAGTTTGGTTTCCTTCAGCTCCTGATCTCAGGCCGGTCACTGATGATTGCACAAAGTTTAGCACTTCTCAGATAATGAAGTAGTATATTTGGATATGCACAGAACTGGGACCTTTATATTTTTGGTGTATGATTTTGTAGAGTACTAAGTATTAACAAGAAATTCTAAGTTATCACTAGCATTGAAACAATTTTTTGTTTGCATTACAGCAATAAAAAAACCATATGTGGACAAAAGTATCAAATAATAAGGATGGTGCAATTCATTACAGGCTAGCACACAGTGAGAAACAGGATGCAATTCACAGACAGTTGAAGGAAATACAAAAGAAAACAATGGGTCAAATCTCCCAGTCTCCAGATCACTAAAGACTGGATGTGTGACAGAAAACGTAAATCAAAACCCTGTTGAAGACCTGACATGAGGCCCAAGTGCTTAAATATCACAACTCAGTGAAAATCCAGACCAATAAATAATACAAGATCAGCAAAGTTATTAGCAAGTCATGACCAAAATACTGTCAAAGTTTAATATGAAAGTGAGGACTGCAGATGCTGGAGACCAGTGCTGAAAAATGTGGTGCTGGAAAAAGACAGCAGGCAGGCAGCATCCGAGAAGCAGGAAAGAATCGACGTTTCGGGCATAAGCCCTTCATTCCTGAAGAAGGACTTATGTCCGAAATGTCAATTCTCCTGCTCCTCGGAACCTTTAATATGACAACACGAACTACCAAAACAAGAGCCACTTCAAGGTTAAATGAAGTGTCAAAGATATTGATGTTGGGCCAAAATATGGCAAAATTTATTAAGGTAAGTGGGGAGTACCAAGCTAACTGGGCAGAAAAATTATCAAACACGACAATTATTTATCATACTGAATCATCAAATAGGAGATGTAAAAGGAAAAAAGGAGTACAGTACCACACTTGTGTAACATGATAATGCCCAAATGTTAAAATGACATTTAATTACCAGGTCATGCTAAAAGATAAGCAATTGATCTAAAGGTAAAAATAATACAATGATTCGAAATTAGAAGGATAAAGTCAGCTTAAAACAATGTATTAAACCACAAACTGCATTTCTTGATATTGCTCTGATTTCGGTCGGCACTGTGGCACAGTGGTTAGCACTACTGCCTCAAAACGCCAGAGACCCAGGTTCAATTCCCGCCTCAGGCAACTGTCTGTGTGGAGTTTGCACGTTCTCCCCGTGTCTGCATGGGTTTCCTCCAGGTGCTCCGGTTTCCTCCCACAGTCCAAAGATGTGCAGGTTAGGTGAATTGGCCATGCTAAATTGCCTGTAGTGCTAGGTGAAGGGGTAAATGTAGGGTAATGGGTCTGGGTAGGTTGCTCTTCGGAGGGTCGGTGTGGATTTGTTGGGCTGAAGGGCCTGTTTCCACACTGTTGGGAATTTAAAAACTTCTGTTCCACTGTGTAAACGTAGACAAAATTTGCTCTTGAGAAAAGCAATGTCCAACATTTGTTATCTCCTGCACCAAGACCATTTTTACTGGAATGATTCCAGCACCAGCTCTTGTACAAACATACATTCCTAGGCTTTCAAATGAAAACTTTTAGTAAGTTTAGCCAAGTCAGCAGGAAGATGGAATTTATAACAATGCAAGGTGGCAGTTAAGTCATTCTGAAAGAGTAAAAAATGCTTAACCACACGTTCTGCTTATAATTTATATTCTAAAGTGAAAGAATAAGCTCTGAACAAAGAAAAGTAGTCAAGAATCTTTGACCCATTTTTACAAGTGCAACAGTAAAATTGTAATAATGAGTCTTCTCACAATTCTTCAAGAAATTTTTTTTCTATGTATTTCTCTACGCGATACATCTTTCCTATGTAAGAGAAAAACTGCAGAATCTCCCAGACCTTCAAACATTCCACTCCATGGAGCTCATTTACAGCACAAGGGATAATTGTAGGTCCTCAATCCTCCAAAACTAATTGAGCAATCAATTAGGTTTTGTCCTGGTACAGCTACAACACTGGCATCTACTAATAATGTAGAAAACTGCCCAGCTATGTCCTGCAGACAAAATGCAGGATAATTCCAACCTGGCCAATTATCAGCCCATCAGTCTACTCTTCATCATCAGTAAAGTAATGGAAGGTATTATCACGACTAGAGCAGCCTTTGCTTAGCAATAATCTGATACAGCACTGATACAGAGTTTAGGTTTCACAAGTGTCACGCAGCTCCTGATACCCATTAGTTCAAACATGAAACAAAGAGCTGAATTCGAGAGGTGAGGTGAGAGTGACTGCCCTTGACATCAAAGCTGCATTTGATCAAGTGTTGCATCAAGGAGCTCTGGCAAACTCAAGTCAAAGGCTTTAAGGCGAAAACTCTCTGCTTGTTGGAATCATACCTAGCACACAGGAAAATGATTGTTAGAAGTCAGTCATCTCATCTCTAGGACATCTCTGCAGGAATAGAGTTAGAACTCTACCTGCAGAGATGTCCTCGAGCTGAGATGATTGACTTTCAAAAACCATCTTCCTCTGAGCTAAGTATGATTCAGTTGTGTCCTTCATCCACTATTCTTCAGCTTCAATGACCTGCCCTCCATCGTAAGGTCAGAAGTGAGGATGTTTGCTGGTTACTGCAGAATCATCAGTGCCTTTCGTGACTCCTCAGATACAGAAATAGTCCATATCCAAATGCAACAAGACTTCAACAAGATCCAAGCTTGGACTGAAAGTTCCACGCCATGATCATCCGGGCCGAATCCCGGAGTGGGCAGCAGAGCCAGCACAGGCCAAGGTCCTGGAGCAGGAAGCAGAGGCAGTGTGGGTTGAGTCCTGCAGCGGGGAGCAGAGACAGCATGGCCGAGTCCCAGAGCGGGGAGCAGCACCACGTGGGCCAAGTTCTGTGCAGGGAGCAGAGCCAGCATGGGTTGAGTCCTGGAGCGGGGGAGTAGAGCCAGCGTGGTCTGGCTGGTGGGGGGGAGGAAATCAAGTCCTGGAGGTGAGTTCAGGACAGAGGGGAGGTCTTGTGTTGAAACCCGGGTGGCATGGACTCAGTAGAAAAGGACCATAACTTGAGTACTTTAAAAGACACTTTTTATTCTCATTCTGGACTTTTAAACTCTGTTTTCCCTTGCCAGGCCAATGTCATGGAGTGATTTGAAGTCAAGGATATGAACATTTTAGATAAAAGGATATTGCTGGACTAAAAGTGAGAGTCTGAGAGTAGCGAAAGCATGGATGAAGCATGAATTGATGGTAGCAAGACTAAAGGACACAGATTTAATGGCAACAGACATGGGGGCAAATGTTTTAATGCAGTGAGTGATAATCACCTGGAATTCACTGTTACTGAGGAAACCGAGAAATTCAATGATTTCACAGGAGACTTGGTTAGGTGCTTAACGGAGATAAACTTGCAGAATATTTGGTCATGGAGCAGGGAAATATGACTGACTGACCAACCTTCAGTAGCAAATAGATGGAGACAAAGATGGGTGACAATATCACAGAGGGTGAATTTGGCAATATAGGTGATAGTGAGGATATATGTAAGCAGGTCAACTCTAGAAAGACAATATAGTTGCAAAATACTGTACCAAGTTCAGGTCCAGGTAGTAATCAGGAAAGGGAACAGAATCTGTGGCTAGGCAAGTTAGTGTGTAGCAGGAGCTACAATTGACAGAAGAGGTGGGCCACCAATGGTGGACCACTTACAGAGAGTAAAAGATGGGGGGCTGGCGAGGAAAATATAAACAATATTGTTGGTTATTCCAAAGGTATGACAGTTTCAACAGGTTGAGTTGAGACAAGGGCAGAGATGGTTGGAGATTGGCCATCTCTGACACTTGTCCTAATACTTCAGAAGGCTTGATGCAAAGTTTTGATTAATAATGCTCCTATAACACACCTTGCCATGCTTTGATAGAATCATAGAATCATTGAAACCCTACAGCATTGAAGCAAGCCATTCGGTCCATCAAGCTCATGCTGACCCTCCAAAGAGCATCCCTCGCAGACCCTACCCCTGTAACTGTGTATTTCCCATGGCCAATCCTAGCTTGCACATCTTTGGATTGTGGGAGAAAACCCAGAGGGACCTCACGCAATACAGGGAGAATGTGCAAACTCCTGACAGACAATCACCCGAGGGTGGAATAGAACCTGGCACTATGAGGCAGCAGTGCTAACCACTGAACCACCATACAGCCCTTGTAATGTTGTAACAGCTCTATAAACACATATCGATCATGATTCACTGGTAGGTCGAGGCACAGCACACCTAAAAGGAATACGGATTTTCTTGCATTACACGTGTGTAGAGGTTTTCATTAGTGCAATCACTGCAATACCTGTGTCTTTTATTCTTTCTCTGTTGAGGGCCTTTCAAAAAGATTTCATTGTGCTCTGGTATCTGATCAATCTCAGACTTGTCACAAGCTCTGAAAAATTAGAATCTGTGCACTGCTTACAAATAGTCCACAGCTGAGATTCTGTCGTAACTCCCCTCTTGACCGAACTATCTTATTTAATTTTAATGTATTAGTTTTGAATAAATCGTGATCTGTTTATTTCCTGTCTTTTGAAGCTTCCATTCTCAGATTTTCTCTATTTCAGATGTCTCTACCTCAACATGATTGGCCTGTGAATAACAGCCTTCTTTACAGTATTACTGGGCTCACTATATATTCTATTTAATTCCAATGTGATTCCGTGACTCAAAAGAATATCAGAGCACAAGAGCAGGTAAGCTGTCTGTAGTGAGGTCATCAAGTATCCTTAAAGCTCAGGAGTTCAAGTGACCCATTGGGGTCATGCCACGTCTCTGTAGAGCAATTCAGTCAGTCATATTTCCCTGCTCCATGACCAAATATTCTGCAAGTTTATCTCCGTTAAGCACCTAACCAAGTCTCCTGTGAAATCATTGAATTTCTCGGTTTCCTCAGTAACAGTGAATTCCAGGTGATTACCACTCACTGCATTAAAACATTTGCCCCCATGTCTGTTGCCATTAAATGTGTCCTTTAGTCTTGCTACCATCAATTCATGGCAACAATTTTCCTGTGTCCAACTCATTAAACATTCATATTCACCTCTAACAGATCTCCATTCATTCTCCAACTTTACTCCAAACAAAACAATCCCCCTCCTCCAATTTAACCCTGTAGCTAAATTCCCCCAACTCTGGGAGAATTCTGTTAGATCTCCTCTGCACTTCTCAAATACTTTAAAATCTTTCCTCAAGTATGGAGACCAGAATTGGACATATTCCTCCTCTACATGCAATCTGACCTGAATTATATTAAAAGGTTCAAAATAATGCTTTATGTTTTTCAATTCAATTCCTCTGTATATGAAGCTCATGCTTTAATTAATACTGTTTCAACATATCATGCCACTAGTAAAAATGAATACACAAACACCCCAGATCCTGCAATATCCTCTGTTTAAAATTGTACCACTAAGTATACATTTCTCCTCGACATCCTTTCTGACAAGACGCTTCACCTCACCCTTCTCGATAATTACAGACAAAAATAAAAGAAGAGCAGGCAAACATGTTACAAATAACTCATTCCCCTATCCACCATCTACAAGACATGAATCAACAGTGTGGTAGAATTCTCCACTCTTACCTGAATGAGCGCAGCTCCAACAACACTCAAGAAACTTGACACTATCCAAGACAAACAGCCCTCTTGAATGTTAGTGGGTGTGGTGACATTCACTTCCTCCACTACTGGCATTCATCAACACTCCTCAGACAGTATGTTCCAAATCCATGGGTAATAAAATAGGACAAATACAGCAGATACATGGCGACTCCACCTGCAAGTCTCTCTTCATCGCTGAAAACTCAACCTCTTGTGCCTCCCTCTAATGCAATGACATCCTTCCTATATAGTTTAGTAATCAGAAAGACACACATTACTCCAGCTATACCCCAACCAAAACTTTGTACAGCTCTAACGTGACCCCCTTACTCTTATAAACTTTGCCACAACTGAAACAGGAAAGCATCTCAACTGCCTTCTTAAACTGCTCTATTAACCTGTCTTGCCATCTTCAGGGATCTGTGGACAAGTACCCCAAGGTTTCTGCTCCTCTGAGCTTCCTAGTATCCTACCATTCAATGAGCACTCCCTTGCTTTATTTCTCCTTCCAAAGTGTATCACCTCACATCCATCCCTTATACCCTTACATAGGATTAAATTCCATCTGCCAACTGATCTGGACATATGACCAAACTATTTATTTCCTTCTGTAACAATGCATCTTTTCTCCTCTTCACCAACCACCTGGCCAATTTTTGTGTTACCGTAGACTTACATAGCATCCCCACAATATTCTCATCTACGTTTTGAAGTTCCATTATTTGTAGTACCTAGTCTCGCTTATATTTCTATCAAACTCGGTTATAGTGCTAATACTTTAATTGTGCCTTCTTAGCTCGGAAAGAAAATTCCACTTCCAACTTACTTGCTAATTCAATTAATCTCGCAAGTTGAATGAAGACATCTCTTCCACCTGTAGATAGTTTTTAGCAACTTCTAGTGCCATCTTATTTTTTAAAGCAAATAAAAAACTGGCTACTGACTTTTTATACTTTATTACATACACTAACTCCAAATCCAATCTTACATTGTCCTTGTTCCAAAAGAACCCCAACAAGCCCAAAACTTTGTCACAAAAAAAATGGAGTAGTGTGCTAGAAATCAAGCCCCACCATTCCAGCAGTGTCAGAAATGTGAAGATTTCATGAAACTATCAATATTCCACAATTGCCTCTGATTTACAGTTCTTTGGGATAAAAACAAGTGATACCTGGCTCCTGCAATAACAATAAAAAATAACTATATATTATAACATTCTTAACTTTAACAAGAACAGGAAAGCAACACAATTTCTAATTTATCTAACTTCAACATTATCCCTTTTAAAACTCTCCAACACACAGGCACACAAAGAAATCAAACAAACTGAATGCATATTATGAATGGAGGAGAAAACTAAACAGAAGGCCACAGTTCTGTATTATCAGTCAACTGCAGGAGTTGATTTCACAATCTTTTAATTCTTCAATAATACCTCAATGTTATCTGCAACTGACGATCAGGCTATAGTTCCTAATAAGCTCAAAGCCACACCTTACTACCCACTTACTATTTAAATGCCAATGGAAGGTCCTTGAATTCTTTCTTATAACAGCAATTCTATTGTCATATTGTCTCTGCCACTCTTACTTTCCTCCCAAACTTATTGCATTTGACCTGATTCATGCTTGAAGAGTTCACCTTCATACATCTTATACTCTTTTTTTTTTTGTTTGAGGATCTTCCCTACTTCTCATGTCATCAAAACAGACCTGGCTTTGATTCCTCTACCTTTTGCCCTTGTTGGAATGTACTTTGTTGGATTGTATCTCACCTGTATGTGAAACATCTCTTCTATAAAAACTAACCATTGTTCCATGACAGTTTTTCACGTCACAATATAATTCCCTGTAATCCTGGCTAGATTCCTTCTCATCCTATTGAAGTTAGCCCTCTTTCAATTGGTCAGGTCCAGTTATTCTCTATCTATCATTCTGTGTAGTTGGCAAAACGGGGTTTAGGAAAAAATGAAGCTTTTTTTGGTGAAAGGAAACAAACTGGCCAGTTGAGAATTTTAGTGGTTCTCCCTCTTGTGCCTGTTCTGCCCGAGTTGCGTATCAATTGCATCCAGGGTTCTCAGCTGTACCTGCCATGAGGCACTATGTACATGGAAATCAGGGTCCAAAATCATCCACTACTCAGTGGAGAGTGCACCAAGCACACTCTTCCCATTTAACCCATGACTTCACTAGCCCTTTAAGATATTGCAGGAGGAAAAACATACTCACTATGGATCACTGTTAGCCTATTCCTGTTGTTATTATCCCAGATATGGTACTACAGGACAGGTCACATCTCAGAAAGAAAGTTGGCTTGATAGAACTATTTTTAATTTCACTTGAAGTTGTGTCAAACGCTGACAGTCAGATGTGGAGGTAGAGTTTCTTTAAAGACAGAAGAAAAGACCAAATTATACTATTTAAACAAATTTGAAAGTTCCTAAAGTACACAGTAAAATGAACTCCCATCTGATTTACTGACAATATCTATTGCAGAGACGTAAATCTGGATAAATTTGCCCAATATATCAAACCTTTCAGTTCAACTTAATTGATTCTCTCCAGTTCTGTCTATGAACTGTGAAGTTTTCTTACAGGAATACTCACAAAACTCACAGTTTAGACTTTCTCAGTCTCTGCAGATTTACAACCAAACACATCTGGTCTAGACGTTACACAAACTGAACTTTAATACTGAGGAAACTGTCCTATGTTCCTTTATCGGAGAGAATCCATACTTTTTTCATTTTCATTCTGTCTCTTCCAAACTACCTGAATGCAATCAGTCTCTGAGTTTTCAAAGCTAAAACCGAACTTTAATTATTCTAAGCGAAGGTGGGTACTGCAGATGCTGGAGTTTAGAGTCAAGAGTGTGGTGCTGGAAAAGCACAGCATGTCAGGCAGCATCTGAAGAGCAGGAAAATCAATGTTTCGGGCAAAAGCCCTTCATCAGGAATGATTTCTGATGAAGGGCTTTTGCCCGAAACATTGATTTTCCTGCTCTTCAGATGCTGCCTGACCTGCTGTGCTTTTCCAGCACCACACTCTTGACTTTAATTATTCTGAGCCAAAAGTAATCAATTGGCCTTCAATGTTTATTCTCCCTGATATACAGTCATAGAATCATAGACATGTACAGCATGGAAACAGACCATTCGGTCCAACCCATCCATGCCGACCAGATATCCCAACCCAATCGATTCCTCCTGCCAGCACCTGCCCATATCCCTCCAAACCCTTCCTATTCATATACCCATCCAAATGCCTCTTAAATGTTACAATTGTACTAGCCTCCAGCAGTGCCTCTGGCAGCTCATTCCATACATGTACCACCCTGTGTGAAAAGGTTGCCCTTTAGGTCTCTTTTATATCTTTCCCCTCTCACCCTAAACCTATGCCCTCTAGCTCTGGACTCTCCCACCCAGGGAAAAGATTGTACCCTATCCATATCCTTCATGATTTTATAAACCTCTATACGGTCACCCCTCAGCCTCCGATGCTCCAGGGAAAACTGCCCCAGCCTATTCAACCTCTGTCTATATCTCAAATCCTCCAATTCTGGAGACATCCTTGTAAATCTTTTCTGAACCCTTTCCAAGTTTCACAACATCTTTCTGATAGGAAGGAGACCAGGATTTCACGCAATATTCCAAAAGTGGCCGAACCAACGTCCTATACAGCTGCAACATGACCTCCCAACTCCTGTACTCAATACTCTGACCAATAAAGGAAAGCATACCAAACGCCTTCTTCACTATCCTATCTACCTGCGATTCCACTTTCAAGGAGCAATGAACCTTTATTCCAAGGACTCTTTGTTTAGCAACACACCCTAGGGCTTTACCATTAAGTGCATAAGTCCTGCTAAGATTTGCTTTCCCAAAATGCAGCACCTCGCATTTATCTGAATTAAACTTCATCTACCACTTCTCAGCCCATTGGCCCATCTGATCAAGATCCCGTTGTAGTCTGAGGTAACCTTCTTCACTGTCCACTACACCTCCAATTTTGGTGTCACTTGCAAACTTACTAACTATACCTCCTACATTCACATCCATATCCTTTATATAAAAAACAAAAAGTAGTGGACCCAGCACCAATCCTTGTGGCACTCCAATCTGAATAATAACCCTCTACCACCACCCTCTGTCTTCTACCTTTGAGCCAGATCTGTATCCAAATTGCTAGTTCTCCCTGTATTCTATGAGATCTAACCTTGCTAACCAGTCTCCCATGGGGAACCTTATCGAACGACTTACTGAAGTATGTATCATAACATGTCTGAATAGGCTGATTAAAGATAATTAAGGCAAGACCAAGAGAAACTAGTTTCAGTCTGACAAATATAGTTTATTATCTAAAAGAAAGAACAAAGTATAAAGAATAGAAAGGACTGGGCAAGGCTTTGGCAAAGTTTGGAAAATAATAATCAAAAACTAACACTAGGAAGAATAAAAATAACTAATACTAGTGAGAATAAACATTGAAGGCCAATAGATTCCTTCTGGCTGAGAATAATTCAAGTTTTTGTTTTAGCTTTGAAAACTCAGAGACTGATTGCATTCAGGCGATTAAAAGCAACATACAGGTCCACAATCCTTTATCCAAAATGGTTTTTGTGGACTGTGGAGCATCATTTTGGCGTGCAAACAGGTGACCCAACTCTACACCCACTCGAACCATGTCACTCAGATGTGATGTGGCGACGTGGCCCAGCATTGGCAGGCGTCAATTGTGTCTCAGCACTTGTATTATTCACACGTATGTCTGCTGTTCGGTAATATTTGTTTCATTTGTTGGATAAAGGATTGTGTACCTCTACAAGGTCTTGCTTCCATTAGATGAAGCAGATATATAGCGAGAATAGTTAACAAACATTTAGAATCACAGAACCTTTCTATAGAGAAGAGGCCATTGGTCCATCAAGTTGCTCTAACAAAAATCACTCTAAATCAACTCTATCTACTCTAGTCACACTTTGCAGCACTTGGCCCATATCCTTGAAGGTTATAATAATACAAGCATTCATCCAAGTACTTTTTAAAAAGGTTGTGAGATTTTCCACCTCTGCTATCCTCCCAGGCAGGGCATTCCAGATGCCCAGATGCTCTGGGTAAAAATGCTCTTTCCACAAATCCCCACTAAACCTCCTCGCTTCCACCTTAAAATTATGCCCTCTTGTTATCGACCCTTCAACTAGAGGGAACAGCTGCTTTGTGTCCACCATGGCCCTCGATCTTACACATGTCAAGTAGATCCCATCACAGCCTTTTTATTCCAAAGAAAACAACCAGCCTCTCTTCATAGCCAACTTACACGAGCCCAGGCAACATTCTGGTGAATCTCCTTTTCACTCCCTCCAGCGTATTCACATCCTTTCTCTCGTGTGGTGACCAGAACTGCACACCGTATTGCAGCTGTGGCTTAACCAACGTTCTGTACGTCTGCAACATAACCTATTTGCTCTGATTATCTTTGCCACAACTGATAAGGACAAGTGCCCCAAATGCCCTGTTCTACACTGAGTACCCCCTTGTCTTATTGCTTCTTACAAAGGGAATCACCTCACTTTTCTGTGTTAAATTCCATCTGCCACTAATCTGCAATTCTGACCAATCCATCTATGTCCTCTTTAATCCAAAACCTTTTTCCTTACTAGCAACTACCCAGACAACATTCATATCTTTCGTAAACTTACTTTTCATATTCTCACCTCTATCATTTATACACACCATGAACAATGAGGAACCCAGCATTGATCTCTGTGGTATGCCACTGGACACCGGCCTCCAGTCACATAGATTTTTACCACCACCCTCTGTCTCCTACCACTGAGCTAATTTTGGATCCAACTTGTCAGGAGTTGGACCCATGTGGTTTTATCTTCTTTATCAGTTTCTCCCATTTGGGGCCTTGTGGAAGGCTTTGCTGAAATCCATATAAACCACATCAACTGTACTAACTTCATATACACATCTGGTCACCAACTCAAAAAATTCAATCAAACTCGTTAGGCATGACCTCCATCTGACAAAGCCACGCTGACTATCTTTGGTTAAACCCTGTCTCTCCAAATGGAGATCAATTGTCTCTATTAAAGTTTGGGTCAGAGCCCCAGAAATTTCCTCCTTTGCCTTCCACAGCAGATTGGGATACAACGCATCGAACGTGGGTATTTATCTACATTTAAGCCCACAAAAACCTCCAATACCGCCTCACTCCCGAGGTCAAACTGTTCAAGAACCCTCAGTTTCTCTTCCTGAATTCTGAACCTACAGATATTTTCTAATCCACCTATTCAGAGATGTCTTTCCACACATTTGGGGCAAGACAACCTAGAACCCAGCTTTTCTGGTTCAGGAGCAGGGAGACCACCATTGTACCTACATATAGTAGTCCTTCTGTACCCACGGGGGATACGTTCCAGGACCTCCCGCAAAAGGCCGAAACCGTGGATAACAGTGAACCCATTCATTTAAATGGGAAACATATCTCCACGGCAGCCTTCAGGTCCCTGGTTCCCTTTTATATGTTTGGGCCGTGGGAAACCACACGGAACTGAAACCACAGAAAATGATTCCGTGGATACAGGGGTCACCCTGTACTCTTTTTCCAAAGTGAAGACACTTAAATACATGTATAACACCTCTGGTTTTGGGCACAGATTGCCTCTTTCTCTGGTTTTCCTCTTCTCCTTGATATACTTACAGAATATCTTGCAATTGTTCCTCATCTTATCCACCACTTTTCTTTCTCGTGCTCTCCTAATTGCTTTCTGAAGTTCCCTCCTGCACTTTCTATCCTCGACTAATGCCTCTTTTGATTTAGTCCCTTTGTAAATGTTAAATGATGCTGTCTTCTTTCTTGTCCGGTCAGTGTTCCTCCAGGTCACCATAAAGGGGTATTGGGCCAGTACTCTCATCAATTCCATTTTGATTGTTCCCTCAATATTACAGATTTACCTAGAATTAGCTGCTTCCAGTCAACTTTGGTCAGATCCTGCCTCATTTTAATAAAATCTGCCTTCCCAATCCAAAAGTGTTTTTTTTTTGCAGATCATCCTTTTTCTTTTTCCATTACAAATTTAAAACATACATTGTTGTGGTCACTATCACAAAAAATGCTCTCCCACTGCCACCTTGAACACTATCTAGATTCATTCCTCAGAACTGGGTCCAGTACTGCACTGTCCCTTGCTAGAACTTCTATATGTAGATAAAAAAAGCTCTCCTGAATACATTAAGAAATCAATCCTCCCGAACACTAGACCATGACTTTCCCAATTAATGTCCCAGAAGCTGAAATCCCCTGACATAATTATCCTATTATTGTTTATACACACCTCAGTGAATTGTCTATACAGCTGTTCCTCTATTGTCAACTGCCTGTTTGGGGATTAATAATACACTCTCAGCAATGTAACTCCCCCCTTGTTTTTCTAAGCTCAACTCACAAAGCCTCATTTGAAGACCCTTCCAAAATATTATCCCACTTAGTGAAATAACTGATTCCTTAATAATGCAACATGCGACATGACCTAATTTCTTTTTACACCATGTCCACGTTACTGAAGTTTCTGCAGTTGGGAATACTTGCTGCACACGTGGTCATTTGGAACACCAGTAGGACCCATGACTTTCCACATATGACAGGTCACACATTCCATTTGCCATAACTTACTTAGTTTTACTTGCTAACTTTTCTAATTAACAAGTCCTGAAGGTACTCAGTTTAAGTCTAATCTCCTTCCCTTGTTTTTTGACTGTTACTTAGTCCTGGTGTTCCTCAGTTAATCCCTTAATAATCTCCTGGACGTAGGTCTGCTCTTGCCCCCAATGACCTGTGATAGCTCTTCAGAAAACAAGACAGCAGATAAAATAAAATCTCCCTCCCCACTTCACCTAACCCCAACACTTACCAAACTACCACACTCCACTCTCTGCAGGATGCACTTTGAACATAAATTATTAATAACAAAGGAGAACCGGAAATAAAAATTGCCACAGTGACAGACAAAACTATGGGCAATTTATTAGCATATACTTCCTTTGGTAGTGTACAGATGGGGCAAAGAAAGCATTGCGTTAAAAACAGTAAGCAAAGGCCAACGCGTGTATTTCTTAACATTTTAGCAAACAAACTAATAAAGCCAGTGCAATGGGTGCAGTAAAGTCTGTAATGCTCTGTGCTGGTTTGCACTTTGTCAGTTTTCTGACACTTAGATCAGTTGTGCAAATGTGGTTCATTATAAATAGTGACCAAAGAAAAACGTACAGGAAGCAGGAAAATAACCAAAGACCACTTGCACAGCTAACAGAAGCTTTTCTGCTGAAGCAATATAAATAGTTACACAGTACAAATGATCCAGAAATGATCTTCAATCAACTGAAAAAAAAGATTTTAAGCACTTATATATTGACTCAGTTCCAAATATGCAGCACATGATTTCTTGAATCCCTACAGCATGGGCCCATCAAGTCCACACCAACCCTCCGAACAGCATCCCACCCAGAACCAACCCCCTACCCTATTCCCTGTAACTTTGCATTTCCCATAATTAATCCACCTAGCCTGCATATCCCTGGAAACTATGGGACAATTTAGCACAGCCAATTCACCTAACCTGCATATTGTTGGACTGTGGGAGGAAACCGGAGTGCCTGGAAGAAACCCACGCAGACACAGGGAGAATATGCAAATTCCACAGACAGCTGCCCAAGACTGGAATTGAACCCAGGTCCCTGGCGCGTGAAGCAGCAGTGCTGATCACTGCTCATGTTCCCTACCTACTTTTCCCTGGAATGTAGATTGAGGGCAAATAAGAAAGTTGATGGTAGCTTGAAGATAAATGCAAAATAATTTTTCCTCATCCTTCATTGTACAATATGACTTCACAGCTCCTCAGCTGACTTAAAGTTTACATCATAGAATTATAGAGATGGACAGCGCGGAAACAGACCCTTCAGTCCAACTCGTCCATGCCAATCAGATATCCTAAATTATTATAGTCCCATTTGGCAGCAAATGGCACAAATCCCTCTAAACCTTTCCTATTCATATACTCATCCAGATGCCTCTTAAATCTTTTAATTGTACCAGCCTATACCATGTCCTCTGGCAACTCATTCCATACATGCACCTCCCTCTGCATGTAAAAGTTGCCCCTTAAGTCCTTTTTTAAATCTATCCCCTCTCACTCTAAACCTATGCCCTTTAGTTCTGGACTCACCCACCCGAGGGAAAAGACCTTGTCTATTTACCCAATCCATGCCTCTCATGATTTTACTAACCTCCACATGGTCACACCTCAGTCTCTGACGCTCCAGGGAAAACCGCCCCAGCCTCTTCCTAATAGCTCAAACCCTCCAACCCTGGCAACATCCTTGTAAATCTTTTCTGAACCTCTCCAAGTTTCATAACATCCTTCCGATAGGAGGGAGACCAGAATTGCACACAATATTCCAAAAGTGGCCTAACCAATGTCCTAACCGACTCTTATACTGAATGGTACAACCAATAAAGAAAATGTCTTCTTCACTATCCTATCTACCTGTGACTCCACTTTCAAGGAACTATGAACCTGCGCTCCAAGGTCTCTTTGTTCAGCAACACTCCCCAGGACCTCACCATTAAGTATATATGTCATGAATATAGATTTCAAATTAAATTAACACACAGATTTCCACTTTCTTTAAACCTCTGGAGCATGATTTGAATCCTGCTCAGCTTCTCAGTGGGTCAGCTGGAATACCTTAATGAGGAAAGCATAGTTAATCACAATCTAATTTCTCCACATTGGAAAATTTAGCTATCTTACGGTTAAATGGTAATCATGTGATAAAATGAAGGGTTTATAAGTTGTAAGAAAAATGTCCTGGATGACAGCACTACGCCACTGAAAGTCTTAAATTTATAGAATTATTATTATTCTTTTATCATTGGGAGGGCACTTCTAAGTTCCGCTCAGAATTAAACATCACATTTGAGATAGAAATAACATTTAACATCAAATTAAGTTCTAAAATGGTATGAAATGAGAAACTGTGTACAATAACAGCACCACCTAGAAATATATTTAATATTCATTCTACTCACATATTTGATGAAAATGTTAAATAAAACAGGAAAGAACTTGATACATATTTAAAGGTTTACTTTTGATCTACAGTCAATAACGTTATTAAATATTCAATTTTAGATTTTTTGCAACAGAAAGTGTTCTTATTCTAAATTCATTACTGAATTAAGGAATTTATCTTGAACTTCATTGTCATTTTTCCTACTTTATAATATTAAACAACAGAATTTGTTTCAATCCATTAATGCTGAAAGGCTGTAGTTGCATACATGCACTAAGAGCTCAAAAAGAAAGGCACCAACATGGCAGCAATGCTCTGAATGGAATACTGCATAGATCAGGTGAGATGCTGTTGTCCACAAGAGATCACTCTAGAAAATTGAAATGTTATGTGCATGTAAATTTGGGCAAGGAGGCACTTAATAATGACATGCAACACCTGCTTAAGTTAGCTTCAACTATGCATATCAGGGCCTTTTTTTAAGCTAGAGTCTAGAAGCCTAACATTCTTGTCATCTGGATGAATTAAATAGAAACAATATGAAGAAACAAAATCAGCAACAATTATGCAAATACAAGTCAAAGAAAAAGAGATATTGTCACGATTGCCATTTGAAAACTCCATTTTGGAAAACCACAATAATGGAGACTAAAGTGATTTAAGGCTAAATCAACATTAAAACATTTTAAATACAAAATAAATCAGTAATCCAAATCATGGTATCTTTTTACTCTCCACAAACTGCAGCCTTTAAAATCAAGAAGTTGCCATGAAAGTTACAATAAATTTGAAGCAGGAAGTAACAGACAGAACAGGATGTGGTAAGCTGTGGAAATGAAAACATAATTTGTTTCACTTGTTTCAGATTCTAAATGCCGTATTTCAATAATTTAAGTACTTAAATCTTTATAGATTTAAGATCTATTGTATTACACTCAGGTTTATCCACTACTGTATAAAACAGTTATATTTTCAGCACTAGAACTGCTGTCCACCATATGCTATAAAATTCACAATACTAAGTTTATTATTCCAGTAAGACATAATGATCAACATTGAGCCAAAGTCCAATTTATATATTAGGGTTATTCTGTACAGAGCAATTCAAATGTCAGACTAAGCACATTCTTAAGATGCTGGAAATCTCATCATGTGGAAATCTTATTTATTAAGCAAGAGGCTGTGCAAATTAGAAGCTATTTAAAGGCAAAGACGCTTACGTTGTACTGACAAAAACCTAATCTTGACAAATTGAGAGGATATTCCTCATATTCATAGTCTACCATACCGCTAACTTTGGTTATTAACTTCTGAATGAAAAATTTAGTCTAGACAATTCATTCCTTAGCTTTTATGTAAAAAATGGAGCATTACACTTTCAAATACTTACAACCGCTGTATCCATTAGCATTAAAAGACGAGCATTAACTTTCAAATGAAATGCAACTGATCTTGTACTCCGAGCTACCATCTATGTCCTTATTTGGACAGGTCTATCAACAAAGCTTGAGTGCCCAAAGAATCGCGCCACACTTCCTCCCAAAGTGTTGTGTCATGCACCACCACGCCTGCGTGCGGGTGATATTTCCGGATGGTTTGTTCAAGTTCTCCTTGCTAGTCTAATTGTTAAATGTGAATGGAAACTGATTTTAAATAGCAACTTAGTTATATTCTGATGGTGAGTATTTTTACATTAGCATTGTTAACTTAGAAGCAAAATGTAGAAACTATGAACCTGCATAATCTTGCATCACCATGAAATCTAAGCCTTGTTGGACCACAAGATTTTTACTTAAATCTACAGCAGATCCAACTGTCAGTACTTCTAAAATGCAAATAAACTTTCAACCCATTTATAATCAAGCCACTGTTTTCTTCCTTCCCTGCTTACTGAATCCCTTTCTCACTTCTCACTTTACTATTATATATGTTAAACTTTCATTATTTCCCAGTCATTTGAAATTCTTCCTCAACAGTTTCAATTTTCTCAACATTCTATCAGAAATGGTTCTTGAAAGGGTTCAGAAAAGGTTCACAAGGCTGTTGTCAGGGTTGAAGGGTTTGAGATTGGCTGAATGGGCTGGGGGTCTTTTCCTAGAGTGTCAGAAGACGAGGGGTGACCTTATAGAAGTTTATGAAATCATGAGGGGCATGGATAGGGTGAATAGCAGGGTAGGGGACTCCAAAACTAGGCAGCATAGATTTAAATTGAGAGGGGTAAGATTTAAAACAGACCTAAGAGGCAATGTTTTCATGCAGAGGGTGATGGCATGTATGGAATGAGCTGCTAGAGGAGTGGTGGAGGCTGGTACAATTACAACATTTAAAAGGTATCTGGATGGGTATATGAATAGGAAGGGTTTAGAGTCTCTATAACACAACAGAATGGTCTCCAATCTCAATCTAGCAGAAACGGAGGACAACAGGTGCTGGAGGTCAGAGTCAAAAAGTGTGGTACTGGAAAAGCGCAGCAGGTCAGGCAGCATCCGAGGTGCATAAGAATCGCTGTTTTGGGCATTAGTCCTTCATCAGGAATATGGGCAGTTGAGGGGGGGGGGGGGGGGGGGGGTTGTGAAAGATAAATCAGAGCTGGGAGAAGGTAGCTGGGACAGTGATAGGTAGATGCAGGGGAGTGGTGATGTTTTAAGGTTGAAGCAGAGGGTGGGCAGGACAGGTAGGACCGTTCTGGAGGGCAGTACCGACTTGTAGAGTTGGATATGGGATGAGTTGGGGGGGTGGGGGGAGAAGAGGGGAGAGGAGATGAGGTTGTTGATGCAGTGGGGTTGGAGGGTCCCAAGACAGAAGATGAGGCTTTGGGTGTTTATGATTTGGCAGTGGAGGAGGCCCAGGACTGGCATGTTCTTGGCAGAGTAGGAGGGGGAGTTGAGGGGTTGAGGGGGTTGGCCACAGGGCGGTGAGACTTTTTGGAATCTCAGTTTGCCAAAAAGTCTTACCCAACACCATGTCAGTCCCTTATCCATTTAGCACTGCTGCCTCACAGCGCCTGAGACCCGGGTTCAATTCCCGCCTCAGGCGACTGACTGTGTGGAGTTTGCACGTTCTCCCCGTGTCTGCGTGGGTTTCCTCCCACAGTCCAAAGATGTGCAGGCCAGGTGAATTGGCCATGCTAAATTGCCCATAGTGTTAGGTAAGGGGTAAATGTAGATGTAGGGGTATGGGTGGGTTACGCTTCGGCGGGGCGGTGTGGACTTGTTGGGCCGAAGGGCCTGTTTCCACACTGTAAGTAATCTAATCTAATCTAATCTAATCTTATTATTTATAATAAAACATTCACGGGTCCAGATCTTACAGCATTAATGTTACTTGTCTTACAACCAGAGATCTTGAGTTTAAATCCTATCATGGCAAGTTGTGAAATCTGAATAGTGAAACCTTGCTGTAAAAACTAGTTCATCATGCCTTTCAGAGAAAGAAACCCATCACAGTAGATCTGATGTATACATTTCCAATTCTGCAGTGAATGGTGGATTAGTTACACTCTTGCCAATGTCACCCACATTCAGAGAACAGCCCATCTCTCTCATAATCAACACCATCATCTCCAGAAACCGTACAATGTGCACCAGAGCATCGGTTTGAAGAAGTTCCAATGCACTTCACATGTGTTTTATGAACAAAAACGTTGTCACGAGGTAACCGAAACTAGCTAGCTGACCGATAAGTATTAAAGAATGATTCAGATCGCAAATGGATAGATTCAAAACAAAACATCAGTCAGCTGAATCTCTGACTATATTTTTGGAATGTGAGCGAACAAAACAAAATGGGTTGGGCGATAGAGAAAGAGCTGTTATAAAAGATATATGAAATATTCAACACCCCTCCCCAACTTTGGAGCTGCATATGAAGAACTCCAAGAGCAAATATTAACGTACACACTGAGTGCATCAATGAGCAAACATTATAGTGATTAATATCATCAAAACTGAAAAAAAAGTCTGCATCAGCCAACATTATATTTTAAGCTTTAAAATAATAAAACATTGCCACATTAGAATAAGAATGGTTATGATAGCCTTTTTATATCATGACTTTACAGTATATTTTAATTCCTTGCACCGCTTATTGTACTGACTGAAGGACCTTTGCTTTCTGGCACAAAACCCAAATGATTAATCAAATATTTGTGCACGTTAGATTAAAGGTCATGAATTTTGGTATTGTTTCATGCAACAGCATCTTGCCAAGATAAAGTGCAACACTTTAAAGTTTCTAAATATACAATACTCATACCTGAAACCTTTCTTGCATAGGTTTTCTTGCACGTTTCCATTGTGATGGGGGAAAGGAAAATTTATTTCAAACTTTTATTTTTCCTGACATAACTTCTGTGAAATAAATTCTTCTTCCAATACCCTTTCCACTTTTTGCCATACCACTCTTCACTGTAGTATCCCCAAAAACATGCATATAACCCTGTTTATAAAGGCCAATGGTCAAGGAGCCTATTGAGTCTCGACTCAGGTCAGTTTTCTGATGGCTTTTGTCATTGTGACTGCTTGTGAACTCAACATTTCTTCTCCAAGTTAAACACTGTCAACAGATTTCTAGAAATAACTGAAATAGATAAACAGGAAAAGATTAATAGATCTATCAATCCTGTACCACACAACATGACTGAATGATCATAACAAGACATAAACACCTCTACCAGAGCATGCCATTTGCCACGCCAACTCACAGCCTGCCTGTATCTCTATGAGCAGAGACAGGTGGATCTGAGCAAGCGAGCCACCTTCACCCCCAAACCCAAATCTTATCAAAGAAGCAGATCCAACAGCAAAAGATGAGAGAATTATGGCTGATAGATGGTATGGACCCCGGGGTAGCAAAGGAAAACCTCCCTCACTGTTTGTGTGCATGTCCTCTGACTCAAGAGGCTGGTAAAGCCAGGGTGAGGAAGCAATGGAATTTGGGAAAGAAACTCCTTTTTAAAATCAAATAGAGAGAGTTCTTTATCACCAGCTGTAGTAGCCAAGAAGTTACTCTCCCTCTGAAATACAGCAATGAGAGTAAGCAATCTGACAAACAAAGTGATTTTTCTGTAGCCATGCAACATTGGGTACAGACTTTAGCATTCCACAAAAGCAGTTCATTCCATAAAATGTGCTGAGCTCACAAGAAGTGACAAGCCCAAGAGAATTTAGAAGCAGAAAGAAATGAGCTGCATGGGGTTTGTCAGGGATTCCAAATAGGCAAAAATTGCAGAAACAGCAGCTTCAGAAACAGGCTGTACCCCATGTTTAAAATTGCAAAACTTCTTCCTGGATTGGCTGACCACAATTCCCAAGTTCAGAGTGCCCAATGTATTCGATTTTCCCCTATGTGGGGCACAGATGGCAAAGCAGCATTTGTTACCAACTCTTAAGTGGCCTCCAGAAGGTGATGGTGAGCCACACGTTTCAACAGCTGCAGTTCATCTGATGCCAGCACTCCCACAATCCTTTCAGAGTCACAGAGTCATAGATTTATACAGTGTGGAAAGAGATCCTTCAGTCCAGCTCGTTCATGCCAACCAGATACCCAAAATTAATCTAGTCCCATTTAACAGCATTTGGCCCATATCCCTCCAAACCCTTACTATTCATATACCCATCCAGATGCTATTTAAATGTTGTAATTGTACCAGTCTCCACCACTTCCTCTTGCAGCTCATTCCATACACGCACCACCCTCTGCGTGAAAATATTGCCCCTTAGATCTCTTTTAAATCTTTCCCCCCTCACCTTAAACCTATGCCCTCCAGTTTTGGACTCTCTCACCTCAGGAAAAAACCTTGTCTATTTACCCTATCCATGCCCCTTATGATTTTATGGACTTCTACAAGATTACCCTCAGCCTCCAAAGCTCCAGGGAAAATAGCCCCACTCTAACTAGTCTCTCCCTAACACCCCGGCAACATCTTTCTAAGCCTTTTCTGAACCCTTTCAAGTTTCACAACATCCTTCTTGCAGCAGGGAGACCAGAATTGCACACAGTATTCCAATAGTGGTCTAAGCAATGTCCTGTACAGCTACAATATGACCTCCCTACTCCTATACTCAATGCACTGACCAATAAATTTGTGTTGCAGACATTTCGCCCCCTGTCTAGGTGACATCCTCAATGCTTGGGAGCCTCCTGTTAAGCGCTTCTTGATGTTTCCTCCGGCATTTATAGTGATTTGTATCTGCCGCTTCCGGTTGTCAGTGCCAGCTGTCCGCTGCAGTGGCCGGTATATTGGGTCCAGGTCAATGTGCTTGTTGATTGAATCAGTGGATGAGTGCCATGCCTCTAGGAATTCCCTGGCTGTTCTCGGTTTGGCTTGTCCGATAACAGAACAGCCAGGGAATTCCTAGAGGCATGGCACTCATCCACTGATTCAATCAACAAGCACATCAACCTGGACCCCAATATACCAGCCACTGCAGCGGACAGCTGGAACTGACAACCAGAAGCGGCAGATACAAATCACCATAAATGCCAGAGGAAACATCACAGAAGCGCTTCACAGGAGGCTCCCAAGTACTGAGGATGTCACCTAGACAGGGAACGAAACGTCTGCAACACAAATTCCCAACTCGCGAACAGAACCACAACAGCGAGCACCCGAGCTACAAATCTTCTCCCAAACTTTGAACTGACCAATAAAGGCAAGCATACCAAATGATGCCTTCACTGTCCTATCTACCTTTGGGTCCACTTTCAAGGAACTATGAACATGCACTCCAAGGTTTCTCTGTTCAGCAACACTCCTCAGGATCTTACCATTACGTGTATCAGTCCTGCCCTGATTTGCCTTTCCAAAATGCAGCACTCATATTTATCTAAATTAAACTGCATCTGCCACTCCTCAAACCATTGGTCCACCTGATCAAAATCCCATTGTCCTCGGAGGTAACCTTATTTAGTGTTCAATACACGTCCAATTTTGGTGTCACCTGCAAACTTACTAAGTGTACCTCCTATTTCACTCCAACTCATTTATATAAATGATAAGAAGTGACGGACCCAACACTGATCCTCGTGGCACACTGCTGGTCACAGGCCAGCAGTCTGAAAACAAACCCTCCATCACTACCCCTTCTTCTACCTTCGAGCCAGTTCTGTATCCAAATAGTTACTAGAGAGTCAGAGATGTGCAGCACGGAAACAAATCTTTCAGTCCAACTCGTTTCTGCCAACCAGATAGCCCAAACTAATCTAGTCCCACTTGCCAGCACTTGGCCCATATCCCTCTAAACCTTTTCTACTTATATACCCTTCCAGATGCCTTTTCAATATTGTAATTGTACCAGCCTCCACCATTTCCTCTGGCAGTTCATTCCATATACGCACCACCCTTGAAAAGGTTGCCCCTTGGGTCCCTTTTATATCTTTTCCCTCTCACCCCTAAGCTATGCTCTCTAGTTCTGGACTCCCTCATCCCAGGGAAGAGACTTTGTCGATTTATCCTATCCATGCCCCTCATGAGTTTATAAACCTCAATAAGGTCACCCCCTCAGCTTTTGACGCTCCAGGGAAAACAGCCCCAGCCTATTCAACCTCTTTCTGTAATTCAAATCCTCCAACCCTGACAACATCCTTGTAAATGTTTTCTGAACCCTTTCAAGCTTCACAACATCCTTCCAATAGGAAAGAGACCAGAATTGCACGCAATATTCCTTAACCCTATTTGCCAAAGCTATCTCATGACCCCATTTTGCCCTCCTGATTTCCCTCTTAAGTATACACCTACTGCCTTTATACTCTAAGGATTCACTCAATCTCTCTTGCCTATACCTAACATATGCTTCCTCCTTTTTCTTAACCAAACCCACAATTTCTCTAGTCATCCAGCATTCCCAACACCTACCAGCCCTTCCTTTCACCCTAACAGGAACACAGTATACTGTCTCTGGACTCTTCTTATCTAATTTCTGAAGGCTTCTCATTTTCCAGCCGTCCCTTTTCCTGCAAACATCTGCCTCCAATCAGTTTTGGACGTAATACCGTCAAAATTAGCCTCCCTCCAATTCAGAACTTCAACTGTTGGATCTGGTCCATCCCTTTCCATCACTATTTTAAAACTAATAGAATTATGGCCCTAAAGTGCTCCCACACTGACACCTAAGTCACCTCCCTGCCTCATTTCCCAAGAGGAGGTCAAGTTTTGCACCTTCTCTGGTAGGTATAGCCACATACTGAATCAGAAAATTTTCTTGAACAGACTTACAAATTCCTTCCCATCTAAACCCTTAACCCTATGGCAGTCCCAGTCTATGTTTGGAAAGTTAAAATCCCCTACCATAACCACCCTGTAATTCTTACAGATAACTGAAATCTCCTTACAGATTTGTTTCTCAATTTCCCTCTGACTATTAGGGGGTCTATAATACAATCCCAAAAAAGTGATCATCCCTTTCTTATTTCTCAGTTCCACCCAAATAACACCCCTGGATGTATTTCCAAGAATATCCTAAGTACAGCTGTAATGCTATCCCTTATCAAAAATGCCAATCCACCTTCCTCGCTTGTCTCCCTTTCCATTCTTCCAATAGCATTTGTATACTGGAAGATTAGGCTGCCAGTCCTGTCCATCCCTGAGCCACGTTTATGTAATTTTCATAGCACTAGTAGTAATCCAGATATTACTACCCTCAAAGACCTCCTTTTTAAATTCCTGCCTAACTTCCTATATTCTCCCTTCAGAATCTCATCCTTTTCGCTTCCTATGTCTTGGTACCAACGTATACAATGACCTTCTGCTGATCTCTTGTCCCTTTGGAGAACATTTTGCACCCTCTCTGAGGCATTTTTGATCCTGGCACTAGGGAAACAACACACCATTCTGATTTTTCACTGCTGGCCGCAGAAATGCCTATCTGTGCCCCTGACTAGGAAAGCCCCAAACACAATTGATCGCTTGGAATGCAAATGTACCCCTCATTACATTACAGCCAGTCTTAACACCAGAAACTTGGCTGTTCGTGCTGCATTCCCATGAAATTACATCACCCCCTACATATTCCAAAATAGCACACTTGTTTGAAATGGGGATAGCCACAGAAGACTCCTGTACTACCCAGCTACTTCTCCTACCTTTCTTGGAGTTAACCAATTTACCTGACTATTTCTGCAGCTTTTCTCCCTTCCTATAAGTGCCATCCATACGCCTTAACTCTTGTAAATTCCTCACTGTCTCTACCTGTCACTCCAACAGATCCATTCGATCTGACAGGATTTGCAACCAATGACATTTATTGTAGATAGAATCCTCAGTAACCCAGAAACTCTCCTGAAACTCCCACATCTGACAAAGAGCATATCACTCTACTAAAGGGCATTTTCCTCCTTCCAATCTACACACACAGAAAATAGTGCCATCTTATTGCTCTACAAAACACTGTTCCAAGCTAACTTATGACCGATATTTTTAAAATTTAATCGAGAGACAGATTCCAATAAAAACATATAATCAAGAAACCTACTCTGTTAACTATTGTAGATTTACAGCAAGGCTATACTTAAAACTATTTACTTACCCATTTCTGTGCTGTGACCTCTCCCAAACAAGTTCCTCCAAGATCAGTTGTGAATTTTGCTGTTTGTTAAGCTTTCCTAGACACACTCCTATGTTCAGCGATACATGAATTCAAACAGCACAGACAGTAACTGTGCATAATCACTGCTGTGTCAGTTAGCAGTGTGGATTTCTTTCTCTCCCTCCCCCCCTTACAGATTATGTTCTCCCTTTATTCCGTGTAACCTCACCTTGCTAACCAGACTACCAGAAGGAACCTTGTCAAATGCCTCACTGAAGTCCATATAGATCACGTCCACTGCTCTGCCCTAATCAATCCTCTTTGTTACTTCTTCTAAAAACTCAATCAAGTCCATGAGATACGATTTCCCACACACAAAACCATGTTGACTATCCCTAATCAGTCCTTGCTTTTCCAAATACATGCAAGTCCGGTCTCTCAGGATTCCTTCCAACAACTTGCCCACCACAGACGTCAGGCTCAGCACTACATAGTTCTCTGGCTGTTCCTTACCACCTTTCTTAAATAGTGGCACCATGTTAGCCAACCTCCAGTCTTCCGGCACCTTGCATGTGACTATCAATGATACACATTTCTCAGTAAGGGGCCCAGCAATCACTTCCCTAGCATCCCACAGAGTTCTAGGGTACACCTGATCATGGCCTGGGGATTTATCCATCTTTGTGTGTTTTAAGACATCGAGCACCACCACCTCTGTAATATGGACATTTTGTAAGATGTCGCTTTTATTTCCCCACATTCTCTATTTTCCATCTCCTTCTCTACAGTAAATACTGATGCAAAATACTCATTTAGTATCTCCCCTGTCTCCTGCGGTTCCGTACATAGGTTGCCTTGCTGATCTTTCAGGGGCCCTATTCTCTCCCCAGTTACCCTTTTATCCTTAATGCATTTGTAGAATCCCTTTGTATTCTCCTTAACCCTATTTGCCCTCCTGATTTCCCTCTTAAGTATACTCCTGCTGCTTTTATATTCTTCACTCCATCTCTGATTCACTCGATTCACTCGATCTCTGATGTCTATATCTGCCATAAGCTTCCTTCTTTTTCTTGACCAAAACCTCAATTTCTCTAGTCATCCAGCATTCCCTACACCTACCAGCCTTGCCCTTCATCCTAACTGAAACATAATGTCTCTGGACCCTCATTATCTCATTTTTGAAGGCTTTCCATTTCCAGCCATCCTTTTACCTGCGAACATCCACCCCTAATCAACTTTTGAAAGTTCTTGCCTAATACCAACAAATTGGCCTTCCTCCAATTTAGAACTTTAACTGTTAGGTCTGGTCTATCCTTTTCCATCACTATTTTAAAACTAATACAATTATGATCTCAAATTGCTCCCCCACTGACACCTCAGTCACCTGCCCTGCCTTATTTTCCAAGAGTAGGTCAAGTTTTGCACGTTCTCTAGTAGGTACATCCACATACTGAATCAGAAAATCTTCTTGTACACACTTAACAAATTCCTCTCCATCCAAGTCCTTAACACTATGGCAGTCCAAGCCTATGTTTGGAAAGTTAACATCCACTACCACAACTACCCTATTATTCTTACAGATAACGGTGATCTCCTTACAAGTTTGTTTCTCAATTTCCCGCTGAATATTGGCATAATAAAGGTGATTAACCCCTTCCTATTTCTCAGTTCCACTCAGATAACGTTGCTGAACCCTAGAACTCTGTGGGATGCTAGGGAAGTGATATCCTCCCTATTTAGTGCCGACATGTTTTCCCTAATCAAAAAGGCCACTCCTCCTCCTCTCTTGCCCTCCTTCAGTATCTATACCCTGGAACATTAAGAAACTACAGGGTTTTGATTAAACCACATGAAGAGTGACCAACAGAGTTTCACATCAGGATGACGTAGAGCTTGAGGGGAACTTTCAGGTGGTGGCCTTCCCACAGATTAGCTGCCCTTGTCCTTCTAGGTGGCAAAAGTCAGAGGTTTGGACAGTGCTGTGAAAGGAGCTTTGGTTAATTTGTGCAGTGCACCCTTGTTGATAAATGGTATACTGCTGCCACTGTGCATCAGTGCTGAGAGTACTTTTAAAATGGCAGATGGGGTGCTGATCAAGCAGACTGCCTCGTGAGAGTACCTATTGTATGTTTCATCATGCAGATTATTTCAGTTGCTTTTTGCCTGTGTCCAGATTTTGGTCGTACCTGTTTATAAAGGTTTCACTGTTGTACATTCCGGAATGGAGATGATTTTACAAACTTTATCAATGTTGCCACAGGAGGCAGCATGAAGAAATCCACACTCCAGCTGGAAAAGTACAAGGAGCTCCATTAATTTAAAAAATAACCTTGGAAGAAACCACATCTTTGACTACTGCACTAACATGATATTGCAGAAAAATAAAACTAAATGCATGAAGGTACAATCTCATTTCTATTTCCAGTTCCAACGAAGAGTCATACTGGACTCAAAACATTAACTCTACTTCTGTCTCCACAGATGCAGCCAAACCTGTTTCTTCAACATTTTTGGTTTTATTTCTAATCTTCACTCTTGCTCAAACTATTTCTGATTAATTACTTGGCAATTTCAATTCCACAAAAAGTTGCTTTAATTTAACTATATGATTCAAATTAATTTTCAATACAAAAATTACTGATTTAACTGCAAACTTGATCATAAAGTAACTAAATTCATTTGAAAGAGTTGAAACATTCTGGTAATGAGGTGACCAAGTCATATTATTCTAAAAATATTAACAAAATTAAAAAACCAACTAAGAACAAAGAAAAAGGGAAATACCTGAGTTAACTCCAATACTAAGTCGGAAATCAAATTCTCAAAGCAGCTAGAAAAATTACCAATAAGAGTAATTAAAAATATTTAAGAAATAGGTGCATGTGAATACTGGAATCACAAGAATTATACATAAAAATAACATAGGCCAATCTGTCTTCTGATCCCTTCAGACAAGAGAAAAAACCCAATTAATTGAATGAGGGCAATACTGAAGCTAGACTGAAACTACACTGTTAAAGCTAATAAAATATTTGATTTTAAGCACATATAAAAAGCAAATAAATTAACAATTGCATTTAAGAAAGTTAAAAGGAATTAATTATCTGGCATTAAGCGGATGCTATTGGGAGTGTTACTTTGAGAAATTTTCAAATATTTTGAAGTATTTAAATGCAAGTATACAAGTCAGACTGACAGTATGCAATAATGACAATTTTTGACTATCATCTGACTGTAATACCTAGGACTTTCATGGACTGAAAGGATTGCAAAACAGAAAAACACAGACTCAAAAATGGTCACAGTACAGCCACCATGGCCATTGGTTGAGTCAAACTTTGTGAAACGATCAATTAGCAAAAACCGATGTGAACTTAAACGTCAAATTAGATTGAAACTAGTCAATTAGAACTGTACCTCCTGTTTGATTTACACCTTTGTGAGAAGTTCATATGCTGAAGTTAGAAGACATCAATTATCCAGCTGAAAACAAAAAACTGAGATATTGCAATATGCAGACAAAAAGGAACTCAGTCTCTCCCAACCCCACAAATGACAAAACACCTTGACAAACTGGAGAAAATCATTCAAACACAGAAGATGCAAAGTTATCTGCAATCTTCACAGCTGCCATTGATCCAGGGCATCCTTAACCAACTAGGATCACAGATTAAAGCCAAACATCAAGATCAGCGCCTGGACTTCAAACTCCACATTCTTTCATCTCCCTTTTTGTACTGGACACTATTCCTTCTTAACCTTGTATGTGTGTGTATTTTGATGTTAGGCCTGCAGTATTTTTCTCAGGGCTAACAAGCAATGGGTTGTTTTGCCTTTCACTCAACAAAACCTTGCAATAGGCTCCTTATTTGTTTCTGGAGAACCTAATTAACTACATTTTAAATCAGCATGAGATATTGCTGCATGCTAAGAATATTAAATCTTTGTTGCAGTCAACTGAAGAGATTGAAAAGAAGGGAGCCAATTCATCCCTCCTCATAGAATCCTAACAGTATCTGGAGCACTTTTTGCAAATTTGGCCAGTCAATTAGAAGGACCCTGAAGCCACAGAAACATTCGACAATGATTCACTTCAATTATAACAGGATAGGCAGTAATACAGTGATGAAGGAAGACTTGAAAATTTAGGATTATTTGCCATTACCATGAAATGATCAAAATTATGAAATGATTTGAAAAAGAGTAAAAAGTTCTCTTTCCATTGGTCAGTGAATTGAGGATAAGTTCCTAAAAATCTTAGCAACACAAAGATGAATGAAGACTTCCACATGAACAGTTGGTAAAAACATTACCATAAATGATATGTGAACCCATTATAACCACTTTCTGTCAAAAATAGCTCAAGTTAAATAAGAAAATTACAGGTGGCTTTAAGAAAACAGCAGAAAAATCAGAAATACAGCAGAAAGCTCTGACAAAAGCTCGCACTGACACAGGAAGCTAAAATGGTGTCCTAACACTATTAAACTTAAATGATTTCACCACTTGTATTGCTAAAGAGTGTAATGCTCAACATATTAATAGACAAGGCAAAAGTGAGGACTGTAAATGCTGGAGATTAGAGTAGAGAGTGTGGTGCTAGAAAAGTACAACACGTCAGGCAGCATCCGAGGAGAAGGAGAATCAACATTTCGGGCAAAAGACCTTCATCAGGAATGGTAAATGATGAAGGGCTTTTGCCCAAAACGTCAAATCTCTTGCTCTTGGATGCTGCCTGACGTGCTGTGCTTTTCCAGCACCACACTCTTGACATTAATAGACAAGTTGTAAGTACTGTGTCTGGATGCTTAGCACACTAAATCACTTAATTGCTAACACCCTGTTCTCTGTAAAGATCACACAACACCAGGTTATAGTCCAACAGCTTTATTTGGAAGCACTAGCTTTCAGAGTGCCGCTCCTTCATCAGATGGTTGTGGAGGTTAAGATCATACTCATAGAATTTATACCAAAGGAGTCTGGTGTCATGGAGATGTGATACAATCAACAATCTTAGATTAAAACACTCATCTTTTATAATGGGATATGCTGGTTTCTGTTCTTTGATATGTAAATTCCAGAACTTCTTTTAAATTACATTGTCAAGATAGCTCAGCTTTTTAAACAATAGGTGTGAAGCCTGTGTACCAATGCTATGTCAGTAAATGCTATAAATAAAATGTAATTACATTTATGTCTATGGACGTAATTACATTTTATTTTGCTCAAAAACTGCATGAATCCATGTAAAACTCTGTAAAACCAGATAGAGGGTTTGTCAGTCTGACATAGCCTTGTAGACATTAAGGATGGACAGGTAGGACTGGAGTGTGAAAGGAGCTGTAAGACTGAGTAGTTAATAAACTCTATCCAAAAGAAAAGATGCCACCAACTGGTTTGGATCCAAATTGACACCAGTTAGCGGAGTATTCCTTGATTGATGGGTATAAACTGCGCTCTCTCTCCCCTGCAGCCTCCTTCTCCCCCTCAGCCTCTTCTTGCAGCTTCTCGCTCCCTTCATTCCCTCCTTGAATGTTCCTCCAGTGCCACCTCCTGAATCTCAATACAGTTTCCATCAAGAGGCACAATGGACATGATTTACAGTGTGCAACAAATCCAAAGAATGTACAGAGGACATCGCCAGCTTACGTATATGACCTTCTTTGATGTCTCTTCCTTTGCCTTCAATTCTGTCAACTGTGAGGGATTGTGGAATATCCTTCACAAATTCACTCTCAGGGGAGTAGATCTCTGGGTGCTTGGACCATATTAGGGCAAAGAAAGTATAGAATGTTGCAAAAACGAAGTTATGAGCATGAAAATTGGGAGGATCCCAGAACACTAAAGCAAGTGACATGAGAAGTAGTGGATGCATTGGTGGTCTACAGACTTTGGAACAGTTCTTGTGGATTGGAGAGTAGCTAATGTAACTCTACTATTTTAAAAAGGTAGGGAGAAAAAAAAGAGGGAATTATAAACCAATTAAGCCAGACATCAGTAGCGGTGAAGTGTCTGGAATCCATAATAAAAGGTTGAATAGCTGAACACCTGGAAAACAGTGACACAATAAGACAGTCAGCACATATTTACAAAAGGGAATTCATACTTGAAAAATCTACTGGAATTTTTAAGATGCAACTGGTAGAGTTGATAAGGGGGAGCTAGAGAATGAGGTTTACTTGGTGATTGAGATATTCAATAAGATCCCACAAAGATAAGCATGTAACATTAAAGGGATTTGAGGTGGTATAATGACAATGTATAGAGAGCTGTTTGGCAGACAGGAAACAGTTTCAGTCTGTGTGGAGTTTACACATTCTCCCCATGTCTGCATGGGTTTCCTCTAGGTGCTCCGGTTTCCTCCCACAGTCCAAAAATGTGCAAGATAGGTGAATTTGCCATGCTAAATTGCCCGTAGTGTTAGGTGATGGGGTAAATGTAAAGGAATGGATCTGGGTGGGTTGTTCTTCAGAGGGTCGGTGTGGACTTGTTGGGCCGAAGGGCCTGTTTCCTCACTAAGTAATCTAATGAGGAATTAATGGGTCTTTTCTGATTGGCAGGCATTGACCAGTGGGGTACTATAGGAATCAGTGCTTGGACCCCAGATATTCACAGCTGAAAATGTGTTGCTGGAAAAACGCAGCAGGTCAGGCAGCATCCAAGGAGCAGGTGAATCAACCTTTCGTGCATGAACCCATCTTCAGAAACCTGACGATGAAGGGCTTTTGCCCGAAACGTCGATTTTCCTGCTCCTTGGATGCTGCCTGACCTGCTGAGCTTTTCCAGCACCACTCTAATCTCCAACATCTGCACTACCCACTTCCACCTCAAAACAAAGCTAGCTAAATCCCTGAATACAAATCGGAAGAATGGCTGGAATATTAACATATATCTTATAACATACTTTTGGGAAATCATGCATAAATATTTTACTTACACACACACACACAAAACACAGCACGTTTGATATGACAACCAACATGTGCAAAAGAATTTGACAGTTTTGGCTAGTTTACAAAGCAAATGCTTCTATGACAGGAAACTGAAATTACATTGAGCATATTCCACAGACTAGTTTCTGCTGGCTGATTAACACGGTAATACTTGCATTGAAACCATCAGCACTCTCACAAAGAAATTTAATCACTGGATTTTTAAAGCAGACCCCTGAACATACCATGAATATACCACCTGACCTTAATCCAAATACTGGACCAGAAACTCTCCTTCACACCTTTTCAAATTTCAAACTTCTTAGAGTGAACACACACACGGTCAGACTATCAAGAACACTCCATTATACAAGGCAGTTCAAGTTCCAGCAAGAAAAGACCTAAGCAATGTAAACATGGTCTTGCTTGACTGAAGCTCAAACTATAGCTACCAGTGTTTTAGCTACAGTTTAAATGTACCCCAAGGAAAATACTTTGAATAGATTGCATTATAAATCATCAAGAGCAGAGAATGAATTCTATGACCGAGACTTAACACACTGGCTAAACCACAGAGGTAATATTGTGAACACACTGAAAGAGCCTACTTTGATAAATTTAAAACAAATGAGTCACTCCTGTATATCTGGCCCCTCAGGGGTTCAATTAAGAAGATTTAAGAGACTGCAGAGAACATAGATGGTATTGTATTACCTGATCAATTCAGGGAATTTGATCAGCTTGATATTGGCATTGTAGAGTGAAATGTGAACCCAGGAACAGAAAAAGCGGAAGGAAAACACAACACTGGCTGTACACGTTTATAAAGACACTCTAAAGAAAAGCAGAGTGAAGTACGCAGAGCAAGACCAGGTCGCCAGTATGAATGTTAAAAGGAATTACGTACAAATGTTGCTTTGCTGAAACTGGATACATTGTCCAGCAGAATATAAAAGAGCTTTCAGTCTGTACTCACAGATGCTACTTACAGGGTGAGGAGCCAAATGTAAACCCAGCTGCTATCTGGAAAAAGAAAGAGGATCTTTCCCATAGGCCACCTTCACCACACTGGTGTGTAGCGTTAGTCAGCTCTCTCAACAATTCAAATTTTAAACCCCCCCCCCCCCCCCCTCCAAAGAAATGAACAGCTGAAAATGTTCATGTTCACACTATAGAGACTATGGAAAACAGCACTTTCTACACCAAGTTTGATCATAAACTATGAATAAAAAAATGCATAATTTTCAATGAGAAAAACGTAAAAATTGTAGAAGGGAAGAAGGCATTTTTAAAATTACAGGTGTTCTCATGAATGGACCAAGAATAGTATACAGTAAATAAAAGTTAATAACTTCCACTCCCACAGAATGTCTGAGTCAGTTAAAATAAACTTTACACAAGAACCTAGCTATACTTGCCCTAGTAATAACTTGATGCAGGCTGTGGCTTTCACTCAAGATGATAAAACATTGAATGGAGAAAGCCTAAAAGTAATGGAGATAATTAAAATATAAATAAATCATTTAAATATTATTTCCTCTTTTCTTTTTCTTTCCAGAAGAGATCATTAGAATCCAACTCCGCAATAATTTGGATGCCCTTTATACAGCATAAAAGATTATTTTTCTTTCTTTATTCAACGGTAGTGGATAAGACCAGCTATGCCATTCCTTTCCCATCCTCAGCTGCTTTCGAGAAAGTGATGGCGCACCTCCTTCTTAAACTGCTGCTGTCCCTGCAGTATCAGTGCAAGCACAGTTGCTTGAGATAGGGAGGTCCAGGATTTTAGACCAAACAACGCTGAAGGAATGATGACATAGTTCCAAGTCAAGATAGTCTGGAAGAGACCTTAGAGGTGGTGTGCCCATATATCTTCCCTCAACCTTGTAGGTGGTTACTGAAGTGAATCTTGTCGATGGTACCCATTGGTGAAGGGAGTGAATGATGGTAATGGTGGTGGTGGTTAGGATGTCACCCAAGCTGGATGCTCTGCCCCATCGAGCTTCAAGCTGTACTTTTCCAGGCAAATGGAACGTAATCTCACACACTTCAGACTTGTGCTTTGTAGATGTTGGACAAGCACTGGGCAAATAGGAGGCAAGTTTCTCACCTCAGAATTCCCATTTTTGACTTGCTCTTGACATGGTTGATCTAGTTCAGTTTTGGATTAATGATGATCCCAAGATGTTGATAATTGGGGAATCAGCAACAGTAATGCCATAGACTGTCAAGGAGAAATAATCAGATACTCCTTTGTTGGACATAGTTCATTGCCTGTCATATGTGTAACACAAATCTTACTTACCACTCATCAGCCCAAACCTGGATGTTGCCAGGTCCTTCTGCATATGATATTTTAAGTAGCTCATGTCCAAAGTTGTCATGAATGGTGCTGACCCTTCAGCAATTATCAGCAAACATGATTTATCATTTTGCTCCATACAGGAGGCATCCAATAGAAGGACCAGGTATAACCAAGAATGCAGTATCAACCTGGTGAAGCTATCAAATAGAAATACTTGCATGTCAAACATCATAAGTAGCAAGTGATAATCAAAGCTAAGCGATCGCACAACTAACTGTTCAGATCCTGCCACATCCAGTTGTGAATGTTGGTGGACAATTAAACAACTCACTGGAAGAGAAGGCTCCACAAACATCTCCGTTCTCAATGAAAGAAGAGCCTAGCTCATCAGTACAAACATAAGACTGAAGTGTCCGCAGTAATCTTCAGCCAGAAGTGCCAAAGGGATTCTCCATTGCGGCCTCATCTGGTGTTCCCCAGCATCACAGATACCAATCATCAGCCAGATCAATTCACTCAATGCAATATCAAGAAATGGTTGGAGGCACTAGATAATACAAGGGCTATGGGCCCTGACAACATTTTGGCAGAAGTACTGAAGACTTGTGCTCCAGAACTTGCCACTCCCCTAGCCAAGATCTTTCAATAAATTACAACATTACAGGACCCAGTGCTCATCAGCAGGAAAAGCATCCAACAGACCATCTGGAGGGCACTGGTGAGAAGCAACCAAGGAGGACTCTGAGAGAAGGTGGCTCAGTCACAATGACTAAGAAAGGGATCACAAACATAAGCTGGATTGTTCAGGAACCAGGTTTGAAGACTGAGTGAGCAGTGCATGGAAAGAGACAATGTGTTTATTTTTTTGAAAGTTCCAACAAGCACCAAGACATCACTTGGCTGGTGGTGAGAAGGGCACTTACCTGTGAGAAAATTCACGTATGCCTGACACACTGCACCACTGCACACAGCCTTCAAAGTGGCTGCGGGGTGGGGTAGAGACTGTCATATGTCTCTTGCTGGAATGTGCCCTTTCAAAGGAAGTCTGGAGAAAGATGCAGTGATTTTTGTCAACTTTTGTCCCGAGCAGCTCCACAACTCAGGGACACCGGGAAAACAGACTGCTCTACAGTCTGTTTTCCAGATGCATACCGAGACCGTATATCTGTGGAATTCTTTATAACTCAGCCTCAACTGCTGTCTGCAGTAAAGCATATTCAAGGCTGAGAGGCAGAGTTTTAATCAGTAAGGGAATCAAGGGTGGTGGAGGAAAAGATAAAAAAGTGGAGTTCAGGATTATCAGATCAGTCATGATCTCATTGAATGGCAGAGCAGACTCAATAGCCAAATGGCTTACTTCTGCTCCAACGTTTTCTGATCTTATATCTCTTCCTTTTGCTTAATGCTGATCTTTCCCTGATGTCTCTTAACCTATTTCTACCTTCAACTTATATAAAATGAAAGTGGCTGTTGCTGTCAAAAGCCCTGCTACAACTAGTGCTAAGCACTTCCAGATCCAGATGAATTATTAAAAGTGAATACATTTGAACATATCTGCATATCCTCTTTTGCCAAATATTTTATATCAAATGTGTTCTTCTGAATGAGCACTGACTTTTCAATGAAATTAATTTTCACATTCCTTCTTTATTCGAGCACTGACTTTTCAATGTCAGTGCTGGAATAAAGAAGGAATATGAAAATTAATTTCAAAAGACACTTCAATAATTAGTACGGAGCACAGAAAACTGGTCTGAATTCATTGAAAGAAACTCTTACTTTAATACTTCTCTACCTTTCCAAGTCCAGTTCATGAGTCACAAGTTCATTCATTTTTACCAGAAATGATACTATGTAATATATCAGCAGAAGTCACAATACTTGTAAAGCAGATCAGCAGATAAGTGCACTCTATGATTACAAGTCAGCACAACCATCAGCTGGCTTTACTCTGCAACTACAGTCTTTTATTTTTTAATTATTATGTAATATATTATTGAATATTACCTCAGACATATTCGTGAAAGAAATTTTATAAAAGCAATATTTCCAAGTATTTTTATTCCCATTATGTTTACTATAAAGTAAAGGAAATTCAACAGAAGCTCCAAACTCGATCAGTATTACTCAAAGTAACATGCAGAATGACACTGACGTAGGAAAAAAGTAGAAAAAAACTGACAAAGCATGGACTTGAACCTGGGTAGGTAAGATTCTTGTGTCATTGATGTAGGCACCTTGTTGGGGCGACTTATAAAACTTCACTGTATTTTTCATGTAAAAATACACGTAAATTTCTATTCTATTCCAACTGGTCAAAACAACATGGCACATTAACACTCATAGGCTTATATCTAAGGCCAAAGCTAACTTCAAGCTGACTTTCAATAGATTCAGAGTAATGTATGAGTCTGTATGAGTCAAATACATTATAATGCATTAAGAGGATGGATAGCATGCCAACAGTAGATCAGTTAATTACTCAGCACTTCTCATGTTTCTTTTTCACTTTAAACACAGGAGCAGCACAACAGTCATGAAATTAGCTGCTCCTCAAGAATGAAAGCGGAGAGTAATGTAACTGTTTTGTTTTGTGTTTGCTGCCAACAGACAGGTGAACTCAGTTGGCTGGATAGACAGCGTAGGTTCAATTCCTGCACTAGCTGAGGTTACCGTGAAGCATTCTCATTCTCAACCTCTCCCCTCAGGTTAAAACACCACTGATCATTTCTCTCTAATGCAAGAGCAGCCCTCTGGTCTGGTAAGTCTATGGTGAATATTTATCTTTGTGTGGCTGAGTGGTTTCGGTGATGGACTTGAAATCTATTGGGGTCATCGTGCATAGATTTGAATCCAGACAAGGACTTTTCTTGGGGATCGGACAGTCCGGTTGGCAGGACACCTAGTTGCAATGCAGAATAATGCCAACACCATGGGTTCAATTCCTGCACCAGCTAAGGCTACCATGAAGGACTCTCCTTCTCAACCTCTCCCCTCACCTGACTCTCAGGTTAAACCACCACCAGTCATCTCTTTCTTATGCGAGCAGCAATCCTGTGATCTAGTACACAACTTTACCTTTATAGCACTTGTTCACAACTAATTGAGACAGGAGGAAAGCAAAGAGATCAAAAAAATAGTTTTTTCTTTTAGAGGCATGCCTAACCACAAAACACAGATCTAAATGTTTACTGAAACGTGAAATAGTGTTAATTATAAAGCAGTAATAAAAATATTTTAACTTATCCGAACACTATCTTCTGCATTTCCACTCCCAAAGTAATGTCCAATAGTGGCAAGTTCACGAGTTTCATGGGTCTGTTCAAACAATTTCCAAAGAACTGGAAACTTCCAAACAATAGTTTTCCGGTGTGGAGAGATTACAGTGTATTAACAGATGCTGATGACCCAATATATGCTAGTTGTCAGTATGTAACTGACTGCAGTCAGCTAAAAATAACCAAGTTGAAGTCTTCTATATCATCTAACTTGGTACTTTTTTCAGTTATCTTTTCAGTATCATTCTAAAAAATAACATAATAGCATAGTGAGCCAGAAGGCCTGGATTCAAGTCCCACCTGCACCAGAGGTGTGTAATAGCACCTTTGAACAGGCTAGTTCGAAAACAGAGTCAGAGTTATACAGCATGGAAAAAGACTTTTTGGTTCAATTAGTCTATGCCGGCCATGTTCCCAAACCAAACTAGTCTCATTTGCCTGCGTTTGGCCCATATCTCTCCAAACCTTTCCTATTCATGTACTTATCTAAAATGTCTGTTAAATGTTCTAAATGTTCTATCCACTACTTCCTCTGAAAGTTCATTCCACACACTAAACACTATGTAAAATAAAGTTGCTCCTCATGTCCTTTTTAAATTTTTTTTCCTCTCACCTTAAAAACATGTCCCTAGTTTTGAACCCCCACCCCTAAACCCAGGGAAAAGACCCTTGCTATTCACCTTATCCATGCCTCTGGTGATTTTATAAACCTCTATAACGTCACCCATCAATCTTCTGCGCTCCAGTGAAAGAAGTCCTAGCCTATCCTTATAACTCAAACCTTCTATTCCTGGCAACATCCTGGTAAATATCTACAGAAACAAAGTTAATGAAAGTCTGTAATGCTGTACACTTTTTTTATATATACACACAAAAGACGCCTCTCCTGGCATTTTCCAGAAGGAGCAATCACTGCATCCTGACAAAACCAGAAACCCAGGTGCCTTATCCTCCTCTCTCAATCTCCTCTAACAGTGTGTCTGAAGGGGGATATCTTCAAACATCCATCCCTGCTCCACCCAATTAACTTCTTGGACTTGGCCAGTGGATCAAAAGCTGGTGCTTTTTACAACTCATTTCAAAATGTTGATTTCCTAGCAAATACAATCCTTGTTGTCTGTTAAGTTACTGTGGATGACTGTTCAACCAGTTTTTGATTAAACCCTTACCAAAGTTTTCCACCTGGTCATACTCTCCAAAATACACACATATCCTAAGAGGGTCTTCATCAATAAACCAAATTAGTCTCTTCCCTGCTGTGGCAACTTTTCAGGACCTAATTTTGTTCAAACCTTCAGAAAAAAAATTTCCCTATGCCACACCCCAGTTTTCTCACCCACATACTTGACTTTGAAAACACAAAGCCTTGATTCCTCTCTGTTCTTGCAAGTTCAGCCATCTTGAAATCTGCTTTTTTTCCCGCAAAGTCCTTGAACATGTCACTTTAAAAACATCTCCTGTCTAAATTTTTCCAATCAGTTTCCTCTTATTCTACAGATCAAGAGATTGTATACTTCCTCTTTCAAAGCACCATCTGACACCAATGCTGTCTCGGGCCATCTGCTACTAAAATCCACAGTCATACTTTGCTACTTTCAGACTAGAATACACTCTTCACTCCCCTTCAAGAGGCCACACTCCATAAACATTAGCTCATCCAAAGCACCGCTGCCCATGGTCACCACCTACAAAGTTCTGTTCACCCATCATTTGCATCCTTACTGGTCTACACTAAGGTGTTGCCATGTCAGGAAAACAAAGTTTAAAATTGTCAGTTATGTGTTTAAAAACCTTCACCACCTTTTTTCTTCCATATAGTTATAACTTCGTTCAACTTTATTTATTCTCCACAATACCTGTCCTTCTGACACCCTGAACCCTTATTGGGCAAGTGCTCTCCACTCCATAAGCAGTGCCCTCCCTAAATTCATCCAGCTCCTTAAAATCAAGTCATTTCATCAAGATTTTGACACCACAAATATTCCTTTCATTGGCATCCATTTTCGTTTATTGGACCAAAGAAGTCAGCCTTAGGATATTTTTAAGGTGTTACTTATGCTTTTTAAATGCAAGTTATTGTTGAAAATATGCAGAGTTCACTTTCAGCAAACCATTTCACTTATTTACCCACTGGGACAGAAAGCAGAAAAAAACAATTAAAATGTTATTATACTTACTGTTTTTAGGAATCCATATATGTAAAACATGATTTACCTAGCATTTACCACCATGCATATGATCCCAATTATTATCCATTCGTACAATGTGGATTTTGTCAACAAGTACAGCACAAAAGCAAATTTAAATTAACATTTCCTCTCACTTACACTAACTTTTAAAAGCTGGAACATGGTTTCAGCTATCCTTACGCGTTGTATTAAAGTAATACATTACGTATAAAAGATCTTAAAAAAATTTTTCAGACAACTGAATCATGGTGGGGAACAGATTAATAGCAGAAAAATTGTCATCACATGGTAGCCCACCCCTGCTCTCTTAAGCATCCACATACATATTATTGGGACATTTCTGATCCTAACTCAGCAACTCAGTGGACAAAGACTTTCAAATATTTAAGAAAAAGAGTCTTTTCATTACTGATATTAGAAACTTTCAGTAGAGATAGTCAACTGTTCTTTTAAAAATTCCATCAAACATAGTTCAGAAAAGGAAGCAAAGTTTTGTGCATACTTGCAACTGAAGCTAGTGCTAACATGCGGTATGACTTCACAGATCAGTGATGAAAAAATGCCCCCAGCTTCAAAATTAAATGGAACAGAATTTTGCATAGTTATTATATAAATTCATTGAAGGGCCAATATTCAACCTTGACAAAAACATTTTAGGAATTTTAATACAATTGAACACAGGCATTTACCTATACTGGACACAGATGTCTGTGATATTTTATCATGAAGCATACATTATTAGCCTTATCATTGTTTCTCCAATTGTCAAAAAAGGAAGAAATGTTTAAGACATATGAAATAAGCCAGTTCTTACTGTTTATTCAAATGCTCAGCAAACGGCATACTCTTTGTGACATCCCTTGGAGGGCTATAAGTTACTTATAGTAAATGACTTGATGCAAACAATGTAGCACCAAATGTCTACTTTTACTAATGCATGTAAGAAATCAGATGCCATTGAAAAGCAAAGTGTAAGAGTGGGATGAATCGCAATAAATCATTTTTGATTAAAACTATCACAGAAAGGTAGTGGTAATGTTAAGTTTCCATACAGAAATGTAATTAACAGTTCCCAAAGTATTAGCGTATAATTGACAAATACTGCCCAAATGACTTTAAAGGAATTTAACGTAGGTAATGACGAGACAGTAATTCTCACTGACATTATATCAGACTATTCGTAACATTTATTACTGACCTTCCAAGATAGATGACAGAAATTCAGTGCTTGCAAAACGTTTAAATTATCAGTTATTCTTTTAACTCAAATCATAAAGACACAATTCTGATAAATGTGTTCTTAGTGTGGGCTAGATACTGCCTTGCAACTCTCCTCAACTTCCTCATTTCAGTAAAAATGACCTCATTACAAGCCTGTCTCACACAAAAAAGGAAGCTTACCAAGTGTCAGAAGAGGAAGCATGAAAAACCCAATAGAAAATGCAGCACTTCTATTTTAGCATATGCAGTGCTAAAAACAAAAGCTGGTTAATCCAGCAGCTTGTCTTTGTTAAAGAACTTTGTGCCTTCAATTAAAGATATTTGAACTGACATACATCCATGTTCAAATTTTTATGTCTCGGTAGGCTATCAAAAATACCTATAACCTCTAACTACACAAACGAGATAGGAGGTAGAGATAGGAAGTAGATACAAATGTCATACACTGTTGAACTGTAATAGAAACTGAGCAAAGTTCGTGTAACCAGTTGGGAGTTCGCCTTCCGAGGGCTACTACATAAGGGAAGCCATAATTTAACTCTCAGGAATTTGAAGTCCAGAACAACAATTTGAATGAGTCAGTGGCATTGCAGTGAAGATTGCTATGGCATTGTTTCACAAATGGCTCAATCATTCAGGTTTCAGAGTCACCAATACTACAAATACTCTTGAAGGAAAGTATTGAGCCAAGTCCAGCTCTTTTTCCAAAGGAAAGTGGGTGAAAGAATAAAAGTTTCTTCTCAAAGGTGACCACCTTACAATCAGCATTCAGCCAAAATAGTGGAAGTTTGGAGAGTTACCCACACAGCTGCTGGAAGAAAAGAGAAATAGGCAATTAAATTTAAGAGCTTTCAATATTGTGCACAGGAGCATGCCCAAACGGTCAAGTCCGAAGATCATCATCAAACTGGCGCTGCCAAAGCCTCCATTCTAGCCCCGACTCACAGGCAAGTAGATTAGGAACTTTAAAGTGTTAAGTAGGCATGGTGAGGGATGAAAGTTTGAAAAGAGATCAGAGGTCAAGCACAGGAATGGCAAATTGTACCATGTACTTTTTTTTAGGACTTGAACAATGTATTGTTTTGGGAAATTCAGTGTTACTAACAATAGGCCCCTTGTTTGCATATGAAAATGATTCATGTATGCTTCAACACCCCTCGTCTTTTACCAATATGGAGGGCATTGCTGGTCCAATCCAACGCTCATCAAGTTTCATTTTTGCAAAAAAAAAGGAATACCGAAAACACAAGTTTAAATTGTGAAATTAACAAATGTATCAATAAGAACATCACCTCTTAACAATGTACTTATTTATTTAAAAAGTCATCTTTTTAATGAGCAACAGTAGTCGCATCTATTCATATATCATGCTCATTTATATATTTTCAGTCGAATCTAAAATTATTTCAGAGTTAATCAGACTCAGAGATATACAACATCAAAAAATAGACTCTCCACCTAATCGCACACGTACTGGTCGAAAACAGCCACAAGTATTCTAATCCCATTTTCTTGGTATATACCCTTGTATGCCTTGGCATCTCAAATCCTACTGAAAGAAATTTATTTGTTTTGGATACACACTATAAGTAAAGTTAAATTATTAGGCCACAAGTTCACTGCCAATGAGGTGTCACTAGCTTTAGTTTACAGACCACCTTGCAGATAAAACATATTAAGAGCCTATAGGCTTTTATAGGATGTGATATGTTCCTTTTCACTTACCCAGTATAAGACAAACTTGGAATCATACAAGAGTCATGATTGTTAGAGGCTATGGGAGAAAATAGTGAAGGAGAAAATTTAGACTGTCAAGGTTTGATCACGGATAGTCAGCAGGACATTTCCAAAGGGAGGTCATGCCTAACAAATAGGTGGAAATTTGCAAAGAGGCGAGTAAGTGTTCAGATGAGGGTGGAACAGTTAACGTCAGTCATATGGATTTCAGCAATACCTCTAACAAGTCCAACATGAGAAACTGATAAAGAAGTTCTAAGCACATGGGACCCAGGGTAACTTGACAAGTTGGATTCAAAATTGGTTTAGTGACAGGAGACAGGGAGTGGTGGTAGAAGGCTGTTTATGTGACTGGAGCCCAGTGTGCTGGATCCTTTATTATTTGTGATATTCATAAATAATGTTGATAGCAATGTGGGAAGGATTATTAACAAGATTACAGAATGACACAAGGATAGAGGGGTAGAGGGGTCCTGACATGCTTGTCCACAGATTCCCAAAGGTGGCTAAAAAGATTAGTAGGGTAGTTAAGATCACATACAGATGCTTTCATTTATCAGTCGTGGCATAGATCATAAGAGCAGGAGATCTTGTTGGATCTGTACAAAACACTGGTTAGGCCACAACTGGAATATTATGTGCAGTTCTGGTCACCACACTAGTAGAAACGATGTGACTGCACTGGAGTGGGTGCAAGGGAGATTCACCAGGATGTTGCCTGGAATGGAGCATTTCAGCTATGGAAAGAGGCTGGATAAACTCCAGTTGTTTTCTTTAGAGCAAAGGTGGTTGAGGGTGACCTGACAAAAGAGTTTAAGATTATGAGGGGCATGGACAGAGCTGCTATTCCCCTTAAAAGGTCAATAACAAGGCGACATAATTTTGAAGTGAAAGGCAGGAGGTTTTGACAGAACTTGAGGAAAAGTATTTGGCACGCATAGAAGGTCTGGAATGGTAGTTGAAGCACGAAATCTCACAATCTTTAAAAAAGTACTTGGATGAGCACTTGACGTGTCATAACATTCAAGGCTATGGGCCTCGTGCAGGGAAGTGGGACTAGGGTAAGTAGAAAAGTCTATTTTTGGTTGGACAGACTTAGAGTCACAGAGATGTATAGCATGGAAACAGACCCTTCAGTCCAACTCGTCCACGCTGACCAGCTATTCTAAATTAATCTAGTCCCATTTACCAGCATTTGGCCCATATACCTCTAAACCAATCCTGTTCATATATCCATCCAGATGCCTTTTAAATATTGTAATTTGATAGATTCAAGAGCCTCTTCTGTAAACTATGATTCAATGACTGTTATAGATGAAAACTATTCAAACCATCTTCAAAATATTCATCCTTTTCAGCATTCAAATTCTCCTTGAAATATTACAAAGTTCCTACTTCATGAAACTCTGTTCCATGTGTTTCTCACTTTGCAAAGAAGAATTTCCTGATTAGAGTCTTCAGGTCCAAAGAAGTGTCAAACTGAACTTGAAATGTTAGGCCTTTTTTCTCCACTGACGCACTCGCAGATCCATTCAGTTTCTCAGCACAGAATTTTTATTTCAAATTTGACTTACAATTATCTACCTTTCTATTGTTACTACTTTTCACATTTACATGTTGTGAAAACTCATGCCATAATCCCCGAGCTGTCCCTCCTTGCAATGAGTTCTCACTTAAAATTGTAGCTGTGTTCCCAAAAATTGCAATTAATATTGAACATATTGGAATAGGTGACGAAAAATCTTGATCAAAAAATGTAGAAATTATTTCTAATGTTGCATTTTAAAAGCAGGAAAGCAAAGTAGCGAAGCAGAGAAGTGTGGGGAGGGAAGTTCACAGCTTTCGACCTTTGAATCTGAAGGCATCATCATCATCAGTCATAGAACATTGAACAGTACAGAACAGAACAGGCTCTTCAGCCCATGATGTTGTGCCGACCACTGATCCTCATGTATGCACCCTCAAATTTCTGTGACAATTAATGTTGCGGATGCTCAAGAAACAAGAATTGGAGGACAAGAATTATCTGAGAAAAAGTGGGGCTGATGAAGATTACAGAGTTAGAGATGGCGGGGCCATGGACGGAATGAAAATAAGGAAGAAGTTTTTTTTAAATTGATACTTTACTGAACCGAGAGCAGTAAGGTCAGCAAGCACAGGGGAAATGGTGAAAGGGACTTGGTGCAAGGAAGGAAATAGGTTGCAGAGTTTTCACTGACCTAGAATTTGTGCAGAGTAGAACATGAAAATCAGCAAAGAGCATATTGGAATAGTCAGTTCTGGAGGCAACCAAGGCATTGATAAACAGTTTCAGCAGATGAGCCGAGACAGGTGGCAGCATCAGGCATCATCAAAAAATTGGAGAAGGCAGCCAAGCGCTGGAAGCTCATCACAGGGGCAAATACAAGGCAATACCTGCTGACACCCATAACACATATTAACAAAAAGAACAATAAAGCAAAAATGAAATAAAATATATATTGGTAAACGTAGAATGTGTCAAGCAAAGTAGATTTTAAAAAGAAAAGTTGGGACATCATGTTACAGCTGCACAAGACATTGGTAAGGCCACATTTGGAGTACTGCATACAATTCTGGTCACCCTGCTATAGGAAGGATGTTATTAAACTGGAAGGGGTACAAAAAAGATTAACAAGGCTGTTAGCAAGATTGGAGGGTTTGAGTTACAAGGAGAGGTTAGATAGGACAAGACATTTTCACTGAAATGTAGGAGGCTGAGGGGTGACTTTTATAGAGGTTTATAAAATCATGAGGCACATAGATAAGTGAATAGCCAAGGTCTTTTCTCCAGGTTCGGGGAGTACAAAACTAGAGGGCACAAGTTTAAGGTCAGACAGGGAAGATGTAAAAGATTTAAAAGGTTCCCTGAGGAGCAACCTTCTCATGCAGAGGATAATGCGTATATGGAACAAGCTGCTTAAGGGAGTAGTGGAGGTGGGTACGACATTTAAAATATACTTGGACAGGTACGTGGATAGGAAAGATGGATTTGGACCAAACACAGGAAAACAGAACTAGTTCAGTTTACGCAACCTGGTTGGCATGGATGAGTTGGGCCAAAGGACCTGTTTCTGTGCTGTATGACTCTATGGCTCTAACTGTGGTTGCTAAAAATCAAAGAAAAACAGAAATTGCTGGAGAAACTCAGCAAATCTGGCAGCATCTATGAACAGAGAGCAAAACGTTTCGGGTCCAGTAACCGTTCTTCTGATTTTCAAAATATCTCTTATTAGATTAGATTATATTCCCTACAGTGTGGAAACAGACCCTTCAGCCCAACAAGTCCACTCTTACCCTCTGAAGAGTAACCCACCCGGACCCATTTCCCTCTGACTAATGCACCTAACACTATGGGCAATTTAGCACGGCAATTCACCTGACCTGCACATCTTTGGACTATGGGACTGCAGCACCCAGAGGAAACCCACAGGATTTGTCTTTTTTTAAACATTGTGTATGCACAGAATAATAAAAATCAGAGATGAGCATGTGCAGTGGGCGATTATCTGAGGATTTCTGGTGTCATCTCACCACACAAATATAACAAAAAATTTGCAGTGTGATTCAATATCAGACAGGTGTTAGTTGCGACACAATAATGGACATATGATCAGCTGGAGAGTGCGGGATGGTGGGAGGGTGGGAGGGAGAGAGAGACAGACAGAGAGAGATAGAGAAAGAGGTGGGTGAAGGAGGAAGAGGAAGAGGAGGAGGAGGAGAAGGAGGGGGTTGCCTCAAGGATCAGTGCTGGATGTGCTGCTTTTTGTCATTTATACAAATGTTTTGGATGTGCACATAGGAGGCATAGTTGGTAAGTTTGCAGAGGACACCAAAATTGGAGGTGCAGTGGACAGTGAAGGAGGTTGCCTCAGAGTACAACAGGATCTTGATCAGATGGACAAAAGAGCAAAGAAATGGCACATGAAGTTTAATTTAGATAAATGTGAGATGTTGCATTTTGGAGAGGCCAGACTTATACACTTAATGGTAAGGTCCTGGGCAGTGTTGCCAAACAAAAAGACCTTGGGGTGCAGGTTCATAGTTCCTTGAAAGTGAAGTCACAGGTAGATAGGGTAGTGAGAAGGCATTTGCTTTGCATGCCTTGATTGGTCAGTGCTTTGAGTATGGGACTTGGGAGGTCATGTGGTGGTTGTACAGAACACTGGTTATGCCACTTTTGGAATACTATGTGCAATTCTGATTTCCCTCCTATAGGAAGGATATTGTGAAACCTGAAAGGGTTCAGAAAAGATTTACAAGGATATTGCCAGGGTTGAAGGATTTGAACTATAGGAAGAGGCTGAATAGGCTAGGACTATTTTCCCTGGAGCCTCAGAGGATGAGGTTTATAGAAGTTTATAAAATCATGAGAGGCATGGATAAGGTGAATAGTGAAGGCCTTTTCTACAGGGTAGGGGAATCTAAACAAGAGGTCATAGGTTTAAGCTGAGAGGGGAAAGATTTAAAAGGGATCTGAGGGGCAACTTTTTCATACAGAGGGTGGTGTGTGTATGGAATAAACTGCCAGAGGAAGTGGTGGAAGCTAGTAAAAGGCATCTGGGTAGGTATACGAATAGGAAAGGCTTAGAGGTACATGGGGCCGAATGCTGGCAAATGGAACTAAATTAATTTAGAATATCTGGTCGGCATGGACGAGTTGCACTGAAGGGTCTGTTTCCATGCTGTATCTCTAAAGACTTTATAAGACGATAAGTTTAGCCTTTCCAAGACTTGATTGGAGAAAATATAAGCTTCTCTAATGCTGGATCGCAGATAGGCAATCTCAAAACTTGGAGCTATAGGAGGAATCAAGAGGGATTGTGGTGAAGTAGGGCTGGATACCATCAACATGCACGTGGAAAACGATGCTATATTTTTTGATGATGTTAGAAATAGGAAGAGTCAAAAGGATGGATGGACAGCAGGAAGAGAAGCCATCATATATGATTGGCTAAACTAGACAAATAAGAAATGATACCAGTTGAAAGCAGTCAATCATTTCAGATTTTAAAACTTTTAACAGCCAAATAATCGTGATCCACAAACACAGCACAAATAATAAACACTTGAAAAGTTTCCTTAAAACGCACAAATGTAAGGCTTTAAACATCAAATGCAGCTAGTAAAGTTAGCCAATATAGTATATCTTGCTTGCAGGTAAAACTACCTTTACTGTCTGGAAAATATTTATAGGTATCAGTTTTTATAATGACATTATTAGTAACAAAAACATTCTCAATATTTAATATGGAAAAAGGAACTAATTAGCATAGAAAAAAGGAAATACTTGGTTAAAACAGGGAAATAGTCAAAGCTGGAAGAGAGAAACTGAAAAAACGTTCTGCAGTACCATAAGTCCACAGCCTTATTTACTTCAGCATCTGCAACTTCTCCATTTCAGACTGAACACACTAACAAGATGTTCCTTTGACATTTTTTTAAAAATCCCTGCTTAGCATAACATTTCAAATGCTTACATGACAGATGTAACAAAACATGAATTAAGAGCACTTCAAATTTCTCACAGGAAAAAGGCATCCAAATTACAGGTCATTTTTGAGGTGAACATGGCTTTTGCAATGCCTGGGCATCATTAATATCATATACTTATTAAAAACTAAAGTCGAAAGCTCAAATATCCTACCTGGAATACGTACTACTTTAAATGTCAATGTGATTCAAGCATGGCCAGCATGAAATGAATCAGTCGATCTGATTTAAAAGTATAAAAGGTACTAATGCAGATTAATGTGATTTTGTCAATGACATTTTGGAATAT